>NC_091083.1:76537500-77162500 GCF_032405125.1 Capricornis sumatraensis
GTTTTCTCTTCATAGAACTATTAAGTGGTCACCTATGGATCGGCTAACTATTGCCGAATAACCACCTCAATATAGCAGGTGTCAACAGCAGCCATTTATTTTGCTCATAATTCTGCCATTGGTGGTTTGGGCTGAGTTCAGCTGGGCAGTTCTTTTGCTCTTAGCTGGATCCTTCGTATGCCCACTGAGAGCTGGATGGCTCTGCTGCTAGGGAGTGAGTGCTTGTCAGCTGGACTGTCCTGGTTTTCCTTCCTGTGGGCTTTCCTCCTCCAGCAGGCTCGCTCGGACTGTTCTCATGGCAGTAGTAGGGTCTCAGCAGATGGAGAGCGGAAGCTCGCCAGGCCTCTTGAGACCTAGACTCAGAACTAGCACTGTCATTTCATTGCATTCTACTGGCCAAAGTAAGTCATGAGAACAATCCAAATTAAGAATGAGAGGGCAGGAGACGTGATAGGACAGAACAAGTAGATGCAAGAAGGCCCTTAACTGGGGCCATGATGGCAGCGGACATCATGTTTGTAGCATTTCTCTTATGATAGAATGGAAATTTCCTAAGAATAGGGATTTGGTTCACCACTGTCTCCCAGTCCCTAAATGGGATATGGAAACAGTAGGTGCTCAATAAATATTTGTTGAGCTAATGGCTGTATTATCATTTGGGAAGGAATGTGGGCATTTCTCTGACTTATAGTTGAGGGTCAGGGGGCCATACAGCCGGCTAGTCTGTCCTGACAGGCCTAACCCTGGGTGGTTTTGCCCCCTGATTTTATGAGGATGGTTGGTCAGTTACCTTGCAGCCTTTGGTATGTGCAGCCTTCTGGGGAGGTGGCCAGGGGAAGGGGGGTGATGGCGCCCCCATGTGTTAGAACTCTTCCTTGACTCCTGTGTGACAGGCACAGTCCTGAAGTTCTCAAGTGAGGACTTAACCCCTCTCTGTGAGTGAGGGGGTATTCTCGTGACTCAGAGGGACACACAGACTGGAGGAGGTGCATTAGCTGCCAAAGGCACTCCATGATGGAAAGAGCTGTTTCCTATCTCTGAGGATCAGTGGAAGGGGAAGTCTTAACTGTGTGGTAAGTTCCTACAATAAGAATAGCAGATTTTCCCGGCACTTTCCGGTGCAGATCTTCTCCATATACATCCTCATTGAATTACCTACAGTGGCCTCTTAAGATGTAAATAGGAGGATCCCTGAGTTACGTGGAGGGCAGAGAGGCTCAGAATTGGGATCACTTATTCCCAGTTATATGTTATGGGGGTGGGAAGTAAGTGGCTAAGCCAGGATCTGAAGCAGTGGGTTTGCCAGCTTAGTTGAAGCTAACTTAACAGGGATGAGTATGTCTGTCCCCATCACCGAGGGCTTGAGGCTCCTTCTAGGTCACTGAGGATTGGAACAAAAGCGCTCTGTGACTTGGGCAAGTCTTTGCAGGCCTAATGAAGCCCTGTTGGGGGCCTGGTTAGGTACAAAGCATTCAGTGTGGTCCATTACCCTGAGTGTTTGCCTTTATATTTTATGAGGATGGCTGGTCAGTTACCCTACCCAAGACCCTGGCATATCCAGCCTTCTGGTGAGATGGCGAGGGCAGGAGAGAGGTTGGGAGTGATGACACCCTCTGTGTTAGAACTCTCTCTTGCATGCTCTCAGGCTGTTGGGAGGAAATGGTGAGACTTTTAGCAACAGCAGGAAATTGAGCTCTGAGGGAGATGCATTGGGACCCAGGGAGACAAAGGCCCAGGAAGGACAGTGCCCTGAGTAGCTGAGGAAAGGTTTGTGAGGCATGGTGGGACTCCCCCTGATCTGGAGCCAGGCTCCCCAAGTGCAGACATCAGCCCAGCCTACCAAGCAGAGAGGCAATGTAACACAGTTGGTTAGACCTTGGACTTTGGGACCAAGAGTCCTGGGTTCAAATCCTGCCTCTTCCACTTTCTGGCAATATGGCCTTGGGCTGGTTGTTTAAGCTCTCCATACCTCAGTTTCCTCTAAAAGGGGGCAATGACAAAACCTACCTCGTTAGGGTGGTGGTGAATGTATTGGTTGGCCAAAAGTTTCATTTGTGTGTTTCCATAACATCTTACAGAACCCCTTGAATGAAATTTTTGGCCACCCAGTGTTAACTCAGGTAATTTTCACAACACGGGTAGCCCTAGAGAGAGTAATGGACTTCCCAATAAGCCTATGTCAAAAGTGTCACTTGCTCATTTGTGTCCGACTCTTTGTGACCCCATGGACTGTAGCCCACCAGGCTCCTCTTTCCACAGGATTTCCCAGGCAAGAATACTGGAGTGGGTTGCCATGCCCTCCTCTAGGAGATCTTCCCGACCCAGGAATTGAACTAGGCTCTTCTGCATTGCAGGCAGATTTTTTACTGCTGAGCTAGTGGGGAAGCCCATTAAGCACCTACAAGAATCAAATAATTATTTCTGCTGGCTGGCTGACCTTGGACAAGTCATTTATTCCCATTTTCCCCAATCAGGCATTTGAGACTCAGAGGATAAGAATTGCCTCGGAGGGTTCTTATGATAAATATATCAGTATGGGATGCCCTTAGCAGGTGTTTGGCTCGGAGTGGGGCTCAGTCAGTGTGATTAAATCTGAATGGCAGAGCTGGGCTTGCGTTGAACATGGAGGGGCCCTACTTGGGGCTGGAGCGGTGTGTGTTGGTTATGGATTTGGAAGCAGGACTTGTGCACGCCAGTTGGAGAGCCTCCGTTGTCAGGTTGGTGTAGTTCTGTGGATTGTAGGAGCTGCTGGGGGTTATTCCCAGAGAGACATGGTCACAGTTACATTTTAGAAAAAGTGTCACACAGGTCAGTCCAGAAAGAAATTAGGTTGGGAAACTGGGATGGTGGTTGAGGTAGAAAAGTGTCACTTAGCTGAGTGGGGGCAGTCTCCTCAGTGAGGGGAGCCGGGGACCCCATGACATGGTCACTAGGGGTCTTAGGGCAGATTCAGTCAGAGGAAAGGGGACTCTATGAACCCAAGATCTTTCCTGTTCTTGAGGTCTCTCCTAACTTGAGAGGGGAACCTTACAGAATGGGAGTAGGATGTTTGTAGATCTTTTCAAAATTTGAAACAAGTCTGCTGTTGAAATAACTAATTGGTAAATGTTTTTTGAAAATATTTATTTGGCTGCGATTTTTGTTGAAGCATGTGAACTCTTAGTTGTGGCATGTGGGATCTAGTTCCTTGGCCAGGGATCAAACCCAGGCCCCCTGCATTGGGAGCATGGAGTCTTAGCCACTGGACCACCAGGGAAGTCCCATTAATTGCTACAGTGTAAACAATGTGGAAAGAAAGAAAATAAAAAAGATTCCATCACTTTCAACTGTAGTTCCCCAAAATAGTAATTCTTAACAGTTTTGTGTGTCTGTTTAAAAATTTCTTTGCCAAGGTATGGAAGCAACCTAAGTGTCCATCAACAGATGAATGGATAAAGATGGTGTGGTTTATATATGCAATGGAATACTACTCAGCCATTAAAAAGAATGAAATTTTGCCACTTTGCAGGAATGTGGATAGATGTGGAAGGCATTATTCCAAGTGAAATAAGTCAGGAAAAAACAAATACTCTATGACATCATTTTTTTATATATAGAATCTAAAAAATACAACAGATGAGTGAATATAATTAAAAAAAGAAGCAGCCTCACAGATATAGAGAGCAAACTAGTGCTTGCCAGTGGGGAGAGGAGGAGGGACAGAATCGAGGTGGTGGAGTGGGAGGTACAAAGTATTGGGCATAGGCTTGCTCAGGGGTATATTGTATAACAGACTATAACCAATATTTTGTAATCACTGTAAATGGAAAGTAACCTTTAAAAATTATATAAAAATAAAAATATAGCCATCCCACATTTTCCCTCTCCCTACTTTCCTTCCTTCTTTTATCTTTCCCCTCTCTCTGTCACTTTTCCATTCTTTCTCTATCTCTTTGTCTCTCTCACTGTCCAAATGGTTTCCACTACATATGTATTTCTTGTGTTAGCAGAAACTTAAATGTTATCAAAAAAGCCAAAAAAAATGTTCTCAAATGTGTAGATGCCCACTTGAATCTAAGTGGACTCAATTTTTTTCCCCCAGGTAACAATATACCTTACAGGTAACTCTGCCAGCCATGAAATCTCTTCAACTATGCATACAGCAGACCAAGATGTGTTATTTACTTAAACAGTCTTCTCTCTTCTGTCTGTCTCTTTTTTTTTCGGTCTGCCAATAAATAGATTGTTTATTTAAAACAGATCAGCATTAATAAAATGTACAAATTATATCTATAAATATTAGAAACAATGTGTCATTATTATTTTACTGTATGCCAGAGACAGTGAAGTGAGGTGGTTCAAGTCTCAGTTTTGGTATTCACTAGCTGTACAATCTGGAGCAATTTATGAAGCCTGTTTCATTTCACTTATCTGTAATAGGGGTTAATAACTTCTACCTCACAGTTCTCTGGCCTGAAAAATCCCATGGACGGAGGAGCCTGGTAGGCTGCAGTCCATGAGGTCGCTAAGAGTTGGACACACTGAGCGACTTCACTTTCGCTTTTCACTTTCATGCATTGGAGAAGGAAATGGCAACCCGCTCTAGTGTTCTTGCCTGGAGAATCCCGGGGACGGGGGAGCCTGGTGGGCTGCCGTCTATGGGGTCGCACAGAGTTGGACATGACTGAAGCGACTTAGCAGCAGCATAGTGTTATAACAGGGATGAAAGAAGTTAATTTCACACAAGCAGCATTTGGGACGCCAGTGTCCTCTTGATGGACACTTGGGTTGTTTCATGATGCAGCAAGGGAGGGCAAGTGACTTGAATCTAATCCTTTTATCCATCGCGTTGGGAAGATCATTAAAAGCTGGTCTGTGATATAGACAAGACCTGTGTTCAATCTGAGGATTCTGTCCCTCTTTACTGTGTGATCTTAAGCAAACAGATTGACCTCTCTGAGTTTTCATTTCCCACCTGTAAAATAGGGCTGTTGCGTGACATAGGATTGTCTTGACAGGCAGGGAGCCAGCACTCAGATATTAGTCATTTATCACGGTTGTCATTCTTTTCTACGGGAACCTCCTGCTGGATGCTCTGTGTCCTGTTTCCCTGGGGTGCAGGTGGTGTGTGATGAGCACGGCTCCCGCGGCTTCGGCTTTGTGCATTTTGAGACCCACGAGGCTGCACAGAATGCCATCAGCACCATGAACGGAATGCTGCTGAATGACCGCAAAGTGTGAGTGAGGAGGTGGGGGGCGTGGGGTCAGGGCTAAAGGAGCAGAATCATGGTACCGCCAGCCTGGGACCAATCCTACTGCTGCCCCCTAACGGACACTGGACACGGAGCAGCTGTGGTCTTACTGGCAGTGGGACCTCACATGAGCTGCTCAATCTCCCAGGGACTCATTTTTCCAAGTAAAACAAGGGTCTGCTGCCATGTGTTGGAGGGTGATTCTGAATAGTAAATGAGGGGATGCTTTGGAGATTCCAGCTAATGGCCAAGTCATCCATGGACTCAGTGATCTGTGTCTGTTTTCCAGCCTTCTCAGTATGGCTGTGAACTTTATTAAACCTTTTGTTTCCTGGGATTTGGAGACAGGAAGGAAGGTTGGCATACGCTTAGCCTGCCACTTTCATACCTTTAAATTTGGCGTCTTTCCCACTTTACAGATGGAAAATTGAGTCACAAGTGCTGGAGAGAATCTGCTCCAGTGATTCTCACTTAGTTCTGGTTTTTTTCTTTTTTTTTGGCTGCACTGAGTCTTAGTTGCAGCATATGGGATCTAGTTCCCTGACCAGGGATCAAACCCAGCCCCTTGCATTGGGAGTGTGGTGTCTTAGCCACTGGACTACGAGGGAATTACCCCCCTAATTCTGGTTCTGCTCATCAGATGGCCCAGCCCTAAGCCTGAGGCTGAGCAGTGGAAGAGACTTTGAGCTGGGAAATGCCCAGGGTCATTTTGTCCAGAGTTTCTCTATCAGTAAACCTGAACTTTGGTGGGCTTTTCCTGAATCTCCAGAAGCATGTTTCTATTTTTGGCAGGTTTATTTTGCCTGTTTTCCTGTTATTCCGTTTCCTTTAATTTTTGGTGCCAGCTATAACTATCCTGTGCTAAATATCTTATAGGTACCTCAAGTTTTCTTGTGCTTGCTTTTTTCCCCTTAATCTAGGATAGCTTCTTAGATTTTATGTTTATGTGGACTTGGAAATTACAATTTTTAAACTTCATTTTACATTTAAATTATTTCAGGGCCCCCCACCCCCACCCTGCCACCTGCCCCAGCGACACTGGCATAAACTGCATCTGTTTCTCTCACAACCAGCGCACCCAATACATGTTAAATGAATAAGCATATCCCTGTGATGTGAGTTTGATCCTCAGTTTTACTGAAATGACCACTGAGGCTCAGAGAGGTTAGTAACTTGCCTGGGGTCACACAGCTTGGCAACTACCAAGTGAGGATTCAAGCCCTTTTCTGTGTGACTCCCACCCAGCTTTGTGCTCTTGTCTCTTGGGCACTCAGCTGCCTCATGTGCAATAGGAGATCCAGTGCATTTGTTACAAGAGGAAAGTCATCTGAACCTTACTCCGGGACATAGAGTCTTGGCTGTTGGAAGTGGTTGGGTCTTGGAGTATTGTCCTGCCCAGTCCCCACATGAGGAGTACAGAGGCCCCAAGGCCGGCAGCAATTGACTCAAGTGACCCAGGCCTGCTGGGCGGGCTGGAGCAGCAATGGGGGTGGTGGATGGCAGCCGTAGGGCAGCTGCCTACCCTGTCTGTGTGTCCACAGCTTCGTTGGCCACTTCAAGTCCCGACGGGAGCGGGAGGTGGAGCTGGGCGCTCGGGCCATGGAGTTCACCAACATCTACGTGAAGAACCTCCACGTGGACGTGGATGAGCAGCGCCTGCAGGACCTCTTCTCCCAGTTTGGTGGGCGTGCTTCCCAAGGGAGTTGAGGATCACTTCTACTCCCAGCTCAGGCTGTGGGGGAGGGCCCCCTGGGGCTTCCGGAAGGCTTGGGGGGAGGCTGGGGGCCATCTCGAGGCTTCCTTGACACCCCTTTGAGCTGAGTTGCCCTTCCCAGGGAAGATGCTGAGTGTCAAGGTGATGAGGGATGACAGCGGCCACTCCCGCGGCTTTGGCTTTGTCAACTTCGAGAAGCATGAGGAAGCCCAGAAGGTAGGAGCATCCCCATGGCCCTGTTTCATGGAGGAGGTGCGGAGCCAGGCCTGGGAACAAGGGAGATTAGGAGCGGAGGGCTCCAGCTTCCCATGGAGGAAAAAGTCCCTCCCCAGATTGGGTCCATTGGAGCCAGGGCCCTTCATGCCTGTGGTGAAGGCAGATTCCTTCTGCCTCCTCTGGTTGCTTCCATACCCTGAGGTTGGCTGGCTTTTCACAGAATCTTACTACACGGGAGCTAGTAGGGGCCTTTGAGACAGCCATTGTTTTGGCCCTGCACATGGCATATGGGATCTTAGTTCCCTGACCAGGGATCTAACTCTCACTCCCTGCAGTGGAAGCACTGAGTCTTAACCACTGGACCTTGACTTGATGGTGGGATTGAGGCCAGGGAGGGGCAGTGCCATGTTATTCCTTGCTTCCAAGCCTTTGCAAACGTTTTCTCAAAACACTTCCCCTCCCATATTCTTTAGACCAGTGCTGTCCACTGGAAATATAACATGGGCCACGTGTGCAGTTCAAAACTGTCCAACAGCCATGCTAGCAAGGATAAAGAAACTCCTGTAATTTTAATAATATATTTTGTTATTCAAATGATCACTTCAATGTGATATAACAGTGATACAATGGATTGTGATACAAAATTTGTATTGATAAACACTGAGATTTCTACATTGCCTTTTTTGTACTAATTCTTTGAAATTTGGTGCCTCTAGCACGTCAGTTCAGACACCATATTTCAAGTATTCAGGAGCTGCATGTGACAAGTGACTGCCATGTTGGACAGTATAACTGTAGACTATTGACAGGTGTCAGCTTATACTTTTCCCTCCTCAGGAAGCCACCTCTTCCTGTCCTTAATGCTTCTGATGAGGTGCCCCTCCTGTCTGTCTCCATCTTTAGCACAGATTCTCCTTGGATAGAACTGAGGGCAGGGACTGGTCTTGTGTCACTGATAAATCTCTAGTATTGCTGGTAGGTACTAGGTACATATATCCTGACCTAGGGAAAGGTTCAAGGTCACACTATGAGTAACAAAGGGTTAATGTCCTATTTTACCTCCCACCGTGAAGCTGTTTCCATGACTGCTGCCCCATTAAGCTCACTGGTCATGGAAGAGCTCAGCCTATGGTGGGATCCTGGGCCCATCTTGAGAGCAGCCACTTCTCACTGAGCATGTACCACGGGCCAGGCGCTGCCTGGTGTTTCATATGCTCTCCTGTCTCTCCCACCGATGTGGGCTCTACTGTAATTATCAGGATCCAGTAGGTTGTAGCTAAGAAGACAGATCATTGGAGTTAGAACCAATTCTAGTAAAGGGCTTAAGTAAAGGGCTCCTTTGAAAACTAACTTAAGTAAAGGGCTCCTTTGAAAACTAACTTTTTGTGTGCCCTTGAACAAGTCCCCTCCTTTATGTAGACTTTGATTGTCCCAACTATAAAGCAATAAGTTGGAGTAGATGGATGAAGCTGGCAGGGGGAACCGTAGTCTCCAAGGTCTTAGGTAATGACCTGAGACTAATGTAGACAGTCAGTTCTTGGGGGCCCAGTGTTTTTATATATATTTACATTCATCTGCATGTTTAGGTAGAGAAGCAAGTCATCATCATGTGAAAGTATTTACTAATGAACTGACCACTTAAAAATTAAATTCCCTTCCAAACATTTCTCCTCCCTAATCCACGTCTTTGAGTCAGTACACATATGGGTCTGCCTTTTGCAGATTTTTGCAGATGAACTGATGCAGATTCAGTTCATTATGAATGGGTTGCAGAAAGACATTGCACCTCTTACAGAAGATGTAGGATTCCATAACTGAAGAAAAACCAACAAGGGTTAAGTCAGTGCTTCTAATCTAAAGCCTTCATAGTTAGCAAAAAGGGCTATCTTTGCTGTGAAACCCCAACATGAAGGCTGTGGATGATGGCATCACACCATTTTGAAAGAATCATGCTTGCTGCTTTGTTCAAATCATCAGTGTGTAGTTACACTTGGAAGCTAAATATTAAGTATGGGAAATGTCACAAATTAAAATTTCACTTTTTAAAGTAAAGCTCAAAGCAATTAAAAAAAATATCTACAGTTTACTCTGAAATTTTGTCCCATGTTTTTTTAGAAAATGGAGTCACTTTAAATGGCCTTGATCCTGGTACCAGTTTCTCTCAGCTAACGAGGCTGGCCTGGCTTGCAAGTGGCGCCCCCTGCACCGAGGAGATGGGACTGGAGGCCAGGTTAAGGCCAAGGGCTCATGAGAGTGGTTACCAATGAGGTAACTGGCTGCCTCTTCTCTGCACAGGCTGTGGTGAACATGAACGGGAGGGAGGTGAGCGGGCGGCTGCTCTACGTGGGCCGGGCCCAGAAGCGGGTTGAGCGGCAGAATGAGCTGAAGCGCAGGTTCGAGCAGATGAAGCAGGACCGGCTGACCCGTTACCAGGTGAGGATCAGGCTTCCTGGGGCAGCTGCTTCGATGTGACAGTATGTGTGCTGCCCTGAGAATGTGGCTCCCTCCCCCAGCAGTCCCACTTCCGGAAATTTGGCTTTGGGGATGAGGGTGGGGGAAGGGGCTGCAGCTTCCAGGTGCTGGGCTGGTTGAGTGAAGGGTGGGGTGTTGGGGTGCTGCCTGCTGGGAACTGGAGGCTTGGTGGGTGGAGCCCGTATAAGCCCCTCCTTCCATCCCAAGGCATTCTGGGACTTGGAGGGGAAGGGGCGTGTCTAGCAGGTATCCTTTTCTTTCTAGGGCGTGAACTTGTATGTGAAGAACCTGGATGACTCCATAGATGATGAGAAACTGAGGAAAGAGTTCTCTCCCTATGGGGTGATCACCAGTGCCAAGGTGAGGGCCTGGGGCACCCACAGGGGATCCATAGCTCCCTTCCATCCTCACTGGCCTTGAACACCCCACCCCCGCCCTGCTTTGTGGCTTTCAGGGAGTTGGTGGTGCTAATCTTCCGGAGTGGGAACTGGGTCTGACCCCACTGAAGCTTGTTGTTTATCTGCATCTTACCTGGACTGGAGGGGAAGAGGGTAGAAATATAGGCCCATTCACACAGCTGGACTTATTGGGGCTCACAGTAACCTAGGTTCATTCAACAAGCATTTATTGAGTGCCTACTGTATGCCAGATACCAGAAATTTATATCTCATTTCCATTGACTTCTGTTGTCTGGCCCTGGCCGGTGATATAACCTGTTTCTGGGCCTCGGTTTCCCCATACGGAAAATGAAAGAGTTGGCCTACATCATTCTTTGCTTATTATTTATTGAGCACCTGCTGTGTGCTCAGCCCTCTTAGCATCAGAGACATGATGTTGGCTCTGTGACCTTGAACAGATGCCTTCCTCGCCACCTCTGTAAGATGAGGGTGATGGGCTCCATGGATGGTTCTGAACCCTGGCTTCTCATTAAAATCCCCTGGAGAGCTTGAAAGCAGACACCCAAGTCAGAGAACCTGAATGTAGATCTCTGCACATCTTAATTTTAAAAGCTCTCCAGATTTTAGAAAATATTTATTTGGCTGCCTCAAGTCTTAGTTGCAGAGAAGGCAATGGCACCCCACTCCAGCACTCTTGCCTGGAAAATCCCATGGACGAAGGAGCCTGGTGGGCCGCAGTCCATGGGGTCGCTAAGAGTTAGACACGACTGAGCGACTTCACTCTCACTTTTCACTTTCATGCATTGGAGAAGGAAATGGCAACCCACTCCAGAGTTCTTGCCTGGAGAATCCCAGGGATCGGGGAGCCTGGTGGGCTGCCGTCTATGGGGTCGCACAGAGTCGGACACAACTGAAGTGATTTAGCAGCAGCAGTCTTAGTTGTGGCATGTGGGTCTTTGTGGTGCACAGATTCTGTAGTTATGCCATGCAGGCTCAGTTGTTGCAGTTTGTGGGCTTCGTTGCCCCTAGGAATGTATAATCTTAGATCCCTGACCAAGAATCGAACCCGTGTTCCTGGCATTGCAAGGTGGATTCTTAACCACTAGATCGCCAGGGAAGTCCCTCCCCAGATTATTTTTAAGAAGAAAGACACAGTGATCATTCATTCCATACTTGAGCACCTGCTGTTTTGCCAGGCCCTGTGGGGAGCACACAGGAATAAGTCAGATGTAGTCCTTGCTCTTGAGTAGCTTATAGTCTTGTGGGGAAGTCAGATGCACCATTAACTCATGTCTACTATAGGGTGTGGTGGGGGTGAGGTCAGTATAGGAGGCAGAGTTGTGGTAGCTTAGCAGAACAGGAAGGAGGACTTCCAGTAAGAAGTGGCAGTGGTAGCAGCATTTGCCGTGGCTGTGAAGAGGTAGCAAGCTGCAGGTGGGAATGAAGAGCTTTACAAAGAAATCAGTGTGGGTGAGGGCCTTGGGACCTGCACATGTAGTGTGATAGTTGGGTTCTTAGGAAGTGGTCTAGAAGTTCTTTTGCCTATTGAACCCTTTTAAAATGTTCTTCAGGGAGCCTGGTATTTGGGGACGAGGTTCTAACAGTTTTTGAGTTAAGGACCTTTTCTCAAAAAAAAAGTGATAGAATTCTATGGGACATGTGAATTAAACACCAGTAACTCAGATTCAACTGAACAATCAATAAGCTGATAAATTTGATTTGTATGAAGGTCTGGGCCCTCTTTCCTGACAAATGCATACTTTATATAGTATTGTGGTTGGAAGCTGGGATTTTAAAGTTGATCAGAAGTAGGTCTAAATCCCAGTCCTAGCATTAACTACTTATAGAGCCTGGAGGAAGCCATTTGGTTTACTTGCTGCTGCTGCTGCTAAGTCACTTCAGTCGTGTCCGACTCTGTGCGACCCCATAGATGGCAGCCCACCAGGCTCCCCCATCCCTGGGATTCTCCAGGCAAGAACACTGGAGTGGGTTGCCATTTCCTTCTTCAATGCATGAAAGTGAAAAGTGAAAGTGAAGTCACTCAGTCCTGTCCTACTCTAGTGACCCCATGGACTGCAGCCTACCAGGCTCCTCCATCCATGGGATTTTCCAGGCAGAAGTGCTGGAGTGGGGTGCCATTGCTTTCTCCATTGGTTTACTTACTCATCTGTAAAATACGGGGGTAATACTGCCTACTTTGAGAGGTGTCCTAAGAATTAAAAGGCCAGCAAGTGGAGCACCTGCCCTCGATAGGTAGTGAAATAATGATCTAATTGTTTACGCATCTTGCATATAACTTCAGGAGGCTCACTGACCTCCTTGAAAAGCTCTTGAATTGAAGGGAATTGTTAAAATCTGGGTTGCTTAGAGATGAGGCACACTGGGGTGATTATCTTGTTACAAAATGGGAAATTTTTGTAATCGTACATAGACTTATATAATTTATTTTCTGTTTTATAAAATAGTGCTTAAAAATGAGATGATAGTGTTGTAATTATGTTACATAGATTAAGTTCATAGTAAGCTCTGCATAAGTATTCATCGTATAATTTTCTCTTTTTAAAACCACCTAATAGGAGTTCTTATTAACTTGTTAGAACACTGTTTTTGTGCCCAGAAAATTTGGCTGTCTGATGAAGCTTATGGACCCCTTCTGAAGATATTTTTAAATGCATAAGAGAAAATTCATAGGATTAACAAAAAACAGCTGTATTGGAATATATTTGTTAAAATACTAAGGTGACAGCAGTATGTGCTCCTTTAGTAATGCCTCAAGCTATAAGATCTAAAAAAAAAAAAAAACCAAAAAACTAAGATCTGGGGAAATTCCTTGGCTGTCCAGTGGTTAGGACTCTGCGCTGTCACTGCTGAGAGCCCAGGTTCAATCACTGGTCAGAGAGCCAAGATTCCCACAAGCCACGTGGCATGGCCAAAAGAAAAACAACTGTAAGACTAGTGAACTGGCAATGAGCCTAAAAGATCAAGGTCAGCAATAATTAATGTGATAGGAAAATATTCCTCTTGACAAAGTCTGCACAGCTAATGCTACTTTATTTTTTCTTTGCCTATATTCAGAATAGAAGGAAATGCTAATATGAAAATATACCTTTTTTTCCCCCATCAAAGTTCACAGACCCCTAGAATTCTATCCAGTGATCTTTCTGAGGGGATCTGTGAACGCTCAGGCCAAGGCCTTGTATGAATGGGTAGCAAAGTGCAGTTGAAAGTCACTTATGTTAGGGTGTGGACTCTAATAGAGCAGATTTACAATGTTCTCAGCTCAAGTCCTCAAGGAGTCAGGCCAGTGTCTCAACCCCCCCTCCCCCCAAAAAAACCCAAAAATCAGGAATTGTAAATGCAATATGGATTGAATCTTGGGAGAGAGAAATGTTAGGCCAGTGAAATCTGAATGAAATCTGTGTTTCAGTTAATAGCATTGTAGGTAATAATTCATAGTATTGTCCCAATCCGTGGATATTGTAGTTTTGTTCCCATGTTAACATGGTACATTTGTCAAGCTAGGTGAAAGGTATGTAGTAAGTCTGTACTATTTTTGCAGATTTTCTATAAATCTGAAGTCCTTCCACCATAGAAAAGTTTTTTTTTTTTAATATCACCTTTATGACCAATATGAACCAGGCTGGAAAAGTGGCTTCTTTTTTCTCTTTAAATATGTATTTATTTGACTGCTCAGGGTCTTAGTTGTGGCATTCAGGATCTAGTTCCCTGACTGGGGATTGAACCTGGGCCCCTAGAATTGGGAGCACAGAGTCTTAGCCACTGAACCAGCAGGGAAGTCCCAGAAAGGTTAAGCACCTCTTCCCAAGATTTCCAAAGAACTTGGCTCCTGCCTTGCCAAGGCAGTGGAGGTTTTCCAGCAGTGTGCATTGGGTTTGAGTTGTGGCTAATGTGTGACCTGCTGACTGGGTGACCGTGGACAAGTTGTTATTATTTTTTTTTCATGATAGGATTTTTGTTTCTGTTGCAAAGAAAATCAACATGATAAAGCACCAAAATACAATTCAAATTATTTTCTTGTTCAATACAAATCCCTTTAATGGAGTCCCTAGAAACTACAGCTCTTAAGAGCATTTCACTTTGTCCATAATTCACAAATGAACTAAAGAACTATATGGGTAGTTTAATGAAACCCAGAGAGTAGTTGAAATACAGATTTTTCATCATAGTGACGCCCACCCAAAGGTTTAAGATTGTAGCCTGGCTGAGGAAACCTGCCCCTAAATTTTAACCTGTTCCAAACTATCAACCCACTTCATTATAGCCTCACTGATGAGAGCAGATATTTAAAGCAGCTTTCCATCACTACTTAGAAAAATCTTCTTAAAAATATTTATTTATTTATTTGACTGTTTTGGGTCTTAGTTGCGGAGCGTGGGCTCTCTAGTTGTGGCTTCTGTGGTTGCAGCTCATGGGCTTAGTACCTCTGAGGCATGTGAGAATCTTAGTTCCCTGACCAGGGATTGAACCCACATCACCTAAAATGTGTGGTATATTCTTTAACCACTGGACCACCAGGGAAGTCCCAGGAAAATCTTTAGGAGGAAAATTTAGAGGTCAAAATGAACTCTGAAATGCACCTATTCTCACTAACTCTGGGGAATGATCTAGAAACTGAGGATCATCCCCCAGGTAGCAGGTGGGCTGGTCTTGGACAAGTCATTCTGAGCCTCACTTCCATCACCTGTAAAGTGGGAGTGGCCATGGCTCCCCACTCAGGTGGCTCTGCCTGTCAAATGAGAAGGTCTGTCAAGCATCTGGCATGCGGTGGGCCTCAGTAAATTTAAGGGTGAGAGGACCTCCATTAATTGCAACTTCTGGGTGCCCTCTGCACCAGGCTGGCCCCCTCCCTGGGGGAGGGACGGGAGCTTGACCCCAGGAGTCTTCCTTCTTCACCCCCAGCAGCCCTTGTCTTGTCTTGCTTTTAGGTGATGACAGAGGGTGGCCACAGCAAAGGGTTTGGCTTTGTGTGTTTTTCCTCTCCAGAAGAGGCGACCAAGGCCGTGACAGAGATGAACGGGCGCATCGTGGGCACCAAGCCACTGTACGTGGCACTGGCCCAGCGCAAGGAAGAGCGGAAGGCCATCCTGACCAACCAGTACATGCAGCGCCTCTCCACCATGCGGGCCCTGGGCAGCCCCATCCTGGGCTCCTTCCAGCAGCCTGCCAGCTACTTCCTGCCTGCTGTGCCCCAGGTGACCGCCTGCCCAACCCCCTTCCCTGACGGCCAGGGAGAGCAGGCAGATCCGAGCTTTGCAGGCAGAGAGGGATTCCCAGGGTGCTTCTGCTGGAAACTCACTCGGCAGGCGGCCGTAGTCACCCCATCTCTGAAACGGGTAATAGCGTGTCCAACAGTGCTTCCTGATCTAGGAGACATTTGTGAATATTGTGCAGAGAAAGAGACTCTGTGGTCAAATACTGGGTTGGCCAAAAAGCTCACTCGGGTTTTTCCATGCTCTGTGAAAAGATTGCATTAAGCCAGACAAGCCTAGATTTCTTTACTGTGTACCTTCTTCTGCCCTAATATGCCAGCAGGCACTGTGACTTTCCCAAACTGGCAGGATTTACAGATTCTCCCAACTGAGATGGTCATTTTTGCGGGCTGTCTGCTAACATCTCTCCTGGATGTTGATGTCCTGAGGGGTCTTGTTTGGGGAAGGAACTTGTGTGACTTGGAGGGGTAGGAAGATGTCTGTAGGAAGATGAATGGCTCAGAGAATGGGAACATTCCTTCCCCTTTGTAGTTACTTAAGCTGGCGTGAGGGACAGTGGGATGTGTCACCATTTTATCCAGGTTACTGGGCTAGTATCACTGATCAGCAGAGCAAGGACTGAGCCTGAGGTCTTGCCCTGAAGGGCTCAGGGCTAACAGACCTCCTGAGATGGGAAGTAGGAGCCTTCACCCCAACTTTCTGGGTGTTTGCTGACTAGTCCCCTGGAGGGCAGACTGGTATTCCTGCAGTGGCGTCCTTGAGGGATGTAGTTGCTCACCTCTCCCCCTGTGCCCCCTGCTGCTGCCACCCCCCTTCACTCTAGGTCTGTCTCTCCTACACAGCCTCCGGCTCAGGCTCAGTACTACGGCTCTGGCCCACCCATCCAGCCTGCCCCCAGGTGGACGGCCCAGCCACCCAGACCGTCATGTGAGTGACCCAGCCCCTCCCCCCTCGTGCCCCACCCCCGGCGGGGCAGCATGTGTTAAAGATGTGGACTTGGGGGTCAAGCCTGGCTCTGTGGCTTCCTAGTCATTTGGGTGGGTGACGTCTCCCCTCTGAGCTTCGGTTTCCTCTTGTGAACATGAGCCCGAGTGAGATGCGTGTAAAACACCAAGGACAGGGCTGTGTGCATTTAGAAGACACGCACACCTGAGCTCACCTTCAGTGAGCTCCAAAGGCTCTCTTAACTGGTGGTGGTAAAAGTTCCTGCAAAGCTGAGAAAACGAAACTCCATTGGCTATACTGTTGAGGATGGTCCTTCTCTTCAGAGGGAAGTTCACCCTGACCTGAAGCTGACTTTGGGGGGCCAGGGTGTGTGGTCCTGACACCTATGCCTCTTGGGGTCCCGGGTAGATAGAAGTTGGGTGGGTTTTGTAATTGCAGATTTCCATCCCCCTCCCCTGGAGGTCTGGGTCTCGGGTGAATTCCCTCCCTCCCCTGTCTGCCATTCATGTTCACCTTGCCACCCCCCTCCTCACCTTGGAACTGTCAGGGTGCAGTGTGTCCCTCTGATTGTCCCCCTCCACTAAACTTTCTCTGTGTTCCCTGTGCCACAAGCCGCTTACCCGCCCGGGGCCTCGGTGGTCCGGCCAGGAGCCATGTCTCGGCGCCCCTTGGCCCCTGTTGGAAGCTCCAGGCAGGTCTCCACCCACATGCCACACCTGGTGCCCCACACCCAGCGAGTGGGTGAGTGTGGGCAGGGCCAAGAGGAACTGAATGGGAGGCAGGTTGGGGAGCAAGGGCTTGCTGCTGGGGTTGATGCTGGTGGGGAGTCAGAACCGGCCTCCACAGTGACCCTGCCGCTGGCCCCCTTGGAGGGCAATGCTGGCATTAGAGGCTGTGCAGCGTGATAGTCAGCGTCGGCTTTAGGGTCCTATAGACCTAGTTCTGGGGCTGGCTCACTCTGATCTTGCTTGCTGCTGTACCTGGTATCCTCTTCCCTAAAATCTGGGTGAAAACAGTATTCCTGCTGTGTTATGTGAGTGAATGCAGTCATACCTGCAGGGGCTCAGCACCAGACCTGAATCTTAAGTACCTCAGCAGCTGCGAACAGGGGCATAGGTGCTGGCTATAAGGCCAACATCTGTTCCTTCACCTGGCAGATGTTTGCACATCTGTGTGTTGACCCTTTATGCCGTTTAGGGAATTCAGTGTGAATGCTGGTTTTGAGCTGTTAGGCTTTTGAGTTGCTGTTGGGCCTTATCATTCCTACTTATTTCTTCTAGCCAACATTGGTACCCAGACCATAGGACCCAGTGTGACGGGATGCTCTACCCCTAGCAGGCCTCTCCTGACACACAAATACTCCACGCCAGCGCACTGCACTGACAGGGTAAGGCTGGCCCAGCTGCCCCCTTAGTTTGGGCTCCAGGGGTGCCTGGCTCAGAACCTCCTCTAAGGCATTGCTGGTCTCTGGGCCTTGGTTTTCTTTCTTTTCTTGGCTTGTAAAGTTTCATTTATTAATGTGTACCATCAGAAGAGATATTCCACCCTCCCCCCTGCATCCCACCCTTACCAACAGAAAGGGAAAAAAGGCTAGGATCACATTTTGTTTGTTCATCACAAGCTGCTTTGCCTGGGTTATTACCAGGATTAACTTGGGTTTCCTTAGTGTTTACGTGGTGAGCAGCGAGAATGTGATCAGTCTGCAGAACGGAACTGAAAACATCTTCTGTAATTAAAAGACTGTGTGTTTATCTTCCTGCCCCCTTAAAAAGTCTCCAAGTCAGCATTTTCATATCCTGTCTAGAATTTCTGTATATATACTTCAAACTATTTCCTACAGAATGAACAAAATGTAGGCTTTAGAGAGCAAAACTATTTTAAAGTTACCAAGATGTGAAAAGTGAACGTTGAGTCTGACTCTTTGCAGTGACAAGGACTATATTCCCCAAGGTCCTCTGTCCATGGAATTCTCCAGGCAAGAGTACTGGAGTGGATTTCCCTTTTTTTCTCCAGGGGATCTTCCTGACCCATGGATCAAACCCAAGTCTTCCACATTGCAGGCAGATTCTTTTCCAGGGAAAGCCCACCAAGAAAGGGTCAGGAATCATGCTGGGATGCAGCCGTAAAGCTACCTGATTAAAAGGTGCCTATCCGGCACCAGGTGGTCAGTAGCGCATAGCTTCACTTGGCCACATGCATTGGTCCCTAGCACCGCGGAACACGTCTGTATTAGAATGTCACTTTGTCTTCTAGTCCACTGTGCCCTTGTGAGGGATTCTGCCCGCCTCCCGCCCCCGATTGTCCATATCTTGCCCCTTGCTGCCCCTCTTCCAGAGACTTCCTTGGAGGCCTGTGCTCACCCGCTGGGGGTAGCTTTGCCCACCTGTGTGGTTAAGGGATGTGTCCCCGTGCCATGTGCAGGTCCAGGAGCCCGCTGTGCGTGTCCTCGGACAGGAGCCCCTGACCGTGTCCACGCTGGCTGCAGCACCGCTGCACGAGCAGAAGCAGATGATCGGTGAGTGGCTGGTCCCTCTACCCTGGAGTGGGAGGGGGGTGCGCCACCAGCTGGAGGTCAGATGTGGAGACCAGGTCCCCAGCCTCAAGCTGACCCGCGTGCTGGGTGACCTTGTCCAAAGCGCCTTTACTTCCCAGGCTCCTGTTCATCTTCAAACACTGGTCAGACCAGGCAGTCCGAGATTTCCTCCAGCTTCGCTGTTCAAAGACTTTGTCTCAGGCTGGGAGAAACCCCAGATGTGGGAGATGGGTTGGGGGGAGCTCGAGGGGGTAGGAGGAGGAGCAGGAGGGTAGGGTCTTGGGTTTCTGTCAGCAGATGGCCTGTTGTAGGGTGGGTGCTGTGGTTCCTCACACCCCTCCTGATGGGAAGAGGCTGTCACCACGTTTCATCAGTCACCCAGTGCCCACTGCTGGGAGGCAGGATGTAAACATGCACTGGGGAAAGAAACGGTGTCCCCCACACCTGAGCTCCTGTGCACACATCTCCTTCCTGGCATCTGGCAGGCCCTGTGGAAGTGTTAGGGTTACGGTTAATTAAAAGAATGAATGAATGAACGAGCTCGCCATGGTCCCCGGGCTCCCTCTTCACCAAGACCTCCATGCTCTTCTCTGAGGGCCCCCACTGCCGTCACCCCATCGTTTACTCAGCTCACTGGGGCTTCTGTCACTCTCCTACCCACCCCTCAAAGAAGAACTCTAAATGGGCTTCATGGAGGGGAAGGCTCTGTGGGCAGTGCCCTGGAAACTCCTTCACTCTCCTCATGGGGGAAGCCCTCCCACCCCCACTAATGGCAACTAGCGCCTTGTCCTGGCTACACCCTCCACACATCGCCACCAGCACGAGGCCCCGTCCCTGGAAGTGCCCGCTGATGGAAGGTGAATTTATCTTGTGTGTTTGGCTCCACTGTCTCTCCAAAAAATCAAGTTCCATATTATTGTGTCCTGTCTAGAATTCCATGTGATCCTTCAAATGACTTCTTGCCCAATGAACAAGAGTAGTTTGGTTTTTTCCCCCGCCATACCCTGAGGCATGTGAGATCTTAGTGCCCCGAGCAGTGATTGAACCTGCGCCCGTTGCATTGGAAGCACAGAGTCTTAACCACTGGAGTACAAAGGAAGTCCAGCAAGAGTAGTCTTTAAGACACAGCAATCAAGGCTGTGTCAGAGCACCTATGCGGGATAACGTATAATGTCAATTTGATTCTTCAGCCTCCAAGGTGGGGCTTGCAGTACTCACTTTACACTTGGGGAAGAGGCTCCGAAGGAGGTTCAGTGACACACCTGGAAGGAGCCGTCCTGGGGCAGAAACCTGAAATGCCTCTCGGTTCGGTTCCACGATATACACCGACCCCTGCCCCGGGGATGCCCGGCTGTCCACCAGGTGTGTGCCTAAGCCTCAGAGGCTGTTCTGTACAGGTGAGCGTCTCTTCCCCCTTGTCTACAATGTCCACGCCCACTTGGCCGGCAAGATCACGGGCATGCTGCTGGAGATTGACAACTCGGAGCTGCTGCTCATGCTGGAGTCCCCAGAGTCCCTCAACGCCAAGGTGGGCTGGAGCCTGGCGGGGGGCCGGGGAGGCCTGAGGGTGGAGGGTTACGGAGCCAGGCATCTGCTACTGGGACAGAGGAGGTGGGTTTTCTTGCTAATACCTGCTGGAGGTGGGGGTCGGGGAGAGTCTGGTAAAGGGCCTGCAACTTCAGCCCCTCCCATTCTCTGCACTCCACAGGCAGGACTGTGTAACAGGGAGGTGTGTTCAGACCCAGCCTAGGGGAAGGATTCCCCACCGCTGTCTGGCTAGGGTAGAAGGTGGCCGTTGGGGGTTTCTGTCATGGGAGCTGGTGCAGTCAGATGACAGCTCTGCAGCAATGCTGGGGAGGTGGGGGTTCTAGCCTCAGCTGGAGGTGGGGAGGAGAGGCTGTCTCAGGACCCTGCTGGGGCTGCTGCACTGGGCCCCCCGCCATGTACCCCACAGGTCGAAGAGGCTCTGGCAGTGCTGCAGGCCCACCAGGCCACGGAGCACATGCGAGGAGTGAACCTGCACTGAGACCAGGTGGGTGGGAGGGGGCGGGAGAAGGGTGAGCTGAGTCCAGAAGCTCTAAGGAACAGGGCCGGGACATTCAGACTCCCCGAGAACCCTGTGGTGTCACTGGCTTATCTCAGAGACACCGAGGAGGCGTTCAGGGGAAGCGGTGAGGATGAGAGGCGAGGAGGACAGACTGTGATGGGAACTGGCGTGGACTCTGGTGCCCAGTGGAGGGGTGGTTATCTTACTGGCTGCCCACCATGGGGGGCCAGCTCAGAACAGGCTGGCCTTGCCCTGGGGCCTGCCTGCTGGCGCTTGGGCTAGTCTGCATCCTTACTTAAAGACTGCTGTGCTTGTTTTAGAAACATCTTATCTTTTCATTCCCAGAAAATGGAATCCTCACTCCCTCGGCTGAGAAACAGCATTTCCTGCTCTTGTCTCTAAGGCCCTGTGAGCCGTGACTTCCCGATTGGGGTGTATCTGTACTTGAGCTTTTTGCGGAGTGAAGGCTGGTCACCCGGCCGACCTCTAGCATGTTGCTTTATGTATTAAAACTGCTGCAAACTTCACCATGTCTCTCAGGAGGCCTTGTGTCAGAGGGACGTGGGCAGGGCAGGGGGTAGCCTTGGTTGCTGGGGGCTTTGGCTGTAAGGAACAGGAGCCTAGATCTGTGGTAATGTACACAGAAGGCCTGTCAGCCGTGCGCCTGACAGAGCAGAGCTGCCAAGGACTGAGCCAGGCCACTTGCCAACGGTGCTTCCGGGTGCTGAACAGTTATCACAGGGCACTGGAGCGCCACGCGAGACGTGCGTAGGGGTTCTGGACGCCTGGCTTGAGCAGCCTGCAGGGCGGAACACTCTGGAACCACCAGCCGCTGCTTTGCTTTGGACTGGCTGGTTAAGGGGTCACGTGGCAACTCCACTCCTGTAGAAAGACCTCAGGATGCCCTCCCAGGTTGTTGATTTATGCTGCTCTGTTTATGCTCCAACTTTTTTGTGAGTAAATCAAGATACTTGCCTTCTATGAGGACCTCGAGAAGGGAAAGTCACTTGTGACTAGATGTTACCACTGAGCCTGCCCAAAATTAGGGGAGAGTCAGGCCTGCTTAAGAGGCAGGGAGAAAAGGGGCGTGCAGCTGCCCAATTTGAAATCGTCCCTGGGCCAGGCCCACAGAGTTGCCGATTCAAATCCGCTTCAGCCTGGAAGTCTGGTTGCTCAGAGACTCTGCCCTCGGAGAGGATGGAACCCTAAGAGCTGAGTATTGCCCCGCACTGAGCATGATGGGGAGCAGGCAATAGACCCTGTCTGCTCGGCTTTATAGAGTCAAAATGTCTCCATTAAGGTGAAAATGGTTTAACTGAAGACAATAAGACAAGCCCAGGAACACAGGTGGTGGAAGGGAGCCCTTTGTTCAGGCTGATCCTCAGGCGCTCAAATCAGCCTCACCCACTCGTTTTGTGAGGCTGAGAACCCCTGCTGGCAGGTCCTCCCAGCCAAGGCCTTCACCAATGCCGTTCGCCTGCCCGCGTGGCTCTTCCCTCCCTTCTTCACCCACTGACCCTCCCCACCCCAATGTTAGAACTCAGTTCAAACTGGACTTCCTCAGGGACCCCTTTTTCTCCACAGGGTCAAATCTCCCTAGTTGGAGAGGAAAATGTGACTGCTCATTTATAACACTAAAGCCGCTGCGGTTTCACTCACTGTGTGTCCGATGGGGCTGTCAGCTTTCTGAGCGCAGGGATCCTGTCAGTTCATTCACTGCTGTTTCTCCAGCACAATGAGTAGGGCCTGGCCCATGCAGACACATCCCAGTGAATTTGATCAAAAAAAGGATGAATGCTCCATAACCAGTTTTTTATTACTGCAAAGTTCCAAAGTGAACCAAAGCTGAACCATGAATCAAAGTACAACAGGCATTCATGTAGACGGTGTGAGTGCAGTAGCTTAAACTCGCGGTTCAACAAAAGTCAGTCTATTCAGTTCAAATTAACTTCAACGTATTACAAAGAACTAAGACGCCTAGTGGGGCCACTGTGGGAGTCAAAAGGCAAGTCCCTGCCGGGAAGGGAAGGACACAGACTTCGAGGTTTCTCCCCATCCCACCTTCAGGAGCAGCAGCCACACCTCTGGGCTCTTGAAAGAACTTAGGTATCTATGTGGGCAACAGCAGCGCAGAGCCACAAACGCCGGCCAAGGGGACAGGTTCCGCATTCCTGTCCAGGAGGCTCAGCCAAAAGGCACTGGAGCTCAGAACACGAGTGCTGTGCAAGGACAGGGAAGGGGTCGGCAGCCTTGGAGAACCAGCTCAGCTGGCTGCCATGGGTGTAGGCGGGCCAGGGTTTCCCAGTTGTCCTTCCCACGCCAGCCTGTGTCCCATGGGACTGGCAGCTTTCTGAGCACCCAGATGGACCGGGGTGAGAGGACCTGGTGACCGGAAGGGCAGCACTGGGTCTGGAGCCTCTGGGCAGAGACCAGGCTGAGCACACTGCTGATGAGCACCCATTGCTGTGACCTGCTTGCTGTCCACAGCACAGGGGAGTGCAGAACAGGGGGAGGCTTTCCCAACAAAACGTCTGCTTTCTGACTACACTGAGCTTAATGTGAACAGGCGGAGCCTCCTGAGGGGTGGGAGGCAATCACGTCTCTGAGGGGGAAAGGAGGGGGCTTCGGAGCCTACTCGGGGGACCGCCAGGTTCCAGGAGCAGGCACAGAAGAAGGTGCTCAGGCAGACAGGTGTCCTGCTGCCCTTCTGGGATTTTAGTTTAAGCTCCGGTTAACCTCCTGCCGCAACTTCCGCGCAGGGCCGTTCCTAGGCTCTATCTGCAGGAGGCTGTCGATGTCTGCAAAGCTGGATCTGAAGTCCTGAGGAGAGAGAGGCTGTGAGCACCTGTAGTCCTGAGAGGAGTGAGAAGCTGTGGGGACCTGCAGTCCTGAGAGGAGAGAGAGGCTGTGGGGACCTGCAGTCCTGAGAGGAGAGAGAGGCTGTGGGGACCTGCAGTCCTGAGAGGAGAGAGAGGCTGTGGGGACCTGCAGTCCTGAGAGGAGAGAGAGGCTGTGGGGACCTGCAGTCCTGAGAGGAGAGAGAGGCTGTGGGGACCTGCAGTCCTGAGAGGAGAGAGAGGCTGTGGGGACCTGCAGTCCTGAGAGGAGAGAGAGGCTGTGGGGACCTGTAGTCCCAAGAGAGAGAGGCTATGGGGACCTGTAGTCCTGAGTGGAGAGAGGCTGTGGGGACCTGTAGTCCTGAGTGGAGAGAGGCTGTGGGGCCTGTAGTCCTGAGAGGACAGAGGCTGTGGGGACCTGCTGTCCTGAAAGGAGACCAGAAGCTGCGGGGATGAAGCCTGGGCCCTGGGGGACCAGGCGGGGGTGAGGCCTGCTGCCGAGCTGGTTTCTGCACCCCAGGCTGGAGGCCTGTCAGGAGCACCTGGGGCCCTTGGATGAGGAGGGACGTGAAAGGGCCCCCCTCACCGGGACCATGCTCTGGTAGTGCCACCACAGGCATGATTGGTTGTGGCTCTTTGGTGCCTCTGGACAGGATCTCTTTACCTTGAGAGCCTTGTAAGCTTGAGCCCGGCGGTAGAACGCCTTCACATTCTTTCCATCCAGCCTGAGGGCTTCTGTGCAGTCCTTCACCGCCTCCTGGTACTGCTTCAGCTCCAGATGGCAGAGCGCCCTGCGGGGAAAGACCAGGCTGTCAGCTGCTCCCTCGGGGCCACTAACTCTGAGGAGCGCCCCGAACACTTTGTGCTGGGTGCATCACACCTTCCTCAGTTCTCACAGCCACCCAGCCCGCTTTCACAGAGGAGAGTGGCTCAAAGGGGTGAAGAGACTCCCCAGGCTTCCTCCACTACTGGTGCGCAGACTTGGGGCTTGATCTGGGTTTGAACAACCTGAGATCCCGACAGTGTTCAGAGCTATCATCCCACACTTAACTCTTTCAAGCAAGGACTGGAAACCTTCCCCTTGACAAAAAATTATCTACCTTAAGAAAAAAACACATAAATGAAAGTGTTAGTTGCTCAACCATGTCCAACTCTTCGCGACCCCAAGGACTATAACCTGCCAGGCTCCCCTGTCCATGGAATTTTCCATCCAAGAACACTGGAGTGGGTTGCCATTCCCTTCTCTAGAGGCCCTTCCCAACCCAAGGACTGAACCTGGGTCTTCTGCACTGCAGGCACATTCTTTACCATCTGAGCCATCAGCACAGCCACATAAATACTAGGCTCTAATTAATTATATGCACACTGACATGTTTGGGGTGAAATGTAAAGAAGATGCATCAATAGATGGCCATAGTGACCAACCAAACTGTTCTGTTAACTGAAGTTATAGTTGTTTCCATAACTGCTTATAAATTTAATTGGGAGTATATGGGTGTTTGAGATCTAATTCTTCCAACTTATATTTTGCATCATTCTTACATTCTGCATCAGTAGGGGAGAAGTACATACTTGTGTGTTATCTTTCTTATTCAATTTTAGTCCTCTTCCCCAGTGACTAAAAATGAAACAGACACTGTTTTCAGTGGCTATGGAATATTCACTTGTCTGTATCCTAATTTATTAACTCCGTATCAGGAGACATATTTCTATTTCCAGTTAAATGATAAATGCTGCTGCTATGAACATCCTTGTACGTCAGTCTTAGGAGGGACTGCCGACCGCTGCATCAAAAGGTGCATGCACTTGAAATTCTGACTCTTACCAAAATGCTTCCCAAATAAAGCAGCTGACCTTAGCAACACAGGTTTGAACTGTGCAGGTCTACTTATGTGCAGAATTTTTTTTTTCAGCAACAAATACTGCAGTATTACATCATCTGCATTTGGTTGACTTTGTGAATGCGGCAGAACTGCAGGTATGAGAGGCTGACTGTAAATTATATAGAGATTTTTTGACTGAGAGGAGGGTCAGTGCTCCTGACAGCCGACTTTTTCAAGGGTCAACTGTACTTAAGAACAGTTACTAACAGAACCCATTTTTCTGCAGCTGTACCAACCCTGGGGCTCAGCCTTTAAGTTCTGCCAGTATGGAAGAAAACAGTATCTGTTTTACTGTAGTTGCTTTAAATACAGTTAAGCTGAATACTTTTTAAATTTTATTTATTTTTTTATTTTGGCTGTGCTAGCTCCCAGCTGTGGCACACGGAATCCAGTTCCCTCATTAGGAGCTGAACCTAGGCACCGTGCATTGGGAGCATGGAGTCCTACCCACTGGACCACCAGGGAAGCCCCCAAACTGAGCATCTTTACAGAAGATTTTTAAATCTTATGAAATAAAACTTCTCCAACTTAATGACTTCCGCAGGTTGCCCTCCACCATCACCCCGTATAATACCTTCCCCACTGCAAGATAATTAACCCACATGTTGTTTTAGAACTTAATGGTTTTACTTCTTCCATTTGAAACTGATCCATTTAGATTTTATTTTAAAATAAGGAGTGATGATGGAGGTTCAAGTTTCTTTTTAATTCTTTCGAGCCAATCCAACACCATTTATTGGATAATTCCTCCTTTTCCCCACAATTTATCATATACTAAATTCTCTTCTGTTATTTTTTTTTCCTCATGGGATTATTACCATGGAATTGTTACCATTATTCCATTATTCCTCATGGAATTATTATCATGGAAGAATGTAAAAAAAAATTCTAGTATTTTCATTCAGATTTCATGGAAGTTATAATTTAACTTAGGAAAAGCTTCTCCTTGTATCAACTTTAAAGCAGACGCAGGGATTTCCCTGGTGATCCAGTGGCTAGGATGCCACATTTCCAATGCAGGGGACCAGGGTTTGGTCCTTGATCAGGGAACTAGATCTCACATACCCCAACTAGGACCTGGTGTAGCCAAATAAATAAAAACGAAATTAAAGCAGCACGAATTCTGTGGCATTCTTTCCACAGAAGAGGTCCTATGTATCAACACTTTCTTCTTGACTTTAGGCAGGTTCTGTGACTGCTCTGACCAGTGGAGCACAGAGGAAAGGACAGTGTGAGTCCCATGACTAGGCCTCAGAGGTCTTGGGAGCGCCTGCCTGAGTTCTGGGAACACTTGCTCTTGGAGCCTTTAGCTGCTCCTGTGAGAAGCTAACTACCCAGAGACCACCATGCTGTGAGGAAGCTCCAGCTGGCATAAGTGAACAGACTGCCAGGAGGGGAAAAAAAAGGCTCTAGCTTGCTCTATCAGTTCCATTGCCAGCCATGTCAGTCATCGCAAGCCTGGTGCCAGATATGTAGGAGAAACCTCTGTGCTGTGCTTAGTTGCTCAGTCGTGTCCGACTCTCTGTGACCCCATGGACTGCAGCTCACCAGTCTCCTCTGCCATGGGAATTCTCCAGGCAAGAATACTGGAATGGGTTGCCATGCCCTCCTCCAGGGGATCTTCTCAAGCCAGGGGTGGAACCCACTTTTCCTGCATTGCAGGCAGATTCTTCACTGTCTGAGCCACCAAGGAAGCCCAGGAGAAGCCTTTAAATGACTCCAGTCCCAGGACCCTTCTTGTTGACCCTGAATGAGACCCTGAGTCAAAGAACTGCCCTTCCTGAACTCCTGGTTCACAAATCATGAGCAAAACAAAATGGCTGTTGTAGGCCACTAAGTTTTAGAACAGTAGGCCCTGATCTTAATTTGAACACACAAGAATTCTAAGGAAACTGCTATGTTCTCCCAATGGACTCTAGGAATTTAAAGAATAAGCCAAGTTTCTGGGAAGTAGAAGCAGCACATTGTAAGCGTTAGGTACTATTTGGTGGCTTCTGAATGTAAGTGTTATAATGAAAATGATTCCATATGAATGCCAAAGATCATATTTCAGTTCAGTTCAGTCGCTCAGTCGTGTCCGACTCTTTGCGACCCCATGAATCGCAGCACGCCAGGCATCCTTGTCCATCACCAACTCCTGGAGTTCACGCAGACTCACATCCATCGAGTCAGTGATACCATCCAGCCATCTCATCCTCTGTCGTCCCCTTCTCCTCCTGCCCCCAATCCCTCCCAGCATCAGAGTCTTTACCAATGAATCAACTCTTCTCATGAGGTGGCCAAAGTACTGGAGCTTCAGCTTTAGCATCATTCCTTCCAAAGAAATCCCAGGGCTGATCTCCTTCAGAATGGACTGGTTGGATCTCCTTGCAGTCCAAGGGACTCTCAAGAGTAAAGCATCAATTCTTCGGCGCTCAGCCTTCTTCACAGTCCAACTCTCACATCCATACATGACCACGGGAAAAACCATAGCCTTGACTAGACAGATCTTAGTCGGCAAAGTAATGTCTCTGCTTTTGAATATACTATCTAGGTTGGTCATAACTTTTCTTCCAAGGAGTAAGGGTCTTTTAATTTTATGGCTGCAGTCACCATCTGCAGTGATTTTGGAGCCCCCCAAAATAAAGTCTGACACTGTTTCCACTGTTTCCCCATCTATTTCCCATGAAGTGATGGGACTGGATGCCATGATCTTCGTTTTCTGAATGCTGAGCTTTAAGCCAACTTTTTCACTCTCCACTTTCACTTTCATCAAGAGGCTTTTTAGTTCCTCTTCACTTTCTGGTGTTAAAAATGCATAACTTTGGCCTCTAAAATAATCACCTGTGGCTTTTGGTAAACTGAATATTCTGTATCCAATGAGAAGGGTTTTCATTACAAAGTAGGAGTCTGAGAGACAAGATGAATGAGTGAAAAGGAAGCCAAACTTTCATCTTCAGCCCGTTTTCTTAGGTTAAAATGTGACCACGAGCTAACCTGAAGAACTGCTGTGAGTACTCAGTGAGACTCTTCTGGAGGTCCACTCAGGACCTGGCAAACTGTAGGTGCCAAGTACCTGATGGTGATACCCACTCAGATGTCAATGCACAGAGAGGACCGAAGCCTAAGTTCATGCACCATACAGATGCATACGCACGAAGTAGAGCATTAAAACGGCATCTGGCATGTGGTATATTCAACCATGCGGACAGAGAATTCAGTTCTGTAACAGGTTTTCAGTCTTATAAATTTATAAAATCAATGTAATCACAACCTAAAGCTCAATGGATTGAAATTTATCAGTGAGCCCAAGGCTGAGCTAGAAGATCAAAGCTGGCAAAACAGTCAGCGATGCTCTGGTTACGAAGACTAATGAAGAGATCAGCCTACAAGATATATTACAAAGAAACAGTACTTAAAACGGCATGGCATGGACACATTTGCATGAAAATCCGTATTTAAACAAAACACTGTCCTGAATGTGGTAAAAATCCAGGAAAATGGGTTAACAGAGATTTCTAGCAATACGAGGTAAGCAAAGACAGAGCCCACAGAAAGAGGAGTTAGAAGATGCTCCTGCACAAACGTGGATGAATGGGCTGCAGTCTTTGATCCCAAGTGCGCCTGGCTGACTGAGGCACCCTTGGGTCCAATCAGCCAATAAAACCACAGGTCCAAATGTGAACACACGTTCTGAGATGTAACATAGAGGCATACCTCATTTCACTGTGCTTCACTGTGCCAAAATCCATGCTGTGAAACTAAAGGTTCCCTTTTTAAATCATTTGGCAAAAAAAAAATGACCTCAACTGACATGAGGCTGCTTCATCTTTCTTGATACTATTTTGTGTGATAGTGGAACTTCCACGTTTCACTGCAGAAATGCTAGTGATTAAAACTTCAGCAAGCTGCCCAGACACTGCTGGAGTGTTAGACAACTCATTATATGCACTATCATCCCTTTCTAAAATGTGAAACACATTTTATCCCAGGAGTTCTGGATAAGGAGCAGTGAGCTTATAGAAGATCCGAGATCTCTGAACTTAAGAGTAATGTGAGTATGTTGGCTGGGAAGGGAAAACAAACTCACAAGATTTATTAATGTTTTATAGGAAATGTTTAGAGTAGATCTGGTCCCTTGCTGAATGTTTTAAGCCTCTGACAGTAAAACGAACAGATCTCACTAGAGCCAGGTTCCAATTCTATCTCCACCATTTACTGGCTGGGTGAGCTGAAGCAAAGCCCTTCCATCTGAGCCTCGGTTTACTTGACATTAAGACAGGAAGAGCACCTACTACCAAAACCTTTGTGGGCTTCTGCAGAGCAGGCACTCACACACGATGAAGGGATGCTGCCCTGGCTCCGAGGCCCTCACTGCTGGTGGAAAGGACCACTGACCACTGGCGACAGCTGAGGATGAAGGCCTTTCTACAGCCTCACAAGTCCAACACCTCAGGCTCAACTAGACCCTCTCTCTTGCTCAGGTCAGGTAATTCCCTGGGTTCTACCCTGATGCTCACAGACAGACTGGCAGAATTTATAACCAGAGAGCCTCAGAGAAGCCATGGGGTGAGTCATGGAAGGCACAGAGGCTTTGAGACTTGTGTTGGGGTTGTGTTTGCACAGCAAGCCCAGAGCTTTTACTTACATCCTATGCTTACCTGGTGAATGAAAATTCTGGAATGGGCTGAAACAAAGCCCGACTCCCTGTGGGAAACCCCAGTTTCCACCCATTTAACAGCATGAATGCCACTGGCAATGCCCATCTCATGGTGACCAAAGGGAATGTGAACACATGTTCTGAGATGTAACATACAGGCATACCTCATTTCACTGTGCTTCACAGATACTTTAAAGACACCAAAACTGAAGATTTGTGGCAACCCTACATTGAGCAAGTCTATCTATGGGTGCCATTTTTCCAGCACCATTTGCTCACTTTGTACCTGTTTCACATTTATGTCATTCTCACAATATTTCAAACTATTTCATTGTTAGTATACTAGTCACAGTGATCTGTGATCAGTGATTTTTGATGTTATGATGACGACTGGTGGTTGGCAATTTGTAGCCATTAAGTTTTTTAAAATTAAGGCATGTATGTTGTTTTTTCAGACATGATGCTATTGCACATTTAACCCACTACAGTAGAGTGTAAACACAACTCTTCTATGCACAGGGAAACCCCCAAATCTGTGTGACTCCCTTTCTCCCCATATGCACTTTACTGCAGTGGTCTGGAGCAGACCCTGAGACAGCTCTGAGGTCTGCCTGTACTGACTAAATGCCAGGACGCAGAGACCATCACAGTCCAAGAGCAGACTGCGGGAGAATGTCCGGTGTCCTGAAATCCCCCAGGCCAGCCGTGTGAAAGGTACCTGTTGCTGTACGTGGCGGATTCCAAGTTACTAAACCAGAGGCTCTCACTGTACTTCTCAATCGCTTGCTTATGGTTCCCCTTCTTTACAAGCTCATTGCCTTCCTCCTTCAGAGCTCTGGCTCTCTCCACATCCCCAGCAGAAGGCACTAGATGCAAATTCAGAAGAGGAAAAAACCATGGAGCAGGTGCCCAGCTCAGCCTGAGGAGCTCTCTTGGGCAGCGCCTCTTCCAAGCCGTCTACAGTGCTCTGTCCCCCGAGGTCTCCTGCACTGTGCAAAGCACCCTTCCTGAGTCAGGAGATCCCCCGAGCAATGGCTTCTGGGAAAAACACAGTTTTTCATTCAGAAGAGGTTGGGGGCTCCTAATGTAGATGCATTTCTACACACACGATATATACACAGTAGAAAGTAACTCAGGTTGTGGCCTCAGCACTGCCGCTCAGGAGCTGGAAGCCTTGTGGGACCTAATGCTTCTGGACCTCAATTTGCTCACCGACACGTGTGGGGCAATACCTACCCCACCTTGGGCTACTGTCAGGATGAAATGGGGAGAAAACAGGAGAAAGTCCAGAGCACCGTATAAACTTAAAGCAGGAAAGAAAGTGAGGAAGTATTTAAATAAACATGCATCTGCTTAAACAAAAAAGAAGAGTGGAGCTCTTGGGCTTCCAGAAAAGGGCAGAGGAGGCCCTACTTCTCAGTTGTTCTGGTTTGAGTCTGGCAGTGTTCTCCCCAACCCAACACCTGAGCTCTGTCCCAGCCTCCAAGAGACATAATGAGAACAAGGTGAGATCCAAATTGCTCCGTGGAGCCCTGGGGCTTCACTTCACTGCACGGCCCTAAGGAATTTTTCCAGCCTCAGCTCCTGTTATCATCTACTTTGTCAATTTTTAAAACTTTCTTCATAAAATACTGAATATTTACAAGGGTAAAGTTTTAGGAATAGAACTAACACCCTTGAATTCATCCCTCATCTTAAGAAACAGAATGTTTACTAAGACCTTTGAAGTCCTATGAGCCTCTCCCCGCCGGTCAATCCACCCCTGGAGGAAACCATTTTCCTCAATTCTGTGCCCCCCACCCTGTTATTTTAAAAACTTTTAATTGGAGGATAATTGTTTTACAACGTTGTATTGGTTTCTGCCATACAACGAGACGATGCCCCCCCTTTGGGGGTTACTTTAACTAGATATGATAGTGGCTAGAAACTATTTACTGTTTACTTTGTTTGAGAACTTCAAATACAGGAGTGCGTAATTCTATGTATTCTACCATGACCTGGTCTTCTTTTTCCCTCAAAATTACATCCCTGGGATTTTCACACCCCCAGCTGCTTCACTCTTACTCTTACTGAGGCAATGCAACTGTTTCATCTGTTCCATTTACAGGGACTTGGGTTGTTTTGCTTTTTGTTCTTACCGACTTTGCTCTGGACACCTTGTGCCCATCTCTTTGTGGGCACATGCACGAGGTTCTCTAGAAGCAGAGCCAGTGGGCTGCAACGCACACAGCATCACCTAGACTTTGCAAGGCACCCTACGCTGTGCCATGTGACACCCCCGCCAGCTCACTCTCTACCTCCTTCCACTGTCTCAGCTGAAAACCCCCTTCCCTTCCCACCTGAAGAACTTGGTTTTTAAGGTCCAGCTCAACCTGTCACCTCCATGACACTTTCCCCAACTTCCCCCAGCACCCTGACATCAGTTCCCAATTTGAATTCTTCAAACATTAGAGACTCTAAAGCACCCGTTCTCCCTGCTGTGTTTTAAATTGCTCTGTTTATGCGTCTCAGTCTCTCACTGGGCTGGGACCTTTCTGAGAGGGCCTCTCCAGGCCACACATGGTTGTGACTTCAAATCAGTGAAATAAATAGGAGGTGCATTGAAGCCATCAAGTTCATTAGCGGCTCATGTTCTCATTCTAGGGAGTGAATGCTGCCCATGGCCAGATAGGTTTCCTGTTGGGAAGGGGAGAATCCCTGTCCTCCTGTACATCCAAGGCCAGGCTACAGCCCTGCCCCGAGCCTCCCGTACATCCAAGGCCAGGCTACAGCCCTGCCCCGAGCCTCCCATCCTCAATACCAAGCCTGCTGGGCTAGGAGAACTCCCCTGGAGCCTCATAAGTTTCCTGTCACCCCTGCCCAGGGAAGGTCCTCTCTGTTTCATTAAGCTGAGGTCTCCTGTTTGGGGCTACCTGGCCTTGATCTCCCTTCCCTTGCTTATTCCCTTCCAGAGACTAATAAGTGTGTGAATTCCGCTGGCTACGGAGATGGAGCAGATGGTGTCAGGCTGAGCTCGTCACAAAATCTCAGGCCCTGGTCACAGGGACTAGTTAAGGGAATGGCCTGTGTTTATAGGCTAGACTATATTAAGAAAAGATGAGCCAGGGATTTTAGTGGAAGAAACCCTCTTTCTTAGGGAGCTATTAGAAAAACAACTCTTTCTCTCCCTCTTGGTCATGAGGCATGGCACGCAGATGTGAGGCACAGAACTGCTACTGTTACTATACGACTCAGGAGGGAAGACTGCCCGAAGACAAAGCTACCACATCCTCGAGAAAAGAGTTGAGAGAAGGACAGAGAAATGGGAGTCTGATGCTGCAGTGAGCTGCTGGAGCAAGCCTTGCCTGAAGGCCCTTTTTGTTATATGAGCCAATACGTTCTTTTTATTATTTTTACCACATGGAGTTTTCTGTTTCTGCAACCAAAAACATCCTAAATGAGACATCCCAAATGCTGCCAAAGACATGAGAAGGGAACTAACACCAGATAACTGGGTGCCAGGCTGGGAGTTCATTGTGGCTTACATCACCTTTCCCTTACACCTGTGGGGTTGGCTTTCCCATTGCCCACTGTAACGCTGAGGAGACCGTCCCTAAGGGGTTACGGCTTCTTGTTTTTTTACTTTGTTTACAGGACTTTAAAAATAACTCATCTTAAGCGAGGCCAGTTTTTATAGGATTACTCTAAAGAATGTGGCTCTGGGGGAGACTGCAACTCTCTCTGGGTAGGAAGTCACAGCTTACCTCTGCTCTTCGCGCTTGTGGTTTCTTTGGATTTGCTTTTAGATGTCTCTTTGTGGTTTTCCAAAGGCAGACACTCCCACCTCTTCTGAGATGAAACAGGCACCAAGGGAATAGAGGGCAGCTTCAGGCGCCACTCGGGCCCAAAGGAGTCCATGAGAGTTCTGGTCATTCTGGAAAGGCAGGCAGGATGACAGAAAGGTTTCCAGCTGGGTCAAGAAGGTATTCTTTCTCTCATAAGCCCAAAGGAGGTGTATGAGAGCCAGTTATCATCTTCCCTGGTTTGAACCATCGCTTTGTACCCTTCTGACCTGCAGCAGGAAAGGAACAGGAGCCTGCCACCCATAAGGGCCTTTTCAGCTCAGCCACCATGATACTCCCTCCCTGCCTGGCCCTTGCCTGGTCACACTGTTAACTTCAAAGAGAGGGATGTGGTGCTTGTTAAGGTAATGAAACCTTATCCCCAAGGAACCACACATGTCCCCAAGAATGGATGCTATGTTTTCTTTTTTAAGAAATTATATTTACTTCTAACTGACTGGATTGCTTTACAGTATTGGTTTGATTTGTCATATATCAACATGAATTAGCCACAGGTGTATGTAGGTCCCCTCCCTCTTGAACCTCCTTCCCACATTTTATGTTTTCTTAATCTATTTGAGCTACCCTGGTGGCTCAGTGGTAAAGAATCTGCCTGCTAATGCAAGAGACCACAGGTCTGACCTCTGGGTCAGGAAGATCCTTGGTGAAGGAAATGGCAAACCACCCCAGTACCCTCGCCTGGGAAATCCCATGGACAGAGGAGCCTGGCAGGCTACAGTCCACGGGGCTGCAAAAGAGTTGGACATGACTTAGCGACAAAACAACAACAACTTATCTATTTACAAGGCCATGCGAACACCTGACATCTGATTAATGCTCAGAGATTTTTAAACGCAAATCCTCTGTCATTCTCAAATTGTAAAACCTCTCAGTGGCTCCCACTGCATTAGGCTGGCAAGGCCTGAGACCTGGTCCCCTCCCACCGCTCCACGCTTACCATGTGCCACACTGCCTCTCTCGATCCTCATGTTCAAGTCTTTCCCCGCCCCACCCCACCCTGGAACAAACCCCACCACTCCCCACTCCCCTCTTCTAAGCTCAGGGAACATGCTGGTTTTGTTAACCGATCTCTAGTCCTCAGCAGAGCACCTGGCACCCAGCGGGATCCAGAGGTATGTACTGAGCGAGCAGATGAAGCCAACAGCAACTTCTGCTTCTACAACCACATTCCTGTGTTACTACAACGAAGAGCTCACAGACTGCTATCACTACAAACTCACGGTCTCTGGCTCAGCCCCCAGAGCTGTTTTCTTGATCGGTCTTCAAATCTCTACCCCCCTCCATCCGATGCTCCTTAACCTCTCCTACCTCGGACTCCCTCACACCCTGAACACAGACCTCCCTGCCTGGGCACACTTCCTACTTCTCTATTGCTACAGAGAGGGGACAAGGCCAACCCTCCACCTGCACTCGGGATCCACTGCTCCCTGCCTCTCTCGGGCCACACTCAGCCAGCACCACCCTCTCCCACACCTGTATCCTTTCCCTCTACCGACTCCAGCTACCAGCATCAAGCTCCTTCTTCCTGAACAGCCCTCTGCCCCTTCACAGCCACATTCCTTTAATCCACTGCCATCTGCTTCGGACCCCAGTGGATTGACTCCATCAGGATCACCAGTGACTTCATTCTGAAACCCTCAGTGTACTTAAGCTGACTGAACACCTGATATGAATGACGTCGTCATCCTTCTGCAAACACTCCTGACTCTGTGACACTAAACGCTTTAAGGTTCCTCCCGCTGCACTGGCTGCTGTTCCTCTCTGTGCGCCTCAAACGTCGGGATTCCGCAAAGCTCCCTGGCTACCCCTACTCGTGGCAGTACTCCATTTTTCTCCCAGAACTTCAAGCCACCTCTAGGCTGGTGACCTTCCAATCTCTATGTTCAACCTGTATTTTTCTCCTTTGCTCCAAATGCACGTCAACATCCAGCCGGCCTCCTTGCATCTCGAGTTTCCAGCCCCATGCTGCCACCTCAGCATGTCAACCACCTGGACACCTGTTCTTCCCTTCTCCCCACCCTCCAACCAACAAAACTTGCCAAAATACTGCCTAGATGTCCCCTGAATTGGTCCCTTTCCACTGTTCTCTTTCCACCGTCTCTTTTGGATTACTGCCCACCCCCTTCCTATTCTCTTTTCCTTTATGGTCAACACGGCAGGCAGCCAGCCAGCTTTTCTCTCAAATCTGCTCAGGCTGCCCCCCAGCTGAAGACCCTTTCACAATGCCTCACTGTGTTCGGATTAAGTCCAAGTCCCTGGACACCACAGCGTGTGTGACTGGGCCTCGTCACCTGTCCTGATCCGAGCGCTTCGCCCGCCACAACATGAGCAGCGGGCTTCTCACCACCCCTCTAACACTTCGACTAACTCACGGTGCACGTGCTGCCCAGGCCCCTTGCTGGCCCCTAGTCCAGACAACTATGCATTTCTGTCTCGGCTCACCTCCTCCGAAAAGCCCTCTCTGGACCCCCCACTGGCTGTCAGGTACGTCCCACCACGTCCCGCCCTCATCACACTGCCAAAGTTTGCCTGTGACTGACTGAGGTTCTCCAGGAAACTGGGAGCTCTTCGAGGGTGGGCAGAGGTCTGTCTCCTCCTCAGCCCGGGCCTGAGTGCAAAGTCTGGCACAGAAGTGGCAAATTTGTAGAATGATAGAGACTGACAGGAAGCACAGAGAAAGTAAGTCAAGCCAGAAACGATGCACTGGACACATACCACTCCAAGAGGGGAAAAGGGATCAGTTACATGTGACTGATGAGATTAAAGACAACTGCTCAAGAGACCAGAAAGACCTTCACCTGAGCGGCCTTGTGAAGGGATCACAGCCCAGTACACTGAACCATACCCACAAACGACAGCCCCACAGCCTGGGGTCACAGCTGCTTGCACTGCATCTTCCTTTCCCCACTCCAGGGAGCTCTCTGAAGCAAGTGGGGTCTGTATCTCTTTTTTATCTCAGTATTTCCCACTGAATCTGGCTTAGACAGAGCTGAACTAAGTATTACTGTGTGAATGCATGTGAGGATCTAGGCAAAAGAACAATAACAAAAAACCCAAACCCCCCCCCACAAACTCAGTAATTCTGACTCCTTAAAAATCTGCTAAACTACGACAGCAAATTGTCTTTCCACACTTTCTGCATGTGCTCATTAGAAGTTTCTGAGCCTAAACCACACGGTTTGCCCCAGATGCCCAAAGCGAAGGTTCCAAGCCCATCGGAGAGGACAGGACAGGACATTCCAGAGAGACGGCCTCAGTGACTCGGGCTCACCTGCTGCTGCCTTCCAAGGCTGACGTCACGCTGTCATCAATCTGCAGCACGGTCACGTAGTCCACGTAGGCCAGAGGGTACTTCTCCAGGGCCTCGTAGGCCGATGCTCGCCGCAGTAGGGGCTTCATGCTGAAGGGAACCAGGGCCAGTGCTCTAGGACAGGAGGCAGAGACGTCACTGGGCTGCTGGGTCCCGGGGGCTCCCTGCGCCCACCCTCCCACAGTTCCTTCCGGTCTGGGTCATCAGCAGCATTCAGTGCATGGGAGGCCATTTCTGGCGACAGATGCTGTGAAGGCTGTCAACTCTCAGAAGAGGGGCTTTCCAGCTCAGACTGAAGTGGAGAAGGGAAGGAGGACAGAAAAGCACTGCTACCGGGAAATGTGTGTGTGTGTGTGTGCATCAATTTTCATAGGTGCGATCCCTCTGAAATCAAGAGTAAGTGCCTGATAGCTTCCATGCTTCTCTGTTTTCTACAGAGGGTGGCCGAGTGGGAATAACAAACAGGCTTTGGAGTCAGATGGAGCGGTGTCTGAATTCCACCTCTGCCACTAACCATGAGACCCCAGGCACATCACTGGACCTCCACAATTCAGGGCCAGCCTGGACAGGGTGGCAAACGTCCCCCACAGAGCACTCACGAGCACTCCACAAAGGAGACCTAGCACAGGGCCAGGTACAAATCAACGGAGCAGAGGCTCCACGAGCATGCTCACCGCTGTCCTCCTCTCCCACCCACCACCAGGGCCCAAAGCTAAGGCAACACCCCAGGATATCAGACTCCTGAGGACACATCAGATGCAAGTGCTAGTTCAGTCATGACCATGAAGGCAATCTTGGTCTGGCTTCAAGAAGAAGCATGCAAAACGGTTTAACATGCTCTATACCTGGTCAGTGATGGTTACCATTTTCTCCTTTCAAGGCTATTAACCACCATCCCTCTTTCTTTCCCTCGCTCCTTCTCTCACCCACATCCGTCCCAGAAAAAAACCTGAACATGCCAGTCACTGGTCTGCAACTCTAGGTCATGCCCAGGTTAAACATCTCACAAAGACTAAAGGCCTTCCTCTAACTGACCACCCTACTCCTTTCAGCAGCAGAGGTGAGGCTCCAGGGACACAAGTCAGGGGCCACAAGGACCAAGGAGAACTTCCTATTTTCAGTGACCAGCTGATCCTGAGTGACACTTCCTAATATTAGAGGTAACTGGTGGGGCCAGAGAAGCCCAGTCTCCTCTCCCAGGCCCCCAGCACCCCAGGGGCAGCCCTGCCCACTCACGAAGTGCAATCCTTGATGCAGTCGACGCAGTTCCCGTCCTTCAAGTGGCAGGCTGCTCGGTTAGAGTAGAGAACACTTTCTTTTTCTGGATCAGAAGAACCTGCCCCGGTGGAAGCAGAAAATGCACAATTAACAGGTTGGGAGATGGGGGCCTTGGGACATCGGGGGTGCATTCCACACCTTGAGCTCTCTGGGGTTTAGTAAAGGGCAGCAGAGATGACTGTAACCCCATCATGCATGTTGGTCTGATGGACTGGCAAGGGAGCAAGAACACCAAGCTTCCTGCTATTCACAGGGACCAAGCACCTGCTCATCTACCCAGTCATGCACTGAACTTGGTACCAGGCCAGAGATCAAAATGAAATAGGTCAAAGAAATCCACGGTGTAACTACTTGGGAGTGTGCGTATATGTTAATTTTTATTACAAGAAGCATGTAAATCCAATAAAGAAAAAAAAGGAGACAAAAATCTGATAAATGCTATGACAAATGGACTGAACAAGTGTTGCGGGGACACAAAAAACAGACTAATTCTACCTGGTCAAATCAGAGAGGACTTCGCCAGGGAAAAGACCTCTGAGTCTGGCAGGACTATGGAAATCTTAATCAGGGGAAGAGCTCAAGCTATCCCGTGGGGAGGGGAATTATCATAGATGTTTCCCTGACCATCTTTATCCTCAGGAATCTCAGAGGCTCAAGTCCTTTATTGTGGCCATGATGATTTTCATTTTCAAAAATAATTTTTCAACCACTAACAGGGGCCATAATGAAAATAAAACATGGAAACTATCAAGTGTTGACTCAGTGACTCCATTCCCAGGCACATGCCCAGAAGAACAGAAAACAAGCTCTCCTTTGAAAATGGTAAAACATATAGACAACAGTGTAATAGATACTTGCTATCCATCACTAAACCAGCATATGTTTTATTAGTATTTACTTCCCACCTTTTTGGGTTTTTTTTTTTCATTTATTTTTGGCTGTATACCAACCACAGATCAAACCTGCAGCCCCTGCAGTGGAAGCACGGAGGCTTAGCCACTGAATCACCAGGGACGTCCTCTCACCTTTCTGGTTTCACTATGACTAAATACCTCTACTCTCTCCCCTCTGCCCCATCCTCAGGTCCCCAAAAGTTGCCACAGTCCTAAAGTGGGTATGTCACATTCTCATGTGTGTCCGTCTTTATTATATAGGTATTCACAGGCAGGACACAATATCCTTTAAATAACTTTTCCTAAGTGGTATCATATCGCCTCTCCTTCTGCAGCTTGCCTTCTTTGCTAATTATCATGTTACCACATTGATGCAAAACCTGCTTCATTCAACACCAAAAATAATAAAATGATCTTGTCTTCCCTTTTGTTGCCAGACCCCAAGGGAGACAGCAAAGTACAGAGATAAGTAAAAGACATCCTGGCCCTTGAGGAGCAACTGCAAGTATTCAAACCTTGCTACCCATCTCAAGTCACTGGAGCATGGTTGCTCAGAAAACAGCAGTGGTGTGGCAGAAACGACATCAGACCCCCCCCAAATCCAGCCTGTGACCCTGCGCAAGTCATTCAATCCCCTCCGATCACATGTGCTTACCTATCAGATGAAGATATCATTTCACAGACTGGCTAGAAGGTTCACTGTGTTAGGTTGCTCCCTGCTCTCCTTTCAAGATCAGAGAAATTGATCAGAGAAATCAAGGAACTTGCCCATAAATTATCTAGAAAATTAGTAGCAGGATCAGAACCGAATTCTGGTCTCCTGCTAAACTGAGAAGTGGTATCAGTATGGTTCTTCTTAGGGACTAGAATAAATCCTACAAAAAAGCCAAGTTTTTCCAGGCAGCTGGAGTAGGGTACAAAAAAAAACAACGCAACTTTACCAACTTGAGATGAGGGTGGGCCTACAGAGAAAGGTTGTAGGGGAAAAAAAAAACATGGGGTAGGGGGCAAAAGAGTGGCTTGAAACTGCAAAAAGTCAAACAAAATCGACTGGCATTAGAAGAGGATTTGGGAAGAAGTCCAGCAAAATGATTAAAAACTTGGACTTGGGAATTGGAGAAACCCCTGTTCAAATTCTGCCTCTGATTTCAGTGTGTCACCCCAGAAGAAGGGATTTAAGTCTTCTGGAACCCTTATCTATAAAGTACCTTACCCATAAGTTACTGGGAAGATATAAAAAAGGGAAAAAGTCTATCATGTCTAGCAAATACTCAACAAATGCTAGCCAAGGAAATGAGAGAGAAGGAAAGCAATGGGAAAGAGGGACTACAGAAAAGGAATTCTACTGAGGCTCTGGGATAAGCCACTTCAGAGAGGCCTTCAGCAGAGGGCTTTGTTGGCTGAACTGAGCCAGAGGCTGGGAGGACTGGTAAAAAAACATTATTCCTCTGTTGAAAACTCTCCAGCAGCTTCCCATTAGGGAATAAACTCCAAACTCCTTCCCATGAACTACTGTGTAAAATGCCTGTCTTTGCTACTCCCTCCACTGGCTCCCATATGCTCTGGGTCCTGGAACACACCAGGGTACTGCTGTCTGGGGCCTTTGTTAACTACGGCCTTCTTCACCTGGGGTGCTCAGCACTCAAAATTTCACGCAGCTGGCTTCTTCTGACCATTCAGGTAGCACCTCAAATGTCACTTCTTCAAAGAAGTTGTCCTTTACCTTGCATTTCTTCATAACAGAGCTCCCTAGTCAAATCTACCACACAACCGCATTTGTCTGCTTCACAGCTCAGATCATTTCCACATAGTTCTTGTTTAATATTCATTAGCTTAACACATTATTGACCGGAGATATACTAACATGTTTCTTGTTGAAAGTCCAAAGTGTTAGCTGCTCAGTTGTGCCCGACTCTTTGCGACCCATGGACTGTAGCCCACCAGGCTCTTCTGTCCATGGAATTCTCCAGGCAAGAATACTGGAATGGGTTGCCATATCCTATTCCAGGGAATCTTCTCTCAGGGATGGAACCTGGGTCTCCTGCATTGCAGGAAGATTCTTTACCATCTGAGCCACCAGGGAAGCCCATGTTTCTTGTTACCCAGACATTACTGACCAAAAACATCAATATCACCTACACAACCAAGGACCAGCCACAAGTGTTTCTGCAAAAATCCCCCAGTCAATGAATTAAGATCACATCTGGAGCCTCCTCATTAACAAGAAAGAATGGCCCTTGACAGAAAGGACCTTCTCCATCTTATTATACACTTATTACATACAGTTGCTTAACAATGTTAATTAAAGAGTGTACAGTTGAGGAAAAAGAGAGTTGCCTCAGGGATCAGAATGAGGCTTAAATATTAGAATGGGGTCCAACAAGACAGTTAAAAAGCAGGCAATCTATCAGGGTGGTCACTATCAAAAGAAGAAAAAATAAAATGTGTTGATAAGGATGCTAAGCAGTTGGAATTATTGTGCCCTGTGGGTGGGAATGTAAAACGGTACAGTTATTATGGAAAACATTTGGGAAGCCCCCTCCTTTCCTGCAAATTAAAAATACAATTATGATCTAATCCATCAATCCCACTTCTGGGTATATATTCAAAAGAAATTAAAGCAGGATTTTGGGAGATTCTTGCACACTCATGTTCATCATAGCTAAGAGGTGAAAACAATTCAAATGTCCATTAAAGGATGAATGGATAAAGACAATATGGTATATCTACACGATGGAATTATCAGGCAACCTTAAAAATGAACGAAAGCCTGTCACACGCTGCAACACAGTTTATAATGTCAAAAATATTATTCGGTCACAAAAGACAAATATTGTATTATCCCATTCATTTGAAATGCCTAAAGTAGTAAAAATCATTGACACAGAAAAAAAAAAAAAGGTGGATACCACGGGCAGAGGGGGGGAATCAGAGTTTAGTGGGTACGGCGTTTCCGTGCTGCAAGATGAGAAAGTTCCAGAGATCTGTCGCACAACGTTACAAGAGATTAAGTTTGATGTCTTTGTTTTACCACTATAAAAAGTGACAAAAGATCTATTAATATGAAAATATGTTCCTGTTATGTCATTAAGTAAAAAAGGGCCAGAATAAAGCCACGTTACAATAATAATAAAAGCGGAAAGAAAGGTCAGGGAAGTTTCTCGTAGGATGCCGAAGGTGGGGGAGGGGGGAAGGAATGGGCAAATACTGGGAAGACCCGGTGGGCCGGTCAGCCGCGGGGTAAACGGAAGCCCCAGGCCGAGAGGGCCAGAGCGGGGTCCGGGTAGCTGGGGTCGGGGCAGGCGAGAGGGGGAAGCAGGCCTGGCGGAGAAACGGGGGGCCGGGGTCCGGGGGGCCGGGGGGCCGGGGTCGCACCTTGTTCCTGCAACATCCGCAGCGCGCGGCTGTAGAGTGTGGCGGCCTCGGCGAACTGGCCGTTGCGGAAGCTCTGGTTGCCGGAGGTGCGGAGCTCCTCCACTGACTCCGGGGGTATGGGGGCCATCCTGGCGCTGGGCCGGTAAACTGGGGGGGAGCTACAGTTCCCGGCGCCAAGACGGGTGCAACGCCGCCAGCGCGGAAGCTGCGAGTACCGGTGCCGGCCGGCTAACCCGGCGAGGAGTGGGCGTGGCGTGGCAGGGGCGGGGCCTGCGCGGACCGGAGGCGCCTAGTGCCCCGCCCTCCACGCACGCTCAGTTGGGTAGCCGCGCGCTGGGAGTTTGTAGCTGCGGTGGGCATCTTGGCGTGATAGAAGCCTACAGGTGAAACTCTAACAGGTCACTGCTCGCCTAGGGTGTACATTCTACTAGGGCCTGACATTCAGTTACCTCACAAGAAGACGATAATTTCATTAATGTGATGGTGCTCTAAGGAAAACAAAACAGTAATGCCATAGAAGGTGACTACGTGGAGACTTTTTAAGTAAGAGGGATGGGAAGGCATCTCCCAGAGACTAATAATAGAGCTGAGACCTGAGAATATAGTAGGGGATGCTGTTTCAGACAGAGGGTTAGCAAGTGCAAAGACACTTGGGCTGGAAACTGGCACCTAGTTATCTATAGATACTGATTTTATAAATGAACGCACTGATAGGTTGATGTAAATCGCTGAGGGAAATGAGCTTATCATCAGCCTCCTCTGACTTCACTCTATGTCCCACTTACTACACCATTTTTTTTTTTAAGCTGCTTGTTGCTACCTGTGCACATTATGCTGTTTCCCTTGCTTCCTAACCTTTGCTTATGCTCTCTTCTTCCTGGGATTCTTTTCCAAACACTTTTTTTTTTCCCTTGCCTAATCCTCACTGAGCCAAAAGTCAACTCAGACATCATCTCCTTTATAATCTCCCTCCTCTGCTCCTATTGCTCTCAGGTTTTATTCCTAATTTAGCTCTTATTCTGTGATTGTCAGTTGATGAAAATTAATCAATAGTCAACCTAATAAAGAAGTGGAAAATTTTACTTGAGCCAAGTTGGAGGATTGTAACCTGGGACCACCATCTCAGTTCTGAAAACTGTTCCACACATTGGAAGTCAGGGCACAGTTATATAACTTTTTTGAGACAGAAGGCAACTGTCATCGTGACCTTACAAGATCAAGAAGGAATGTCATCCTTTAAGGAATTCTCTTGATGCTAGCAGAATGTTGCTCTTTATGGTTGAGCAGGTATTTCTGCCAATGGGGAAGTTTGGTTGATGCATAATGCAGATATCTAATGCACAGTAGAGGGGGCAGAGGAGGGCAAAGGGCAGAGAAAAACATTTACGTTCAAGTTTTTCTTCTCCTGGGACCTCCCTGGTGGTCCAGTGGTTAAGACTCCGTGCTTCCAACACAGAGGGCGCAGGTTTGATCCCTGGTCCGGAAACTAAACTCCCACATGCTGTGTAGCACAGCAAAAAAAAATTGTCTTGCCATAAATTACTGATTTTATTTCACATCAGTTTACAGTGTTTCTTAGACTGTGAGGTCTTTAAAGGCAGTGAGTAGGTCTTCTCTCTCCCCAGGCCCTGTAAGATCTGGCATGCAACATGCACTTAAAAAGGTTCATCAACAAAAACCTAGTCTCTGCCATCAGGTATTTAGTTACACAATTGATGGTTAGGGACATCAATTCCTGGACAACTGAATCGGTGTGTACCTTTTGTTGCCCCTCTTTGTCTGATGTTCTGCATCCTGGGATCCAAACAACCTCAGATTGTGTAACACTGTGCTGCTAAGTCATTTCAGTCGTGTTCGACTCTGTGCAACCCTGTAGACGGCAGCCCACCAGACTCCCCTGTCCCTGGGATTCTCCAGGCAAGAACACTGGAGTGGGTTGCCATTTTCTTCTCCAGTGCATGAAAAGTGAAAGTGAAGTCGCTCAGTCGTGCTCGACTCTTAGCGACCCCATGGACTGCAGCCTACCAGGCTCCTCCGTCCATGGGATTTTCCAAGCAAGAGTACTGGAGTGGGCTGCCATTGCCTTCTCTGTAACACTATAACACACATTTATTTTTAAAAATCCACACAGAACCATGCAGCTAAAACCCATGCTCTTCAAGGGTCGACTGTAATTATTTGTGTAAACTCATAACCCAACCAGACCTTAAACTTTCTGAGGGCTGGGTAGCTCTTTCTTCTAAATCCCCGCAGTCCAGCATAGGCCCTATACAAAAACAAAGATGGAACACTTAGTGTGGCAGGGAAATCAGATCACTCATACACACACACACACATTCACACAAATGATAACTACTCAACAACCTCCATTTTTATTTTAATAATTTTGCCTGAGATTCTCTGGGCCTAGAAAATGAATCAAGATTTCCCAGAAGCAATCACAATAATCTCATTCTTCTACCAATGATTGGACAAGGAGTGAGCATGTGACCCTGATCTAGCCAATGAGATAGAAGGATGTATGCTGTGCTTATGGGAAAGGTTTCCTTCCCAGATAAGAGATACAGGACTTCAAATAGCCTTTTTTGCTGTTTTTCTGTTGGGTTAAGGATATGACACCTGGAGTTGTGGCAGCCATTTTGCATCTGAGTCAGTAAGCACAAGTATGAAAAGCCAACATGCTGAATTGGGCCATGGGAATGATGAAATCAACCTTGTGCCGATCAACCCTACAAGTGACTCCTGGACTTCTTAGTAATAAACAAGAAATGTGAAACGGTTCGGCCACTCAAATAGCTGTTCTCTTGTTCTCTGTACATCCCCTGCCCAAACAGAGCCTGCTTCACCTACACCCTACTTACATGACGGACCTTCCTATGTACCTGTCCCAAGCCCCAGCTAATGACAGCTTACCAAAGGGGTGGTGAGTGGCTAGCCCCTTTGCTGGTTTCCTTGGTAACTAATGACCCCACCTGAGATCAATCCCTCTATAACTGATAATTCCCCGTTTCCCAGCTGGGGAGCAAAGACTGCCACTGTGTCCTGCCTGCCATGTACTGCACATGGTGGGGTTTTGTAGATGGCATATCAGAGGCTGCTTTGAGTAACTTTCTCTACAAGCAAACTGGGATTTTTCCATTTTCTTAACACTCATTGATGGTGGTAGCAATTGAGGATTTATGAATTTCCATAGCTGTTTATAAGCTTCCATAGGAGTTCTGAGTGGAGCCAAAGCTTTGACTCTCATGCCCAACGAGAGGGTCCAAGTGGTGGTGTCCAGTTTGGTGGTGCAGACTCTGGAATTCTATCCTGGAGAAGGAAATGGCAACCCACTCCAGTACTCTTGGCTGGAAAATCCCATGGACAAAGGAGTGTGGTGGACTATCCATCTGGATTTAAATCCCCAAACCTATACTTTTAGCTATGTGAGCTCACCTCTCTGGCCTTGCTGCTGCTGCTGCTAAGTCGCTTCAGTCATGTCCGACTCTGTGCGACACCATAGATGGCAGCCCACCAGGCTCCCCCGTCCCTGGGATTCTCCAGGCAAGAACACTGGAGTGGGTTGCCATTTCCTTCTCCAATGCATGAAAAGTGAAAAGTGAAAGTGAAGTCGCTCAGTCGTGTCTGATTCTTCCCGGCCCCATGGACTGCAGCCTACCAGGTTCCTCCGTCCATGGGATTATCCAGGCAAGAGTACTGAAGTGGGGTGCCATCGCCTTACGAGAGTAGTATTACCTACCATGCTGCCGCTGCTGCTGCTAAGTCGCTTCAGTCGTGTCCGACTCTGTGCGACCCCACAGACGGCTGCCCACCAGGCTCCTCAGTCCCTGGGATTCTCCAGGCAAGAACCTTGGAGCGGGTTGCCATTTCCTTCTCCAATGCAGGAAAGTAAAAAGTGCAAGTGAAGTTGCTCAGTCGCGACCCCATAGACTGCAGCCCTCCAGGCTCCTCCGTCCATGGGATTTTCCAAACAAGAGTACTGGAGTGGGGTGCCATTGCCTTCTCCGATTACCTACCATAAACAGTTTTAAAACTACTGAGTTAGTAGTAGTAGTTTAGTTGCTGAGTCGTGTCAGACTCTTGCGACCCCATGGACGTGGCCTGCCAGGCTCCTCTGTCCATGGGATTCTCCAGGCAAGAATACTGGAGTGGGTTGCCATTCTGAGTTAGTAATAGAGTGTCGAGAACATGATAAGCAGTGGAAAATAACAGATAAGACTGGGATAGTTACAGGCTTGATATAAGGATTAAAGGAGATAATATAAAATGACAAGTACATGTTAAGAGCTTAATGTGTGCTAAATCGCTTCAGTCGTGTCCAGCTCTTTGTGACCCTATGGACTGTAGCTTGCCGGGCTCCCCTAGTCATGGGATTCTCCACGTAGGACTACTGGAGTGGGTTGCCATTCGCTCCTTCAGAGGATCTTCTCTCATGTCTCCTGCACTGGCAGGCGGGGTTCTTTACCACTAGCGCCACCTGGGAAGCCCCAAGAGCTTAATAAACCTTGGCTATTTTTATGTCTGCAAGCTGACTCAAAGGTAAGGCTCTTACGAGGGTGGGGCAGTTTGCAGGCTGATGCTCCGTGACATCCAAAGAGACGTTATGCACGTTCCAGCGTCCACCTGGAACAAGAATTCAACCAGGGAAGAACGGCAGAAAATCACAAATAGCTCCAGGGAAACCCGCAGCAGCGCTTCCCAGCAACAGTGTAAACTTGGCTGGTTAAGAATTGACAGTTTTTTATTAAGCCGGTTCTTCGCAGGAAGTCTCAGTATCTGTGTCTGAGAAACGAGGTGAGCAGGGCCCAAGGCAGAGATGAGTTCTCGGGTCTCAGACCGAGTTTCTTGGGCGAGGTGTCGCAGAGAGACAAGGACGGCAAATCTCGAAAACTGACTGAAACTTCCTCCCGGGAGGAGCCTCCACGGTTCCACGGTTCCGGGTACCCCCCAGCGTACCACGTGACTGGTGTCCGCCCCACGTGACCCGGGGCCAGCCCTCGCGGCCCCGCCCCGCTCCCGCGCAGCACGCGGCTTCCGGTAGGGGCGGAAAGCGGAAGTGTGGGAGGGTCTGCTGGGCGGGATCGAGGAGGTCCCGGGGGAGGATGGAGCAGTGAGCGGGTCTGGGCGGCTGCCGGCAGCGCCATGGAGACGGTGCAGCTTAGGAACCCGCCGCGCCGGTGAGGGGCCGCTGCCTAAGACGAAGAGGGAGGAGGGAGGGAGAGACGGGGACTGGCGGAGGGGAGACCCGGGCGTGCGAGCCCCCTTGGAGGGGACGGACCTGCGGGGCGAGGTGATCCGGCTGAAGGGGCACCTGCTGAATGGGGGAACCTCTGGCCGGTGGGGGTCCGGCCCCAGGGGATAAACGTGGGGCTGGTTAGAGAGATCGCTTGCCGAGGCGGACATCCTGGCGGAAGGTGGGGGACAGGTGGGGAGGGCAGCTGCTGGGAGACTGGAGACAAGTTAGGGAGAGCACCTGCTGAGGGCGGGGGCCGCTGGGTGAAGCCTGTCCTAGAAGGGACTCACTGAGTTAGAGAGGATGCTGAAGCCAGATGAGGACCTACGAGGGGGCTCTGGCTAAGGGTGGGTCGGGAACTAGCAGAGAGGAGACCTGGGCAGACTTTCTAAGGGAGGGAGTGGCACCAGAGGTGCAGTGGGGAGGGTCTGTTGAGGGGGGAAGCTTTGCTGCCTGAGGCCGAAGGTGTGCCGTGCAAGGTGGACGGTCTAGTAAGGGAAGCTTCGTGCAGGGCAGCGATTTAGATGTTTTTGGTAGTGTCCTCTCTCTAGATGGTGGTATCTTTCCTCTCTGATATCCAGGATCTTCCTAATCTTCCTCACTTCTACACTGGGAGGTAGATAGAGAAATAAGAGACTGTTTTCAAGATGGGCAGATTGAGGCCCAGAAGAGTTGAGAGACAGTCGTGTGTGTTTCCTTTTTTTTTTGTTGCTCTAGGTCTGGCTCACTGCACTCAGCCAGACTGTGCCCTTTTTTTCAGGTCTCTATTGTTTTGTATCAGCTCCAAATCCTACTGCTCCCTGGAATTGTTTTAAGTCAAGATCAGGGGGAGTGGCTGATCCTAGATAGTCTGACCTCCTGAGTTGGTTGCAGTTGTATCAGTGATTTGCTCTGTGCACCCCGGGAGTTTTCAATCACTCTGCCACATCTGGATAAAAATGGAGTGTACCGCTTGAGGTGCCATGAAGTTTGCTTCAATTTCACAGAGCCCTCTGACTTCCTGTAGCAGAATGAGCTCTAAAGTAGGAAGTGTTCAGTGTGTGGGAGTGCGGGGCAATGGAGAGGTGAAGGGAAGGGTTCCACAGCTGGGCCTGTGCCCTTGGCTTTGTTTGAAGTGCACAAACACTGCAGAAGGCAAATAGCTGGTGGGGATGGACTCGTAAGTCACCCTACTGTAGTGCGCTGAGTCTGAAATAAAGTGATTATTGCATCCATCTAGCACTTACTGGGTGCCAGACGTTATTCTCAGTGTTTTCCATGTCTGTCATTGAACCATATGAATTTGCTGATATTTGACCATTTTTGATGTATAAAAATAGTAGTTGCATATGGTTCAGTTTAACTGTTGACTCGTTTGACCATCACTTAACAGTCTTATCACCTGTATCTCTGTTTTACAGGTGATGAAACTGAGGCCCAGAGAGGTTTGTGATTGGGCAGAAGTTGCACAGTTACTAAGTGACAGAGCTGGGATTTTAATCCAGGCAGTCTGGGCCGAAGTCCTTGCTCTTAGCTGCCTCACTCTGATCCCTCTCTGGGAGTGCTCTTGTTGCATGGGGGCTTGTATATGTTAGCAGGTATTTGCTGTTGCACCATAGATCCAATTATAAATGGATAACGGTTATATTTCCTTCTGAAATATGCTCGTTCTTTCCTGGACGCGCTGGTTTAATTGAAGAGGATTAGGAATCTGAGTTTTGTTTCTGCTTTTACTTTATGCTGTATAATCTTGGGCAAAAAAGTAAACCGTTTTGGTTTTTGACACTCATTCCTGTGCCTTTTGGATTTTAAAAATTTTATTAAATGTGCAAAGAAAAATGTTGCAGGGTTGAATTCTTTTTTTATATTTGAATTTATTTTAATTGGAGGATAATTACAATATTGTGATGGTTTCTGCCATACATCAGTATGAATTTGCCACAGGTGTACATGTGTCCCTTCCATCCTGAACCCCTCTCCCATCTCCATCTCCACCCTGTCCCCCCAGGTTGTCACAGAGCACCAGCTTTGGGTGCCCTGCTTCATCCGTTATCTGTTTTACATGTGGTAATGTATATGTTTCGATGATGCGGTTCTCTGAAATCATCCCATCCTCTGCAGGGTTGAATTCTTGAATGACAGGTGCTTTCCTGCTCATCATAGCTAGTGAACTGCCTTTCAGCCAGTTAACTTTATTTACCAGTGATATTAGTTTGTTAGGACTGCCATGTTGATCTCACAGATGGCATGAGTTAACAGAAATTTATTTTCTCATAGTTCTGGAGGCTAGAAGTCTGAAGTTTAGGCATCAGCAGGGGTGTTTCTTTCGCGGCCTCACTCCTTGGCTTGCAGATGGCTGCCTCCTTCCTGTGTCTTCACATGGTCCTCCCTCTATACCTATGTCCTCATCTCTTCTTACGAAGACACCAGTCATGTTGGATGAGGGCCCACCCATATGATGTCATTTTTACCTTAATTAGCTCTTTAAAGGCCCCATCTCTAAATACAGTCACATTCTGAGATATTGAGCATTAAGACTTTAACATGAATTTGAGGAGGTTGGGGTGGGCACGTATATTTTATTTTCAGTGAAAAGCTCCATCCATTTATCTTACATATTTGTTGTAACCCATAACGAATTCTGTGTGGAAAGAATATAGGTATATATAAATAAAATGGACGTTACAAAAGTTCTAAGATGGGAGAAAGAGGTTTGGGAGCTAGCCACACCAGTGAGTAATAACTTCATGAACACCCTTATTTGTGTTTGGAAAAGTACTGGTGTCTTTTCAGAGATTCAGATGGCATGTGTTTCCAATAAGGGAAAGCAATCCCAAGGTAGGAAATGCTCTTTGTGTTCCTGAGTTTGATATTTGTGTGTGACTAAGAGTGTGACGATGGTAAAGGGCCCACCTGCCAGTGCAGGAGATGCGGGTTTGGTTGGGAAGATCCCCTGGAGAAGGAAATGGCAACCCACTCCAGTATTCTCGCCTGGAGAATCCCATGGACAGAGGAACCTGGCGGGCTACAGTCCATGGGTCGCAAAAGAGTTGGACATGACTTAGCAACTAAATAACAACCAACAACAAGAGAATAACGATAAAGTTGACAGTTTGCATAGGAGTTTTATGTTTTTTCACTTTCTGTTTATTTTTTAGAAGTTTATGATTTTAAGAAGTGAGTTGCCATTAGATACTAATAGTGTGGTGGAATGTGTAGAGTGCATTTCTGGGATACTGACCATCCACGCAGCTGACTTAGGGATGGAACATCCCCTGTTGTCTGGTCCTTGGAGGCTGTGTTGGCTAGGCCTGTTCAGTTATGAGCAAGCACTGAAACTACCTAGGACCTGGGGAAGTACAGTCGAAAGGGCTGAATCATCAGAGTTGGGCTGTTTGCTTAGAATGCTTCTTCCATGAAGACTCATGTAGAAAACATCGAGTCCCTTGTCAAAAGATTTTCCATAGAATTGTTATTTGTTAATAGCACAGTAATACTTTCTCGGGGTGGGCTTCTTTTTAATTTTGAAACCTCGTTAAGAGTGCTGAGAAAGGTTTATGATTCTCATCATTGCATTCATTAGTCCATTTAGCAAATGTTCTTATAGACCACCTCTAGGTTCAGGCACCAGAGATAAGGTCCTTTAAGCCCAAAGCAGACAAAACCCCACCTAGATTGTTTTAAAGGAGCATCTGAACACTCATATAAAGTTTGTCAAAGTATTATCAGAGGCTTGCAGCTGTCTCATGGCAGTGGCCGTTTCCTGTGTTATGCCGTGGTCTCTAATAGTTGAAATAGTGAGTTTTGCTCTTGATAAACCACAAAGCCACCACTTCAAAGGAACACATCTGATCTTCCTTTACATAAGCTGTTTATAAAACTTTATACTTGGGAAAAGAGGTATTGTCCATTGTTTATATAGTTATAAATCAATGCTTTACCCACTCCTGCCCCCCCCAACCCCATTGTGAGATGTTCATTCTGATTTCTGGGCTCATGGGAATTTCACTTCTGACATTGAAGTTTCACTTCAACCGTTTTTGTTTTGAACCTGGGAGTTTTTGTGATGTCATTGGAATTTAATTTTTAGGACCTTTTGATTTTCAAAGGTCAGTGTGGTTGTTTCTTTGGTTAATTTTCAAGTCATGGCAATTATTGACCTAGAGCAGTTCTCCCTTTCGCTAGTCTTTGATATTTATAAAATCCTGTTAAGATTGTCTTCTTGAGATCAGCGTTTACTGGAAGATACACTTGATGTGTTCAGGTGTGTGGGGTTTTTTTTGGCTTCTCTTAACGGTTTTGCCATTTTCTCTAGGAAGGTACACATTTGTGTGTGTGTGTGTATTTTAGTTTATCTTTCCTTGTAAAAGCTGGTATATTGTCCAGCTAGTTTAAACATTTTTCTTTACAAAGAAATTTCCAGTGGACTGCTTCCACATTTCACCACTTCCTGAGCTCTCCTTTCTTTGTTGTCCTTTGTAGTTTCAGGAAACCATGGCGTAGAACACACACATGCACGCACTCGAGTGCTCCTTGGCAGACAGCTCATCTAGGACTTAATAATTTTCACAGTTCTCAGTTAAAAAGAAACCCTATGCTCCATTTATAACCTCCTATGTTGATCATGGTTTGTCATAGAAAAATCGGAATTATCTGGAAGTTGTGTTCAAAATCTTTGATTTTGGGGAATAGTCAGGTACATAGTCACCCCAGGAGAGTCTTGGTGAGACTATTTGAAACTTACAGCTGTCTGGTTATTTTTTCACTTTTGATCACATCTAAGCATATACTCTCCACTTTCTGTTTCTGTGATACCTTATAGAATCCATGTGTTTCAACAAAAATAAGTACCAAAATCTTGCTAATGGGGAGCAAGATTCTTCTCCATCTTTGTTGGCCTCCAGTCTAAGCCCATGTTTCAGTTCATTGCTAAATTTGCATTAAGCATCATTTCTGAACAGAGTTATGTCATCTTAGTTGATGGACTCAAGATTTGAATGGATTTTAGCTATTGCTTAAATCTACTCTACTGCATTTCAGCTACACAAGGACTCGTTTTCTGTCTAGATGCTCCAGTGATGGGAATCTAGGGACTTCTTAATTGCAGTCTAAATCATTTCAGAGCAACTTTTAGTGTTAGAAAATTCTTACAACTGTGGAACTGAAGTCAGCCTCATGGTAGCTCTTAACCCTCCGGTACTGATTTTGCTCATGAAGGTGACCCCGGACACAAATAACATTTCCACAGACCAGCCCTTCAGCTTCCCTTAAAGGTCCCTTAGCTTGCCTTTATTGGCATTTACCAGTGTAGGCTTTGCAGAGAAATTCCTCAGATGCTAATTGTAAAATAAATGATGTGTTTTGTATTCTCTCAAGTTGCTGGTAAGTACAATGTATTTTATGCTTGAATTTCTTCATTCACAGGCAGCTGAAAAAGTTGGATGAAGATAGTTTAACTAAACAACCGGAAGAAGTGTTTGATGTCTTAGAGAAACTTGGAGAAGGGTGAGTGCCCAGAAAAATGTAGGTGGACTTGTAGGTCTCCCGTCTTTTTCCTGCCCCAACACCAGCAGGATGTGAACCTTTCTCATGCAATAATTTGTAAAGCTAAGGAAAAGAAAGGGAAATGTTACACATCAGCCTTGCTCTGGGTGGGGTGGGAGGTAAATTTACAGCTTGAAATGCCCTTTCTTTCATCCCCCAATCACTTTGATAGACAGAGTTAGTGATTCCTGGTCTTTTCAGTACCATGGACATCTGTTGTTTGCTCTCATAAAATCTGTGGTATCCATGATTATATCTATCTATTTAACAGATAACACTAATTAGTTTATACTTTGCTCAAGAAATTTTATTAATCAGACATACTTTAATTTTCTGTTCGTAGCCTCTGAGAGATATTCAATAACTTGTTTCATTTTGTTTTTTTAAAGGAATTCAGCATTTTAGTTAGTGCTCCTTTGGCAAATAAAGAAAATAAATCAAGGACTGTCACTACCTTTACAAATTCCTAAGAGATCTAGGATCCTAGGCTGGGAACTGGAGGACTTCTTGCAACACAGATTCGTGAATGAGTTTATAGAATACGAGTAGAAGGATATTTCGTAATAGATAGTGACCGTCATTGGCTTTCATGATACAATAAAGGTTATATCATATTTTTGATATTTTTATATTTATTTCTTTTTCTATAATGACCAAGACATTAAAATATTAGACACCCTTTTATAAGTTTTCATTGTTCATTTTTGAATAGGTAATCAAGTCACATGATTGAAGATTTGAAAGGCATAAAAAATGGCCTGAAAAAAATCTGCTTCTTATCTATCTCAGCCACCCAGAAGCAACCAGTATAGCAGTTTTTAATGTATTTTTCAGAGGTAGTTTATGCATATATAAGCATGTAAATGTGTGGGTGTGTGTTTGTGTATTATGTAGAATCTCTTGGAAGTAATTCTGGTTTAAGAGAAGAGCTGAAATGTTAGTTTATGAAAATGTCTAGTGTCTAATTAGTGTTTGTTCTTTACAATCAGCTTTTATATGTCATAAGTTTATTTTGGAGTCAGTGTTATTTATGCCTAATATAGATAACAAATGCTAAACCCAATCCTGGATTACATGGAATAGAATTTCATGGATTACCTTCTTGTGAAAAACATTAGTCATCATCTTTTTGTAAGTTGGAAAAATGCTCTTTGGAATCAAGCAAGAAATCAAGCAGAGAAGGGAAGTAAAAGATGACAACAGCTGCGCTACTAAAAGACAAGTACTCGATGAATCTGAACCTACAAGTCGACTTGGCATCCTTAGAGGTATGGGGAAAGAAAATCCAGTCCCTTTATGTCTTTTGCCTGCCATTTTTAACTCTAGCTGGATATCCTCGGTATTTTCCTCCATGTAGTGAGTCCAAGGCCCTTAATCTAACCATGCTCACAGGTTATACTTAAAATAAGATCAAGAGTGGTAGGCATAATTGCCTAGGTATGTAACTGACTTGTTCTATTTTTAATGAAAGTGTGTTACAGTAGTACGAACATAGACTCTGAAGGTTGATGAACATCTTGAAGCTTCAGAAGCCTCAGCTTGTGAGGATATTAATATCTCCCTCATAGGATTATGTTGAGTATTACGTGAGATAATGAGACTAAAGTGTATAGTATAGTGCTTGTCACCTAATAAGGGCTCAGTAAATGGCAACTATTATTTTATTTTTAAATATATCAATTGAATCATTTTTCAGATCTTATCTTGCCCAAAGTTAAATCTTAAGTCTTAAAGTATATTTAGATGTTCTTGAAGGGAGCTCTGTTTGGGTGGATTGGGTTTGAGGAATGTCAAAAGAAAACTACAGACGGAGAGTGATCAGAAATGTAAGGAGAAACTGAGCTAATTATGACTATTTTAAATTACATTTTAGATCTGTGGATGTCTTCTTTAAGGACCTTGGAAATTTCCCAGTAAATCTATCACCAGAAAGAAAACAAACAAAGCTTCAGATCTTCAAATGTTATCATCATATTGTTGTTTTAAATGTTACCACAAGTGCTTGGATTTCTGTCATCCTGACTGAATGAGCCTGAGCAAGTTTCATTTAATCAGCAGAGTCCTGAAGGAAGGCCTGACCTGCACTTCCTTCCTGAACACAAAAGACCATGCCATGGTTCTGGAAGAGAAATGGGTTGTGAACTCTCATGGACTTGGGCCTTATGTAATGAGCTCTGGCTAAAGGATTGTGTCGGATTCCCAAGACTGCCGCCATTCTGTATTTTGAGGAAATTGTGGATCTGTGGCAGAGCAGGGTCAAAGCTCCAAACCAGAATGGATGGACAGCCCTCAGAAAGTGTTTTGAAAGTGTTTTGAATTAGAGCCTTCACCTTTCTTCCTTCTATTGTATTTAAAGTTTTACTCGTTGACTCATTAAGTTTTTAACCAGGGGATAAGAGCAAAAACATTTTGCCCATAGTTTTGTAACTAGTGAGTGATATGGTTAAGACTGATACCTGGTTAATTTGGCCTCAGATACTATATAATTTCTATTTCTCTGCATTGACCTTTGCCTTGCAGTTTGTGTGAAGCACCTCCTTTGTGATATTATTTGTTTTGTTCTCTGCCAGTTAAAATTCATTGAGTCACTGTAGTGTTTTTTTTTTTTTTTGTAGAGAGTCAGGTCTTGGACTTACCTTCAGCAAGGGGTTCTTGCTGAAGCCTTCTAAATTGTACCCTAAGTGCAGTCTGGAATTGTGAATCTTAATTGTTCATATGAGCTCTTGGAGTTTTCTTGGCTGTCAAGATAGCATAGTAAGGTGTGGAGGGTTTTCTAGTCAAGATTTCTCAGTGCATGCAGGAACCTCTCCTTTCCATTTCAAATATATAAGAATAATGAATGAAAGTTAGTTTTTTAAAATATAAGGATACATAGCCAGCTATAGACCAGGGATAGAAAAGATAGCTGTCATAGTAATAGGAGGGTAAAGCATGCCATGTTGTTGTCGGGAGATTGGGCTTCCTGCAGGAAATTTTTGTATCAGTTGCCTGTGCCCTGGGGAAAGAGGAACTATTCTGACTATAGGAACTGGGCCTGGCGTGTATTCAGGTATGGTGTCTTGAGGGCTGAAAACCCTAAATCCTAGTGCAATACCTAGTTTAAACTGTACAGCCTCAATAACTGAGCTAAGGGAATCATGAAACCATCATGATGTCATGAAATGCTCAAGAACAGTGAGCACTGTATAGAAAAGAATCATTCAAAGTAAAATGAAACCCATATGAGGAAATCCAGTGCCATTAAATAATCAACAGATGTAACAAGTAGGAAATTCCCACCCAAGGAAATAGAAATAATGGAGCAATCTGAAATGGAATTTCATGTTTATTTACAATTTTCAAAAAGATAAAAGGAGGGAATAAAATCCTTAAAAGACAAACACAAAATTATTAACACGAACAGCCCCATGAAAAAGAAACAGCTGAGGGGCCTGACAATGAAAACTACAATAATTGAAGTTCTAATGCCCAGTAAGTTGCAAAAGCTGTCAACTGGACAAACCGAAAAGAGAATTTGTGAGCTGAAAGCTAGAAATGAGACTGATCACAAAATGCAGGACAGAAATGCAGTGTTGGAAACAAGAGAGACAGCATGGATTGACAAGGTCCACTATAGGTCCAATACGAACTCTAGAAGAAAGTTGGAAGAGGAAATAAAGAGATAATACTAAGAAATTTCCAGACTTGAAGAAAGACATACGCCTTCCGATGGAAGAAGTTTATAAAGTGCCGAATAAATCGACTTCTAGTTATAGTAAAATTACAGAATGTGAAGGATAAAAAGGCAGTCCTAAAAACTACAGGAGAGATAGCCCAAGATTACCCATGAAAAATGGTAACCCGATGACAGTTGACTTTTCTACAATAGAAGCTGATAAACTACAGTACAAGTGCTGAGAGAAAGCTGTTGTCAAAGAAGAATTCTATATCCAGCAAAACTCATTCCAAAGTGAAGATGAAATAAAGAACTTCTTTACCCATATGGGACCTAGGGCAGTGGTCCCCAATATTTTTGGCACCAGGGACCATTTCCATATAAGACGGTTTTTCAGGGACTGGGAGTGAGGGGAATGGTTTTAGAATGATTCAAGCATATTGCATTTATTATTCACTTTACTTCTAATCTGTGGCAATCTCAGGCTATTCTGCCTTGACTTTAGGTTAGGATTTGTGTTCCCGTGAGAATCTAATGCCACTGCTGATCTGACAGGAAGCAGAGCTCAGGTGGTCATGTGCGCAGTGGGGAGCGGCTGCAAATACAGATGAAGCTTCACTCACTCACTTGCCCTCCACCAGTCACCGCCTGCTGTGCAACCTGGGTCCTAACAGGAGTTGGGGACCCCTGACCTAGGGTATCAGTAAATTTGGATGAAAGTTACAGACTACCCAACTAATAGTAGCTAACCAGAAAGGGCATTTAATAACGAGCAGAAAAATCTGGGGGTGAAAGATTAAGCATTTGTGTAGTCTCACAGTCTCAAGATGGCCACTTCAGAAGCAGGAAAGGAAGTGGCAGGTGAAAATGGGCCACCTTGTTTGCTTCTTTTTTTATCAGGGAAGAAAGTCTTTCCCAGGGACCCTTCAAAAGAATTCCTCTCAAATTTCACTGGTCTGTACTAGGTCTTTGACTTACTGCTAGTTTAGTTGCTGGCAGAAAGGGATCAGAATCCTGGGACTGGCTTGGATCACCAGCCTTTATCTCCTGGGACCAAGCATTTGGTCCCAAAGGTTTGGTCACAAATCTTGGGGTTGTCTTATCAAGGAAGATAAGGCAAGGCATGTTTCCCGTGGATGTTAGTTCCCTGACTAGGGATTGAACCTGCATCCCCTGCATTAGAAGACAGTCGTAACCACTGGCCCACCAAAGAAGTCCCCCTTTCTTTTTTTCATTATACTTTTGTGGTTACTCTCAACTGGCTAAAACCCTCCTGTTTCTTGATTGGAGGGACCAGAGTAAGGTAGCAGTTTTTTTTGTTTGTTTTTTGGTAGCAGTTTCTTTTGTCTTGTGTGTAAGATACATGATGGCAGCTTTTTCCAGTGGCCAAGGAAGAAGAGGCAGTGGTTGGATTTTCCACACATGGTCAGTGGTTGTCTTGCCCTTGCAAAAAATAAGTTTCAGGCAACATTTAAATATCATTATATTAGTTTCGCCAGTGAAAGAGTCTGATGGAATGGAAATTTTTTATGTGCTTTGCATAGACATTAACAAAAATTTTTGTGTGACTTTCACATTGAAACAATCTTTGAGTAGCATTTTGTTAGCTAGAGCACTCAGCTACTTTGATGTATTAGGTGCACTGTTATTTTGATCTTTCTTTTCACCAAGGGAGTGTGAAGAAACAGGTGTGTTTGGAAACTATGAAAGACAATTTGCTCATTATTTCACTGATAGCCATCCAGGATTTAAGTGAAAATATAATCTATGTAAGATAATGATATCTTATTTAGCCATCGCAATTCTCTTGTAATGTTGTCATTTTACAAGTGAGAATATTGAGGTACAAGGTTAATAATATATCTGATATGTAATACTGTAATAATACGGATAAGTAGTGGTGGTAGGACTCCAGTCCTGGGTCTTTAGATTCTAAATGTATTGCTGTTATGGCCCCCAAATTGAAAGGCTACCCAACCTTTTATTTATCTTGATAATAAACTCTTAAGGGAAGATGAAGCGAAAGATAAAAAGAATTAAAGAGGAGTAAAAATTTCCTAATATTTTCAGTATTATTGCAAGCAAGAGGAGCAAGGACTCAAAGGCAACAAGGACTAAAAGGCTTTGTGATGCTAGAATGAGTGCAAGAAAAGGAAGAGCCCCCCCGCCATGTTTTTTTGGGCATTTTTTTTGCCCTAATACAAATGTAGAGAGAATATAGGCTCTGTGTTCTGACACACCTGGATTCATATCCTGGACCAACTGCTTATTTATCACTTCATGTAACCTTCGGAAAGTTGTGTAACTTCTCTGAACTTTTTCTCATTTGCCTGTAAAATAGAGATAATGACCCTTTCACGGCTTTTCTGTAAGGGTGAACCTCAGAGGATGCTGCTTCCTGCGGACAGCAGAGATGGTAGCTACTGTCCTTATGACTGTTATTTCATACTCATATAATCAGTAAACTTTAAATGGGAAGTTTATAAGTAGTTCTCTTAAGGACAGTTTTTCCCCAAAGTATCAATACTTTAGCTATCTCAGTTTTGCAAGTGTAGCTAAGTATATATGTCTTGGGCACCTGGGGATGTAAATTAGAATGGTGAGTTGTTTGTATTTAAGCACTTTTTAATCTCTTGGCTCGTTTTGGCTTTCTAAGTATCCTTGTCCCCCCAATTACAGGTCCTATGGTAGCGTGTACAAAGCTATTCATAAAGAGACCGGTCAGATTGTTGCTATTAAGCAAGTTCCTGTGGAATCAGACCTGCAGGAGATAATCAAAGAAATCTCTATCATGCAGCAATGTGACAGGTAAAGGCTTATGGTGTTGTTCTGGAGATAATAACACTTGAATTTGCTCAGATTTAGAGTTTGACTCCTAGAATTGCATCGACTTAGATATTTTGCAAAAGGGGGAGTTTAGTGGACTTCCTACACGTTTCTTTTCAGAAAAAAAAAAATAATGAAGAAGTTTGTGTGTTTCAGCAGCTAAACTTTCAGAGTTTCTATTTCTCCATTGTTTTGTTTTGTTTCAGTTTAGCCCTTTTCAAAACTAGGAAGAAGAGGCAAAGAGGCAGAACATGGTGCTGGCTAGCCTTTTTTTGATAATGATCTCTCTCACTTCCTTCTGAGAAAACATTTCTGCAGACAGCTCAGAAGAGATAGTTAAAATGCTTTTACTTCCAGAAACCTTAGAACAGCAAACGTATAAAAAGAGAATATATAAAGAGATTAGAAAAAGAGAATACTTGTTTATATATTACTGTTCTGTCCCTTCCTTCACAAGTTTAAGAAACTATTCCAGCTGAGAGTAGTTAAGTGTTTTATTTTTGAGGAACTAAGATTTGTCAAATGCTGCAAGCAGGAAGTCGGGCCAGCAGGCGACCGCAGAAATGCACGTGGTTTGCCCCAAATTTCCATGACAACATGGGGTCACTGCAGAGGAGCAGGCATCCTCAGTTCAGATTGAGAAACACAAGCTGGGGCAGCTCTTGGGAGTTGAGAATGAGAAAGTCTTGCATCCCAAGGCTGTCTTCATCCTTCTGAAGCTGTTTGGGTCAGCAGATAACTCAGTCTCTCCTGTTGGTAAAGCTTAAGATAGATGGGGCTACCTGCTAGGCATTTTTTTTGGAGAAGGCAATGGCACCCCACTCCAGTACTCTTGCCTGGAAAATCCCATGGACTGAGGAGCCTGGTAGGCTGCAGTCCATGGAGTCATGAAGAGTTAGACACGACTGAGCGACTTTCACTTTTCACTTTCATGCATTGGAGAAGGAAATGGCACACCACTCCAGCGTTCTTGCCTGGAGAATCCCAAGGACAGAGGAGCCTGGTAGGCTGCCGTCTACGGGGTCGTACAGAGTCAAACATGACTGAAGCAACTTAGCAGCAGCAGCAGCAGCTAGGCATTTTGCCCAGAAGCCCTTAAGTCTTATAGACTTGTGAATGCAATCACTTTTCTTCTTCCCACCTTTCTTTTTTTCCTTTTCAGGAATAAATTTGTTAAAGATATTTTTATATAGACTATGTTTTGAAGTGTTAGTTGCTCAGTTGTGTCTGACTCTTTGCAACCCCGTGGACTGTAGCCTGCCAGGCTCCTCTGTCCAAGAAATTCTCCAGGCAAGAATACTGGAGTGGGTTTCCATTTCCTTCTCCAGGGCATCTTCCTGATCCAGGAATCGAACCCAGGTCTCACGCAGTCCAGCCAGATTGTTTACCATCTGAGCCACCAGGGAAGCCCTAGACCATGTTTATAAAATCTTTATTGAATTTGTTACAACACTGCTTCTGTTTTGTGTTTTGGTGCTTTGGCCATGAGACACATTCCCCATGGATCTTAGTTCCCTGACTAGGGATCGAACCTGCATCCCCTGCATTGGAAGACACAGTCTTAACCACTGGACCACCAAGAAAGTCGCCTTTTCTTTTTTTCATGATACTTTTGTGGTTACTCTCAACTGGCTAAAAGCCTCCTTTTTCTTGTTTGGAGGGACCAGAGTAAGGTAGCAGTTGTTTTGTTTTCTTTCTGGTAGCAGTTTCTTTTGTCTCGTGCATAAGATATATGATGGCAGCTCTTTCCAGTGGGCAAGTTGGACTTTGGCACTTTTGATAGGCTGTGTAAGAGCTGTGTTTCAAACACAGTGTGCACATGCCTCTAAAGATGAGAGATTTCAAAGAGCCTACTCTGTGCTAAACATCATAAGGAATGCAGAGAAATACAGGGCAGCACGCTTGTCCTCCCGGAGTCTGCAGACTGTAGTTGGACAGGCCAGGCTTATATATGTACGGGAAGATCTGGTTGATGATGCGTGATTGTATAGGATATATTCTAGCAGTAAATACCTGACAGTAATTGCCTTATGGAGACAGTGAATACTGTAGAAATTCAGAGATGGGAGCATAGATGTGGTAATATGTTATCTTAAGAGATTTATTCATCTATTTCTTCATTAATATTCATTTTGCATACATGTGTGTGTTTTCCTGACATCCTGTCATTTTGGCATGTTTCCCCAAGGATGAAGGGGCATTTGAAATTTTGAGAGTTAAATCAGCTGAGTTGGTTTTAGCCTCTTCTGTTACTACATTGTGCAATATTACTTAGCCCTGATAATGATCTAGCTAGTTAAAGCTGGTAGCTTCAGAAGACACATTCTTTTTTTTTTTCCCCCAAATTATTTCATTTTAAAGGGATTTTGACTTTTTCCTCAACTCTTTCTTCAAGATTCTATATTTCAGGTCTGATTCTGAATATTTTTCCCTTACAATAGATTGTAGTGTAGTTTTATTTTTCCTTATTACAAAGTATATGTGACTGCTTGGGAAAATGCAAATAAGAAAAGAAAACCACATCTCCCTTTGGAGAGATAATCATTGTTAAATACTCCTTGGTATACATGTCCTTCTGTATGTCTCTTTGGAGTTTTACTGTGCTCTCTGTTATATAATCTGCATTTTTTGTTTGTCTTTTGGTAAGCAGAATCTTCTCATCAAGTATTCTTCTATTACATTTTCCACGGATTCGTGGTTATTCCTTTATACAGATATATCATTATTTCTTAAATAAACTCCCTAATGTCAGACATTTAGATGGTATCTAAATTTTCACTTTTTTAAGCAGTTCTGTGACTATGGTAACTCTTTCTTTTTGAAATCTGTGATTCTTTTCTTAGGGTGAGTTGCAGACTTAGAAATGCTGGGTTAAGGGACCTACAGTTTTTGCACTGGTGTTATTTATTGCCCACCAGAAATCAATGCTATTTTAATTTCTTACCAAGAGAGTGCCCATTTTAACCTTAAATATGAATAATTGATCTTTTGAGCTGAGAAATGGATTTGCATGTATTTTACAGCATGAATTCATAGGGATGTTTGAAGGTTGTTCCACTGATTAGTATTGTCTCTCTCCCTAGCCCTCACGTAGTCAAATATTATGGCAGTTACTTTAAGAACACGGACTTGTGGATCGTGATGGAATACTGTGGGGCTGGTTCTGTATCTGACATCATTCGATTACGAAATAAAACGGTAAGTTTACCTTCTGGAATCGTGCAGCTGCACTGGTCTCTCACACTATCTTTTCTCTGCTCTGTATTCATGTACACTCTCCTACTAATGTATCTGGACAGATGGCTGTTGCATCTCCCCCTTTCCGTGGTTCTTTCCCCTCTCTGCTTTTTGATGTCTACTAAATGTGGCAGTTTTGATACCAACCAACCTAGTCCAGTGAAGTGCTTTACTTGTTTCTTACTAGGGGAAAAATGACTATCAAATCTTGGCTAGGTCACGAGTTTTTTTTATTTTTTGGCCCTGCCGGCTTTTCTCTAGCCGCAGCAAGTGGGGGCTACTTTCTAGTTGCAGTGCACGAACGTCTCTTTGCGGTGGCTTTTCTTGTTGCGGAGCACAGGCTCTAAGGCGCAGGGGCTGTGGTGGTTTCGGCTCTCATGCTCTAGAGCACAGGCTCAGTAGTTGTGGAGCGTGGACTTGGTTGCCCCATGGCATGTGGGATCTTCCTGGATCAGGGATTGATCCTGTGTCTCCTGCATTGGCGGGCAGATTTTCCACCACTGAGCCACCAGGAAAGCTCAGCAATGAATTCTGCGTGTTTAGAGTTGGTTGGGTTTTCTCCTTCTACCCAAGTGTTCACAGGTTAACTTCCACTAAATCCTCCTCATCAGATTCCTCTCTGTGAAAGATAGTTTGCTGTTACTGTGACGGCTGGGAGAAAAGCTAGGAGTCATGATTTCTAGTTGTTGTTCAGTTGCGTAAACTCTTTGTTTATTCATTAGGTAAGTATTTCTAGAACACTGATCTAGGCCTTCGGGATCCAGTAGTCAGTAGAACAATGTCCCTGCTCTTGCAGAAGTGCATTTTCTAGTTATTAAACCCCATGGATTCTTCCATGCCTTAGTGTATCGTTTGATTTTTGTGACACTCTTGAAAAAAGGTGATTTGTCTATTTTTCTAGATTGAGAAACTGCGATTCAGAGACATTACTAGATAACTTGCTTAAGTCATAACGAGGAAGTAGAGCCAAGGCTAAAGACTAGATCTTCCTAAACCCAAATCACGTATTTTTTTGCACCATGGCTTATTCTCTTCTAAATGTGACTTGTTTGTCATGAGGGGGACTGATTCAGAGTCTGTTGATTGAGTTTGTTTAGAACTGGGCTGGGATCAGCACAGAGTTAGCATTGGACTGATCAGGTGTTCTGTGTCAGTCTCCTGCATTTTTGCTTACATTTATTCATCATCATTTAACAGCTATTTTTTTCAGGACCTGCTATCTGCCAGGAGACTTTCTTGGTGCTGGAATTCAGTAGTAACCTAATCAAAGGCATTTTAAAATGGAGTTCACGTGTGTAATAGGGAAGATGTCACATGAATAAGTATACAGATTATGTACAGTATGTGAGATGGTGATAATGTTGCATTAAGCTATAAGTAGGATAAGGGGATAGAGAATGATCTAGGAGTGGAGGGAGCTAGCAAAAGCCTCTCTGTTCCTAATGAGGTAATGTTTGAACAGAGACAGTGACGTAAGGAACGATCTCATCCAGAAATCTGGTTAAAGGGCACTGCAAGCAGAGAGAACAGATAAATGGGGCCCAGAAGTGGGAGTGTGTTTAGAGTTTTTGAGGAACAGCAGGGAAGCCTACATGGCTGAAACAGGATGAAGAGGTAGAAAGTGGTAGAAGATGAAGGTAGCTGGGAGCCAGATAAGGTGAGGCCTTCGTGAGAATTGGCTCTCATTCTGAGTGACTTAGGAAGCCATGCGGATTTTGAGCAGATATTTAGCAGAATCTCAGTTGCAACATGTGCGATCTAGTTCCCTGACCAGGGATCGAACCCAGGCTCCCTGTGTTGGGAGAGCAGAGTCTTATGGACTGAACCACCAGGGAAGTCCCTGGCTTACATTTTAAAAGGCTCGTTATGGCTGCTGTGTGGAATATACATTATATAAGGTTAAGGGCAGAAGCAGCGAGACAAGTTAGGAGATTATTAGAACAATTCAGGCGAGGCATGATGGTGGCTTGAATCAGGGAGAACCCAGAGGATATAATTGCGTATAGTTTGAAGATAGAGAAGAGTCAAGGATGACTTCAAGATTTTTGACTGGAACAGCTAGAAGAATTAAATGGCCTTTTACTGAGAGAGAGAAGACCGTGGGAAGGACAGAGTAGGTGGGTGGTATGGAAAGGGGTAGGGTGGTGGTAAAAATAAAGAATTTGATTTTGCCATGTTATGCTTATGATGCTTGTTAGGTATTCAGCTGGAGGTGTGGTGTGGGAAGATACATAAATCTGATATTTGGGGAGAGATCTGGCTTGGAAATACAACTTTGGGAGTGGTCAGCATAGCAATGGTACTATAAGCTGTCAAATGCTATTTTACACATTGAATGAGATCTTATTTATATTCTAGGAGAGGAGTTTGGATCGAAATTTTTTTCTCCTTTTTCAAATCTGCTGATGCAAACTAATAGTATTTTAATTTCTCATATTTTCAGTTAACAGAAGATGAAATAGCTACAATATTACAGTCAACACTTAAGGGACTGGAATATCTTCATTTTATGAGAAAAATACACCGAGATATCAAAGCAGGAAATATTTTGCTCAATACAGAAGGTCATGCAAAACTTGCAGATTTTGGGGTAGCAGGTCAACTTACAGTAAGTGAAAGTGTTACTTGCATTGGTAACTTTCAGGTCTTTCTTGAGAACTGTTCTTTTTATTTATTTATTTTAAAATGTAATATTTTATATAATTGTGTTTTAAAAAATTAAAGAATGTGCCAATAGGTTACAGATGAGCTGGTAGGTTATTTTCGATCCTTTCCTGGACCTCAGGTCCCATAGTTTAACTCTGTTTAGCTTGAAAAAAATAAAAGCTAAAACAAGAAATGATAGAGTAGACGCTTAAATTCTTTTGGTCTACGTCATCATATTTACAAAAGGAATAAAAATTAAATCTAATCGGCTTTCCTTGGATAAGACATAATGTCATCTCATTCAGCCTCTAGGTAGCAGTTGGCAGCTGCTTTACTGAGAGCGTTCTCCTCATTTGGTTCCAAAACACAGGCTCTTGATTTTCCTCCTACCTCAGTAGTGCATGGCAATGAAAAACATTATGCTTTCAAAACAGGAAGTCTAAAATTATCTGATTTTGTAAAATACATGAGATGTGTGAAATATGTGTAGAAAACAGAGTTCTAGACAGATGTATACAAAAATTTGCAGCAATGTCATATATCAGGTTTCTTGGGTGATAGAAAGCTACGTCCATAGATAGTTTGTTTAGAGCTTTATCATGTAGGTTTTTTATTTTTTTAAAAATTTAAATGAAAAACAATTAAACATTGCTTCGATGTTATTAAAAAAAAACCAGCAACCTCAGGAACTTATTCCATATCGTGATTTGTGGGCCCTTCAAAAGATTTTGTTGTTAACACATAAGTAGACAATACCAAACAGTATTATCTAAATTACAATCTTTATTGAAAAGAAAAATTCTTCTGGTGCTATGTAAAAGATATTATAAATTTAAAATATCAGTTGTTTTTTAGTAATTGATGGTTTTCACAGAAATAGAAAATAACAGTCTTGAAATTCATATGGAACTAGAAAAGGCCCCATATATCCAAACCAGTCCTGAGAAAGAAGAACAAAGCTGGAGGCTTCATACTTCTTGATTTCAAACTATGTTACAAAGCTAAAGTGATCCATACAGTATAGTATTGGCATAAAAATACACACATAGACCAATGGAATGGAATCAGGAACCCAGAAATAAACCCATGCTTATCCAGTCACTTAATATTTGACAAGGGAGCTAAGAGTGCTCCACGAGGAAAAGACGGTCTCTAATAAATGTTCTTGGGAAAACCTGATACTCACATGCAGAAGAGTAAAACTAGACCTGTTTCTTACACCACTCACAAAAATTAACTCAAAATGGATTAAAATAAATGTAAAGTCTGAAACCCGAAAACTCCTAGAAGAAAACATAGGGGAAAAGCTCCTTGACATTGGTCTTGGCAATGACTTTTTGGATATGATACTAAACGCACAAGCAATAAAAACAAGAATAAACAGTGGGACTTCATTTAGATTTTGGTTGGGATTGAATTGAATTGTGTTGAGGTTGTGTTGAATCATAAATCAATTTGAAAAACACTCCCATCTTCATGATGTCATGTTTTAAAAGTCCTTTTCTGCTCCAGCCTTATATAACTATTCATCTGTACTTTCCTTGAGTGCTTTTTGGATTTTGTTCTTTACGTTTAAAATTTTAACCTATTTGAACTTATTTTGCTGAAAGTATAAATTAGGAATTCAAGTGTATAGTTTTACAAATAAATAGACAGATGCCCCTTTTCCAGCCTTTCTATTATTATTATTTTTACAATACTTGTGCATCTATCTTGGGATACTTACACATAGGATACATTTCTAGAAATAGATTTCAATCAAAGGATATGGACATTTAAAGTTAATAAATATTGCTGAATTGCCTACTAAAACATTGTACCAACTTGTATTCCTTTATCATTGTATTTTGATACCTGATTTTTTTCTATGCTATTATCCGTATGAGTTGTTAGTAATCTTTTTAATTTTTGTCAGTCTCATTTTGGTGTTTCATTAACCGGTTGATAGTTATTTCTGTGTTTTAATAATTGATTGAGAATCTTTTATGTTTCAATGTCATTTGAATTTGTTTTGTGACTGACTGACTTGATCGTGTTTGAGTACGGTTTGTATATGTATTTCAAGCCCATGACAATCACTATTGTTAGAAGGGACTCTTTCTCAACAGTTTCAGTGGTTAATGTTGATCTCTCTCCTTTCTGTTTCAGGATACCATGGCCAAGCGAAATACAGTGATAGGAACACCTTTTTGGATGGCTCCAGAAGTGATCCAGGAAATTGGGTACAACTGTGTAGCAGACATCTGGTCATTGGGAATAACAGCCATAGAAATGGCTGAAGGAAAGCCTCCATATGCTGATATCCATCCAATGAGGGTAAGGAAATGGACAGAAAACCAGTGGGATGTTCAGTTACTGGTGATAATGAGAAACTGAGTTAAATGAGTTTCTTGGTTAGGTACCAAACAGTAAATGAATTAATTGTAAATAATTGATAAGTGTCAGTTTAGACTTCAGATGATATACTTCCACTAGTTGTAATCACTAATTAAGTCAAATGTAATCCACCCCTGTTCATTCTAGAAGCTGTGTATTGATATCTCTCTGGCAGGATTTGATTGGTTTGACTTGTGCAGTGTATGTTTTTAGTAATTCAAGCACTCACATATTAAAAAATTTTAATTTATTTTTAAATTTTTGACCGTGTTCCACAGCATGTGGAATATTAGTTCCCTAACAAGGGAATGAACCCACACCCCCTGCGCTGGAAGCACAGAGTCTAAATCACTGGACCACCAGGAAAGTCCCCGAGTGCTCACGTTTTAACATAACATTAATCGGAGCTGCAAAACAGTCCTCTCCTTTATACAGGGCATGGGCTTTGCGTGCCCTCCGCAGCTCCCTGTTCGCCTGTATCAGTCATAATGTATTGCCGTGTTTTCTCTGTTTTTCTTATACTAGCCTTAAGAGGAGAGCAGAGTATTTTCGACTCATATCACTAACACTCAGCCTGATTCATTTGTTGTCTTCTTCCTGCCTGGCCTGGGTAGGGATTTACATGTGTGATTTCTAGAGGCTCTGTGCTCCCTGACCTCCATCCAGTTCTGGAGTGTGAAGAGCCCACAGGTGTCTCCATTGACACTCCTTCAGTGTTTCTACATTAAGCATTTTCCTGACTTTCCCCACCCCCAGAACACCTCATCACAGCACTGTTGTAAGACCTTGACCCCTGCCTTCCTCAGAGGCTCCAGAGTCTTTTCCATACCACCCAACTCAGCCCCTCCTCTTCTCTTATTAAGCAGTCCTTCTGTTAATAGACTTAACAGTTTTGTTTGTTTTTTTTTAAGCTATTCACATGCCCAAAGGTAAGCACCTCTCTTTTTTGAGGGACAGAAATGGAGAAGGATGGGAAGATTTATTGGCTTTATTTTTAGATTCAAATAACATAATTGAAGCTGCCTATTGCAAAGAGTTTTATTTTTTTTTAAATCTGTATCTTTTCTATTGGAAACTCAATAAATAATTTTACAAGCATACCTTATGTTACTGCACTTTGCCTTATTGGATTCTTACAAATTGAAGGTTTGTGGCAACACTGCATCAAGAAAGTCTGTCAGGGCTATTTTTCCAACAGCATTTGCTCACTTCATCTCTCTGTGTGACGTTTGGTAATTCTCACAATATTTTAGGCCTCTTCATGATGATTATATTTGTTATGGTGATCTGTGATCAATGATCTTTGATGTTACTATTGCAAAATAACTCCCTGAAGGCTCAGTTGAAGGTTAGCATTTTTTAGCAATAGAGTAATTTTTAACTAAGGTATATATATTGTTCTTGCCTGGAGAACCCCAGGGACGGGGGAGCCTGGTGGGCTGCCGTCTATGGGGTCGCACAGAGTCGGACACGACTGAAGCGACTTAGCAGCAGCAGCAGCATACATCATTTCTTTAGATATAATATTAGTGCATACTTAATAGACTACAGAATAGGGTAGGTCTAACTGTCATATGCACTGGGAAACCAAAACAATTCATGTGACTTGCTTTATTGTGATACTCACTTTATTTCAGCAGTCTGGAATGAAACTTGCAATATCTCCTGTAGTTTTCTTTTTTGAAATCGTAGAATTTTAATGCAATGTAGTGGGCCAGTTTTCAGTTTTCAGGTGTGTAGGTAGAGTTGGCGTGGCTTGGAGGTTGATGAATCCCTTGTGATTTGGGAGGACTTCTGGTTTTATGACCTCCTCGCAGTCACCACTTGCATCCAGTGGTGGGGGTAACTTTCAGGAAGCAGGGACATTTGACAGCTGAGGTCATGTTCAGGATATTGATGTTCTTAGAGCTCGTCTTTTCACTTTGAAAGGCAACATGGTCAGCAAAAAACAAACAAAGCTCACCGGATATTGTTTCAGTTAATTTGGTTACTCAGTCCTGTCCGACTCTTTGCGACCCCATGGGCTATAGCACGCCAGCCTTCCCTGTCCATCACCAACTCCTGGAGCTTGCTCAAACTCACGTCCCATCAAGTTGGTGATGCCATCCAACCATCTCATCCTCTGTCGTCCCCTTCTCCTCCCACCTTCAATCTTTCCCAGCATCAGGATCTTTTCCAATGAGTCAAATTCTGTGCATCAGGTGGCCAGAGTGTTGGAGCTTCAGCTTCAGCATCAGTCCTTCTAATGAATATTCAGGACTGATTTCCTTTAGGATGGACTGTTTATTGTTTAGGGGACAAGAATACATATGCCGGAGGGGGAGGGAGAAAAGAGGAGGAGGGTGTAGGAGAGCTCTGTCAGATTCTCTAATGCAGCAGTTCCCAATGTTTTTGGCACCAGGGACCAGTTTCATGGAAGGTAATTTTTCCGCACTCTGGTTGGGGTGGGTGTGGGTTTCAGGATGATTCAAGCACATTACTTTTATTATGTTGCTGCTGTTCTGACAAGATGTGGCGCTCAGGTGGTAACGTGAGTGATGGGGAGCGGCTGTAAATTCAGATGAAGCCTCGTTCATCTGCCCACTGCTCACCTCCTGCTGTGCAGCCTGGTTCCTGGGGACTCCTGCTTTAATGGTCATACTTCCTACTTTGAGATTCTTAGATTTTCATTGCAATTAGGATCGGCTTATAGAGGAGAAGAGGAACATCATTTTATCAAACTTCAAAGTTATGTCTAGTCATATTTTTATTGGAATATCACTTTTATTTTGCCAAATCGTTTTTTTTTTTTTTTCTTTCCAACCAGGCCATCTTCATGATTCCTACCAACCCACCCCCCACATTCCGAAAGCCAGAACTGTGGTCAGATAGCTTCATGGATTTTGTGAAGCAGTGTCTTGTCAAGAGCCCGGAGCAGAGAGCCACAGCCACTCAACTCCTCCAGGTATGACTCACCCTGGGGTGCTGCCTCTCTCTCTGTTTCATTCACAGGTTATCCATCCAAGATGCTGTTGACCCACCCACATGGAGATGGTGAAGAGCTGTAAGATATTCCTTGCCTCCTGTGAGGTTTGAATGTAACTGCTTAGAAGAGACATAGAAAAGAATGTTAAATCACTGAACAGGACAATCATGCAAGAAAATACAGGGCTGTATGGGATCAGAGAACAGGAATGGGCCTTTATTGAGCACCTGCTGTGTGCTGGAGACTTTACATGTTGTGCCATTTAATCCGCACATACACCCTGTGAGAGAGAAGTGTTATTTTACTTCTACAGATGAGGAAACAGAGATTTGGAGAGGTTAGCTCATTTAGAGCCACTTGGTTGGTAAACAGCAAAGCCAGGCTTAGGAGCTAAGTCTTTTTGATTCCAAAGCAGGAGTGCCATTCCCAGTTCTGGCAAAGACCTGGGATCAGTGGTAGGTCCACCATTTTGAACTGGTGATGCCAGGGCTGCTTTCCTGGAGGAGGTAACTTCGACCTTGGGCCTTGAAGGATGGGTGGAATTTGGCAGGCAGTATGCTTAGTCAGCTCAGACAGTAAAGAATCTGCCTGCAGTGCGGGAGACCTGGGTTTAATTCCTGGGTCAAGAAGATCCCCTGAAAAAGGGAATCCATTTTTCTTGCCTGGAAAATTCCATGGACAGAGGAGCCTGGTGGGCTACAGTCCATGGGGTCGCAAGAAGTCAGACACAACTGAGTGACTAACACTTTCACACTTTCTTGGTTAATATTTAGGAGCTTGGATTCTGGAGCCTGACTGCCCAGGTTTGAATCCTTGCTTCCTGTTTGCTAGCTCTGTGACCTTGGGCAAGTAACATAACCTCTCTGTTTAGTTTTCTTATCTATACAGTAGAGATCAAGTACCTGCCCCATAAGTTGGTTGTGAAGATTAAGTGATACAATATGTGTGACTTTGAATAACATTTTCACATATTAAAGATAATATGTTATGAATTTGACATATATCTATTATTGAGCTAGGCCAATGTTTTTCAGTCATGTCAGATCCATTGCTGCCTTATCAATACAAATTTTTAAATACTTACTATCTTTTTGGAATGAACCTCATAGATACTAAAATCCACTTACGCCCATAATTTAAAAAGAATCAGTGTAATATCTGTGATATGATGGAGAAATATAAGGATAATTATTTATAATAAAGTAATATATGTGTCAATATAGAAATGCTCCAGCTTTTCAACTTAGAGATGTGATGAAGTAGTCGGACACCTGTACCTAACATCATGAATGAGTTTAAATTTAAGAGCAGTAAGAAGAACAGAAACCTTTCCATTCAAGAAACACCAGAACATGAGTGGGTGGATACTAACAGAAGTCTAATGTTAAGTAATAACAGAGCAGCCTGATTTGTATAAGAGGAGGGAATCGACTTACGGACTTGCCCAGTGGAGAGAACCAGGAGCTAGTTGCTCTTGCAGATGAGCTGGGTTCGTTTTCTGAGTAGTGGCAAATTCTTTTCCTGCCTGGATGAGGTACTGATAACAGTTTTATAGAAAAGATACCTCCCATATTTCAACCCCACCACACGTTGAGGCATCCTGTCCACTTCTAGAGTTCTTGCAAAGACCTTGGAGCCCATATCTTCTGATGGGTGGTGGGGAACAGAGAATGGATTGCAGATAAACACTGGGGACAATACTAGGACAAGTTTGGAAAACAACAGCAACCCCCACCCTTCCAGAAAGGAATTTTCCTGTGTAACTTTCACAGCATAATTTTTTTTTATTGTGTTGCACAGGCAAACAACAAAATTGTAAGATGGTATTAATGTTAAAAACATAAAGCCTAGGATGGATGATCAACGAGGTCCTACTGTATAGCACAGGGAACTACATTCAGTATTCTGTGAAAAACCATAATGGAAAAGAATATAAGAAAAGAATGTATGTGTATAACTTAGTCACTTCGCTGTACATCAGAGATTGGTGCAACATTGTGAATTAACTATATACTTCAGTAAAAAAAACTTTAAAAAAAGGACTTCCCTTGCGGTTCAGTGGTTAGGACTCTGCTCTTTCACTGCCAAGGGCCTGGGTTCAGTCCCTGGTTGGAGAACTAAGATCCCACAAGCCACATGGTACAGAAAAAAAAAAATCCCAAAAGTTTTAAGTCCTTTTTTCTATTGAGGAAAGTCAACAATATCCCTGTGTTTCAAGTGCCTTTGCAGATGCATAATACTTGGGCTTACTTCTGTTACGTATTTGTGACCAGTTTTAGTATTTCTGCAGTAACTACCTTTTGGCACTAAAATCTTTTTGCATATGCATGCACGCTCAGTCATTCGTGTCCAACTCTTTGTGACCTCATGGACTATAGTCTGATAGGCTCCTCTGTCCATGGAATTTTCCAGGCAAGAAAACTGGAGTGAGATGCCATTTCCTCCTCCAAGGGATCTTCCCAACCCAGGGATCAAACCCAAATCTCCTGAATTTTCTGCACTGGGAGGCAGATTCTTTGCCACTGAGCCACTTGGGAAGCCACCAAATCCTTTTTACCCAGATATACAGTTGGAAATGCTATAGGACATTGAATAGAAAGAATAAGCAGGATGAGTAACCTATTCAGTGATTTCTAAACAGTGTCTTTATCCCACTTCTGTCCCCCTCTCTGAAATCACCTCCCAAATTAACCAGACTGTGCTTATCTGTTGAAAAACTGTCAGTGTACATGATCACTGTGTGTCTGTACTCTGAGATGTGCAGGGGGCGTGAGGGATCTGCATGGTGTATTTTTGTGCGGGACAACTCTGCATTTTGAATGAGATTGCTTGTGTCCCTGCTTCCTATCCTGTGTCCCGTGTAGCCTGTGTTCTCTAAACATCTTAACCGTAAGCTCCTTACACATGTACAGAGCTTCCTCTAGGGGGTTGATGCCAGCCTGTTGACACTCTCTAGAGTTGCTAGAAATGGAGGAAACATTCCAGCCAAGCCAAAAAACACCTGGGCAAAACTGAATGTGCCTGCTCAGAGTTATAAAGTGAGTGTGAGTTCAGTTCAGTTGCCCAGTCATGTCTGACTCTTTGCGACCGCGTGGACTGCAGCACACCAGGCTTCCCTGTTCATCACCAACTCCCGGAGCCTACTCAAACTCACGTCCATCGAGTTGGTGATGCCATCCAACCATCTCATCCTCTGTTGTCCCCTTTTCCTCCTGCCTCCAATCTTTCCCAGCATCAGGGTCTTTTCAAATGAGTCAGTTCTTCGCATCAGGTGAGAGTGTGAGTTAGGGTTGGCTGTTGTCCAACGCATTAAGAGAATGATTAGATGCACTGGTTGATGCAGCAAAGACTATGGAGGGCCGCCTCCGTGCTGGCTAGTATTTCGGCATCAGTGCCACATAAACCATCTTCAACTTTCTTGTTGAAGCACCCGTTTGTCAAGAATGCCAAAGGAGTGTCCATACTGCGCGACTTGATTAATGAAGCCATGGATGTGAAGCTGAAGCGCCAGGAGGCCCAGCAGCGGGAGGTGGACCAGGATGAGGAAGAAAACTCTGTGAGTGCAGGCGTTGCGGTGGGCCTTGGGCATTAATGCTTGTCATTTTGTGATTGTCAGCCAGGTAAGACGAGTCAGTTGTGGGGTCCGCCTGGAGCTGGAGACGCTCCATGCCCCACCGGGTCCTGTCGTGGGCCAGGGCTTGCTGGATGGATGTTTGTTCTTCCCCCAGTGCTTCCTGAGACACTTCCATATTTTATTCTTTTGCCTCCATATCTTTTCTTCTGTTTAACTTTTTATTCAGGAAAGAGAACATTCAGGTCTGAGACTGGGTTTTTCTGTGCTCTTTGGGGGCATCTAGTATCCATACTAGCTATGTAGACTTTACACTGATAAACTCTCTCACAACCCTCAGATTCCAAAGGTGTGTACCTTAGCTCCTTAGAGCAGTGTTAAAAAAAATATGCAGGTTAGATATGCGGCTCTCATGTGGATAAATGTATGCTTTTCTTTGGTTGGCTAGGAGTGTTCTCATGGAGTACAGCTTTTAGAAATTGTGAATCAATATACTGTCCACCTGTAACATATATAATGGTGACTCAGTGGTAAAGAATCCACCTGCCAACGCAGGAGACGCGGGTTTAATCCCTTGGTCAGGAAGATCCTCTGGAGAAGGCAACCCCACTCCAGTATTCTTGCCCAGGAAATCCCACGGACAGAGGAGCCTGGTGGGCTCCAGTCCATGGGATTGCAAAAGAGTCAGACACAACTTAGTGACTAAACAACAATGACGTATTTAATACTGTACACCAACTACACTTCCCTAGTGTCTCAGAGGGTAAAGCGTCTGCCTGCAATGCAGGAGAGCTGGGTTCGATCCCTGGATTGGGAAGATCCCCTGGAGAAGGAAATGGCAGCCCACTCCAGTATTCTTGCCTGGAGAATCCCATGGACAGAGGAGCGTGGTGGGCTACAGTCCACAGGGTCGCAAAGAGTCAGACACGACTGAGCACAGACATGACACCAACTACACTTGAGTTAAAAAAGTGTTCTTAGTTCTACGAGTAAGGCTCAAATCCAGAAATATTTGCAGCAAGATGAATATGAGTAATGCAGGGAACTCAATCTTTTTAATCAAATTAGCCCTCATTTGAGATTTCCTCCTTTTCCAGGAGGAGGATGAGCTTGATTCTGGCACGATGGTCCGAGCAGCAGGGGATGAGATGGGCACCGTCCGAGTAGCCAGCAGCATGAGTGACGGGGCCAATACGATGATTGAACACGATGACACGTTGCCATCCCAGCTGGGCACCATGGTGATCAACACGGAGGATGAGGAAGAGGAAGGCACAATGAAAAGTAAGGCTCTGATTAAACAGACTAACTTCACAGGCAGACCTGGTGCATTCCAGAGAAAGCAGATTCTCGTGGTCCACATGGACTCAACCTTGAGGCTCCACTCTGTGGCTGCAGTCTAAGGAGTGAGAGCGTCGGAGCCTTGGGGCAGCCGTGGAGGGTTCGAGGAGGGAGGAAGCTGACTTCTGCAGTCAGAGGCAGGGAAACAGCAGCGATGAGGATTGACTTTCGGACCTGAACGGCCATTCTCTAGTTGAATGTCATCACTTCTTTTTTTTTCTTCTTTTCCTTGATCTGCAGAGGCAAGCACATACATTGTTTTTTCTTTTTTCCTCCCAAAGTGATTGTTTATTTTATTTTTAATTTATAGTGTTCATTGTTGATTTAAGTGATTAGGTGGCTGTTCATATGGCCCAAATCAATAGTTCCAGTGGTTCTACATCTGGTCCAGCACTTGGTATGGGTGGTCTTTGTCAGTGGAGACCATCTAGCTGGTGTGTTGTGGTATTTCATGGTGGTTTTAATGTACATTTCCCTATTGACTAATGCTTTGGAGCATACTTCCGTGTAGTTCTTGGTCATTTGTATCTCTTCTTTTGCTTCTCCCCCTTCTTTGTATGTTGTTATACATTTTACCTCTAGAGTAGAGCATACATCGTTGTGATGCGTAGTTCAGAGTGTAGTGAAACTCTGAGCTGTTTACTTACAGATGATCTTCAGTCTGTTTTCATGATCTTAGTCTGTGTGTCTAAATCAGATTTATGAATTCTCAGTCAGCATCTTAAGGATGGGAGTGTACAAATTGAAGAGTCCTATCAGTCACTTGTGGTTTAAACACGCCTCTAACGCTGCTGGTCCTTTTTCTTCGGCCTGTGACTAAGGCCTTATACCTGTACTCAGTTCTCATCGAAGGGGGCCTCCCCTCTGCTTTGAGTTCTTTTCTTTTCCCCTTTCTCTCTGCATCACAGACCAAGTCACAGAGGATAGGAATTTGGGAGTACAAAGTAGTAATAATAATAATTGAGTTGAGTTCTAAACATACAGTGTAGCCTAAACTCTTTGTAGGTTTAAAGCATTAACTATCTATGGTCTTTTCATCATTTTTCTTTTTTTTTTTTGTGCTTCGTCTTTTAAAACTTTTGAGTTTTAAACTTCTAAATCAGGGATTATTTGGCAAACTATGGTCCACAGGCCAAATCCGGCCTGCCACCTGGCTTCTGCAGTTAAGTTTTCTTGGAATACAACCATGTCCATCCATTTGCTTATTATCCATGACCGCTTCTGCACTACGGAGCCAGAGCTGAGCAGTTGTGAATGGGACCAGGTGGCCCCCAAAGCCTGAAGTGTTTGCTATCTGGTCCTTTACAGATAGAAACAGTTCTCTGACCAGTGCTTTAGCCCTGCTGCTTTGTGACTGACTGATTCATTCAGGAAACGTCTCTTCAGTGCCTGCTGCTGTATCCCAGGTACTTCGCTAGATGCTGAGGATACAGCAGAGAATGAAGAAACAGTCTGTGCCCTGAAAGAAGCTGTTGTCTAGTCTGGGAGACAGACCATTTAATTATACTTCAGCGTATGAAATGGGCTTTAAAGCAGAGGTAATCTGAGGGTGTTGGTGAAGCAGAGTGGAAGAGTATTTAATTTAGGCTGGGGATTACTGACAAATTCCTGGAGGGAAGAGGCGGGGAGGTTGGCAGTGAGTAGGGTGGGTAGAAATATGCCCGCAGAGGAGGCCGGTCCACAGAGTCCAAAAGGCCGTGAGTTCAGGGAAACCGCAGCCGGTTTATCGCAGCTGAAACAGACTGTTCCAGGGCTTTGGTTCTCAGGCAGCCCCCTGGAATTTTCACCTTCCAGGTCTGTGTATTTATAATCAGCCCTTTGTTTCTGAAGGGAAAGGTTTTCTTGTTTTCTTTTTTCTAGTTTGGGGCCTGGGCTCACCATGTGTGTGACTTTGGGTCAGAATTACACATATGGTGAAGTAGTCCCACTGCCGATGGATGTGTAAACTGCTCTGACTTTCCTGGAATGTAGTGCGCATCAAGAGCTTAAAAAGTGCAAACCTTTGACTCAGTAAACTCCATTTCTAGGAATTTGGCCCAAGAAAATAATTGAAGATCTAGGCAAATTAATATTCCAGCTTTATAAAAGTAAAAAGATAAATTAACATGTTAATATGTGCATGAAAAAAAAAGACTGAAAAAAAAAAAACCAATCAAAAGGCTAGAGAAAAATCAACCAAATATTAAAAGTAGGTAAAGGGATTATAAATAGGTATTTTCAACTGTATTTATTTTCCAAGTTATTTTCTAGAGTTATTCTCAGAGGAAAAAAATACCACCAAAAATACTGCTGATATCATAGTATATCCTGTAAATTATTAATAGGACTTTGAATTCTGCATTGCCTTAAGAATCTTTGTTTTTTTCCTTTCTTCTTAGTCCTTGGACTGTTGTTTATGGCCTTAAAAATGGATAGTTGCGAAGAGTTGATGGGCTTCCCTGGTGGCTCAGATGGTAAAGTGTCTGCAATACGGAAGACCCAGGTTCGATCCCTAGGCCGGGAAGATCCCCTGGAGAAGGAAATGGCAACCTACTCCAGTATCCTTGCCTGGAAAATCCTATGGACAGAGGAGCCTGGTAGGCTACAGTCCATGGGGTTGCAAAGAGTCGAACACGATTAAGCGACTTCACAAAGAGTTTATAAAAACATTTTCACTCCCTGCTAGTCTCAATTCTTACTACAAAAGTGTTCTTAGGGTATATGTCATCCCCTGAATGAAAGATTTTGGTGTTCCATAAATTGTCAAGTGAGTGCTATGTACCAAATTTAGTTTTTCTTTTGCTCTTTTAAGTAGCTAGCCTATGTAATTTGTTAGGTTTGTTTGTTTTGCAGTAATGAGCTGCTGACTCCTGGTTCTTTTCATTGACTCTAAATGCTATATCGTCTCCTTGTTTTAAGGGCTTTAATTATGAAGATGATTATAATCCCTATGTAATATAACTTGGCTGACCCATTAATGTGTGTTGTGTGTGCACGTGTTATGGAAAATCTGCCTTTTTTTAATTTAAAGAATTCATTTTGTTCCAAATGTAACTGTCATATTTTAAGTGCTCATTAATTCAGTGGGTTGTTTGTTCAGTTTCTGAACTTGGACAGTGTTATCATGTTTAATGAGAAACATGCATCTTTTATTATAGCCATGAGGGAAAAACCCACTTAAAAGCCTCAATAGTCACAGCTAAGTGACATTAAATAAACTTTGTTCACAATCTGTTTCAGGTTGTATAATTCAATTTTTGAGTCACAAGTTAGATTTGCCACTTATTTTGAGATCTTTACTCATTACTTTAGGAGTTGTTGAAACTTTTCACTATGGAAATATGGAAATATTTTTAATTTTAATTTTCAGAATAATGTCATAACCTCTGTGGACATACAGCCAGTTTCAAAAATAACTCACTGCCCATCATATTTCCGCCTTATGCCAAAAAAATAGCAAGCTGAATTAATTTAAAGCAAATCTCAGACATTCGACTGCTCCTTCAGAACCGATTTTTAAACATTTAAAGGAGACCAACCAAGGCTGACTCAGATACTGTCTGTGTTATGTTGAACAATTCTTTTTCCTTGTATGGGCCTCAGTGCCCCTATTCAATAAAAGCGGAGTTATCAATCGTATATTTTCCCTTGTCCCTGATAGTTCTACTTGTCCACATGTTTATAAAAATTATAGAACTCATGACTAATACAGAACTGAAGTTTCTGCAAGTTTAAATTTTGTGATAATAAATAGGCTTTCACTTACTACCTTAGAAAAGGTTTGATATTTCAGTTGCCTCTTTATGTCAGCAGTATTCTAACAGTATCAATGCCCTCTCACAAAAGAAATCGGTTCACTCCTAAGTCCTCTCATTCCAGCAGATAACTCCTGTTCTTGACCGTATGCCTGTATAGTTCCTATATGATAATAATTTGCCTAGATGTTCTGCTTTCTGATTATTTTCTGCTGGAAAAGCATATACATTTTCCATGTTGTTTGCATTGTCCTTTTTATATTTATCACACTTAACTGTTTTTTTGTCGTTTCCCCATTGCTGGGCATTTTTTCTGTGTCTAGTTTTTCACTATTATAAATAACTCTGCAGGGAACAAACATCCTACATATAAATTTTGCCTTCCTTTTAATGTTTCCTAGGAACAGTTTTTGTTTGAATAATTATTTAAACAACATCACGTGCACGTTTGCCATATTGTCCTCCAGAAGGTTTGTACCAGTATACATTCCACAAGGATTAATAGCAATTATCAGTATCCTTTGTTTCTTCCCTGGACAGCCAGCTATTTCCCTTTTATAGTTTCTATCTTTTAAATCTCTGTGTGCCACTTTTTGAGTGTTTTCTCTGGATTTATCTTCTAATTCTGAAATTCTTTTTGGAGTCATGTCTAATCAACTGTCTGACCCAGACATTGTGGTTTTTTCAGTAGCTAATATTTGTTTATAGTCATATGACTAGTAAACACTGGAGTTGGAACTCCCAAGTCTATGGGACTTCCCTGTAGCTCAGATGGTAAAGAATCTGCCTGCAATGTAGGAGACCCAGGTTCAATCCCTGGGTCAGGAAGATCCTCTGGATAAGAGAATGGCAACCCACTCCAATATTCTTGCCTGGAGAATCCCATGGACAGAGGAGCCTGGCGGGCTACAGTCCGTGGGGTCACAAAGAGCTGGACACGACTGAGCGACTAAAACTATAAAGGTTCTTAATCTTAGTCCCAAAGTCTATGCTGTTTTCATTCTCCTGGACTTTGGTTTGTTTTGGAATTCTTGTGTTAATGTATATTGTGTATGTGTGTACACGCACATACGCACACACTCAGTTGTGTCCTACTCTTGGTGACTCCCTGGACTGTAGCCCGCCAGGTTCCTCTGTCCATGGAGTTTTCCAGGTAAGAACACTGGAGTGGTTTGCCATTTCCTTCTCCAGAGAATCTTCCCCACCCAGACCCGAGGCCCCTGCCGTGTCTCCTGAATCACAGGCAGTTTCTTTACCCCTGAGCCACCAGGGAAACCATACTGTGCATTAGATCCATAATATAAACCTATCAAAATTCATGTTAAGACTGGTGTTGGCTTTGAGGAAATTCCAGAGATACCTTTTTTTTTTTTTAAAGAAACAGTTCTTTTTATATATATATTAATTGTACCCAAGAGGATAGATGTTGTAACTGGTAATAATAGTCATTAATGATTAGGCACTTAATATCTGCCAGGTGTGGTGCTTAATCCTTTGTAAGCATCTCATATATTTTAATCATTGCAGTCATGCTGTGTGGTTTTTCATAGCCACCTCCACCCCTTTCAGAGCAGCAGAAACTGAATTGCAAAGCGATTAAGTAACTTGCTCGTGATTACATAGTGAGCAACAGAAGAGCCAAGACTTGAGGCCAGATGCATCTGATTTCCAGGCTCACACTCTTAACCATTATGTGACCCTGGCCCTCAGCAGAGCCCCTTCATTAAGTTGTGAAGGGACAGGACCAGGGCATCTGATGGGAGGTCTCAGCTTGCCACGATCCATGCTGGCAGCTTGAGTAACTCAGCTCTCTACGTGTTTCCCCAGGATTTCCAGAGGCAGAGAGCACAAGGTTTTCTAAGGGGACCCGCCTCTGATGATTCTGTTAACATCTGAGGGATTATGTCTTGGTTGTGTATGTCTGACCACCGTAAAGAATCAGATTGCTGTTGGAGGGAGGGTTGAAGCGGGGTGTGATATGATTGCTTTATGAGAGACCCCAAGAACAACCTTTCACAACCACAAAGGTAAATCATGGCCCACCCTACTTTGAAAACCCCTGTCTGGATAAAATACCAGTTTGGGGATTTGGGTAGGCTGCTTCTGTGTGTCTGTGTCAGTGGGGTCTTTTTTTTTGCGTAATGACTGGAGAAGAGCTTTTGCCCCCATGATTTGAAGTTCACATTCCTGAGATGACTTGAGAGGGTTCTGTGTCAGTGTCCCGCTCCGCATACTTTGTTTGCACCAGTAGAGGGAGCTCTGTCATAGGTTATGAGTTTAAATGGTATTCTCACTTGTGTCCACAAATCCCCTTTCTATGGAAGGCTTCTTTCTAGATCAAGACTGTGATTTATTTATTTTAACATCTATTTTAAGTAACTAAAGCAACACTAGGGCAATGTCTTTCTTTTATTTAGGTAGGAGTTTGAATACCTCATGCTTGGCAAAGTTCAAGAGGAAAGTCGGTCAGAACATCTCAAAATAGTTTAAACTTTTCCTCTCTCTTCCCAGATTTCTTGGTAGACCTTTACCAGAACTGAGGTGTTCTTTCTGCAGCGTGGTACCATGCATATAGTTTTGAAACTATCATCTGCCAAAGTGACCCTAACAAAGTAACTGAATATATATATATTTTTTAAAAACTTAAAATTCTTCTGTAGAAACTGACTTGGGAAAAGTTATATTATGTATCATAATAAACATTAACAATGACAGTTTATAGCTTTTCTTGTGTAGCCACTTTAGTTTTCTGCTAATTTATTTCTATATTGACTTCACAAATCTAATACTTTCTTTGAGAGTAGATGTTGTCCTTTTTTTTTTTCTTTCTTTTTTTGTTACTGGTTTACAGTGGTTCTTTGTGTGTTGGATACTAATTTTTCATCAGTTATATGCACTGTAAATATTTTTTCCCAACTCGTGACTTGTGCTTTTAACTTTTCAGGCTCTTTTTTTAGAAAGCAACTCTTGTTTTCATGAAGTCACATTTGTCAGAATTTTCTTACACCATACGTTTTTTGTGCCTTCTTTAAGAAATTCTTAATAATGTATTTAAAAAAATTTAATTTTATTTGATGAATAGTTGATTTACAATGTTGTGTTAGTTCCAGGTGTATGGCAAAGTGATTCAGTTATACATACATCCATTCTTTTTCAGATTCTTTTCCTGTAGGTTACTACAGAATATTGAGTACGATTCCCTGTGCTATATATAGTAGGTCCTTGTTGATTATCTATTTTATATATAGTAGTGTGTATATGTTAATCCCAGACTCCTAATTTATCACTCTTCCCTGGTAATCAAGATGTTTACAAGGCAATGCATGGTGATCATTTCATAATTATGCAAATGTCAAATCATTATGTAATATTTTTGAAACTAAAATAATGTCATGTGCCAACAATGTTTCAACTAAAAGAAATTCTTTGCTACTCAAATGTCTTAAAAACTGTCTCCTATTTTTTTTTTCCTAAAGGTTATAAAGTTTTACCCTCCACATTTAGGACTTTAATATAGCAAATGTTTTTAAAATTTTGCAATATGAGCTATAGTCATCTAATTTTATTTCTTCCATGTGAAAGATTTGCTTTTCCCTCCATTCAGATCTTTGGTCCTGTTATCTTCTCTTTCTTGCCTATCTATGAAAAATAAATTCTCCTTCTCCTACTTGTTTTTCTTTTCAATTACAGATTACTCTTGAAATTTACATTATTCTTCCATGCAAATTTTAGTATCAGTCTGTGGAATTTTGTACAATGCCTCTGGGATTTTGACTGAATTGCATTGAATACACAGATTAATCAGGCAGAATGGCTATCTTTATGATGTTAATTCTTCCTGTTCGTGAACATAGTATATCTTCTCATCTGTTTGGCTTATATCTTTTATTCTTAGATAACTTTATGATTATATCCATAAAGATATTTTAGATCTTTTTGTTAAATTAATTTTTGTAGATTTTATTTGTTCTAATAGGTTTTATTTAATGAAGACAATCTAATTGCATTCTTAGTTTTTCCTTTTGGTCTTTATACTTAATATATTTTTCTGTCTTAGTAAGACCTCTAAAAATAGAGGTGGTAGTGGGCATTCTTGTCTGATTCCTTATCTTAAAGAAATTTCTTCCAATTATTTCCACTAAGTCATTGTAGTGGATCAAGTTAAAGAAGATTTTGTCTATTTCTAGTTTAAGAGATTTCTTTTTTCAAAATTGGGAATAAATTTTATTATTCGCTTTTTTGGTTGAACACAGCTATTCGGTTTTCTTGCTTACTAATGTATTCAGCTAACAGTTTTTTCTCAAAGTTCAGTTTTCTCTGTACCCCACAGGTTTCATATGTGGGACATTGTAAATATTTTTTCCCAGTTTGTGGTGCTTTGTGCTTATTACATATTTCTTTCTTAACTCTTGAATTATTCAGAAGTGCTTTTTAAAAACCAAATTGTATGAATTTTTTAAACTACTTATTTTTAATTTTCAGTTTCAGAGAATTATGGCTAATGAATATATTTGACCTAATATGTCAGTAATTTTTGTTAAATGTTGTTTGGGTGCCTTAGAAAGAATGTGTATTTTCAAACTGCTTGTAGGAATCTATATGTATCTGGTGGATTTGGCTTGTTAATTATCTTCAAATATAGCTATTCACAACTAATTCTTGATATTTGATCTTTTGGTTTCTGAGGGAGATATGTTAAAATTGTTACTCTGTGGTTGTGATTTGTCTATTTATTTTTGTTAATTTTGAGATTTTTATTTTTGGGGAGAGGTATTTTGTATTTTGAGGTTGCATTGCCCGATGTATATAGATTTAGAATTGTTAACTCTTCCTGAGAATTGTTGCTTTTATATTTGACTTTCATAACTTCCCTGAGATACACGTTTATCAGTTATGAACTTCCTGCCAAGCATAATGAGGAAGTTCAAGTTGAAAGTTCAGCATCTTGTCTAAAGTCACCCTAGATTGCAAGCCTTTGGCTTCTCTCTTCACTGCGTCTGGGATATAGGTCATCTTGTTAAAATTGTGAAAAGCCTGCCTTTCTTACCCTTTGACACCTATTTCTCGGATCTTCAAACCTAAGACTTTTGTGATGTTGGTGTTTTGGGTTATCAAGACTCACAACTGTGATAAGATTTTATAGCTAGCCAGATAGGTTGATTAAAGGATGATAACGCAGATGTAGTAAGATGTGCATTTAATCAAAATTGGGAATAAATTTTATTGTTCGTTTTTTTGGTTGAACACAGCTATTCAGTTTTCCTGCTTACTAATGTATGCAGCTAACATAATTTTTTCTCAAAGTTCAGTTTTCTCTGCATCCCGCAGGTTTCATATGTGGGACATTGTAAATATTTTTTCCCAGTTTGTGGTGCTTTAAGGAGGAGATGTACTCCTCCTTGACATTTGAGGAGTCTGAGTGAAGGTTATCTGGGTAGTCTTTGTAACCTTGAAGGTTTTGTACATCTGGTACATCAGCATAAAACATTACATGATTATTAACTCATGATTTTCAGTTTTTAGAAATAAATCTCAGGAGGCTTAATTTGAGATATAAGTTTGAAAGTGGTTCACTTAAGAGTTTCCTAATAAAATAATATCTAGAGGGTGTCGGTTTCTACTGATTCAGGTATTGCATCTGTCTTTAATATTGATAGAAATATGTGCTTCAGAAAATCAAGCATATCCCACAGGTTTATAAAAATGTTAATTAAAAAAAATTAGCAGTCCTCTTATTGAAAAAATTTAGTGTCCATTTTTTAAATTGACGTATGGGTATTTTACAGTGTCATGTTAGTTTCAAGTATACAGTAGAGCAAAGTGATTCAGTTATATTAATTATTAACGTATATCATTCAAAGTAATATATTGGGCACTGAAGATCATTAGTAGTAATATGAAGATAATGAAATTTTGTTATATGTGAGGTTTTTTTTGATGTATACGTGACACCACCCTTATGGCAGAAAGTGAAGAGGAACTAAAAAGCCTCTTGATGAAAGTGAAAGAGGAGAGTGAAAAAGTTGGCTTAAAGCTCAACATTCAGAAAACGAAGATCATGACACCTGGTCCCATCACTTCATGGGAAATAGATGGGGAAACAGTGGAAACAAAGGTCTATCTAATCAAGGCTATGGTTTTTCCAATGGTCATGTATGGATGTGAGAGTTGGATTGTGAAGAAAGCTGAGTGCCAAAGAATTGATGCTTTTGATCTGTGGTGTTGGAGAAGACTCTTGAGAGTCCCTTGGACTGCAAGGAGATCCAGCCAGTCCATTCTAAAGGAGATCAGTCATGGGTGTTCATTGGAAGGACTGATGTTGAAGCTGAAACTCCAGTACTTTGGCCACCTCGTGAGAAGAGTTGACTCATTGGAAAAGACTGATGCTGGGAGGGATTGGAGGCAGGAGGAGAAGGGGACAATAGAGGATGAGATGGCTGGATGGCATCACCGACTGGATGGATGTGAGTTTGAGTGAACTCTGGGAGTTGGTGATGGACAGAGAGGCCTGGCGTGCTGCAGTTCATGGGGTCGCAAAGAGTCGGACATGACTAAGCGACTGAACTGAACTGAATATGCAAGAAAACTGCTCCACCATTTCATCCTCAAGCAAGCATCTTTTCTTAAAGGAAGAGAATTTCTTCTGTTTTACTTCATCATGATCAAATAGGATATTATAATTAGGAGCTCAAATGAGAATTCTACTTCTGTACAAGAAGTATAGAAAGAATCCAAGCTTTTAAAACATATTACAAGTATTTTGTCACATAGACTGTTATTATACTTTAATAATACTTTAAAGTATCTTTGAAAATAACAAAAGACATTTTTTTTCAGAGGCAGAGATAACAAAAAAATCTTGGAGCAACTTGAGCCTGATTGGCATAAGTTTGTAGTTTAGCAGTTAATGCTTTTGTCCCAGATGAAATGACAGGCCAAAGGATGACCCCTTAAATTATGTACCTCATGTGCTAAAGATTTGACACGCAGTGGTTCTCCCTTCCAAGACTCATTGGCTATAAATGGTTTTCTTGTCCTCACTACATTCCCAAGAGATACATGGTGGCTGGTTCCTCTCCTTATCTCCGGGCTGATTAGGCCACTGATTAGGCAGAACTTGGACAACTGAATTAAAAGATTATTTCCACTGACGCAAGCCTTTTAAACTACACTCAGTGAACTAAAGGGAGGGACTGGATGATTTCTATTTGAAACTTAAATTTCTAATTGCATTCTAATCTCTTGTTGTTTTTGTTGTTCAATCTCTAAGTTGTGTCCGACTCTTTGAGACCCCGTGAACTGCAGCACACCAGGCTTCCCTGTCCATTACCATCTTCTGGAGTTTGCTCAACCTCATGTCCATTGAGTCAGTGATGCCATCCAAGAATCTCATCCTCTGTCGCCCCCTTCTCCTCCTGCCCTCAGTCTTTCCCAGCATCAGGGTCTTTTCCAGAGAGTCAGCTCTTCTCATCAGGTGGCCAAAGTATTGGTGCTTCAGCTTCAGCATCAGTCCGTCTAATGAACATTCAGGGTTGATTTCTTTTAGGATTGACTGGTTTGATCTCTTTGCTGTCCAAGGGACTCTCAAGAGTCTTCTCTTGCACCACAGTTCGAAAGCATCAATTCTTCAGCGCTCAACCTTCTTTATGGTCCAACTTTTACATCTGTACATGGAAAAACCATAATTTTGATTATAAGGACTTTTGTTGGGAAAGTGATATATCTGCTTTTTAATACGCTGTCTAGGTTTGACATAACTTTTCTTCTAAGGAACAAGCATCTTTTAATTTCAGGGCTGCAGTCATCGTCCGCAGTGATTTCAGACCACAAGAAAATAAATTCAGCCTCTGTTTCCACTTTTTCCTCATCTGTTTGCCATGAAGTGACAGGACTGAATGCCATGATCTTAGTTTTTTGAATGTTGAGTTTTAAGCCAGATTTTTCACTCTCCTCTTTCACCCTTATTAAGAGGCTCTTTAATCTCGTTGAAATAGAATTTTATTTTTTAAAGATATTTTTGCTATGGGTCATTTTTAAAGTTTTTATTGAATTTGTTACACTATTGCTTCTGTTTTACATTATGGTTTTTTGTTTGTGAGGCATGTGGGACCTTACTAAGCTCCCTGACCAGGAACTGAACCCATAGGCCCTGCATTGAAAGGTGAAATCTTAACCATTGGACCACCAGGAAGTCCCGAAATGGAATTCTAAAGCATCATGGCGTTATTAACTTACAGCAGCTCAGAACTATGTCTTGGGTAAACTGCTGTGATAGTATTATGTGATAAAAACTTTATATATTCATAGCTTCCCAGAAAGTCCTAGGTCTCATGAAGGCACCTATTGTTGTTGAGTTTCCTCATGTTAAAACCAAAAATTTTCAGGATCTTGTTGAAATGATTTTATTTCAACACCATCCGTCAGATGCTAATTTCAGAGCTACATAAGATGGAATTCTTGACTCACAGCCTATTTTCTTTCCACCTGCAGTTTTTTTTAAAGAGGACTGTTAGAACATTGCCTCCCTTGTGTGTTCTCTATCTCATTTTCTCTGACTCACATTTTAATATTTGCAAGGATGGTAAATAGGACATAAAGTACTGCAGAATTTCTTTTAAAGCTTCTTTACTACAGTGACCTTACTGTCTGATTTCAGATCCCTTCAGATTGTTTAAAACTAGCATCAGAGAATATTTGTATTCTCAAAAATACAGTCCATAAATCTTTGTCACGCACAGCATCATATGAGAGTTTCAGATAGCATTAGTGTGCTTGTGTGTACCAAAGCTAAAAGCCAAAACATGTAGTTTGGTTAGAAACGTCTCTCTCAGTAAGGGTAGGAGAAAGAAAAAGGAGTAGTGGAGGGAACATTAATTCTTGTAATCAGAGTCTTTGGTTTGAAACTTTGCTCAGAATCTTACAAACTTTATCAAGCTTTGGCAAGTTACTTCGTTTTTGGAGCCTCAGTGTCTTAGTCTGAAAAAGTGGAGCATAGAAGTTCCTATTTTGTCAGATTAAGGTGGTAAGAAATACATATTTAAAATGCTTAGCCTAGAAAAGCTTAAAAAGAGTAAGTAGTATAGTATTTGATAGTGTATGACGTGGGTTTTTGGTTTTTTTTTTAAGTATATGATGGTGTTTTTTTTTTTGGTTGGACCTTCAAAAATTCCTTCAACCAGAGCTACGTTTCTGCATTGTAATTCCTTTTCTCTTGCTAGTCGTGTTTTTTGTTTGTTTGTTTTTACTCTTGGTATTAATGGTGTTTTATAAGTGCCACTTCTGTGGCCCTGGCTTGAAGCTGACTGACCTAAAGGAAGGCCACCTGTCAGTTTCAGTAATGTTTTTAAAATGTGGAGCGGGGAGAGAACGAGAGATGAATTCTAATTCCTTGGCAACAAGGTAACAGATGTTTTGAGAATCTGTTAAGTAGTACCTCAAAACATAAGACCGTAGATTTTAGAGGCTAGATTTTGGATCCTTGTGAACCTTCCTTTTTGAAGTTTCAAAAGGTTATCTTAATATTGTGGGATTTATTACCCACTTGATTTTTTTTCCATCCCTGAAAGATAATCTCTGGCGTTCACCGAGCATTTATCAGAAGCTCCCTCTAGGGTGGGATTCACAACAGAAGAGCAGAAATCTTGGTCTTTAGACTATTCTCACAAATAATTTTTGCACAAGTAATTCAAGGTCATCCTGCCAAAGCGGAGACTAAATCCTAATTGTTTGTGCAGTTTTTCTAATTATGTCCAGATGTCGGGCTCACTTTTATCTTTGGAAACCTTCTTGATTCTTGTGGGATGAGCCAAAAAGCACAGACACGTGGTGCCTGAAAATTCGTTCAAGCCCCTCATGCCAGACCACATATTAGGATATGAAAGTACTGGATCTCAGTGTGACGTGGCTGAAGGGCTCAAGGCCTATATTTTGGGGAAGATAAGGTGCTGCTCCACTAGAGTTAAGTTGGTAAAGGAAAGCCAAGAGTAGCCATTGGGGGAAAAATCTATTTTCCAAAAGAGGGTAGTTGTAATGAAGATCAAAGGGAAAAGTCCAAAAGATATACTTTGGCTCTTATGTCTAAGAGGCCGATAAATCAGTTTTGATCAGTTAGGGGAATATATTTTCCTGGTGCTCAAAGCTTTCCGACCTGCTTACCCTTGTTCAGTAAGAAGATGGAGATGCATTATGATCAAATTAAATGGTCCCAAAGAAAAAGTAGATGATTCTCTTAAAAGTTTATGCTCTAAAAAAGATCAACTTGGAACCAGTATTTGTTAAAAAGGAATATTTAATCTCGACCAAAAAATATTTATTAGGTCTTCACTATGTGCCCTTACTGTGTAGTGTACAAAAAACCAAATGAGACGTTTGCTGCCAACCAGGAATTTGTAGGTTGAAAGGGGATGATGACGTTTGTCATTATCGTTATCTAACATGTATAGAGTGCCTACTATATTCTTACCGTTCTTTCTAATTCCTTATATATCTGGAGCTTTACCCTAGGTGCTTCTCATAGTGGTATTTATGGTGACGTCACTTTGTTAAGGAGGACCTTTGCAGAGGCAAGTAGTAATGTTAAGCCAAATACTGGATAAGTAATTCAGAAAAGTGTTAAAGGATTTGTGAGAACTTAGACATACAGAGAGATGGGAGGATGATATTCCATGCAGGTGCAGACTCAGAAAGGATGGGGTGTGTTACATATTAAACATTCAGTTTGGCTGAAGTGGGTGGGTGTTGCCTAGATTCTGGAGGACCTTGAATGCCAGATTAAGAAGTTTGAACTTAATCTTGTTGGTAATAGGGTAGTACAAAGACATTTTGATCGGAAAAGTGATATAGCAAATGGTTTTTTTAAAAAGAAATTCAGTTGGATGATATGGAGTTTGAAAAAAACTAGGAACAATGAGACCAATTAGGAAATTGTTGCAATAACCACAGTATGGATCATTCTCATCTGTGAACCTTTTGTATCTTTTTGGGTATGCCGCCTCTATTGCTTTAGTCAGTAACACCTTGAAATCTGGGTTTAGATCTCTTTGAATAGATATATGGTAGCATACTAGACTTAAAGAACCAGAGCATCATTGCCCAGAAGTCAGTTTACATAGAGGCAATTACCAAAACTGGTTCCTAGAAGAGTTATTTGGGTTGGACTCCAGGGAACCTTGTAACTTATCATTCTGGCAATTCTTAGTGGTTTCAAAGAACGTTCAAAGGAATATGGCCACATACAAAAACTTGGATAATAACTTGTGCCATTAGATGGGTTAATACATGTAAAGCACTTAGGTGCCCCAGTCTTGAAACCAAAAACCACACACATAATGGAAGTTAGATTAAAAAACAAAACAATAACCCTATGATAAGGTATATTATTCCATGCTAGAAGAAAACATTTGAGAGATTACTTGAGTTGTTTTCATGTAAATATTCGTGCATGAAACAGAGAAGAAAATGTAGAGTTTTTCCAGTTCTGTAGTTTAGACCAGGTAGAAAAGAGTGACTATAGAAATTAAGGAAAAAGTATATTGACCATCGTGGTTTACTTAATGACAGTCTTAAACATGAACATTTTAAACGGAAGGGCATGAAGTTTAATGTCTAATAGATGGCCATTCCAAAGGAAAAGAAGGGCCTCAGTCTTTGTTCAAGCTTCTTCCCAGCTATGACTGCCTTGGCATTGTGTTATAGTTCATATAAATCCAGAAATGTAAGTAAATAGAGAAAAGGGGTCCTTCTGTTCTTTTAATTGAGTTATTGATATAGAATCCACTCATTTAAAGTGTATAGTTCAGTGAACTGTACACTTTGAGTCTATAATTTTTATGGACTCACCATGGTCTAATTTTTTAAATTTTATTATTTTTTAATTGAGATATAATTCACATATAAAATTCACCATTTTAAGGTTACAGTTCTGTGGTTTTAAGAATGTTTTAGCACGGTTGTGCAGTCATAACCACTGTTGAATTCCATACATTTTTATTATCCCCTGAACCAATATCCTGTTAGCAGTCACTTCTTGTTACCCTTTTCCCCCATCCCAAGGCAACCATTGATATGCTTTCTGTCTCTTAAGGATTTGGCTATTCTGAAAATGGAGAAGGCAATGGCAGCCCACTCCAGTACTCTTGCCTGGAAAATGCCATGGATGGAGGAGCCTGGTGGGCTGCAGTCCATTGGGTTGCTAAGGGTTGGACAGGACTGAGCGACTTCACTTTCACTTTTCACTTTCATGCACTGGAGAAGGAAACGGCAACCCACTCCAGTGTTGTTGCCTGGAGAATCCCAGGGACGGGGGAGCCTGGTGGGCTGCCATCTATGGGGTCGCACAGAGTCAGACACGACTGAAGCGACTTAGCAGCAGCAGCAGCATTCTGAAAATGTTATATAAATGGAATCATGCAAAACGCAGACTTTGTATCTGGCTTCTTTCACTTAGTTTACGTGTTCAGGGTTCGTCAATGTTGTAGCATATATCAATAGTTCATTCCTTTTCATAGCTAAATAATATTCCATTTGTATGGATATACCTGATTTTGTTCAAAATCTAATTTTTGAACATTTTGATCACCCTCTAAAGAAACTCTGTACCCATCAATACTCACTGCCCCAATAACCCTAGGCAACTGCTAATCTACTTTTTGTCTCTACAAATTTGCTTATTCTGAACATTTCATTTGAATGGAATCATAGACTGTGATTTTTTTGTGACTGGCTCCTTTCATTCAGCATCCTGTTTTCAGGGTTCCTCTATGTTGTACCATGTGTCTATTTCTTTTTTATCTCCAAATAATACTGTATCTGTATATAGATGTCACATTTTATTATTTCCTTCATCAGCTGATGATTTTTGGATTGTTGTGTCCTTCTGCTTTTACATAGCATTTTTCAAAGAAAACTAAATATAAGATACAGTTGCTTGTGAATTTGCCCTTTTGTGGACTTTGACAGATTATCCATTTAGCTTACCAGGTGCTGCTTACAAAGAGAAACGGGCCAGTCATAATGTAGGAATTCAGGCTTTCTTCGCATCAGATGAAAGAATCAGAGCAAGACATGGCTATTTTCCAAGTTTGACTTTTCTATTGAGTCCATTCTCCCAGTGGCTTCAGGTTTCTGGTATTATCATTCAGTGGAACGTCTTCATTTCCTGGGATACACCTGAGAAAAATACCACAGCTCACACTGAAACACAAAGCCCCCCAGCTGGCAGAAGCCCTGGGGACAGCATTGTCTTGGGGACAGCGTTGTCTTGAGTCAGCGGGGAGCAGTTCTCTGACACCGTTCAGTGTCGTCAGGCTGTTGTCCAGCATGCCTGATGGTCTCACTCAGGAGTGCTGAAAGAAGAGTCCAGAGATAAGGTTACTGGGAAAATTCCATTCCCCTAGTCTTTCTGCACTCAGCCTAGTGGCAGTTCGGACATGTCAAGAATTTTCATTTTGATTTTAGAGCATTTTGCAATATGAGAGGCAGCCTTGAAGCCTGATGATCAGGGTTCAGATCCTATCCTTGTATAACCTTAGGCAGATTTCTCAGCTAGAAATTGGAAATGATAGTGGTGGTGATGGTGGTTTAGTTCCTAAGTTGTGTCCGACTCTTCTGACCCCATGGTCTAGCCCGCTAGGCTCTTCTGTCCATGGGATTTCCCACGCACAAATACTGGAGTGGGTTGCCAGTTCCTTCTCCAGGGGATCTTTCCGACCTGGGTTCTCAAAACATGGGAAGACAAAGGGAAACGATACATCCTGTCGCACTTGGTAGGTGCCGACAAGGGCATCTTCCCTCCCACTTTATTTACATGGTGTTTCTGAAGCTTGGATGGCAACATCCTGTGGAAGCATCAAGCCAAGGGCCTGAAACTTAGAAAGCATTCAGTCAATGTTAGTTGCATTTGAACCTCAGTTCCTGAAGTCTGTAATTCCTCTTGTAGGTATAGTTCGATGTATGGGGGGTATGATGGAAAGAGATGGAGACAGATCTCAGATACTGAATCAGTCAGTTTTTGCTGTGTAACAAACCACCTCAAAACCTTAGTGATCAGCTGGGGCTGACTTCTGAAGGCTTCATCTAAGACCATGTTGTAGAGGCTTCTCTCTGCTTCCAAGTTTTAAATACATCGCATTTACACATGTTTTCTTCTAGTACTTATGGTTTCCATTTTTATAATTAGAGCTCTTTTTCATTTGGAGTTTTCCTGGTTGAAGATAGGAGATGTGGTTAAAATATAGTCTTTCCCTAAACAGCTGTCCGGTTGTTTGATACACATTTAGGCTTTCTGCCTTGTTCTGGTTATTCTATTCTCTTCAGCTGGTCTGAACCAGTGTGTTTTTTTGTTTTTTCTGGTTGTTTGTTTTTTGCTGCACTGTTTGGCCTACAGAATCTTAGTTCCCCTGACCAGAGAAGAAATCCATCCCCCCTGCATTAGAAGCACTGAGTCTTAACCACTGGACCACCAAGGCAGTTCCAAGATATTTTGTATAAAAGTACACTGCGCACTGCCTGTGTCAGCCGCCTGTAGCACTGTCACAGCTGCTTGGTTCAAAGAGGCCCTCAGAACACCCATTTTTATTTGTAGGATCATGGGTAGACTTGCTACAGAGTCGTCTGAGCCAAACTTCTCCTCTGGTGATCTCCATAGGAAAGGACTGATCAAAAGGACTTTATGTCCTAACTTGTTGGAAAATCCAAAACACCCCCATTTTCACAAGTTTTATTTTGTTGCAGTTCCTTCAGAACTATATTAAATTTAACTTTACAAGTGTGTAAAAAATTAACTTAAAAAGTAAATGTAAAAACCACTTAACATCATGCCTAGAACAGACAAAATAGATATTGAACACGACTATTGACTGGTCCCAGCAAATATCGTGTTTAATCCCTAGTAAATGAAGGGACAACAATGAAGTAAGCTACTGGCAGCACCTAGAAGTGGGCAAATCTGGGATTGACTGCTGTTGAACTTGGCAATGGTGATGGTAAGTAAGACAAACATCTGAGAGGCAGTCAGGATGCTGGCTTAAAACTGGGACTGACCAGATGTCAGGAAATAAGACTGCAAGGAACGAGGGTGCTTGGAGAGAAACATGTGCTGTTCTTTATGTTCTGGGCCCCTACCTGTTCACTTCTTATAGCTCTGAACCTTCTAGTCTCTTTTCCTGGTTACTGGGGGAAAAGGCAGTATAAATCCACATGCAAAGTACTGGAGAAAAAAATACAAGCTTCTCTACTTCCCAGTATTAGATTGCTGTGAAATAAGTACACCTTCAGCTAAGTACGTTTTTAAGTCATTCCGGGTAAAGTTGCTCTTTCTGCAGTTGTTACTAGTTCCAGTGAGTAACTGCTGTATTCTGCTCTCATATGGTAACTGCTGTTACATAACCACTGGTTCTACTCTGTAGCCGCCCTGCTGTGGGACTGCTAACCTAAGTCCTTCGACCAGTCTTCCCCAACCACCTGTCTTACAAGATCTTGCCATCTCCTGGGCATGTAACTCTTACAGTCAACTTTATCTGTTTAATATCCTATACAATCTTCTTAACAGAGTGAAGTGAGTCAGAAAGAGAAAAACAAATATCGTATATTAACACATGTATATGGAATCTAGAAAAACGGTACTGAGGAACCTGTTTGCAGCACAGGGATAGAGCTGCAGATGTAGATAACGGGTTTGTGGACACAGTCGGGGGAGCAGAAGGTGGGGCCGATTGCGAGAGTAGCAGGGAAACGTCTGCGTCCCCATGTGTAAAGCAGAGAGCTGCGGGAGCTGCTGCATAGCACGGGGGCTCCACCCAGCGCCCTGTGACAACCTCGAGGAGGGATGGGGTTCAAGAGGGCGGGGTATGTGTACACTTAGGTCTGAGTCACTGTTACATGGCAGAAACCAACACAGCACTGTAAAGCAATTATCCTCCAATTAAAAATAAATTAAAAAAAAAACTTTGGATCAAGGAAAAAATATTTAAAAGAATTCAGTAAAATCACCTATAATCCTGCTATCAGAGATAAATCCTATTAACATTTTAGTCATATTTTTTCTAGTTGTGTTTTTTCCCCTATGTATATAATTTTACCGAGTTGAGATTGTACTATATATATAATATTGTATCTTTATTTTTCCTCCTTAACTTTATCATAAGCCATTTGTAAACAGTGTTTTAAAAGTTACATAATATTTTGTGAAGTGGATTGTGACATACTTGGACTTTCTTTTTCAGACCTGTTTTTCTCATTTGTCAAATTAGATCATGAGATTGCCAAGGGAGATCAATCAGTCTGTGGTGTCATCCCCTGTCCTGACTCTAATGCCTATGGTGCATATTATATATGTAGATAATTAATAAATATTTTGGCTTGTGCTCCTCTTTTCAGTCTAAATGTTATAGAAACTCTTTGCTATCAGGGATCCGAAAACTATGACTTGCAGCTGACTCAGATTCATTGCATCACCAAGTCTTTCCATTTAGAAAAAGGGACCCAGAGGGGGCCATGAATCCTCTGAAATCCTATGGAACGTATTATGAATGAGAATTTTTTGGGTGTATTTTCCTATACTTTTCACTAGAACATTAAAGGATTATTTAACAAAAAGCCACTGATTCCATAACAGTAGCCCACCTGGAGACAGATCCATTTACTAAACTTGCCTGAAATCTGAGAGAGTATATTTCACCTTGTATTTGTCTTGGTTTTCAGGAAGGGACGAGACCATGCAGCCTGCCAGACCGTCGTTCCTTGAATACTTTGAACAAAAAGAAAAGGAAAATCAGATCAACAGCTTTGGCAAGAGTGTCCCTGGCCCATTGCAGAACTCTTCAGATTGGAAAGTTCCCCAGGATGGAGACTATGAGTTCGTAAGTAGAGTTGGAAGCAGATGGTCATGTCTGCTGGGGAAAGCTGTTTGAAAGATCACACATCCAATTCTGTTGTTTCTCTCAAAGTGCAAAGTGCTTGAGCATTTTCTTGTGTAGCTCACACCTCCTCTAAATGGCCCTGGCAGCAGCTCCGGTCCTGATGGCCTCCAGGGTCTTGAGACAACATTTTGACTGACATTTGAGCCGTTCCGAGGACCCCCAATTAGTGGCACCATTTTTTGTGACCATCCAAAGCAGCTTTAATAATTATTTCCTCACTTGCCATTTTTCCTTTATTTGAGTTTGAAATTGTTAACAGTAAAAGAAATACTCAGTCATCCGATGAAGATGCACTGTCTTTCATAGTCTATCTGGGCTTGTGATTTTATATTTAAGAATTAGACTGGAGGGAAATTAGTGCTGCTTTATTGTGTCTTTGTTGTTTGGTTAACCACTATCTTAATATTAGGCTGTCTGAGAGGATTATTCTGAATTTTGTCTGAGGATGAATATTAAATCATTCCAAAGTTTCCTATGAAAAACTGGGTGTGTTTTTCCTTTTTGTGCTGTGGAACATTCTCCTTTAACCACAGACACTTGTTAATGTTTGCAGAGATTTAGTGAGTAGAGTCAGTAAAAAAAAAATGGAAAAAAATAAGCTAACGGGTCTGCATTCCTTTTCTAGAACTTTCTCTTTAGGATTATTTAGTTTTTATATTTGTCAATTCTATCATAATTTTGTTGTTGTTTATAAGAGCTTAGTTTGGGCATTCTGTTTGGACTTGGGGAGACTTTCCAGTCCTGGCTTTCTCCTGCCTTCCTAATTGGCCCAGAGGAAATGGTGTCATTCTTCTATAACATAGTTTCTGCTTTTGTAGAGTAGCAGGAATGTCAACGTTTATACAACTAAGGATAACAATCTTCTGAGGTCCAGAATAACTCACCTGAAGTTACTTAGCCTATTAGTCCCTGAACCCATGTTAGGACCCAGGTTCCTTTGTTTTTATCATCTGTTTGTTTATTCACTGATTGACTCGTCATCTGCTGTTATCATCTATTTTTTCATTCATTTATTTATTAGCTCTTCGGGTACCAGTATGTGCCTGACACTTTGCTAAGGGTGTAGGGGTGAACAGAACCATCAGAAACCCATTCCTCATGGAGGTTCATTTTAGAAGAAGAAAAATAAGAACGTAAAATAGTGTGTCTGATAGTGATAAGTGTTGTAGAAGGTATGGAGCAGGAGAGAGATTGGTGGGGAAGGGAAGGGGAAAAGCAGGGGGAGGGGACTGTGTGTGAGTGTGTGTGAATATGTCGCAGTTTTAAATAAGGAGTTGAGGAAGGTCTCATTGGTAAGAAGATAAGAGACTGAGCTTTGTGACCATCCAGAGTGGCTGGAATAGCAAGTGTAAAGTCCCGAGGCAGCGATTTGCTTAGTGTGTTGGCAGAATAGTGAAGTGAATGGTAATGTCTGGAATGGCATCAAGGGGACATGCTGTAGCAGGAAATGAGATCGGGTATAACGAGTCAAATAACATAGGGCTTTTTGTGTAATAATAACAACTTCAGCTTTTACTCTGAGTAAAATGGAAAGCTACTGGCAAGATGTGACTTGATCCTGCTTATGTTTTGAAATTATTATATTGGTTGCTATATTGATACACTATAGGAAAGCTAGATTTGGTGAACACAAGTGTACCTGTTAAACCAAAGAGGTCTGTCTGCTGCCACTTCTCTCTTCTAGGTCTTTGGCAGTCATGGTTTTCCACCGTGTCAGGACTCAGCTTCAGAATCCTTCTTAAGACAGTGTTCCAGGCTGCCGTCATTAATTAGAGTAGACCCAGGAGTCGTGAATCATCAGGTTTGCTATTCCACCTTGCCTCTGCAGTTGTCTTAGACGTCTTTGAAAGGACTGATTTTTTCAGTGAGTGAAACAGTTTCCAGGTGCCAAATCACATCACCGTTGTGACAGGATGTTTGAGCATCCTCAGATCAGTAGTCTCCAGGTCTAGTTAGTGATCCTGAGATTCCGGTCACTTCAGTCATTAATTTGGGATCCGCAGTTCCTGTGTTTGAAGAACTCATCCCTCTCTGCTATCGTTTTCCCAAACTCAGATCACTGGCAGAGAATTTATTTGGACAGGCAAGCTACTTATGCACAGGGCTTTAGTAGGTCTTTAGAGAAGGAGAGCTTTTTATTGATGAAGCAGATGACTACTGGGGTGAGTGTGCCTATGAGCACAGTGACTAAACTCGATCAGAACGTTGCCCAACGTGTATTCTTCCCGGCTGGTGCAGGAGGAAAGTTCTGAGACCTACCAGAAGTTATTACCTGGCATCATCCAGCTCACATACCTTTCTGTGTGCCCTATGCAGTGTTTGGAGAAGGCAGTGGCACCCCACTCCAGTACTCTTGCCTGGAAAATCCTATGGATAGAGGAGCCTGGTGGGCTGCAGTCCATGGGGTCGCTACAAGTCGGATACAACTGAGCGACTTCACTTTCACTTTTCACTTTCATGCATTGGAGAAGGAAATGGCAACCCACTCCAGTGTTCTTGCCTAGAGAACCCCAGGGATGGGGGAGCCTGGTGGGCTGCCGTCTATGGGGTTGCACAGAGTCGGACATGACTGAAGTGACTTAGCAGCATGCAGTGTTTAAACATTTTAAGTTAGTTGCCTATGTTTGAAAATTGAGAGCTTCTACATAAAATGTTGGAACTCCAGCTTATTTTGAAAATTTGGAAGAGCTGACCATAAAAGACCTATGCCGGGGTCCAGCCCCGGTGAATCCAGGGTGATTCGAAGGGGAGATGGATAGGCGAGGAAAACTTACTTATTTAGAGATATAAGATTAGATTAGGAAGAAATAGTATCGAGACAAGAGGTTTGCACCATCTATGTTAGGCCACCGGCGCCCACTTGAATATCGAAGGGTGCCCTGCCTTAGGCTCCCTTTCGCGTGGGTCTTAGCAGCCAGGGCAAGTAAGTAGACACGGTGAGCCTCCCCACTTCAGATGGGAATTCAGCCAAAAAAGGGGAGAAAAGAACAACATGGGGAAGCCCAGCATCGGTGCAAGACTCCAAAAACTATTTTTCAAAATCAGCTTATATACCCCAAGTCGTACATAAAGAAATAATGGAATATGCAGAGTTATGCAGGGGCAGCAGTCCTGACCCTCATTGAGACAAACAAGGCTTTCTTTTTGCATACCCTCTCGTATACAAAAGGTCTCAGGTGGTTTACATTATCTTCTGGCCAAGAGGCCTGTTAACAGTTTTATGGCTCTCTTCCTGGATAATTGTCTATCAACCAGAAAACTCCTTTTCCCTAGAAGTGTTTTTTCTTTACTCTGCATCAGCCTCAAAGTACTAAATAAAGTTACATTCCTGTAGAACAAAGGTGCAGTAGGTTGTAACAAAGAAAGTACTTAACTCAAAGATCTAATGTTGCTCATACCAGGTCTACTACCTGTTTTTCTATATACCAACTATCTCTACAAATAAAAGATATGAAAATTTGGCAGCAAGTATTGGCTCAACAAATGAAACCGTTAATCAGTCCTATTCTAATGATTTTGACTCCTCGGAAGCCCCTACATTCCTAGGACGTTCTAAGCTTCCTGTGCCTCCTGCGGTCAGGATGCCTCAAACAATTACATGCGCAGCTGTACGAGTCCTACAGGCAGGCTAGAAAGCCATCAGAGGGGTTTTTGGATTGAAACACTCGTATTATGCCCAGGAGATTTATTATCTAAAAGCTCTAATTTTTTCCAGAAAAAGGTGGTGTGGGGACAGCCCCGTGTTAATGACAGAAGAGTAGGTGGAAAGCATAACACAGTAAAGCAGGCAGACTCTGGTCTTGGGGGGTGGATGCTCAGGAAATTCCGGGGGGAACCCCTGAAGCCTGATCACGTCCTTGTGTTTTGTCAGGCTTTCTTCCGCATGACCTTGTCATGGGTGGGATTCCTCACGCTGGCCCCCGGCAGACCTACATTAAAAAAATTTTTTTTTTTAATTAACTTTTTGGTTGTCCTGAGACTTCCTTGCTGTGCAGGCTTTTCTCTAGTTGTGGCAAGCAGGGGCTACTCTCTAGCTGCAGTGCGCAGGCATTGCCGTGGCTTCGCTTGTTGCCAAGCACGGGCTCCAGGGCACCTGGACTTCAGTGGTTGTGGCTCCCAGGCTCTAGAGCACAGACTCAGTAGTTGTGATGCACGGGCTCATCTGCTTCAAGGCTTGTGGGATCTTCCCAGATCAGGGATAGGACCTATGTTTCCTAAACTTGCAGGGGGACTCTTTACCACTAAGCCACCAGGAAAACCCCCAGACCTACATTTTTTAAAAAACGTGGTTTTTTTTGCATTTTTGGCTGCACTGAGTCTTTGTGGCTGCATGCAGGCTTTCTCTAGTTGTGGCGAGTGGGCTTCTCGTTGTGGTGGCTTCTTTTGTTGTGGAGCACAGGCTTTGGTAGCTGTGGCTTTGGGCCCCTAGAGAGTGGACTCAGTAGTTGTGCTGCAGTGAAGAGTTTGCATGCTCCAAGACATGTGGGATCTTCCAGGACCAAGGATAGAACCATGTCCCCTGTGTGGGCAGGTGGGTTCTTAACCACTGGACCACCAAGGAAGTCCAAGAGACCCTTTCTAAAAATTAATTAATTAATTTTCATTGGAGGCTAATTACTTTACAGTATTGTGGTGGTTTTTGCCATACATTGACATGAATCAGCCACGGGTGCCCATGTGTTCCCCATTCTGAACCCCCCTCCCACCCAATCCCTCTGGGTTGTCCCAGAGCACCAGCTTTGAGTGCCCTGCTTCATGCATCAAACTTGTACTGGTCATCTCTTTTACTTATGGTAATATACATGTTTCAATGCTGTTCTGTCAAATCATCCCACCCTCACCTTCTCCCACATAGTGCAAAAGTCTGTTCTTTATATCTGTGTCTCTTTGCTGTCTTGCGTATAGGGTTGTCATTACCGTCTTTTTAAATTCCGTATGTATGCGTTGGTGTGTTGGTGTTTGTATTGGTGAATTGGTTTTGATGTTGCTGTTTCTCTTTCTGACTCACTTCACTCTAAGCAATAGGCTCCGGTTTCATCCACCTCATTAGAACTGACTCAGATGCGTTCTTTTTTAGAGCCAAGATCCATTTTTGATTGATAGGTTGTCTGGAGCTGAGTAGAAGCTGGTCTCTTCAGATCTGACCACTCCAGAGTAGAAGCTGGTCTCTTCAGATCTGACCACCCCAGTCCTCCTCAAGATACTATCGACTTCATTCACTTGTATTAAGTTTCTGACCTGTCTGGCGTCTGAGCCATTTGATTTGGGGACTCCCTGGTCTAAATCATTTGGATTTGTATGTGTCCACATTGTGTCTGAGTCATCCCATCCTGACATAAAAAATTTTATTCTAATGTTACCTTGAAAATTTCAAGAGAATTCCCTTCTAAGAGAATTTCAGACTAAGCAGTGAGAGAAAATTGAGGTAGGATGTACTTGAGCTGGGCTTCCCTGCTGGCCCAGATGGTAAAGACTCTACCTGCAGTGCAGGAGACTTGGGTTCGATCCCTGGGTTGGGAAGATCCCCTGGAGAAGGGAATGGCTCCTCACTCCAGTATTCTTACCTGAAGAATTCCATGGACAGAGGAGCCTGGTGGGCTACAATCCATGGGGTCACAGAGAGTCAGACACAACTGAGTGACTACCACTTCTTCTTCCATACATAAGCTACTACACCAAAACTTGCCAAAGATCAGATGAAAACTATTCTTAATGCCTCAGTACTCTTGCTGTATGGCCTGAATCCCAAATCAAGTACTTAATAGTCTAAGTAATCAGGTACTTAGTCTAAGTAATAATAGTCCTCTGTCCATGGAATTCTCCAGGCAAGAATACTGGCATGGGTTGCCATTCCCTTCTCCAGGGGATCTTCCCAACCCAGAGATCAAACCCAGGTCACCTGCATGAGGCAGATCCTTTACCATCTGAGCCACCAGGGAAGCCCAGTAGTCTAAAATAGTGTTTCTCAAAGTGCAATTCCCAGACAAGCAGTGTCAGCATCACCTGGAAACTTGCTGGAAATGCAGCTTCTCAGACCCCACCCCAGACACACTGAGAGGCTCTGGGGACAGCACCCGTTAATCTGTGTTTTAACCTACCTTATGCATGATCCTAACCTGCTAAGTTCATATAAATTTCTTCTTTCTTCCCTACCGAAAGTCACTCAGTCGTGTCCAACCCTTTGCGACCCCATGGACTATACAGTCCGTGGAATTCTCCAGGCCAGAATACTGGAGTGGGTAGCCTTTCCCTTCTCCAGGGGATGTTCCCAACCCAGGGATCGAACCCAGGTCTCCCTCATTGTAGGTGGATTCTTTACCAGCTGAGCCACCTTCTTTCCTACTATGTGCTATAAAAATTCAGAAATCAGGATGAATCCATATTTTAACAACGTTGCATGATTTTTAAATTTCCTTTCTACTCCCCTTTTGAGTCTCCTGTACTCTTACTGGAGGAACCTAAAATCAGAGAAATGTATGTGTGGAAGTGACATCTGGCAGGGACTTCCCTAGTGGTCCACTGGCTGAGACTCTGTGCTTCCAGTGCAGGAGTCTGGGTTCAATCCCTGGTCAGGGAACTAGATCCCATGTGCTGCAGTTAAGAGTTCACATGTCGCAACCAAGACCCAGTGCAGCCAAATAAATAAATGGTTTAGAAAAGGAAATATTAAATGACATCTGGCAAAGAAAGAGCCCATCCATTGAGTGAAGAAAGTGTTCTGAGTAACCTCACTAAGCTTAGAGAGAGGGGTATGTGTCAGACAAGCTGCCATGTTCCCCTTAATGGTCTTTCAGAGGTTTTCTGATTTCCCAGCAGGCAGTATTTAGTTATAAAGAAGATATTCTCTTTCTTCCTGTGAAGGCAATTGCTATTTTGAAATGAATTTTTTTGCCCAGACATGGCAAATGGGAAGTAATTTAATCAGTCAAAAGTGGCAGAATTTGATACTGACAAAAAAACTTATTTTCATCTGCAACTGAATTCTTGTTGCATTTTTTAAATTGAATTGCCTTGTTTCCTATGCTGAAAAAACAACAATTTCCTTTAATTTTTGAGACATAATAGTGATTAAAGTATAAATAAAATGTACTTGTAAATGCAATATTCTCTAAAATTTGTATTTTATAGTCTGTAAACACATGCGTTTTTGGAAATGAATGTTGCTTTTATGAGAATTCAAACTCTTCCATTTGCCATCATAAAAGCCACAAAAAGCTGTCAACTTAAACCCGGTTTGGCTCATGGACCTTCCAAAAACACACTGTAGTATTTTCGTCTAAGGAGGCTCAATACCAAGGTGGGTGAACAAGACAGAGCAGCCCTAGGCTCTCCTGGACTTGACTGTGGTGAGGGGAACAGACATGAAGTCAGATAATCTACCAGTTCAGATAACAGTGGCTATTATTGTTTTAAAGGAGCACAGTAAGAGAGAGTGTAAGAGAAGGCCTTGCAGAGGACAGAGCTGAGAAAGACACCTGTGTCTATATAGGAATTTTTGTGTGTAATAATAAAATGCAGAATAATGCAAACAGTGTGATATTATTTGTATACATTTTTTGAAAACCACAAACCATGCTACATAACATGCAACTGTATAGGTAGAAAAGGATATGAAACTACTTGGTAAGAGTCACTACATTTGAGGAGAAGAACTTCAGTTTTAACTGTTTCTACAGTGAGAATGTATTGCCATAGTAACATATTGCGTGCTTAAATTTAAAAAATAGAGTGAGATATGTCTTTTAAAAATTCTTCCTGGTTTTAGTCTAAATGGAGTTAGCCAGAGCTTCCACAGACCTAGATGAACCACGGTACTTTTCAATCTTAGTAACTTTGCAAAGATTGCTGATTATCAGCTCTTGGTATATAAGGTCTAAGAGTAAGTTTCCTATTTATTCAAATAGTGTTTCCAGATTTCTTACGACTTATTCTTTTAAAAAAGAGTTGATAGTAACTGGACCCCACATACTCATTCAGTCTGTGTACACTGAGTCCTCTATGTGTGAGTAGCCAAGACTGTAAGATCCTTGATGGCTGGGAATTTTATTTATCTTCATATTCCTAACACCTAGCAATCACCTAGCTTATAGTTAGTATAGACTTTTCAGTTAACCTCAGAGATAATCTCTGAATTAATTGATTCCCTTAACTCTTAAAAATTAGTAACAGTAATAATTCTTTAATGCCATTAGTTAATTGAATTAATTCAACAAATATAGTCATTACCCTGAGAAAGCACATAGTGTAGCTTAAAAAGGTGATCAAATAATTTCAATACCTTGTGCAAATAATAGCTTACATTCCTTGAGAACTTACTGTGTGCCAGGCATAGGTCTAAGGTCCTTTATAAACATTAGCTCAGTTCTCATAACCATTCCAGGTGGTAGGCAATATTATTGCCATTTTATGGATGAGAACACTGAGGCTTAAAGGGAGTAAGTCATTGATGAAAGTTGTACAGATCGTAAGTGGCCGAGCAAGGATTCAGCTCCAGAGCCTGTCCTCTTAACCTTCTTTTGGCCTCTCTCTAGGCTCTTCTGGTAAATTCTGTTCATAGTTCAGTTCAGTCCAGTCGCTCATTCGTGTCCGACTTTGTGACCCCATGAACCGCAGCACGCCAGGCCTCCCTGTCCATCACCAACTCCCGGAGTTTACCCAAACTCATGTCCATTGAGTCGGTGATGCCATCCAACCATCTCATCGTCTGTCATCCCCTTCTCCTCCTGCCTTCAATCTTTCTCAATATCAGGCAGGGTCTTTTCAAATGAGTCAGCTCTTTGCATCAGGCAGCCAAAGTATTGGAGTTTCAGCTTCAACATCAGTCCTTCAATGAGTACCCAGGACTGATTTCCTTTAGGATGGACTGGTTGGATCTCCTTGCAGTCCAAGGGACTCTGTTCATAAAGTACTTATAAAAAAATGCTGTAGGAGCCCAGAAGAGGGAGCAAGAACCTCAGGAAAAAGAACCCCAAGGAAATCAAGAAATCTCATCTGAAGTGTGTTTTGAAAGATGAATAGAAATTCTGCAGCTGGAGGAGGGAGAGGGCCCTGCAGGCTGAGACACACGGAGAGGGAGGGAAGTGTGTGTGTGTGGAGGCAGAAGGGGTGTGGAATGGACAGAAGTCATAAGTCGTGGTGTTCGGAACGTGGGTGTGGATGTGTGAGGAAGGGGGCACGAGGCAATGGTGTGCCCTTCAGGTGAAGTAAATTAGTTCCCAGTGTGCCCCCTTTTTGTTTTTCTGGAAATAGTTAGCACCTTCTTAGATGTTTTTTCCTTGATATATCAGAGAAAATTAAAAATAGAATCCAGTGCAGCACAAAGAGCTAACAGCCCTCTGATGTTGTCTGATAATGGGTCCAGCAGGATACAAAACCACCAGACTGTTAATTCAAAATTAATTTGATCAGCAGAACCTGAACAAGATTGACTGTTTGGATTCTGTGCATAGTTATAAACCATTTGGATGGCTTGCTGTGGTAGTGAAGGATACATTTTAGCCCTGACTTTTTCCCTGGAGGGTGACACAAACCTCTGATTTTATGAGACTATCTTAAGCATTCTTTCCTGGATCAGGCCTTCAAATCAGATTGTTAAGTAGAGATTTCTTTGGGCTTTTATTAAGCTTTCCTGAACTGTCAGGACGTAGCCAGCTACTCATTTTTTATTGGATGGCACTTGTTGCTTTTGGCTGTACTCTTTAGAAATTAGACATTTGGTGAGTGATGAGAATTATTGCTGTCTTATTTATAATTTAAATTCATGATTGATATGGTGGCAGAAATGTTTGCTTTGCTCATGTTTAAATTAATACTCCTAAGGATGCTTCTTCGGAGAAGGCAATGGTAGCCCACTCCAGTACTCTTGCCTGGAAAATCCCATGGACGGAGGAGCCTGGTAGGCTGCAGTTCATGGGGTCACAAAGAGTCGGACACGACTGAGCGACTTCACTTTCACTTTTCACTTTCATGCATTGGAAAAGGAAATGACAACCCACTCCATTGTTCTTGCCTGGAGAATCCCAGGGACAGGGGAGCCTGGTGGGCTGCCGTCTATGGGGTCGCACAGAGTCGGACATGACTGAAGCGACTTAGCAGCAGCAGCAGCAGCAGCAGCAAGGATGCTTCTTAATGTTTTCTGGGAACCCAAGTATCTACAACTTGAAACTTTATCTGCCATTTTATGGAAGTAAAAGAAACACTCCTAAAACTTTCTATCTTTGGATTTTATGGTCCATTTGTTTCAAGATGAGTTTTTTAAATGCATATCCTCAAATATTCCTGCCTCCATTGGTAAGACAGGCTCTAATGAAGCTCCTGTCACTCGACTGTAACAACCATCAACTCATGGCTCTTCTTATTTCCTCTAATCCTCCTCTTCTATTACTTATCACTCCTACTGCATGGTTATTCTGAAGCAAATTCCAGGCATATTTCATTTTTAAATACTTCCATATGAATCTATAAAAGATCCCTTTTAAAAAAATAACCATAATACCATCATCATACGTTTAAAAATTAAGAACGATAATTCTTTAAAGCTATAAAATACCTTGCCAGTGTTCAGTTTTCCTCAGCATCTCATGCTATTTCTCATTTGCTATCTGTTTTTAGATTCTTTTTTATTGTTTCACTTTATAATTATACAAACTAATTGGTTCCAAAGACAAACTGCAAAACAGAATTACTCGCCAACGGTATACAAATACATGGATATTTCTACTTCCATTCTTAGATAAGTAGATGCACATTAAGATATCCCATTCTTGGTTAAGTAGATACACATAAGATATCCCATTCTTAGATAAAGATACACACTGTCATCTGCTTTTCTGTTGTCACTGAACTCTATGTCCTAGGAATCACTCCACAGCAGTATACAGGGATAGTCCTTATTTCGTTTTAGCATTATATCATGAAGAAGTACCATAGTTTATCCAGCCAGTCCTCTGTTTAGGTTGTTTGTAGTGGTTTTCAAGTTGATCACTTCGTAAACCTGTTCATAAACATAGATCAAAACTTTTTATAATTGCTACCTTTGTTTTTTAAGGTATTTAGTAGCTGTAGCCTTTCAGTTTTGAGAAGCAAGTTACATACTTTAAATATCTGTAACTTTTTTTTTCTTTTTTGTAGTTATGTTGTCTTTTATTAACAATGAATAGACTGATTCGGCGATCTCTCTCTGCTACAGTCTTGGGCTGGTGATATAAACTAATGAAATTCTAATTGAGCCATAACACCTGTGTCACAGGAGCGTGCGTAATCAGTGTCCCAGTAAACATTGTTAGATGCTCCAGAATGTTGCCAGGTTGGTATTAAGAACTGAAGGAATTCCTGGAGGTCTGGGATTCCCACTTGCTGTAATCAGAACCTGAAATTTCTTTAATTTGAATCTCATTACACCTGAAGCCAGATTTGCTCAGTTACTTTAATGTTGCTAAGTCTGAAGTCAGAAAAGAAAAACAACTATAAGTTTAGTATCATTTACTTGTCCTCAATCAGAAGCTTCCAAATACTTTAAAATGGGAATTAGTTATTACTCTAGAAAGTAGAGTTTTCCATTTTCAGTTGCGGTAAGTGTAATTTTTTTTTTTTTTTCTGTTGAATCCACAGCCATGACATTGAATTGTGGTCTGTGTACCTAGACCTATCTTTTTTCACGCTTCTTCCTTTGAGCTGTCAGATCCTTTCTTCAGTCTTTCTTCTCCACTTCCTCTCCCATTTTTCTCTCACATGGACTCTCGGCAGGTCGGTAATCCATATTCCTGGGAGATGAAATGTTGAGAAAGATAGGGAAAAGGTTTATGCCAATTTTCTCACCCCCATCCAGAGACACTCTCTGTTAAGAGTTCTGACAGTAGTATTTGCTTTTGTAGCCTAGTGCCTTTGAAAGAAGGAAGATAGTGCAGGACTTTTCTCATTCCCTGAAATGTAGTACTTATATCATTTCCCTCCCCAAATGTGACCACATTTACTTAAAAATCCCAGTGCTTTTTCATCACTCAAGCGAAATACAACAGAATTGAGCATCTTTTGTCTTTGATGACATGTTCTCTCCAAGCACCAATAATTCTGAGTAGAAAGCCTGTCTTTTCCTGTCTTCATCTCACCATTGGAATTCAATGCTAATGTTACTGAGATTTTGAGCTGACAGTGTAAGGAAGTGTTGACAGCATTGAGAAGATGATTCAGCGAGGAGAAGGCTGATCAATGGTAATTTATTGTATTGTAAAGACACAACTCATTGTGTGTTATTGATTGCTCTCGACATCCAAGTTTTTGGACAGGAAAAGTGTTAGATTTCACTTGCATTTAAATGTGAAATGGTGTCTGTTTCTAAGGAAATATATTATGCCTGTGGGTAGTAGGTGTTGATTTTGGTTGAGGTGGTTTGCATGCCTGGGGTGTTTAGATCATACGGTCAGACCTTTAGGTTTCTAATCCTGACTTTACCATTTATTGAGTAGTTTGGGGCTAGTTTCCTCTCTCTGTGCCTCAGTTTCCTCACTGTAAAACAGAGATAATACTATTACCTATAGGATAACTTTAATGTGAGAGTGAGAATTAAGCGTGGTAATGTTTATAAAGTGCCTTCAAAACAATAGGCATTTCATAAATGTTAACTTCCTTCTCTTTCCCTTCTCTCTCCCCTCCTTTCTTGAAACATCATCCATGGAGTAAATTTCACTGACCTAAACACCTTTCCCCAGTGATTTGCCACTGATTTTCATTATTAAATCAGAGATACATTCCCAAAGAAAACTTGTTCCCGAAGAGACTGATTTAAAACTGGTCTAAAAGAAAGGAGTCAGGATTTTTACCAAAAGTGATTACCCAAAGTGGTCATGAGTCACATTTTTAGAACATCCCAGTGCTTGCTGGCTTTCCCCTACTGCTCTATTCTATATGTTTTTTGCTTTGTACCCACCCCTTTAACCCCTTTGTGCTGCTAAGTTGCTTCAGTCGTGTCCGACTCTGTGCGACTCCATAGACAGCAGCCCACCAGGCTCCCCCGTCCCTGGAACTCTCTAGGCAAGAACACTGGAGTGGGTTGCCATTGCCTTCTCCAATGCATGAAAGTGAAAAGTGAAAGTGAAGTCGCTCAGTTGTGTCCGACTCTTAGCGACCCCATGGACTGCAGCCTACCAGGCTCCTCTGTCCATGGGATTTTCCAGGCAAGAGTACTGGAGTGGGCTGCCATTGCCTTCTCCGACCCCTTTGTACCCACCACTATTAACATTACCGATCTTTTTCAAATCTTAAAGCACTCAGCTTCCACTGCAGTGCACACTTTCACCAGTAGATGTCACCATCTCTCTGCTTGTGTGCGCAGCTTCCTGGGTGGAAGAATTTCCTTATGATACAGAGAGGTTGCCAGCTGTGTCAAATTACTGATACCATTACTTCATCAGCCTGGAAGTTGGACATTATGTGAAGTGAGTTTCCTTGAAAATAGGGGTGCCTTGTAACTCTCCTAGACCGGGATAATGAATAGCAAAGTATGTCAGAAAGAGGGTTGAATGGCCCTGGCTTTAGCTGGGAAGTAGGATGGGTGACTTTTCTCTTTCAGGCTTGTGTTTCAGGTTTGCAGTCTGTAAAACTCAAATGTAATTCCACCTGTCCTGCTTTTACTCCAGGGTTAGAGAAAGGATCACATGACTGTTGGTTGGGGTTTTTTGAATCACGTTTATTTTTAGAACAGTGATAGAATTCTATTAGCAGAGGATTGTCGGGTTGTTTATGTTTGCTTTTGGTTCATTGTATATTACTGTTAGTGTTTCCTTTATTATTATTACTTTACTGTTTATCTTTGTAAAAAAAACTAGGTCTTTGAATAAGAACAGATAATCCAGAGAGAAGGCCAAAGGGGCACTTAAGCCCAGACTTCTGGAATGCATCTGTTGCTCATGACGATAGTATTATCATCACTTTTGTTAATACAACATGTAATACAGTTAAAGGTGCATTCATATTTTCCTCTTTAACTTGGCGATTCTTACAGGGTACCTCTGAGGGGCCAAGACGAGTTTTTTTTATCCCTTTTATAGTTTGAATATCTGAAATCCAGACGCTAAAAGACAGCTTTCCTACTTAATGCCAAAATCAAGTCTCGAACCAAAACTCCCAGGTTGCTTCCTGCCTCTGTTTACTCTTGGGTATTTTCTTACAGGAAAAACAAAACAAGCTAATTGTAAGCTCCAGTGACATGCATGCATGCATGCTCAGTCATGTCTGACTCTTTGTGACCCCATGGACTGTAACCCACCAGGCTCCTTTGTCCTTAGAATTATCCAGGCAAGAATACTGGAGTGGGGTGCCATTTTCTCTACCAGGGGATCTTCCCAACCTGGGGTCTGAACCTGCGTCTCCTGTGTTGGCAGGCAGCTTCTTTACCCAATGACATACTACGTACTTACTTAACTTTACAAAGCAGGTGAAAGAATCCTCTTTCAAATAGTACGTGATGGGGGTTCTAGTGACCAGGAAGAATGGTTTCAGATTTATCACATCTTACTGGGAATTTTGTAATATTAGAAGAGTATTTATTATTGACTTGAATTTTTTTCATGCTTATTCAGAGTGCATGCAGATTGACAGGCTTTGCATTTCCTTATTTACATAACTAATTCCCCTTGTCAGAACAGTGTGATTTTTACCTTCTCTTAATGTTCTTTATTATTTACTTTGTAACTGTGTTACAGTAATCCTGCAGTTGTTCAGGAACTGTCCTGCTAACTATAAAAAGACATTGAGTTTTGACGAAATGTAACCTCTGTGAAAACAAAGGTATCAATTGTAGAGGAGTCTTAATGGCTACAGCAAACAATTGATATGCTTTCTGGTGCCTTTCGGTCTCATTCAATCACTTATTCCCAAATTTTTCCTCCCTCATAACCTTGTTATCTGGAGAAGGCAATGGCACCCCACTCCAGTACTCTTGCCTGGAAAATCCCATGGATGGAGGAGCCTGGTAGGCTGCAGTCCACGGGGTCGCTGAGAGTCAGACACGACTGAGCAACTTCACTTTCACTTTTCACTTTCATGCATTGGAGAAGGCAATGGCAACCCACTCCAGTGTTCTTGCCTGGAGAATCCCATGGACAGGGGAGCCTGGAGGGCTGCCGTCTATGGGGTTGCACAGAGTCAGACACGACTGAAGCGACTTAGCAGCAGCAGCAGCAACCTTATTATCTCTTCAGTGTTAACTTTTCTGTAAATTTACTGTTCTTACGTTAGTGGTAGATGCTGGATATTTTTACTAACTTTTTATTAATTAAAAAAATTTTAATGCAATTGTTAAAGATTCCACTCCATTTACAGTTATTAGAAAATGTTGGCTTTATTCCCCAGGTTGTGTAATACCTCCTAGTGGCCTGTCTTAACACCCAACAGTTTGTGCCTCCCACTGCAATAATCATGTTGGCTGTTCATGATCTTGTCTTCTTTTCCTTCCCACCTTCTGTATTTACTTTACTATATGGTTTTTGTGTTTTTGATAAGAACACTTAATGGAGGAACTACCGTCTTGGCAGATTTTCAGGGATATACAATACTGGGCTGTTTGCCGTGGCTGCTGTTGCAGCATGGCAGTGGGTCTGCAAGGCGTGCTCATCTCGTGCACCTGAGCTCGGTGCCCTCGGACCAGTACCTCCGTTTCCCCGTTTGTCTCCTTTTCAGTTTCACTATCAGGGATACGTGCTCTCTTCAAGTGTAGGATTTGAGAAGAACTGATAATAGCAGTTACTGGATGTTTATCCCGCGTCAGGTCCCTCAGGCGTCTTGGTCCATTCACCTCTCACAGCATCTCAGCCCAGAAGATGCCAGCTCTCCCCCCTCATTGACAGAGAGGCCCAGACACTCTCACTCACGTGCCCCCACCTCTCTCTCCCACTCCCCCCCGCCCAGGGCACCTGATTCATCGATGGTGAAGTTAGGCTTTCAGTCTAGATTTTCTGATGTCAAGACCATTGCTTTTTTTCAGAATAACACGCTTCTGTAGCAAGAAGCATCATTCATGCACCGGTGGTGAGTGTTCATTGATTCGGGGGCTGAATTGTCTTTCTCGGTGGGGCCCAGCCCTTGGCAAACCGTCAGGGCACACAGGCGCTCAGAAAGCATCGTTTGATTACATTGTTGAGACCCTTTGTGCCTTCTGTGACAGATTTTCCAAGCCTTTCCATATTTTCTTCCTGTGATATCCATTCGTCTGTGTGTAGAGGATCATGTTAACCACCTTGTAGAACTGATGTGTGACATTTAAGTCGAGGTCCCCTTCTGTGGTCCATGTTAGTAGAAGGCATTGATTGAAACAGCGGTGTTGGGAACCCCCTCCCTCAGAGTTGGAGAGAGTGCGTAAAGCATCTAATCTAGCAAAGTGCCTCGCATTCCTGCTCCATTATTAATAATGTTGGTTCCTTTCAGAGCGAGAGGTTAGATGCGGTGAAAGAGAGCGGTGGGTTGGCAGCCAGACCTCGGCTGTGACAGTAACCACCTTTGTGTCCTTTCTGTCCTTCAGCAAGCCACCTAATCTTTCTGGTGCTCTCGTTTCTTCATCTGCTACATAAAAGTGAAATGAAAAGGTCTTCAAGAGCCCTCAAATTCTCTCAGGCTTTGTTTGCTAATCTTTAAAATAGAGAGAATGCATACCTTCAAAGGGGTTATTTGAGCTGGAAAGACAGAGCCTGTGTCAGGCATATAAAATGCCCAGTATATGTCAGGCTTTTGTCCCTCCTGTCTTTTTACAATGTGGGGAGGTGCTCTGGACACCCTGGAGACCAGCATGGAACCAGGAGGCAGGATAACATACTGAGCGAGAGCCAGACACACCTGGATTCAATCCGTGCTTCCCTGTTGAGATCTGTAGCTCTGGGCAAGTCCCTTAACCTCGAATCACTAATCATATTTACCTCAGGGTTATTGGGAAGATTAAATTAGAAACGGCTTTTAAACTGTTTAAAAGAGTGCTTCACACATAGTAGGCATTTAGTAAGATTTGTAAGATGTTGGTGGGAGAGATGAACTACCGGAGGGAAAGAGCTAAAGACGATGAGGTGTGTTGCCCCAGACAAGAGAGGCAGGAGGCAAGCCCCAAACTCAGCTCACAGCTCTGTCTAGGGCCTTGCTGCTGCAGTTTCCACATCCTAGTTAAATGGGGTTTGCCTTGAAGTATTTACTTAACATCTGTGTGAAAGTCGCTCAGTCGTGTCCAACTCTTTGTGACCCCATGGACTGTCCATGGAGTTCTCCAGGGCAAAATACTGGAGTGGGTAGCCTTTCCTTTCTCCAGGGGATCATCCCAACCCAGGCATTGAACCCAGGTCTCCCACATTGCAGGCAGATTCTTTACCAGCTGAGCCACAAGGGAAGCCCAAGAACACTGGAGTGGGTAGCCTATCCCTTCTCCAGGGGATCTTCCCGACCCAGGAGTTGAACTGGGGTCTCCTGCATTGCAGGCGGATTCTTTACCAACTGAGCTATCAGGGAAGCCCCACTTAACACCTGAAATGAGCTTAATTCTGTTGAGACTTTGTTGTGCATGGGGTTTGAATATCAAACTTAACCAATTCCTACAGACCTTGTGTGTCTTCTCTGATGAGATCACTTCCTTTCTGTGCCTGCCTGGAAGCTGTAGGACCTAGAAAGTTCTCACATTGGTGTTCTTTTTCAGGACAGTTTTAATCCGGATGGGTGTGGTTGTTCATATAAAATAGCTCACTTGAATGTATATGTATGTGAGTGAGTGTGAGAGAGAATGAATGAGATAAAGAGACCCAGAGCCGTTTCTGGAATCCGTCACCTGCCAAGTGCCCCGGCCCGTGTAGCTGAGTTCAGGTTGCACACGTCAGATCAGAAGGTGGGCAGCTGCTGGAGGAAGAGCAAGCTCGGATTGACTTTACAGACCACCCATCAGTTCCATTTGTTCTTTACTTAGCACAATTGTAGTAAAGACTAGTCTAGGATTTTGTAGCCTTCAGATTTGGATGTCCCTTTTTAAAAAGGAATATAGACTTCTATTTTGAGATAACTGTAGATTCACATACAGTTGCATGAAATAATACAGAGGGATACTTTGTACTCTATACCAAGACTCCCCAACCACTGAGATCTCATGTTTGATAATCTGAGGTGGGGTTGATATAATAAAAATAGAAATAAAGTGCACAATAAATGTAATGTGCCTGAATCATCCCAAAACCATATCCCACTCCTCCTGGTCCATGAAAAACTTGTCTTCCACGAAATCAGTCCCTGGTGCCAAAAAGGCTGGGGACCACTGCTCTCTCTACCAGTTTCCCCAGTGGTAACATCTTGAAAAATCATAGCACAGTTTCACAATGAGGATATCGAGATTCATCCATCCAGACGAGAGACGAGCATCCATCGGGGATGGAAGAACAGTTCCGTCACTGCGAGGATCTCTCCTGTTGGCTTTTACAGGCGCATCTTCCCACACTGTTCCCTAATGCGTGGCAGCCACTCATCTCCATCTGATGTGCCTCTTTGGGAATTTAGCAGATCAAGGAAAGTTATGACCAACCTAGATAGCATATTGAAAAGCAGAGACATTACTTTGCCAACAAAGGTCCGTCTAGTCAAGGCTATGATTTTTCCAGTGGTCATGTATGGATGTGAGAGTTGAACTGCGAAGAAAGCTGAGCGCCGGAGAATTGATGCTTTTGAACTGTGGCATTGGAGAAGACTCTTGAGAGTCCCTTGGACTGCAAGGACATCCAGCCAGTCCATTCTGAAGGAGATCAACCCTGGGATTTCTTTGGAAGGACTGATGCTAAAGCTGAAACTCCAGTACTTTGGCCACCTCATGCGAAGAGTTGACTCATTGGAAAAGACTCTGATGCTGGGAGGGATTGGGGGCAGGAGGAAAAGGGGACGACAGAGGATGAGATGGCTGGATGGCATCACAGACTCGATGGACGTGAGTTTGAGTGAACTCCAGGAGTTGGTGATGGACAGGGAGGCCTGGCGTGCTGCGATTCATGGGGTTGCAAAGAGTCAGACACGACTGCGCGACTGAATTGAACTGAAGGAAGTGGTATTTAAAATGCAGTAAAATCAAGGAATTGGCTGTCCTCTCCCAAGGATTCTTACCCCAGATGGGGCAGGACCGAGTGGCAAGTTCTTTTCTCTGGGAAGAAATGTTCCATTCCACATTCAGGTGGACATTTTCTGCGTCTGTCGTGCTGCCCAGACTGAAATTATAATCTACAACCGTTCTGGGATGAGTTTAGTTAAACCGGTTCCTGGGATGAATTAAGATCTTGGGAGAAAAATACCACACATCATATCATATTAGCCGTGGCAGCCCTTCCCTGTGCCAGCTTGGTTAATGAGGCCAACAGCTGCCCAGAAGTTTATTGCCGAAGGAACACGTAACAGTGGTGCTGTGAACTCAGTACTCTGTGCGAGAATTTTCAGAAATCGTGCGTGATTTCCTGGTATTTGATCAGTATGTGCAGTTTTAGAGACACTTCCATAGAAGGTATGTGATTCGGAGGACTTCGCCTTTTTTTCATTCGCACGACCTCTCTTCCCGTCTCAGTTTTGTTCTAATGAAAAATGAAAATCCCACAAGAAAGCCTTCTTCCCTGACTGCTGGCCTTCCCCCCATCCCTGCCTTCCCTTCCCCCTGTCTTTCTTCTGTACCTGGGACTGTTCAACAAGGCTGCACTGACCATAGCCTCAAGGAAATGTGTAGACTATGACCTTCAAGGTTTTATCCGCTTCTGGGAGTCAGTGATGTGGCATCAGTGAACTCTTCTGTAGCCTCTCTGGTGCGATGCGGTAGAGGAGCATCCCGCATTCACAGTAAGGGGATCCTCCTGGGTGTGTCTCAGAGCGACCAGGCTGCCGTACGTGCCGTGGATCACACGTCCAACCCTGAGGGGCCGTGGAGACCGGGGAAGGGAGAGCCAGTGTGGCCGTGAACACATAATTTTTACCATTTGGATTACCAAAAAGGGTCTGTACTCTCCAGTTCACCCCAGATCTTACCACTTCCTGCTTCCTTGTGTTAAAATTGGCCCATTGAGGTCATTTTCCTTGGCTGTACTGGCTTCTGAAAACAGCTGCGTTTGTGACCTCTGATTTAAGTAATCCCTAAATCATGGACCTCGAGGTAGCTTGTGGCTCTTTGAAATTAAGCATGCTTTAATGAACCTCTTTGCACAATATGTATGTCCTTAGAAGTAATTCTTACAAGTAGAACACTTGAGGATCAAACTTTATAAATTTGAAATTGTGATACAGATGGGCACATTCCCCTATTGTTTTGGTGTCTAAATTGTCACTTCGTGTTATTTGTCAGTTGAGTTTTTATTTTTCTATTGATTCCAAAGAGTTCTTCATGTATCAAGTGAGCTTATGAATTTTTAAATAAAGATATTTTCCTAGTTTTAAAAAACCTTATGTAAGATGTCTGTTCAGATATTTTTAATTCTATGTATTTTCATTTAGCAGCTTTTCCTTTGTGGTTTCTGCAATTTAATGCCATGTTTAGAACTTTTTCAGATCCCAGCATTATAAAATATTAACCCTTACTTTGTTTCAGAATGTTTATGTTTTTCTTTTTCAATATTTGTCAGGATGTGTCTTGGTATGAAGACTAAGGTTGCAGTCCAGTTTCATATTTTTCTAAACAGCTAGCCAATTTCCCTAACAACCAGTATTTTTATTATACATGGTGAATTTGGAATTACCAAATCTCAGTGGTGTCTCATAGCTATTAAAGTGGCTTCGTTTTTACAGATAGCAAGTTTCTACTTCAGACTTTGAGTTTAAATATTTTTCTGCTTTTAAAGCCTCTAGAAAGGAGCTGTGAACAGAACACCATATTGGTTTTGGCATTAACTTTAATGCATCTCAAAGAGGCTGATTCTACAGAATTTGATCCAAAGCACTTCTATGTCTTGATGCCTTTTTTGCCAAGCAAAATTGATTCTGACCAAAGGCCTTCAATGCTGGGCTGAAAAAAGAGTTGGGATCCTCTTAGGCTGGTTGCAGGTTATATAATTTGGCATCAAGTACAGTGCTTTTTTCTTTTTCTCCTAAATTTCTTTCTATTCTCTAGTCTTTAAGAGTCAGTGCCCTTTGCTGCTGGGTACTTCGTATTTGGAGGGCAAATTCAGGTCCTCTTTGTCCAAACCTTAGTAATTATAACTCAAGTGTGCTAAGTCGCTTCAGTCATTTCCGACTCTTTGCAACCCCACAGACTGTAGCCTACCAGGTTTCTCTGTCCGTGGGATTCTCCAGGTAAGAATACTGGAGTGGGTTGCCATGCCCTCCTCCAGAGGATCTTCCTGACCCCGGGTTTGAACCCATAGCTCTTAAGTCTCCTGCATTGGCAGGTGGGTTCTCTACCACTATCAGTTCAGTCTCTCAGTGAACTCTTTGCAACCTCATGGACTGCAGCACAGCAGGCCTCCCTGTTCATCACCAACTCCCAGAGCTTGCTCAAACTCATATCCATCAAGTTGGTGATGCCATCCAACCATCTCATCCTCTGTCATCCCCTTCTTCTCCTGCCTTCAGTCTTTCCTAGCATCAGGGCCTTTTCCAATGAGTCAGTTCTTAGCATCAGGGGCCAAAGTATTGGAGTTTCAGCTTCAGCATCAGGCCTTCCAGTGAAACTTCAGGACTGATTTCCTTTAGGATGGACTGGTTGGATCTTCCTGTGGTACAAGGGGCTCTCACGAGTCTTCTCCAATACCACAGTTCAGAAGCATCAATTTTTTGGTGCTCAGCTTTCTTTATGGTCCAACTCTCACATCTATACATGACTACTGGAAAAACCATAACTTTGACTAGATGGAACTTTGTCAGCAAAGTAATGTCTCTGCTTTTTAATATGCTGTCTACGTTTGTCATAGCCTTTCTTCCAAGGAGCAAGTGTCTTTTAATTTCATGGCCATAGTCACCATTTGCAGTGATTTTAGAGCCCAAGAAAATAAAATCTGTCCTTGTTTCCATTGTTTCCCCATCTATTTGCCACGAGGTGCTGGGACTGGATGCCATGATCTTAGTTTTCTGAATGTTGAGCTTTAAGCCAGCTTTTTCACTCTCCTCTTTCACTTTCAACAAGAGGCTCTTCATATCCTCTTCTCTTTCTGCCATAAGGGTGGTGTCATCTGCATATCTGAGGTTATTGATATTTCTCCCAGCAATCTTGATTCCAGCTTGTGCTTCATCCAGCCCAGCATTTCTCATGATATACTCTGCATCTTAAGTTAAATAAGCACAGTGACAATATACAGCCTTTATGTACTCCTTTCCCAATTTGGAACCAGTTGTGGTTCCATGTCCAGTTCTAACTGTTGCTTCTTGACCTGCATACAGATTTCTCAGGAGGCAGATAAGGTGGTCTGGTATTCCCATCTCTTGAAGAATTTTCCAGTTTGTTGTGATCCACACAGTCACAACATTAGTGCCAACTAGCCAGTCTCTACCACTAGCACCGACTTAAAATGCTTTTATTTACTTATTTATTTATTAGTTTGATGAATAGCTACCTGAGGTCTTTCTTTTGACAGTGATTCCCAGCTTTCTTTGGTATTGTAGAATTCAGCTGTGGCTTTAATTTGTTGTGCTGGTATATTTTCACCTACAGTGACGATTCATTCTTTCACATCAGTTCAGTTCAGTTCAGTCGCTCAGTCATGTCCGACTCTTTGCAACCCCATGAATTGCAGCACGCCAGGCCTCCCTGTCTATCACCAACTCCCGGAGTTCACTCAGACCTGCATCCATCGAGTCATTGATGTCATCCAGCCATCTCATCCTCTGTCGTCCCCTTCTCCTCCTGCCCCCAATCCCTCCTAGCATCAGAGTTTTTTCCAATGAGTCAACTCCTCGCATGAGGTGGCCAAAGTACTGGAGTTTCAGCTTTAGCATCATTCCTTCCGAAGAAATCCCAGGGCTGATCTCCTTCAGAATGGACTGGTTGGATGTCCTTGCAGTCCAAGGAACTCTCAAGAGTCTCTTCCAACACCACAGTTCAGAAGCATCAATTCTTCGGCATCAGTTCTCTTTAAAACTTTAATTAGAAACTGCTTTTAGTTCTTCCAATTTGAAAACTCAAACCCAAGTATCTTAGCATCTGGGCAGATTCCTCTTTTGTGGTCATTCTCCTCCATCATGATAGTGTCAAGAAGATTTTTATCATCGATGCTTGTTTTTAGGTCCAGCTTGCAGGCAGAAGGGCAGATTCTGCTGTTGTGTTCGAGAGGTAGTTTAAGTCTTGGTTAAAACCACCAGCCATGCTGTACGGCTTCATGTCCTGTCTTATCCATCTGTTTTGCCGCCTAGGTAACCTTCAGTTTCCTTATCAGATATGGATAGAAGTGACACTCATCTCATAGGGTTGTTGTAAAAGCAAATGTGCTAATGCATGTGAAGCCCTAAGGACCGTTGCCTGGCCTGTACTAAGCCCTTAATAAATGCTGTTTCTTATCTTCTTTTTCAGTGCTGCTTTGCTCTTCTGGATGTTGCTGTGCTGTTTTCCCGCCTTTAAGGTGTAAAAAGAATACATGCCCATTGTATAACGTTTAGAGGTTGAAAAGCTTAGAGAAGAAAATTTCTTCCATGGTTCCACCACCCCCAACAATAATCCCAGTTCACATTTTAGTGTATTCATTTTCAGTTTCTTATACTTACATATTGTACACAGCTGAAATCATTTTGTGTATATAATATGGCATCTTGATTTTTTTTTTCACCTAACATGTCAGACATTTTTTCATAGTATTAGAAACATCTATAAAATTATCATTCTGATGGTTATGTAATAGTTCACCACATCTTGTAATTTATTTATTTTTTTAAATATTTATTTAGTTATTTGGCTGTGCTGGGTCTTAGTTGTAGCACCTGGGATCGTTGATCCACGTTACAGAATGTGAGCGCTCAGTTACAGCATGTGGGATCTAGTTCCCTGACCAGGGTTTGAACCCAGGCCCCCTTGGGAGCATGTAGTCTTAGCCACTGAACCGCCAGGGAATTCCCCCACATAATATTTTTATTAACTTCCTCATTCTCCTTTCGTTTGATGTTCAGTATTGGGAGCTTTATTGGTTGAAGTTAGGTTGCTTTGAGGAGCTTCCCAGGTGGCACTAGCGATAAAGAACCCAACTGCCAATGCAGGAGACATAAGAGACCCAGGTTCGGTCCCTGGGTTGGGAAGATTCCCTGGAGAAGGGAACGGCTACCCACCCCAGTATTCCTGCCTGGAGAACCCATGCCCCATGGACAGAGGAGCCTGGCGGGGTACAGTCCATGAGGTCACACAGAGACAAGACTGAAGCAACTTCGCATGCACACAGGTTGCTTTGAGATCATTCGAACTTATTAAGCCAGGCTTTCTCTCTTGTCAGTGAGAGGTTTAGGAATTGAGGCTGCCTGTTTGCTTTTGTTGGTGGTGTTTTGTTGGGAGTGTGTGAATGAAGTCAGGATTTTAAACCTCAGATGCTACTCTCTCTGTAGCACCATCTCTTGCCACCATCTCTCTGTCCTGGACTAACTCCATGCTTGTGTGCTTGTTAACCTTCCTTTGATGACCTTCTTTTCATAATCCTGTGCTGAAAGAAAGGTGAATGGAGACCATGATTAGTACTCTGGCCTCCTACCCTGCAGTGCCTTGTGAGTGCCCAGAGCCAGCCAGGATAAACACCAGTTGCACGTTAATGGTCTTTACTGGGGTAACCACGCTGAGCAGCTCCTGGTGAGAAGACTGTCCTAAATTGTTCCTGACAAGGTATATACTATTTTTGTTTCAGATTTCTTATTTTTCCTGTAAAGCTGGGCTTAAAGTATGTTAAGGCTGAATTCATTTGTACGCGGGAATATAACGAGATCTTGTACTTTTTACTGTCAGAAAACCGGCCAAGAACAGCAGTCGGAAAAAGAAATATGTATCCAAAATTGCCCGGGCAACCTGCTGTTTAGATATCCTTTGAGAAACCACATGGCAGATGAATGTCGTCTTTGTCTTGAGTCACAGCGGCCTTGTTCTGCTGAGGAATCGTGCAGCTGAGGGAAGCTTGGTTTTTAACTTGGTTATTGACATGACTCCAAGAGCAAGCCTTCAGCGCTGTGGCTTGTGACCCCAGAGGGTTGCTTAGAACGCTCTCAGTCTGCGGTGGGGGGATGGCGGGTGGTGGGATGAACTGGGAGATTGGGATTGACATATATACACTACTATGTATAAAATAGATAACAAGTGAGAACCTGCTGTGTAGCACAGGAATTCCATGCATATGATACAAGAGATGCAGGTTCAATCCCTGGGTTGGGAAGAGCCCCTGGAGTAGGAGATGACAACCCACTCCAGTATTCTTGCCTGGAAAATCCCATGGACAGAGGAACCTGGTGGGCTACAGTCCATGGGGTCGCACAGAGTCGGACATGACTGACTGAGTGGCTGTACACACACACAGTGTGTGTGTGTGTATAGCTGATTCGCTTTGCTGTATAGCAGAAACTAACACAACCTTCTAAAGCAACTATACTCCAATTTCAGGGGGGAAAAAAGAATGATATCAGCCTGTGTGAGCTTAACACTGCTTCTCATTGCCTCTGTTTGGTTCTGAGACGGCCTGAGCCCTGTCTGCTTGGCACTTCTTTCTTTTGAGTTGAGTCCTCATGGCCAGTTATTCTCAGCTATTACAACATAGGATGTTTTTTTTTATCTCAGCCACATGGTGAGCCAAAGAGCAGAGTCCAGACCATGGGTTCCATGAATTTGGGTAGTAGCAGGGAGAACAGGAGTAAGAAATAATTTAGATATAGGTAGCTTAGAACAGAAGAGCACAAACAGATCCTAAGACCCGTGAACAGTGTATTGACAATGTCAGGCTCTAGGAAGGGCTGTCTTGAGGTCATGTCGACTGGGCTTCACTGACAGTGCAGGCAACAAACAGCCTGTGTCTTGAATTCCCAGAAGCCGTGTCTCCCTCCATAAGCTCTTCTGGCCCCGTGTCAGCCAGAAGAGTGCTGGGCTTTCAGAATGGAAAGGGGCCTCAAAGGGCGCGTGTTCCAGTCCTGCTGTGTCTCCAACAAGAGACATCATCTGGCATTTTCTTGCCTGCTTTAAAAAAAAATTTTTTTTTCTCTATTCTGTGGACTGTCTTTTCCTTGATTTTTTAACTTTTCTTTATTTGGCTGTGCTGGGTTTTAGTTGCCGCATGTGGGAGCTAGTTCTCTGACCAGTGATTGAACCCATGCCCCCTGCATTGGGAGCGTGGAGTCTTAACCGCTGGACCCCCAGGAAAGTCCCTTCGTGACCACCTCTGGTCATTTCTGAGAAGAGAGGATTCCATAGTTGGGAAATATACATACTGTTGCTTTAAAAGGTCTGCCTGAAGATACTGTGTGTTTTGATTTCAGCCAAAATTTGTCCTCAGGTGACTTCTACCCACATGTTTATTTTGGTCATTCCTCACCAAACCTTTCCAAGAGGTTAGCTGGGATTATCTGGATTTTCCATTTTACAGATGGAGAAAGCCAGTCAGTCTGGGTCTCTGTCCCCTGCTGACTGTAACCTCAGACAAAGCATGTCATCCTGCATGCCTCAGATTATCTATACAATTGGCTGAGCAGTCCCAGCTGTAAGATTTAGTGACAGTCAAATGAGATAATACACAAAAGGGGCTTGATACAGTGACCAGCTAAGAATAATATTTTAAAAATACTGGCTTATATAATTGTAATTATTACTATAATCATCATAAACCAGTTTCCTTATATCCTACCCTCTCACCAAGGCAACCAGGGTGGGTGGGGCTGTGGGGACTTCTGTTTATCCTTCCATTCTGTCATCCTTTCTATTTTCTTGATTTACCAGAAACTGCACTGTTAGTATTTAAGAAGATAGGATTAGTGTGATTAATGTAACAGTGATTCTGGCCCCTGGAGGTTTCCCTTCTTCCATAGGCGGAATCTGCCTTGTTGGGAGAACTGGAATTCAGTTCAGCCTGTATCCTTGCCATCCAGATTTCTTAGTCTGTGGTCTTTTTGGTTTAATTCCAGGTAAATCTGTGGTATTTTTTTTTCCCCACCTGGAAATCTTGATTTTGTATACATTTTTAGATTTTTTTGACAGAAAGGTTTAGATTTAAAAATTTATGGAATCTGTAGTCCAGCTTGCTTTTCATTCCTGGTAGTTTTGTTTCCTCTTTTTTCTTGATTAAACTTGTCAGCAGTCTTCTGTGTGTGTTTTTTTTTTTCTTTTAGTCATTTGGAAGAATCAGCTTTTGGTTTGGGAGATCCTTGTCATTGAGCTTTAGCTTTTGAATTCATAATTTTATATTACCCGTATCTACTTTCTGTGGTTTTTCCTGGGCTTTTTATTCTCTAACTGGATAATTAAACGTAATAATTTTAAATCATCTCTGTAATCTATCCATGTGAGGTATAAAATTCCCTTTAAGTATTACATGAACCACCTTCCACAGTTGGGTTTTTTTTTTTGGCCACTGTGTGTAGCATGTGGGATCTTAGTTCCCCACTCAGCGACTGAACCCATGCTGTCTGCATTGGAAATGCAGAGTCTTAACCACTGGACTGCCAAGGAAGTCCCCCCCAATTCTCTTTGTATGTATTTAGTTTTTTGCTTTATAAGATCAGGTTTATGGAGGCTATACCATAAAACTGGCTTATTAGTGTGCAGTTTGCAGAGTTGTGACAGATGTATCCAGTGGCGTAAACACAGCCATCATCAGGACATAGAGCACTTCCATTGCCTCCCAGAGTTTCCCTCCTGCCCTGTCTTTCGTCCTGATAGTTTCATCTTTTCTGTAATGCTCTCTGGATGGGGTCATTCAGTGCGTAGTCTTCTGTGTTGGGTTCTTTGGCTGAGCGTTCCTCTTTTTGATTCACCCATGTGGTTGCATGTCCCTGGAGTCTCTCCTTTGGGCCACTGAGTAGCTTTCAGTTGTCTGACTAAACCACAGATTGTTTTTCTGTTCATCATTAGTACAGTTGTCAGTGGGAGCAAGTGAGAGTATTTTAGTCCTTCATTTGGGCTGTAAATAAACATACCAGGCTCTTCTGGATTTGAAATTGTCTGGGTATTTTTCCCATGAAAATTTTTCTTTGGAGTTTGGCATTGTGGACATTTTTCCGTTCGTGGGCAGGCATGTGCTCATGTTGTCCTCCGTGGCGCCCTTCCTCCCGGTAGTAGCCTAGGTCCAGTCAGGAGACAAGAGCCACATAGTAGGTTTAACAGGGGAGGTTTAATACCAGGAGTCATTCATCTAAAACACAGTACAAGTGAACTTATCTGCAAAACAGAAATAGACTTATAGAAAACAAACTTATGGTTACCAGGGGACCAAGGGGGGGATAAATTGGGAGACTGGGATTGGCACACAGACACTACTGTGTATGAAATAGATAACTAGTGAGGACCTACTGTAGAGCATAGGGAACGTGACCCAATACGCTGTAATGACCTATATGGGAAAAGAATCTAAAAAAGAGTGGCTGTATGTATATACATATATGTGTGTGTGTGTGTATGTATATATAACTGATTCACTTTGCCATACACCTGAAACTAATACAGCACTTTATTAGTAAATCAATTATACTCCAATACAAATTAAGAAAAAATACAAAGAGTTACTACCTATGATAAATGAGGAACCACAAGGTGTAAGAAAACTCTCTATGGTTCACTAGGGCTGAGGGAGTGTCACCAAGGAAGGCCAAACTACCAGGGGTTCAGACCTCAGTAGAGAAGGCAGGGTTCGGCCCATGGCACAGCAGAGGAGTTTGCTGGTTTAGCTAGACCCAAGCTGGCGCACGAGCTCTGGGAAAACCATAGATGGCCCTCCGGAGTGCAGGCAAGGAGCAAGCAAGAGGCAGCCAGTGCCGTGGATGTGCACTCCGGGTCTGGGTACCAGTGGGAACACAAGACCTTCAGAGCCAGTGGAGGCGCTGGTATCCACGTTGACAAAGACTGCCAAAAGATTATGGCCAGGCTGAGACTGCAAGATAACACAGGAACCAGGTCCTTGGCTGTGAGTGGGCCACACTCCACTAACTGACCTCCTGTCCACACAGCCTGTCCCAGTGCTGGGCATTCAGCGGAGCCGCCTCCTGCTTGCACTGTCCCTCCAGCCTCTTCTGAGAAAGCTTAACATCACATATGCTTGAAAGGAGAAGCGCTTTAAGAGCGTTTGTTTATGGCAGAGAAGGGTGCTTTTGGAGCTGAGAGGCAGTAAATTGGTAACTGATACACTCTCCCTGTTCTTTTTCAAAGAAATACTATCAAGTCAAAAGCAGTACTAACCATGTACTTGTGCTATTAACAGTCAGATATTTCACCAGGGGAAAAAAGTTTAAGAAAATGAGGGCGTAAAAAGACTCCGTTTATAGACACGTATCAACATCATCTGAATCATGAAACAGACTTCCCCATGCCATATTAGCATATATTACATAGTGAGTGAAAGTCGCTTGGTTTCTGACTCTTTGTGATCCCGTGGACTATACACTCTGTGGAATTCTCCAGTCCAGAATACTGGAGTGGGTAGCCTTTCCCTTCTCCAGGGGATCTTCCCAACCCAGGGATTGTACCCAGGTCTCCTGCATTGCAGACAGTTTCTTTATCAGCTGAGCCACAAGGGAAGCATATTAGCATGTACATCATAGTATTAGCATCATTCTTCCCGCTCCGTCATTAATGATTCCAAACTTTATGCCAGATGCCAGGTTGGAGATAGTTTCTTTCTTCATGCTGCTTGCTCATTATAGAAAATATTTGGGACACAAATTTTAGAGAACAGTTTTACACCAGAGGAGTTAAGTGGTTTTTAACTCTGAGCTTGGATGAGCTTACTGCTAAGAATATGGTGATCACTATTTCTGAACCAAAAAACTAGGACACATGGTCTTTACAAAGAGTGCTTTCTGGTTTCTGAATTTATGCACATTTGAAAAGTATTACCGTGGCATGAATTAAATCACATTTGATTATCCATAACGATTAAACATTGGTGGAAAAGAATAAAGGACTGTCTCAAAGCATCTAGGACACATACATATTAATACTTTTATTTTTCTGATTTAAGTTTTCTAAAAAAAGATGACTTTGAAAAAAAAAGTCTTAAATCAGAAAAAGAAAAGAAAATGGCAAAAATCCCTGTTTAGCAGTTTTGTGGTTTGGCAGAATAAAAAAGTATTTTACACACACACAGACACACCCCTATCTATCTAGACCTAATTTTTTTCTTTTTGACAAGAATTTTGCAAGGAATTTAGGTCCCAAAACTTGATGGCCATTGCAGAAAGGTGCTGACATGCCTTGCAGGTAGAACTTAACTGCTTTTGTTGCAGAGTCCTTTTATTCAAGGATATTGAGAGAGTGTTTCCTTGTGGGTGGGCTTCCCTGGTGGCTCAGATGGTAAAGCATCTGCCTGCAGTGTGGGAGACCCGGATTCGATCCCTGGGTCGGGAAGATCCCCTAGAGAAGGAAATGCCAACCTACTCCAGTACTGTTGCCTGGAAAATTCCATGGACGGAGGACCCTGGCGGGCTACAGTCCATAGGGTTGCAAATAGTCAGACTTCACTTTCTTTCTTTCCTTGTGGGTATTTGGGTTATAAATCTCTGATCCTCCATTACAGGGGAGCACCCAGCAGTAAGGCTCATAGAGGTTTCCAAAAATTGAGTGCTGTTCACTTACAAGTTTTACTACTTTGAGAAAGCCCACGCTGAAAAAACTCAGGCCTGCAAAGTAGCTTACTCAGAGAGCTTTTACTTTCCTTGTTTACCAGTTTTCTGTAAACATTGTTATTTTAGTGTATTTAGATTGGGTCTTATTTATCTCTGAAGATACCTTTGGAGACTATGAAATAAAGTGACGTTAATTTATATTTCAGTCTTCAGAGTTTGCTTTAGGATTCTTTGAGCTTCTCTCATTTGGCAAGATAAGAGAGAAAAATAGCCTGGACTTTTTGGTACCTTGGAAATTTCCAGCCCCAAAAAGTGTCCAAAGGCACAACCGATAGGGATTCTTGTGTGACTAGCTGCTCCTTTCCTGAATTATTCAGCTGCATTAAAACAGCAGCTGCTTGGTGCAGTTGGTGCTTTAGGTTTTCATATCCTCTGAAAGATTAATATCCTCACAAGAATGATAATATTGTTGATGTCTCCCTTTAGTGCTTTCAAATATCAGGGGCATCGTATTCAGCTCTGTTCCCATACTCTTCCTCCTTTAGGCATCAACAATTATTTTATAACATTTCATTATTCTAGAAGGCTATGTGTTTGCTAACTTCCTGAAAGTTTTCCTTTTATAGTTTGGCTTCCTTCAGTGTGCAATCTATAAACCAATTTAGAGCCACTTAAAAAAAAGTATTTAGTTTAATTGGAGGATGATTACTTTACAGTATTGTAATGGTTTCTGCCATACATGAGTATGAATCGGCCATGGATATACATGTGTCCCCTCTATCCTGTGACCCCCTCCTACCTCCCTCCCCACCCTATCCTACCAGGTTGTCACAGAGCACCAGCTTTGGGTGCCCTACGTCATGCATCAAATTTGCATCAAACTCGCATTGGTTATCTGTTTTACATATGGTAATGTATATGTCTCAATACACTCTGAAAGTAGAATTTTTCTTAAAAGAGCAGTGGTTAGCAGTCAAGACCAGCGTGGATTTTTCTGTCCATTTTCTCTTGTAACTTTACTGCAATCATGAGATAAGCTGTTGGTTTTGATTTCGGCCTGGATTATCAGTCTGGAGTAACTGACATAACCTTATTTAACACTCTTACATTATACTCAGGCTTATTTATTGATTCCACATTTTCAAAGCTTCTGCAAAGCCCAGTGTCTTACTAGTAATTGCCGGAACCCAGTAAAAAGTCAGTATCATTTTCAAGCAAAAGCTTCAAGATTGAAGGATCTGTTTCTTTATTAAATATTCATTGAGAACTCTCTTATGCTGTCCTGACTCTCTGAAAATAGATGTAGTTCCCACTCTTAAACAACTCCCACTTTAGTAAAAGAAAAAGGGAATTGGAGAGAGACACGAGTGGGGGGTTGAGCTGGGCTGCAAGGTTGAATGGGCATTCCCTAAACCAAAGACAGAATTCTGTTCTGCAGAAGCCTGGAGGCATGAAAAACTATGGTACTTAAAGGAATTTTCAGTAGCTATTAGTGATACTGATACAGGAACTTACACATCCCTTCATTTACTCAACCTAATTTTATTAGCTCCCTGTACCTCAGGTGTGATAGTGACTGGAAATAAGATTTGCATTTCATTTTTTTAAAGTTCTGCAATTCAGTTAGTGCCCCTTCTGTGCACAATAGATGTATAAAAAGAGAAAGTCTTTCTCTCAGAGACATTGACCACAGGGATTCTTTCTTCTCTTAACTGGAGTACATGTTGTCTTGATACAGACTGGGCTTGGCTTTGCTCTCAGCCAAGCAAGGGTTCATGTCCTAACCTGATCACTTACATTTATTGGTTCTGGGGTCAGGGGAGAAATTCCTGTATCTCTCTCAGTCTCAGTTTCCACCTCTGTAAAATGGATACTTATCCCGTGGACTTGTCTGAGGCTCCCATGAGGTGATGCACGTAAAGGACTGAGCACATAGCACTTGGTTCAGAGCAGCTCTCGTTAGCAGTCATTGGGCACTTGCTCGGTGATGCCTCATATTGTAGCTTGGTTCTGTGACTTACCTGCCTTGTTTATTTCTGCTTCTTGTGTGAAGGGACCCTGCCATATACTTTTTGTCCCGTATACACCCTTCCTCGGTCATATCCCTCTATCACCTGCATTCCTGCCCAGTCCAAGCCAAGCACAAGTGTCTGACACAGAGCTGGTACTCACTGCATCGTTATAAAGCTATAATGTTAAATATTAGCAATGCAGTACATCTTGAGATCCATTATTCTTTTATATTTGGGGTATGAAATTTCTTTTTGGGTTTTTGCTGTGAAAAGCCCCATTTATAAAGTCCGGGGAGAATCTGGGTTTGGTCAAAACCTGACTACCTTTGGCCAACAACTATTATAAAACTCACAGAACCAAACCAAACCAACAAGAAAAAGCAGGTGCACTGTGATTTTCAGAGTAAGCTGTGAAACTTCATGCCAGAACAGAGTTGGAATAAATTCTAAGCATGTGAAAGTATTACTTCAAAATTCCATTTTGTCATGGAAGTTTAAGGAAGACTTTGAGAAAATCACAAATAACTAAGAGAATGCAAGTACTTTATACTATAGTAAAACCCCATTATTTAAAGAAACATTGTCTTTTTATTTTGTTATTGTTTAGTCTCTAAGTCATATCCAACTCTTTGCCACCCCATGGACTGAAGCCCGCCAGACTTCTCGGTCCATGGAATTCTCCAGGCAAGAATACTGGAGTGGGTTGCCAGTTCCTTCTCCAGGGGAATCTTCTTGATCCAGGGATCAAGCCTGGATCTCCTGTATTGCAGGCAGATTTTGTACCGCTGAGCCACCTGGAAAGCCCACTTTTTGTTTATACCATTTGTCAAATTAATCCTTCACTCACACACACACAGTTGATACTGAGCCCTCTCTGAGTGGGAGGCTCTTTGGATGCAATCTGTGGGTTATCTGAGGCCAATCTTCTGACCCCTGTCAAAGCTCTTATCATTGTATCTGGCTCCCTGCGTGGAGCCAGATTTATTTGTTTCACCCAGGCTCAAAGTCTGCATTTCATTCCAGTCATCTTAGTAAATATTTTATACACATGCAGTCATGTCTTCTTTGGTTAGAATTCTGGTAACAGTTCCATGTATTGATTCGAAGGCATCATAAACTCAGAATGGGATTGCAGAAATAATTTACTGGTAACAGTTTTGCCACTTTTCTTCCTTATTGGAGAGGCATGAGGAAGATTTTATAAGGTGGAAGCGTGATTTGGCATAACAGTAATTTGAATCAGAGGCAGTCACTTAAAATTCTCACAAGGCTTATTTAAAGAGCAAGATCTTTTGAATTGAATGGCCCAGTGCTTGCTTAATCCACACAAGCTGTCATTTACTTGTCAGCATCCTTGCTCTTCTGCATCACTGTCTTCTCACTTGCTGAGAGGTGACTGCCTCATCTAGGAATCTTATCTTACTAAAGTCCCCAGTCTCCAGTCTTGAATCCACCCCTAGATGGAGACAAGGTCACATCAAGAAAGGCTACCTATCTTTGGTGGATCTAAATCAGTGTCTTCAGTGCCTTTTGCCTGATGTTTATGTGTTTTCTCTGTTGCACTTTGGCTAACCGTCTAGGGGAGGGTGTTAAAGACATGGAATAGGGACTTCCCTCGCAGTCCAGTGGCTGAGACTCTGCACTCCCATTGTAGGAGGCCTGGGTTCCATCCCCTGTCACAGAACTAGATCCCACATGCCGCAATGATTGAAGACCCACATTTCACAAATAAGACCCAGCACAATCCATTAAATAAATAAATTTTGGAGTGGCATCCTGATAGCTTCCTCCAATTTTTAGCCTCTGTCAAGCTTCCTTTTCATCTTGCACATTCCAAAGGTGTGTTCTTTCATGGTTCTTGGCCACAGTAAAACATCACCTGTGCCAGGACATCAGCCTGACTCACCTGTCCTGAAAAGATGATGTGCTTGAGTTTCTTTTTTAGGGACATACTGTGGCACCATTCTCGCGATAGATTTCTAAGGTGAGAGTTTCTGGTAGCCACAGAGGAGGACCTAGAGATAGGTCCACACCCTGTACCTTGGGTTGTGTGTTCACTATGGGCCTCATTGCAGAGGCAGGAAGGAACTCGGCCGTACATGCTGATATGCTTAGTTTAGCCTGACTCTGCTGATTCCAGTGACTCTGCTCATTGTCATTGTAATCTCTGTGACTTGTCGCGTGTGATGAAACACCAGCCGGATCTTCTCGGTTGTTCTTGAGGCCACTTGTGCAACTGACGTCGACACAGTGTCATTCAGAATCTCAGAGTTGCTAAGGCCATTTGAGAAGAAGTCACTTCCCATCAGCCTCATGGATACATCCTGATGCTTGGAAGCTGAGGACTTGGCTGTCCTCTGGCCCCGAAGAAGCAAGCCAGGTCCATCTGATTTGGAGTTTCTCCCACAGAGTTTGGGCTTCCCAGGTGGTGCTAGTGGTAAAGAGCCTGTTTGCCGATGCTGGAGACATAAGAGACCCGGGTTCCATCCCTGGGTCAGGAAGATGCCCTGGAGGAGGGCATGGCAACCCACTCTAGTATTCTTGCCTGGAGAATCCCCTGGACAGAGGATCCTAGCGGGCTGCAGTCCATTAGGGTCACAAAGAGTCAAACAGGACTGAAGTGACTTCACACGCACGCACACATGCACCGAGCTCACTGGAGATGCATCTGTGAGTGGGGTGTGTGTCCTGTGCCACACTGAGCTCACCAAGCTCAGTTCTTACAACAGCAGCCACTATTTCTTTTACTAACCTATTTGATCCTTTTTTTTTTTTTTTAAGATTTAAGGTGGCAGCTCCCACTTGCCCTCTTTCTTTGCGTGTGCACCAGACACTATGTTCTGTACTTAACCGGCCCCTCTAAGCCTCACAGCTGCCCTCGGGAAAATCCTGTTGTCCTCCTTTGAAAAAGACAGGTGAGGCATGTAGCAGAGACTTGTCCAGGGCCGTCCAGCTTGCAAGGGCACAGCTCCCGTGGAACCAGGGCCACCTGACTCAAAGCCACTGCTCTTCCCCTAAACCCACCCACTCCTCCAGCAGCTGTTCTGGATGAGATGGTCAGAGAAGGCTTGCTCGAGTTCTCTGAGGAGTTCACCCCTGAGCTGAGGCCTCAAGGATAATAAGGAAGAGCTGGGGACGAGCCATCCATGCAAAAGGATCGTTAGCTGCATAGCCTTTGAGGCCAGAAAAGTATATCTGACAATCTAAAATAAAGCTTAGCTAGAGGGTCCTGGGCAGCAGCAGGTAAGGAAGTTGGAGGGGACGATGGGCCAGAGGTGTAGGGCCATTGTAGACCCTGGTGAATTGTTGGATTTTTTTTCTAAGTGCAGTAGGCAACATAAGGGCAGCTCATTTCTGTATTTTTGTTTGTGGCTAGGAGATGTTGCGGAGAAGGCAATGGCACCCCACTCCAGTATTCTTGCCTGGAAAATCCCATGGACAGAGGAGCCTGGTAGGCTGCAGTCCATGGGGTCGCTAAGAGTTGGGCATGACTGAGCGACTTCACTTTCACTTTTCACTTTCATGCATTGGAGAAGGAAATGGCAACCCACTCCAGTGTTCTTGCCTGGAGAATCCCAGGGATGAGGGAGCCTGGTGGGCTGCCGTCTATGGGGTTGCACAGAGTTGGACATGACTGAAGTGACTTAGCAGCAGCAGCAGCAGGATGGTTGGATTTGAGTCTTAACGAGTATTTCAGAGATCGGAGGATTGGATGTGCACAGAGAGGGGGTGACAGAAAGGAGAATCAGGGATGATTTTGAGTATCTGGGAGGATGGGGGCACCATTCCTGAGACAGGGAAGACTGGGGAGGAAGGAGAAGAGGTTCGGAGGTGAGGGAAGGGTAGGTCTCAAGACTTTTGGTCCGGATGTGTTGAGGGGCTGAGATAGCTGGCAGGATCTGATTGGGGTGTGTGAGTCTGGAGTTCAGAGGAGAATTCTGGTCTAAAGGTAGAATTGTGGGGGTTGCAGGGAAGAGAGGAGATGCTAAATGGTGACCCTCCCTTTAGCTAGTGAAAACCCCTCAAGCTGCCTGTGTGGTCAGCGTGAGCATTTACTCTCCGAGGATGCTGGCTGCTGCAGAACTTTTACTTCAGGAAATCCATTTGAAATTTATTTATGCCACCAAAGACCACGACAGTGAAATGCTATACTCGGAGCCATAAAGCCCTTCTCTTGAGCTCATTTTCAGAAAAATCCGTATCTGGATGGTGTGACTGGCTGGGCGTGTTCTGATAGGTCAGGTGTAACTTTAAGCTCCCAGGGACTTAGAGCAATCTGAAGCTGGCTGAGATAAAGTCAGGGTGTTTGTTGTTGCCCAAAGATTAGAATCAAGGGCAAAAGATCCCCAAAGACATTGGAAACCTAGAAGCCTCGACCAGACACACACACACACACACACACACACACACACACACACACACACACACACACACACACACACACACACCCACACACACACACACACCCACACCCACACCCACACCCACACACCCACACACCAGTGACTGTGAGAATTTCACTGGCAGGAAAACGAGAAGGAAGATGTAGGATCGGGCTTATCCCACTTGACGGCTTATAAGAAACACCTGAAGAGCATCTTTAGCGTCTGAAGCCCTGCCCCTCCCCTCTCAGGGAGCCTAATGAAGTAGCTCTGACTAGGGACACAGGAGTCTGCATTTTCAACAAGTGATTCTGATGCAGGTGACCCACGGGTTGTACTTTGAGAAACAAAGAATTTCAAAAGACCTTTAAGATCATCTAGGCAGCCCTTTCTTACAGGCAGGGAAACTGAGGCCTAGAGGGAGGAGGGGCTCCCTAAAGTGGCAGGACAAGCTGGCAAGCCAGTGAAGTTCCATCAACTTTCTTTCTTTTCTTTTTCATTTCTTTTTAAAAGAATACTTGTTTGTTTTTATTTATTTGGCTGCTCTGGGTCTTAGTTACTGTATGAGAAATCTTCATAGTTTCAGCATGTGGGATCTAGTTCCCTGACCAGGGGTTGAATCCGAGCCTCCTGCTTTGGGAGCTCAGTCTTAGCCCCTGGACCACCAGGAAGTCCTGCCACTGAGTTTTTATCTGAATGGATGGACCAGAAGTAAGCCTCCCATCCCAATTCCCAACTCCCCTCTCTTCATTGTATGTTTTTCTTTTATTTTTTGTATCACCTTCTAATCTGAGTCATTTACTAATTTACTGTGTTACTTGCTGTATGTCTGTCTCACTTTACTAAAATGTAAATTTCACAAGGGCAGCGATTTGGGGTGTTTTTGTTTTTCTTTTCACTGAAGTGTCCTCTGTGCCTTGGACAGTGCCTAGGCCATAGTAGGTATTCAGTGAATGTTTGATAAATGGATGGATGAAAACTATTTTATTAAACTATAAAGACTTGTTTTAACAGGCATTGTGGGAAAGCCCCAGCCCTTAGGCACTGTTAACGCAAAATAGAGTAGTATAGTTTCATTTTCACTCATTTGACTGGTTTGGATCAGAGATTGTAGGAACAGCTTATTGATAAGAGATTTGTTATTGTTTAGTCACCAAGTCATGAGGGGGGGTTAGAGAGGTTCTAATAATACTGTTAATAATAATAATATTAACAGCAACAAAAATCACAGTTATTAATAACATTGATAGCTACCATTTGTGACATGCTAAGATGACACCACCCTTATGGCAGAAAGTGAAGAGGAGCTAAAAAGCCTCTTGATGAAAGTGAAAGAGGAGAGTGAAAAAGTTGGCTTAAAGCTCAACATTCAGAAAACGAAGATCATGGCATCTGATCCCATCACTTCATGGGAAATAGATGGGGAAACAGTGGAAACAGTGTCAGACTTTATTTTGGGGGGCTCCAAAATCACTGCAGATGGTGACTGCAGCCATGAAATTAAGACGCTTACTCCTTGGAAGAAAAGTTGTGACCAACCTAGATAGTATATTCAAAAGCAGAGATATTACTTTGCCGACTAAGGTCCGTCTAGTCAAGGCTATGGTTTTTCCTGTGGTCATGTATGGATGTGAGAGTTGGGCTGTGAAGAAGGCTGAGCGCCGAAGAATTGAAGCTTTTGAACTGTGGTGCTGGAGAAGACTCTTGAGAGTCCCTTGGACTGCAAGGAGATGCAACCAGTCCATTCTGAAGGAGATCAGCCCTGGGATTTCTTTGGAAGGAATGATGCTAAAGCTGAAACTCCAGTACTTTGGCCACCTCATGAGAAGAGTTGACTCATTGGAAAAGACTCTGATACTGGGAGGGATTGGGGGCAGGAGAAAAAGGGGACGACCGAGGATGAGATGGCTGGATGGCATCACCAACTCGATGGACATGAGTTTGAGTGAACTCTGGGAGATGGCGATGGACAGGGAGGCCTGGCGTGCTGCGATTCATGGGGTTGCAAAGAGTCGGACACGATGGAGCAACTGAACTGAACTGAACTATCCACCAGATACATGCGACAAGAAAGTCCTGCACTGTGAGCGCCACACCTATTATGAACTCATCTAATTCTCATTTCAGCCCAAGGGTGGAGGAACTGGTATTGTCTGTTTTCCAGAGGAGAAAAGTGAGGCTCAAAGAGGTCAAGTTATTTGTCCAAGGCGACACAGCCAGTGCAGTTAGGATCTGTCCTGAGCTGTTAGTAACATCCAGTTTTAGGTTTGAGGTGTCCTCTCTTTGGAGAAGGGCTCCAAAAAAAAGCTAAAGACTAGGCAAGCATCGCTTTCTGGGGTGTCCCTGGGCCAAGAATACCAACCTCCGAGATGGTATAAAGCCACACAGGCTGGAAGCAAGATGGAGTTTTTCAGCCCGACTTTCCAGCATTCCCCCACCCTCTCGAGTCTTTTCATTCTCACTTCACAAAGAACCTTTCGTCTTGAACTATGCGGCTTTTCTCACGTCTCAGTCCGCCTCCCTGAAGCGGGCCAAGGGACATTCCTGTGGTGACTGGTCATTAAGCCATTTCTGCCGAGGCCGCTGGAGCACTTCCCACTCCACCCTCTAAAGGGAGAGGGGACAGAAAGAGGTTCCTTCACCCACCTTTCGATCCCCCTCCCCTGCTGAGGCCTCAGGAAGGGGCCGGGGAAGCCGATGAGTCTATAAATCTCCTGTGACGCTTGAGTGAACCTTTTTTTCCTGAAGCACGGCGCCTGTCAGCTGGCCGTGAGCTCACAGAATCTCACCACCTGCTGTGGAGAATGTTGGCACTCATTCCCGCGCCTGGCCTGGCCTCGCTCTGATGCAGTGGACACTCCACACAGATGCCACGGCCACGAGGGCACGTGCCCAGCAGCTGCAGACCGAGGTGGGAGACGGTGCCCCCCGGCCGTGGCCAGGAGCGTGTGTTGTCACACGCACTGCCATCTTGAAGCACACGGGGCTCCGGGCGCTGTGCCAGCACCCCGGCAACCCCGGTCTCATTTAATTCTTACAATAAACAGGGTGAGGCCCTGTGGTCCCACTTCTGTAGGTGAGGAAGCCCCGGAGAGACTGGTCACTGGCCGGAGTCCCGCAGCATCTGCACAAGGCGGAACCATGTTTCCGACACAGGTTGAGTAGGTTCTCAAGCCTGTGCTCTGCCAATCTGCCTTCTTCCAGTGCTGCTTAAGAGTAGGGACTCTGGGTTTGAATCTTGACTCTGCCACTTCTTTTCTTTTTTTCCCAAAGATTTTTTTGATGTGGACCATTTTTTTTTTAAGCCTTTATTGAAGTTGTTATACTATTGCTTCCATTTTTTTAATTGTTTTTTTAATTTTTATTTTTATTTTTTTTATTGCTTCCATTTTTATGTTTTGGTTTTTTAGTTGAGAAACATGGGATTCTAGCTCCCGCAACCAGGGATCGCACCCACACCCTACTACCTTGGAAGGCAAAGTCCCAACCCCTGGACGACCAGGAAAGTCCCTTGACTTTGCCACTTCTTGCCCATGAGATATTGGGCAGGTCATGAGCCACCCTCTTCCTTGGCTTGTTCATCTGTAATGTAGGGATAATAATACACTGAAATCACAGAATTGTCATGAGGATTGAATTAATGGATGTATAATATTAATATACATCAAGCACTCAAGTGTCTGGTACGTGGAGAGCACTGGGGAAACGTTCGCCTTTGTTATTAATGTAGATATTAGGTCCTCTTTTTTCTCTCTCTCTGCCTGATGGAAACTTCATCTTAGAAGTTTCAGGGCTTCTCCAACTACTCCCCACCCCCCACCCACACTCAGGGTTTGTGTCTGTATTCCTGAGACACAAGTGCTTACTTAGAGTGGTGCCCCCAGTAAATGCCAGCGATGACCAGTGTGCCATTGCCAAGACAGTGTGTGGAGGCGGGATGGTGGGGAGAGCAGCTGTCCTCCTGGTGCAGCATCCAGGACACATGGCCACTGTGCACACAGCCATCTTCCGGGTAGGATGAGAACTAGGAGGGAGCCGTTCTGCTGATTATATACCAAGTTACTGTTCTAGTAGTGCCCTAACCATGAATCCAGTGTAATTAACTTACAAGAGAGAGGGGAGGTGAACGTCTCATTCATTAGGTTCCTGGTCAAGGAACAGTAAATCAGAGATTAGCACTTAGAACCCTTTCCGAGGGGGATTTCCCTGGTATTCCCGTGTTCAAAGCCAAGGGTGCTGGTCAGTCCCTGGTCAGGGAACTAAGATCCCACAAGCCAAGTGGCACAGCCCCCCCCCCCACCCCCCAAAAAAGAGAAGACCTCTTCCTAGGATAGGTTGTTTCCAGAAGTCACTGGCCCGGGCCTTGTTGTGACTGTGCTGTCTGCCTCTGTCGTAGCTGAAGAGTTGGACGGTGGAAGACCTTCAGAAGAGGCTCCTGGCCCTGGACCCCATGATGGAGCAGGAGATTGAGGAGATCCGGCAGAAGTACCAGTCGAAGCGGCAGCCCATCCTGGACGCCATTGAGGCCAAGAAGCGGCGGCAGCAGAACTTCTAAGGGCGGCCCAGCCCCAGGCCGCCAGTGAACTCCGGCTCACTCGCCCCTCCAGCTCGCCTCCCTCATCTCTCCAGAGCCCCCTCTGCGAACTCAGGAACCAAGAAGGTGCACCAGCAGCCAAGGCTGCAGAGCCAGTCAGCACACCACCCCGCTGTGTGTATTTGAAGTGGACAGGTATATATCATTTCCCAGGACTCACGCGGGCGCTTTGAACCTCAGACTTTCCCACCCCAGAACCAGAGACTCCTCGTCGAGTGAGAGCTGGGAAAGTGTCATGTGGTCTCTTTGTTTTTCTTCTCCCAGTAGCTTTCAGTGGTTCTTTCTGGAAGACTTTTTTAAAATATATATATAAATATGCACATATATATATAAATTATAACTAGATTCCCCACATGGTGTGGTGGCATCTCTGTACAGGTACAGTTTTAAAACAGTTGCCTCTTTTCTGTAAGATGACGGTACTATGGAACACGAGGGCAGAAGGACACCAGGAGACTGCGGGGGCCCTCCATGCCCTGGAGCCGGCCTCACCCTCTGGCTGGGCTGTGCTGAACAGATGAGGTCGGGGGCAGTTCCTTTGCCATGCTTTCAGCCTTACGCGGGCCACCCCTGGCTTCCAGAGCTATTAGTGATGTCCTGGGAAAGACAATTTGCATTGGCTTTCTGAGTCCCAGGAGAAGCCTGGCGGCCTCCTTGCGAGCTTGGCCTTTGCAGTTTAAACACCTTTCATCCACCTCCACTCTCCCAGCTGCCTAGAGTCACAGCACAGACACTGCCCAGTGCCTTAAGAGGAGACGTGATCCAAGCGAGGGCACAGGCCTACCCGAAACTCCCGGCAAAGTGGGGCTGCATTCAGTCTGCAAAAGGGGAAAAGGCTTTCCAAGTTCTCGTCATTGACGTGAAGGTGACACCCGTGGCATTTTGCTCCACGTTCCTTACAGACGGGTAGGGGGCGTTGCTTTTGTGACCACATTCAAACATGTGACTCTTCTTTTTTCATTTTTCTGCTTGGGGTCTGGAAAGGGTTAATGAATATCAGACCAAGATTTGTCCTCCAGGAGACTCAACCCAGATGTGTAGGATGCCAGAGCTGGAAGGGACCATGTAGATATCATCTGGCCTGATGGCAGCCCAGAGCAGGGAAGTGACATGGCCCAAATCATGAAGCAAATGAAAGAAAGCACTGGGACTGGATGGTGGGCCCCTTCGCTCCTGCTTCACTGGGCTAAGCAGCCCCTTCTCTGAAGGAAGACGCTCACGTCCATTTTGGTAAGGTTCCAGGGAACCCTGCTAATGGGAACTTGCCTGCCTTTGTCTCTTCAGTAGGCGACTGGCTGTGAAGAGATTCCCACAGGGAGCCAAGATCATTCCGTTTCAGCCATCCCACAAGCTCTACGGCATCTGCCGGGTAGCACACGAGCATCACCCAGGTAGACGCAGAGCCTAAAGCAGGTCATAGGGTTTTGCAACAGACAGCACTGAGCCATCCCTCTGCAGCTTTGGCTCGAGGCCACGTGTCCCTTAGTCACATGGCCTAGAGCAGACAGTTGGGAAAGGCAACTGCCTTTTTATTTTTTAGAACCTCTTCCCCTCAGATAGGGGAGCCGTGACTGGGTTGCACCTAAGGATACTGTAATTTGACTCCATTGTTGCTCTTGCTGCCCAAACCTGGGAATCAGTGGAGAGTCAGGGATGTTCCTCTTCTGTGGCCAGATTCTGTTCTTTGCAGTGACAGCAAGTTATTGAAAAGGCAAGAGGCCATTGCTTGTCTGCAGGGCTTGGCCAGTTATGCAGCTACTTGGCAGATACAGAGAACAGAGGACAATTTGAGGATCCTGCTATAATAATAAAGGGCAGCTAGCAATCATGACCACTTACTATATGCCAGGCACTGAGCTAGGTAGGTAGGCTCTTTATGTCAGCTCCAACCTCCCCAATAACTCTGTGAATTAAGTATTTTATCTCCATTTCATAGAGGATGAAGCAAGTTCAGAGAGAAAAAAAGTTCTTTCCGTAGGTGGTACACCTAGTAAGTGATAGAATCAGCATTTATAGCATCACCATGTGGGACCAGTATTTACAGGGAATAGGAAAACCACAAGTCTTTTTAAAAATTTTATTTTATTCACATATAGTTGATTTACAGTGTTTTGTTGGTTCTGCTGTTAGTGAAGTGACTCAGTTACACATGCTTTTTCATACTCTTTCCCACTGTATTTTATCGCAGGATATTGAATATAGTTCCCTGTGCTATACAGTGAGACCTTGTTTATCCAACCAGCCTTCTTAAAAATGAAGTGACTGCTTTTCTTGCACAGACTAAAAAAACCCAGGCTGGCATTTTTAGGTTGGGAAGCCACTGAATCAGTCAAGTCTGACAGTCAAGTGAGTTAAAAAACCAAGTATGGAGCATGAATTTCCCTATACCATCTGCTGTGCTAATTAACAGTCCTGCCTCAGTTTCCCTCTCTCCCTCCCTCCCCCTCTCTCTTGTTTTTTTAAAGGATTTTGCACTTGGCCAAACAGGAGAGGAATGCCCATTTTCTCCCTTCCTAAGCTAAATCTAAGTAACAGAAGGTTCAGTTTTTCCCCATAAATATTCTCGGGTGATGAGTCTTGATCTGAAGTTTATTTTGTTTCAGCTCCTTGTGTGCGTCCACCATGCTGATCCAAAAAGCGCATCGCTCTCCAGCTGAGCTAGACAGAGCCCTTTGGCCAGAAGTCAATTTATTTTGGATGAGACAGATTTTCTGACAAGGTGTATTTGTTTTCTTATGCCAGGAAGGCAGAGAAGTCACTCCTAGCCATTTTTCTCCTTGGATACTAAATTCATGATAGGTCAGCTGGCTTCCTGTAGAGCCCTGAGCTTCAATCATTTGTGACTGCAGCTTCCATGGAACTCTGGGCCTCTCACTTGTTCTCCCCTAATAAACAATGACCCAGACCTAACTGTGTCTTTTAAAAATCTCAGATCCTCCAGGAATATCTTTATTGCTTCCTCATCAGTAAATTTTGCAGCAAATTTCTATTTTTATTTTTCGTTGTCTGTTCTCCCAGCCACCAGTTGATAGACAGATAGATGGACTGGTGGATAAGTGTTTGGTGTGATGGATAAATAGATAGATATAGACAGAACCAGTACTCTGAAGCAACTTAAGAACTTGCTTGATTCCTTGAAGCTGTAGGTTCTGATCCAGGAAACATTTACTTAACACCTGCTGCCAGCAATTTATTATACCATTTCAAACTCATTAGCACTTACTGGTATCAGTAATGAGAGAGGTGACACCAGTATAGACCCTATAGATACTAAAAGGCTAGTAACAATTTTATGAACAACTTAAATAAAACAGACAAATTCCTTGAAAGATACAAAGTACCAAATCTCACTCAAGAAGAAGGAGATAGTCTGAACAGCCCCACATCTACTAAAACTTAATATCTCTGAGAGATACAGGTGTCTTTGTCCTCGTTTTACCGAAAAGGAAACCGAGGCTCCGAGAGGTAAAGGCTGTTGCTCAAGGTCAGGTAACTAGAACACAGCAGAGCCAGAGCTCATATGCAGGTCTTTTCTTCCAGTGCCCTTTCTAGCATACCATGTTGCCTCTAAAGACTGCAGCTCCTTTTTTTTACCTGAAAATTGTTCCTGCCCAGTGCACATCCTATCATCCCATCCTTTCTTAAGAACTGTGTCTGTGTTTTCATCAGGATTATAGTCATTGTATTTGGAATTGATGTACTTTTTTGTGTTTGAGGGGGGGGAAAGAAAATCTCTTCCACCAGCTTGCACTCGGACCAACTTGGAAAAAAAAAAAAAACTTAAATGCTGTTGCAGACGTACAACTTAAAAATGTGAAGTTTGTAGCTTTAACTTTTTGTAACAAAAACTAATAACACTGGCTTAAGTGCTGACCTGAAATGCTATTTTATAAAGTTTGGATGTAAATAATCAATTGAGGTCAGCAGTTTGTATATGTATGAGACATAGCTTCCTCCATCGCCCTTTTTTTTTTCCTTAAATTGAGATGCTTCCTATGTGCTTTTATGTTAGGATTGTTCTCCCTCCTTCCTCCACTTTGTCACCCTTGTTTTAAATAAACTGTCATTTGGACCAGAGACTGTTCTCTTTTTAAAAACAACATCCTCCATCTGCAGCCTGGATGATGGTATTGTGAACCACTGACTCTGTGCCGTGTTTATTCTAGAATCCAATGCCAGGGGAGAGGCAGGTGGCATAGGGAGTAAATTTTTGTTGGACACCTGCTACGTGCCAGGTACTGAGCTAGTTGTCAGGGTTTTAAAGATGGAACCGGACACAGCTCTGGCCGGCCACTCGGGGAGTCAGTCCAGCCCACGAGCACACAACATGGAAAATATGGCAGAAGGAAGTACGCAGCCTGCAGACACAGGAAGGAGCAACCATCAGTTCTTCTGGGATGTCCAAGGAAGCTTTTCTGGAGGAGGTAATAACATCCTGAACTAATACAAAATGAAAAGGAGGGGATTTCCCAGGTGATCCAGAGGTTAAGACTCCATGCTTCCACTGCAGGGGGCATGAGTGATTCCTAGTCGGGGAACTAAGATCCTACATGCCCCAGAGCAACTAAGCAACTTCTCTCTAGTTAGAAAAGCCTGTGCACCTCGACAAAGAGCCCACATGCTGCAACTAAGACTTGATGCAGCCAAAAAAAAAAAAAATTCATTAAAAAAAAAGATAAAGCAGAGTAATAAGGTTGAGAGCAGTGTGTGTGTGGCGATGGGGGACATACAGCTCTACACAGAGTGATCTGTGCCTGCCCTGGAAAAGATGACTTTTGAAATGAATAACAAGAAGCCAGCCAGGTGGAAGGCATGGACAATACCCATTCCAACCTGAAGGAACAACAAGAACTAAGGCCCTGAGGCAAGAACAAAAGCTTGACTTGCTGGAAGGACAGTCACTGTTCCTGGAACAGAGTGTTTGAAGGACAGAGTAGGTGGCAGTGAGGTCAGAGGGGTGAGACAAGGGCATGCAGGGCCATATGGTCTATGGGATGGGGTTTGGATGTTTATTCCTGATAAGACGGAGGCCATCAGAGGGTCACTATCCAGCCCCATGCACGTGTATGGGGTAAGCTACTCTTTATCCCTCAGCATTTGTCTCAGCCAGCATCCTGCTTTGATGAATGATGTAACTGAGGCCCCAGATTCGGCCACATTGATTCTGAACTCAAATTCGGGTTTCTTGACCCCAGCTGGGGCCTCAAGTAGAAGAATGAGCCTGACTTGTGATCTCTGGACATGCAGCTACTTCCTTGCCTAGTGCCCTCTGTGCAGAGTTGCTTTCCTAAGGAGAACACGAGCTCTGAAGGGGATTGCTGAGCTCTCTTTCCTAAGTATATTTTGAGGGTTAATATGTTACAGTATCAGGCATTTTCACATGTATTATCTCACTTGATATTAATACTCTGAGTTGTAGGAGTTTATTAGATCAAGACAAGTGAACAGGCTCAGGGAGGCAAAAAAAAATCCAACTAAGATCACACAAAGAAAAAATCCAGCTAAGATCAATGCAAAGAAATAGAGGAAAACAACAGAATGGGAAAGACTAGAGATCTCTTCAAGAAAATCAGAGATACCAAGGGAACATTTCATGCAAAGATGGGCTCGATAAAGGACAGAAATGCTATGGACCTAACAGAAGCAGAAGATATTAACAAGAGGTGGCAAGAATACACAGAAGAACTGTACAAAAAAGATCTTCACAACCCAGATAATAACAATGGTGTGATCACTCACCTAGAGCCAGACATCCTGGAATGTGAAGTCAAGTGGGCCTTAGAAAGCATCACTACGAACAAAGCTAGTGGAGGTGATGGAATTCCAGTTGAGCTCTTTCAAATCCTGAAAGATGATGCTGTGAAAGTGCTGCACTCAATATGCCAGCACATTTGGAAAACTCAGCAGTGGCCACAGGACTGGAAAAGGTCAGTTTTCCTTCCAATCCCAAAGAAAGGCAATGCCAAAGAATGCTCAAACTACCACACAGTTGCACTCATCTCACATGCTAGTAACGTAATGCTCAAAATTCTCCAAGCCAGGCTCCAGCAATACAGAACCGTGAACTTCCAGATGTTCAAGCTGGTTTTAGAAAAGGTAGAGGAACCAGAGATCAAAACCAGAGATCAAATTGCCAACATCCGCTGGATCATGGAAAAAGCAAGAGAGTTCCAGAAAAACATATTTCTGCTTTATTGACTATGCCAAAGCCTTTGACTGTGTGGATCACAATAAACTGGAAAATTCTGAAAGAGATGGGAATCCCAGACCACCTGACTTGCCTCTTGAGAAACCTATGTGCAGGTCAGGAAGCAACAGTCAGAACTGGACATGGAACAACAGACTGGTTCCAAATAGGAAAAGGAGTCCGTTAAGGCTGTATATTGTCACCCTGCTTATTTAACTTATATGCAGAGTACATCATGAGAAATGCTGGGTTGGAAGAAGCACAAGTTGGAATCAAGATTGCCGGGAGAAATGTCAATAACCTCAGATATGCAGATGATACCACCCTATGGCAGAAAGTGAAGAGGAACTAAAAAAGCCTCTTGATGAAAGTGAAAGAGTAGAGTGAAAAAGTTGGCTTAAAGCTCAACATTCAGAAAACGAAGATCATGGCATCCGGTCCCATCACTTCATGGGAAATGGATGGGGAAACAGTGTCAGACTTTATTTGGGGGGGCTCCAAAATCACTGCAGATGGTGATTGCAGCCATGAAATTAAAAGACGCTTATTCCTTGGAAGGAAAGTTATGACCAACCTAGATAGCATATTCAAAAGCAGAGACATTACTTTGCCAACAAAGGTCCACCTAGTCAAGGCTATGGTTTTTCCTGTAGTCATGTATGGATGTCAGAGTTGAACTGTGAAGAAGGCTGAGCGCCGAAGAATTGATGCTTTTGAACTGTGGTGTTGGAGAAGACTCTTGAGGGTCCCTTGGACTGCAAGGAGATCCAACCAGTCCATTCTAAAGGAGATCAGTCCTAGGTGTTCTTTGGAAGGAATGATGCTAAAGCTGAAACTCCAGTACTTTGGCCACCTCATGAGAAGAGTTGACTCATTGGAAAAGACTCTGATACTGGGAGGGATTGGGGGCAGGAGGAGAAGGGGACGACAGAGGATGAGATGGCTGGATGGCATCACCGACTCGATGGACATGAGTTTGAGTGAACTCTGGGAATTGGTGATGGACAGGGAGGCCTGGCGTGGTGCAATTCATGGGGTCGCAAAGAGTCGGACACGACTGAGCGACTGGAGTGTACTGAACTGAAGATCACACAGCTCCTAGTAGAAGAGATTCAAGCCCAAGGCTCTTTTGGCCTCAGAGCCCGTATTCTTTACTCTGAACCACATGGTAATGCTCAGTCTCCCATCACATACAAATAATTTTCATACCTTCCCACCTGAGAACAAGCCAACATAGGAAAGTAGAGCAGGGAGAGAGGAGCTGGTGACCTCAGTTGAACCTCTGGAACCCCTGCACTTAGGACACCTTGTTGGGTTTCTGTAACTTGTAACTGAAAGCTTTACCAATCCGAGAAGGGAGGAAGAACTGGGCTTTGGCTACCAACCCAGTTGGAGGTTGACTCTGAGACGGGCTTCTTGGAGACCAACAGGTCCCATCCAAGGTCATGCAACTGGTAAGTGGCGGAGCCAATATCTGAACCAGATCTGACTCCAAGAGCAAGCTGTGCCCAGTCCCTCCTCAATGCTTGGATTTCCTGAAGGTTCTGAACCTATTCCTTTGGAACAAGAGTACCAGTCAACACCTGTCCTTGTCCTGCTCCTCGTTTCTAGCAGTCATGATTCTGAAAGACACTGTCCTTTTCATCTCAAAGGCTCCTGCCATATGAGGTTAGCTTCTCAGCTTATTAAAACTTTCTGGAAAATTCTTTCTACACTGAGGCCCAGGACTTGGTTGGCCTGAAATAAGAAGGCTGGTAGTCATCAAGGACCATCCCAGCCAGCACCTAAGCGCAGCATCCAGAATCCAGAGGAAAGAAGAAATTCATAACAGGACCCACATTTCAAAGTCACTTCCTTCAGCGATCCCTGGGGAGTTAAGTTTGGCAGAGAAAGTGATGGCAGTGGGCCGTGATGCCAGGTGAGAGCACTGCAGTATTAGGAAGCCCGGGTCGGAATCCCTGATTCATTGCTCTTTTTTATTCACTACTTCTTGACTATGACTAGTTTCCTAAATCTGCCCAATAATGATTACACTATTTTATTACCGTTGCTGCTTTCCTGCAGGGTTATTGTGAGAAGTATTTGAGATAAAGGATGTGAAATCACTTTAACTAGTCTGCCAGACACATGAAGGGTGGTTATTATTAGTCAGTAAGAAGTCAAGTCACTCAGTTGTGTCCGACTCTTTGCGACCCCATCGACTGTAGCCTACCAGGCTCCTCTGTCCGTGGGATTTTCCAGGCAAGAGTACTGGAGTGGGTGGCCATTTCCTTCTCCAGGGGATCTTCCCAACCCAGGGATCAAACCAGGTCTCCTGCATTGTAGACAGACGCTTTACCGTCTGAGCCACCAGGGATGATCTTTACTCTTGAGAGCCTCAAAAAGTACCTTATGAGTCAACCAGCTTCCCTTCTACCTCCACTTTCCAGTATGAACACAGTGTGTGTGTGTGTGTGTGTTAGTCGCTCAGTCGTGTCCAACTCTTTACGACCCTGGACTGTAGCCCACCAGGCTCTTCTGTCCATGAGAGTCTCCAGGCAAGAATAATGGAGTGGGTAGCCATTTCTCTTCTCCAGGGGATCTTCCCAATCCAGGGATTGAACCTGGGTCTTCTGCATTGCAGGCAGATTCTCTACCATCTGAGCCACCAGGAAAGCCCGTGAACACCCTGCTTGGTCCTTATTTGAGCTAAAAAGCTCATCTCCACACAAACAAACTCAAGTATGACTGTGGGCCTCCCTGGGTCTTTGTTTTCTGATTTGTAATAGATTGAGGATGCGGCCCTGACTTAAGCCACTGTGATAGTTACAGATTGCCACCCAACACCCAGGCTTGAGTTTTTATTGATGGACTGAAGTATACACAACTAACCTGGTGGAAGGACTCTGGCATGAGTGGAATGTGAACATTTCTCTTGGAGAAGGACTTGTGGCCATTTTCCAGGGTAACTGGGTGTGGAAGAAAGGGAAAGACCCAAATCTTTTAGGGAACTTTGGATGAAGAGTTTGAGCTATTAACAATTTGGGGGGACCCAGACGACCACCGTAGGTCCACCAATCATGTGAAAAACCATGTTTTGACCTTGGTCTCTGTCACTGGGGGTCTAATGGGATCCCACAGCTATCCTGTATCTTCAGTTTGGGGTGATAGCTGGAAAAGATCCCTACATTGGCTCCCAGACCCGTGGAGGCCATTATAATACAAAAGGCCAATAGAATTCAATTAACTGTTTCAAAATAGAGAACTCAACAGAGATCCCACATCTTTCAGGGAGGCTGAAAGATTAGTGCTTCTACCAAAACTCCTGCAGGGTGATGACTCCTATCAAAACACCATTAGGGGACTTCCCTGGTGGTCCAATGTTTAAGATTCCTTGCTCCCAGTGCAGGGGGCCTGGGTTTGATCCTTGGTCAAAGAACTAGATCCCACATACTGCAACTAAGACCCACCATAGCCACGTAAAATTTTTAAAGAATGAGATAATAAAATTAAATAGAATTTTAAAACAAACAACAAAACCGTTATTTTTCCCTGTTTGGTGCAAAATTAGAAGAATCAAGTGTCAATTCCAATCTTAGCTTCTGTGTTAGAAACATGCTCCTAATTACAGTCCCTGGAGCTAATATACATCTAAGTGAATATGGCCCTGCTCACACTCTGATTTTGGATTTCTGGCTCCCAGAAATGAGAGAATAAATTTCTGTTGTTTCAAGTTTGTAGAAATTTGAAGCCACCGGAAACTAATACACCTTCCAATAAATTAAGTATCATTTTAAGGAAGTCAGTTTCTCTTGCTTGCAAACAAAGAACTCTAATTGTAACTGTTGTTCATCATTTCAATTATTTACTCTAATGAATTATGCTTTCTGACTAAGTAATCAGCAGGATTCCTATTCCTATCACTTACGTGCTAAGTCAATTCAGTCCTGACTGTTTGCAATCCTATGGACTGTGACCTGCCAGGCTCCTCTGTCCATGGGGATTCTCCAGGCAAGAATACTGGAGTGGGTTTCCATGCTCTTCTCCAGGGGATTTTCCTGACCCAGGGATTGAACCCGCATCTCTTATGTCTCCTGCACTGGCAGGCAGGTTCTTTACCACTAGCACCACCATCACTTATAAACTGTGCCTCACTGAAGACTAGAACCAGAGATTGCAGATTCTGAGTCACTCCACATGTCACCCTCCGTCCCTAGTCATCCAGAAAGCACACCAGGCAGCCAGCTTCATACAGGCAGACACAGGTCCCTGGACCCAGACTCTTTATTTGCATCATGGTTTTCACTGATACACAGGAGAGGGAGTAATTTGTTGCTTTTCTGCCAGGACCACATGTAGCCTCGTGATGGATGCAGGCCAGACGATGCTTCCCTGAGCTTTCCTCAAACCCGCTCTAGGGACTCAAAGGCTGGAAGCTATCTGGTTCCTTGGTATGTTCAGCAAGACTGTAAGGGTGGTGCATGCAGCCCTTCAGGTCTCTGTGCCCTGACCTGGGCAGAGCCAGGCTAGGAATTATGTGAGTGTGTAGGAGGGCTGGTGTGTGCGTGGTGAATTCATAGGCAGCCCCTTGGCTTAGCTCCAGTCTCTGCTCCAATCTGGAGACTCAGAATCCACCCACCTGTGGGGGCCGCCTGTGTACTAGGCCCTGTGTGGGACCCAAGGCCTTCGCATATGCTGTTCCCTCTCCTTGAAACACGCTTCCAGGCACCCCATTGCCTCATTTGGTATTTATCCTTATGATGGGGTGACCACTTGCTCAGAAAAGTCTCCTCTGACCTTCTTGGTTAATGGTCCCTGCTCCCTTACAGGCTTACAGTTCCCTTTACTTCATAAAACGATTACATATTTATGTGATTATTGGATTAAAATCCACTTCCTCCACTAGTCTATAAGCTTCACGAGTGTAGGGATATATATTTTGCTCCCCATTGTATCTCTGGAACCTAGCAAGCAGTTAATAATTCAAAAGCGAGGTAGGTGACGCAGATCTGAGAAGTGGTGGGGCTGATACAGTGGCGCCTGTGTGTATGAGGAGATGCATGGGAAGCGGGGGTGGCTATGGGGAACTGGAGAGCGTGTGCCTGCCCCAACGATGTCTGAATTAAAAAATACACTAAAAATACTGTTCGGCCAAACAAAACACATCTGCAGGCCACACGTGTAGTCCCAGCTTATGCCCCTTCCAAAAGGTATTGGTTGAATGAGTGAGGAAAGAATCTATAAGGAAATCATTTTTAAATCCTCAAAAAGCAAGGAGGAGGGAGGCAGAACCTCCTTTTCGATCTCAATTTCTCCCTCTTTCTTGAGGACAAGGTCTCTCTCTATTTCTCTTTCTCCTCAGCGCCCAGCATCCTGTGGACTGTACAAATCGGTCAATCCATTCAACGTTGACAAAACACCTGCTCCGAACCAAGCTGGGTTCAATCAGACAGCGTCTTCCATCTTGGAGCTCAGTGTAGGGGAAAGACAGGGCCATAGACCAGCCACGATGGTCCTGTGTTGGCTCTCCTAGCCACAGTATGTGGAAAGGGCTGTGGGAACCCTTCCCTCCCAACTTTCTCGGCAAGTAGAGAGAGGATTCAGCAGGTGAATATGAGAGATATGGCCCCAGAAAAGAGGAGAGCTGGACCTGGCCAAAAGGGACAGGAGGCTCAAGCATTGCCTAGCTGGTGACCCAAGGTAGGGCTGGAGGTCTGTATCACGGGAAGAAGGGAACTGCCAAGGTCAGTCTAGGGGGATCTGGGAAGGGGAGACAGATGTCCAGGCACAGCAGCTCCTTGCCATCAACACTTCAGAGCTGAGCTGGCTCTAAATCAATGCCACCCCTGCTCCATTTGGCTTTCATCTCCCTCTGGGGCACAGACTGTGACTATCTGATAAATGGGCTGTGACATGGAGATGGAGCAGCCCTAGCACAGCTGGGTCTAGCCTTGAGGCCTCAGGCTGGGGCCCCTTCAGATTTTCTGTATCTTAAGCCAGGGAGGAGTCCTGGGAGGAAGCCTCAGGACTATTGCTTAGCAAGTCTTACCCATCCACTGAGGAGGCAGCCTCCTAGTCCTTCCTCCCAGACCTCATCTTTGAGACCTAATTCTTGTTGGAAGGTCCTGGCAAAGAACCACAGATGAGGTCCAGGGATTCTACATCTGAATCCCCTGTCTGGTCCTTTCCCTAGCTCTAACAGAAGTGTCTAACCCTATGAACCAACTCTTGGGGCCCATGAACCACCTAAAACCACCTACAAACTTCGTGAGGGTAGAAGAAAAACCAGAGCAAGAAATATTGGCCTTGGCAGATCAACAAGCTGGGATTCCAACCTTGGCTCCACCACTTCTAGCCGTGTGATATTTAGGCAAGTCATTGTGCCTCTCTGAGCCTCAGTTTCCTCATCTGAGAAATGGGGATAATTCTCATCTTCTAACATAGGGTCAATGGGACATGGCTAACAGATAGGAAGTGCTCAGGAATTGTTAGCATCCTTTTGACTTTCCCTCTTTGGCTCATGCCTGTACTGTGGGTGGCTTTTATTTATAAAGGTCTTTGGGTTGCTCCACAGGCTCATAGAGTCTAGGATAACACTATGTTTCCCTGTCTTTAGAGGAAAGGACCCAGCCTCCAGGTGTTATTTCTGAGGCCAGACAGAGTGAGTGATCCTGAGAGGTCATGCCACGAAGAAGAAGTTAAGCAGGGGAGGAATCTCTGCTCCATTTCAGCTGATTGCAGGGGTATGGGAAGCGGGTGCATGGAGCCCTGGTTTTAATACACCTGAGAGTTTGGAGGCCCACTGGAGGCCTGGGCCTCCAGGTCTTCAGACCTGCCCTCCTGGGAGGTCTCGCGAGACGTCTCCAGAGATGCCTCTGACACCCCATCGATGCTGCTCAGCAAGTCCTCAAACTCCCGGTGGTCGCTGTTGCGCACGGCGGCTTCCAGAGCCTTCTGGCGCCGGTAGAAGTGGGAGAACTTGTTGAAGATGATGGTGATGGGGAGCGCCACAACCAGGATGCCCCCCAGGATGCAGCCCGAGGCCGCCAGCTTGCCAGCCACTGTCACTGGCACCACGTCCCCATAGCCCACGGTGGTCATGCTCACCGTGCCCCACCACCAGCAGGCTGGGATGGTGTCAAAGCCCACGTCCTCCTCCTTCTCGGCTGTGTAGGCCACACCAGAGAACACAGACACCCCCACGGCCAGATACAACAGCAAGATGCCCACCTCACGGTAGCTGTGCTGGAAGAGAATGCAGGAAGCCAGGTGAGAGCCAGCTTGGCTTACAGACTTTGTGTTGGGAAGGTGTGGAAACTGAGGCTCAGAGAGTCCTAGGGGCAGGTCTGAAGTCACCCAGCAAAGCAGAACTGATGCCAACACCCAGGGTTCCCTGCTGCACACTAAGATCTTTCAACTATAATAGCCAGCAGATCGCCCTGAGATTGAACACAGGCCTGATTTCTGTTGTCCAAGTGAGTGCCAGCTAAGCTATGGCTATTTCTCCTAGTGCAGGGGCCACTGGTGACACCAGCCAGTTATGGAAAGCTCAGAATTTTTTCCACTGTTGCAGAACCAAGAGAACCACAGTTTATATTCCACAATGCAAAGAGGTGGGCTCATGTCCTTTGGTCTATCCTATTTCTGATAAGGACAAAAATATTTTCTGCCACTCAAGGAAGCTTAGAGGATACATAGGTTCCCTGGACCACCTATTGAATGACTTGCCTGTGGGAATGTATATTTGTTCTGCCCCTGAGGCCAAGCCCTATGGCACTGATTCTGTGCCCCATGGGGCATGCAGCAATGTCTGGAGTCATTTGGGGGGGCAGGTGTGCTACTGGCATCTAGGTAGAAGCATCTAGTCCTGGCATCAGTGGTAGAGGCCAGGGATGCTGCTAAACACCCTACAACGCACAGGACAGCCCCACCAACAAGGAATTATCTGGCTCTAAATGTCCACAGTGCCAGGGCTGAGAACCCCTAGTCTGGAACAGGGCCTCCCAACTATAAGGTGGAGAGAAATCATGTCTGGTGCTGTGCTTAGTTGCTCAGATGTGTCTGACTCTTTGTGACCTGTGGACTGTAGCCTGCCAGGCTCCTCTGTCCATGGGGATTCTCTCAGCAAAAATATTGGAGTGGGTTGCCATGCCCTTCTCCAGGGGATCTTCCCAACCCAGGGATCGAACCCAGGTCTCCAGAATTGCAAGCAGATTCTTTACCATCTGAGCCACCACGGAAGCCCGTAAGGTGGAGAGAAATCAGGAAGGGGGGACTAATTCAGTATTTCTGGGGTTATTGCTTAGTTGCCAAGTTGTGTCTGACTCTTTTGCAACCCTGTGGACTGTAGCCTGCCAGGCTCCTCTGTTCATGGAATTTCGCAGGCAAGAATACTCAAGTGGGTTGCCATTTCCTTCTTCAGGAGATCTTCCCAAACCAGGGATCAAACCCAAATCTCCTGCATTGGCAGGCAGAGTCTTTATTGCTGAGCCTTAACTCCAGGTCTGCAACAGGGCCAGAGATTTTGCAAGCTCCCTGGTAACAAGAAAGCAGCTGCTGGCCAGGGTCTCATCAGCAGTCTTTCACCCGTGTCTTAGACTCTGCAGCGTTGGTCAATACTCTTCTCCTTCCTTGTAGAAAATGTCAGCAGCATCAGGCCCTGGCTCCCTGCAGGGTGGAGGCAGGGTTCTGGGGCGCTGGAGAGATGCCGAGTTCAGGAAGTCTGGCAAATGAATTCCCTCTACCTGCCCCAGCATTCTGCCAGCTGCCCTGCTTGCATTCAGCATCCCAGCTGCCCTGCCATAAAAGCATGCAAAAGGTTTTCCTAAGCTATGCATGGAAGGGACCTTTTAGCACCTTTTAGGGATTCTTAACAGGGTTGCATGGACCTTCAGGAGAAGCCGAGGTGCTAGAGTCAGGACCAGCTGGACTCCTCTCTGGGCGGTCCCACTTACTCCCTGAGGAACTTCTGACAAGTCCTGCCACCTCTTGGAGCCTCAGTTTCCACATCTGCAAAGTAGTCACAGAAATACCTGCCCTGTTTAAAACTCTCACAGGATCCCCTATTCCCATGGGATAAAATCCAAAGTTGTGGGCCAGGGACTTCCCGGGTGGTCCAGTGGCTTAGACTCCATGCTCCCAGTGCAGGGGGCCTGGGTTCAATCCCTGGTCAGAGAATTAGATCCCACATGGCCCAACTGAGAGTTCTGGTGTGCCACAACTAAGACCTGGTGCAGCCAAATTAATTAAAATAAAATATTAAAAAATAAATTGAGGGCCCTTCAGTACCCTCCCCCACTTACCTCTCCAACCTCCTCAGTGGGCATGTTCTTTCCTCCAGGTCCCCCTCCCAGCATCACCCTTATTCCCCTCCAAACCTTCATCCAAGCTGTTCACATTTCCTCCCTCCTCCAAACAGGTCAATTTCACCCCCTTGAGGGTAAGCTTGCCAGGGCAGCAATTCACCCACAGTGCAGGGCCTGACACAGGGCGGCTGCTCAATAAGTTGCAACCAGGCTTTAAAAAGCCAACCCTCAGACCTCAACTTCTTCATCTACCGGAAGGGAATAAATAATAGCACCTTCCTGAGGATAAAATCGAGAATGGATAGGAAACTGGCACAGAGGCAGCATTCAGTTACGTGTTAGCTCTGGACCCATTGCTAGACTTAGCCTAGGCAGCGTGACCTATGATACCTGTGTTCTCTGATAACGCCAGCACAAAGGCTCATCGGGAGGAGCCGGCTAGCACCCTGCTTTGCATATTTTTATGATAGTTGACTTGCAAAGAGTCGGAAACGACTTAGCGACTGGACAACAACAACAATGTTTTGACAGATAGCTCCAAAGTAAGCTCTGTCTTTTTTTTTGGTATGTTTTTGGTTTGGTTTGGTTAAGCTCTGCCTCGGTTTTCCCCTTCTCCCCTGGGAAAAAGATAACAGAAAGACCTCCTGTTGAAATGCACACCTGGAATCCTCAGCCTGGACACCGCAGACCTGGAAGGGCCCCTGTTCACCAGCCCCGCGGTTACACCCACCTCCCCTAAACCCCCACCCCCTACCTTGAGTGTTGCGCCCAGCGAGCGCAGGCCGGTGGAGTGGCGCGCCAACTTGAGCACGCGGAAGATGCGCATGAGACGGAACACCTGCACCACCTTGCCCAGATCGCCCAGCTCCTCGCCACCCGCTCCGCCCCGGTCTCGGAGCGCCGCACCGGCCAGCAGCGTAAGGTAAAAGGGCAGCACGGACACGATGTCAATGAGGTTGAGCGGGTGGCAGAAGAAGTTGCGCGTGCTGGGCGCTAGCAGCAGGCGCGACGACACCTCGAAGCTGAACCAGGCGATGCAGAAGTACTCGAGGCGCCGCAGCACCGGATCGTCGCGCACGCCCTCCGGGCTGCGGCCCGCGGCCACCGCTGCCACCGCGGCCGCCGCCTCGCGGGCCTGGTACTCGGGCAGGCTGTGGATGCACATGGCGGCGATGGAGGCGAGCACCACGCCGATGGAGACGCAGCTGAAGAGCTTGCTGGGCAGCGAGTAGCCCGGGTTCTCCATGGTGAGCCAGAGGCGGCGGCGCAGGCGGCCGCAGCGCGCCGCCCCGTAGCGCGCCAGCTCGCGCTGCACGTCGGAGATCTCATCGGGGCACGGGTCCACGCTGCTCGGCGTGTCGCTGTCCTCGTCCCAGGCGCGCGGCCGCGTCACCCGCCGCTCCAGGTAGCGCGCGCGGCAGCACGTGGCCAGCGCGCTCTCGCCCAGGCCCCAGTAGTCGGCCTCCTGGCCAAAGGCGAAGACGCACAGCTCGTCGAGCACGTGCAGGTGGCCAGTGCGGTAGAAGTGCAGCAGGCCCAGGAAGAAGCCCGGGTGCCGATCGAAGTAGAACTCGCGCGCCGCCGCGTCGTAGTCGTCGCACAGGCGCCGCGCCTGCTCCTCCGACGCCGCGGCCTGCAGGCGGCCCAGCCGCGTGCCTGGGAAGCGCGCCAGGGCTCGCGCGCTCAGCCGCCGCCGCACGCCGCCCACGTTCACGCGCAGCGCCTCGTCGCTTCGCCGCCAAGGGACCCGGGCGCCGGGCCCCGGGGACTCGCTCACCATGGCTGAGGCACCCTGGCCTGCGGACAGGGAGGGTCACGCTGAAAGGCGCGTCCTCCGACCTCCCTTCCCCAAAGTCAAAGTGAGGTCGCTCAATCGTGTCTGACTCTTTGCGACCCCATGGACTGTAGCCCGCCAGGCTCCTCTGTCCATGGGATTTTCCAGGCAAGGGTACTGGAGTGGGTTGCCATTTCCTTATCCAGGGGATCTTCCCTACCCAGGGATCAAACCCAGGTCTCCCACATTGCAGGCAGACACTTTACCATCTGAACCATCCTTCCCCAAAGACCAGGTCTAAATTCCCTCCCTGCGCCATCCACCAGCCAAGTGTGTTGGAGGTTCCATGTGAAGCGTCTGGTATGCCATAGGCGCACAGTGAGTGTCAAGTGCCCTCTGGACTCAAGAGTCAGGCTTGGGTTTGACTCTCACTCCCCGACTGGTGGGTTTTTGGCCAAATCATCAAGTCCGCCTCCTTCATTTACATAAAGGAAATGCTGAGCTGTACCTTGGATGATGAGAACTATTGAAGGCAGAATGTCCTGGAACCTGGTGGCTGCCCATACAATATGTCTCCTTGCCCAAACTTGGATTTTCGCATACCAGAGGTTTCCTACTGGATCTTGGTCAAGCCCGTACTTTGAACTTCAGTTTCCTCTTTTACACAATGGGATAGTTAATGCTTACTATCTAGGGTTATTGGGAGAATCAGTTTAGACCAGAAGTTCTTAAGATGCGTTCCCTGAGCTAGCAGCATCACCATCACCTGGGGATTTGTCAAAGATGCACTGTATTCTTAGCCTGCTGGGGACTTGCTGAATCACCGACTCAGGGGAGGGGATTCAGCAGTGTGTGTTTCACCAAGTTTGGAGGGTGATTCTGATGCACGGTCAGGATTGCGAGTCATTGGCTTAGACTTTTTAATCGGTAGAGTCTGTCAGAGGGCTTCGGTGGTGGCTCAGCAGTAAAGAATCCACCTGCTAATGCAGGAGACATGGGTTTGATTCCTGGGTCAGGAAGGTGCCCTGGAGGAGGACACGGCAACCCACTCCAGTATATTGCCTGGAAAATCCCATGGACAGGGGAGCTTGGCAGGCTATGTATAGTCAGTCCATAGGGTCACAAAGTGTCAGATACGACTTAGTGACTAAACAACAACCGTAAGCATCAGTCAAACAGAATTTTGGCTCTTGTGTGACCACAAACAAGTCATGTCACCTTTCACAGCTCCTGTCAACCATCGCCAGGGGTGGTTAAAAATATTAACCACCTGTCGTTAGCAGGCCTGGCACCAGAGGGGTGTAGTAAGTCGTTCACCTGTTTTACTGTCTCCCAGAGTTAGGCAAACCTGGGCTTATCACCACCCCAATGCAGCTGGAGCCTTGAAGAGGATGCTTTTCTCCAGATTTCTATTTCTGGCACGATGCACAATTCACAATGCAGACAATAGCACCTGCTCCCGAAAGCTGGAGGATTAAGGTGGGTTATGGATGTGCTCAGCCTTAGTGGATACTCAGGAAATGTTAGATCCTTCCACTCCTCACTGTCTCCAAGCTCTGCTGGATTCAAGGGCTAGTGACCACCTCCTGACCCTCAGTAATCTCATCTGGACTGGGTTCAGTAATGCCTGCTTCTCAGGGTGAACCAGGGACTGAGTTTGTATCCAGCTGCTGGCCTAGTGCCTGACAGGAAGCACGCAGGGTGCCTTTCTCTCACTCTGAGCCTAGTGTTTAATTAAGTGGGGATTTTGTCCTTACCTCTGTCACTAGTGTGACCTCTGGCCAGTCTCCTCCAGCTCTGGGTTTTAGCTCCCTTATCTACAGAATGGAGATAATACATTCCGGTGAAGAGTTATTGTGAGTATGTGTGAAGAGGCCCCTGGAACACAATAGATGCTCAATAAATGTCAATTCATGGCACTTCCCTCATTAGACTTGGGTTCAAATTCTGCATCTGCCATTTACTAACTGTTGACCTTGAGCAGAATCATGCCCCTCTCTGAGCTTTGGTTTCCTCATCTGTAAACTGGGGAACATCATACTTTTCATGAGAAGTTTTGAGGATTAAGTGAGGCAAATTGTTAATGGGCAGCACCATTCCTGGCACATAATTCATGCACAATAAATACATATGTGATGCCGCTCCTATGCCTCTGCTGGACTTGGAGTCAAAAGATGGGGTTTCTAATCCAGTTCCATCACGCATTAGGCACATGACTGTGGGCAAATCCTTTTCCCTTTTTTCTAAAACCCACCTTCCTGCTTTATGAAACAAGATGAATAATTTAACAAACCTTCCCTGACAAGAATCTGAATATCAGTAAGAAAGATTAATGATTTGCTCAAAATCATTTGCTCAAAATTATTATCCAGCTAGCCCATGGCACAGTTGAGGCTAGAGACTAGACTTTTTGATTCAAGACTCTCCATACATTAATTTTGAGCACCTACTATGTGCTGGTCCCTTCTCTGGGCTCTAGATACTCTTGACTGAGTTTAATCCCTCCACCCTGACTGGGAGGTTTTCGACTCCTGCTGTACAGATGAGCCGATGGGACAGCCCCAGAGCTCAGCCAGTCCCACACTGCTCACTCCTTGAGGGGCTTCTCATAGTGGGGCCCCAGGCACTGGGAACCCCGGGGCAGCCTGGCTTCCCATTCTTGCAGCCCACGCCCCTTCCCCTAACCTCGTGGCTCCCCGCTCCCCAAGGGAGGTCCCTTACCTGTAGGGGCTCCTCCAGGGTGCCTGCAGGCTGTGTAGTTCCCAAAGGCGCAGAGGCTGGAGAGCCGCTGTCTGGGCGGGATCTCTCTGCCCCGCGGCCCCTCTGTGCCTCTGCAGCCTGCAGCCAGAGGCCCCGCTGCCGCCTCTGCCCAACCTTCCTCCGTCCCCGGTGGCTGAGGTCTATTGATCGCTGCCGCTGCCTGGGGAGGGAGCCCGGAAACAGTGGTTTCTATTCCTGACTCGGATTAGAGAAGAAGGGGGGTGTATGGAGACTGGGCCCCCACAGCATCCTCACCAAGTCAGGGGCCAGGGGATGAGGGGTAATTTGGTGGGGGGTCCCTGTAGAGAAGGACAACAGTAATAATAGCTTCATTAGTTGAGTCCTTAATATGAGCCAGGGGCTGGGCTTCAGGTGACTTATCTAAGTTCTTGCCGGCAGGGTCTTCTGTTCCTTGTTTCCAAGTGTCACTTGCTCAGGGCACTTAGCTAGACCTTGTGGCCCTGGAATTGGAACTCACATATTCCAATATTTCAGCAGGGACATCTTGAAACAGGGAAGCCTGAAACAAACCATTTTGCCCCCAAAATTCAGTGTCCTTACCTGCCCACAGAAATCCTGATTCACGGTGGCAAGGGTAAGACAGAACCCTGCCAAAGAGCTTTGTCAAAGTGTGTGACCCACAAGCTTTTATTAAACAGCTATTGTGTGCCTGGTCCTGAAGATTAGGACCTGGATACAAGAAAGGATTCCTACTTTATAGATATTGTTATTAATAATGATGGCTTATTTATTGAGCACTTACCTTGGTTCTAATATTCTATAGACCTCATCTCTTAAACTGCACAATGTTTGTGGCATAGGCACCATTATTATCATTTCAGTCTTGCAGATAAGAAATGTAAGGCTTTGAAGAGATGAAGTGACTTGCTCAAGGTCATATGGTCAGTCGACTTCTGAGTCCTCTAGGCCATCAGTGTCTGATAGATGTAATGTGAGCCACATATAGGCTTTAAATTTTTCTTAAGGCAACCTTTAAAAACAGTAAAAAGAAATGGGTAACATTAGTCTTACTACTATATTTTATTTAACCCCAATATTATTAATATAATTTCAACATGGAATCAGTAAAGAAAGTATGAATGAGGAATTTTACATTTTCACTTTTGTGCTGTCTTCAAAATCCAGGTATTACTTTGGAGGAGGTTGTTTGTTTTTAGTATTTATTTATTTGGCTGCACCAGGTCTTAGCTGCGGTGTGTGGAATCTTTACCATCTGAGCCAGCAGGGATGCCCCACATGTGGGCTCTTTTACTTGCAACATGTGCGGTCTTTTCTTCTTTTTTTTAGTTGCAGCATGCAAACACCAGGCCTTCCCCGGTGGCTCAGACGGTAAAGCATCTGCCTGCAATGCAGGAGACCTAGATTCGATCCCTGGGTTGAGAAAATCCCCTGGAGAAGGAAATGGCAACCCACTCCAGTACTCTTGCCTGGAAAATCCCAAGCATGGAGGGGCCTGGTAAGCTACAGTCCACGGGGTCGCAAAAAGTCGGACACAACTGAGCGACTTCACTTCACTTCATGCAAACTCTTTCTTAGCTGTGGCATATGGGATCTAGTTCCCCAACCAGGGATTGAACCTGGTCTCCCTAGCAACTTGAAAAATATGAAATTAATCACCTCATAGTTTCTGTGGATCAGAAATCTGGGTATGGCACAGCTGGATTCTCTACTCAGGGTCTTACTAGGTTGAAGTTAAGGTGTCAGCCAGGGTCATGGTTCTCATCTGGGGTTTGGGGTTCTCTTCCAGCTCACAGAGTGTTGGCAGAATTCATTTCCCTGTGGTTGTAGGATGGACCTTTTCTTGCTTGCTGTCTGCTGGGGATCACTCTCAGGAATGTCCCTTGGGATGGCTGTGTGTGTGTGTATGTGTGTGTGTGTGTGTGTGTGCATGTGTGTGCGCGCGCTAAGTCGCTTCGGTAGTGTCTGACTCTTTGCTACACTATGGACTGTAGCTCACCAGGCTCCCCTCTCCATGGGATTCTCCAGGCAAGAATGCTGGAGTGGGTTGCCATTTTCCTTCTCCAGCGCGTCTTCCTGACCCAGGGATCGAACCCTAATCTCTTACACCTCCTGCATTGGCAGGCTGGTTCTTTACCACTAGTGCCACTTGGGATGGCTGTCATCGCCTTGACACCCCCACTCATTAAGCTCTGACTATGGACCAGGCCCACAAGAAATAGAGGCCAGTGAGTTATTATCCAATGGTAGAGTCAGACCCACCCATAAATAATGACATCTCAACTGTTCAGACAACATTTCCCCAAATGTGGAGCAATTTGAAATGATCTTGGGTGTGTCTGGATGCAACATCGTACAACAGTGACTCTTGCACTGAGAAAGTTCTTTTCGATCCTTCTGATCACCCCAGCAAGAATATCCCAGATTGGAGATCTGTGTCTTTAATGTCTCTTTAACCCTCGGTAATCTTCCTTTATTACAACAGAGACAGCGAGCAGGCTTCAGGCTCACAGTTCGGCCAGGTGGCAGTATCTAGCCAGAATCTAATATTATTATTTCATATCATTTAATCAGACATGATTTACTTACATGGAACTTAATTGCTTTCAGTGCATCTGTTTTTACACTTACATTCTGTTTGTGAAAAGTGTCCCTGCTTATCCCATTTAAAGTAGTGATATCCAGTGTTTCTTCTCAAGTAAATTTATTTTTATACAAAATGAGTCCCTTGGAAGAAAAACATTAGGTCAATAGGAGTACAGGCAATACACAAAATATTATGATGCTATTTTGCAGATATGGCGAACACTGTGAACAGATTGATGTTTGGAAAATTCTTCTAGAACAGTGTTTATTAGAAGGTTGGAATTTCCACTGGCAGAGGGGCTTCTCTCTGGATTGCTGGGTCCCAGACCCCACCCATCTTCATATCTTCCTGCAGAGAACCCCATCCCGAGGTTCAGAGTTATGGATCCTAAGCCAGAATTAGCCTGAGGAGAGAGAAGGAAAAGGTTAACCCCCTTTCCATAATAAAACTCTGGGTTCTGGGCCTGATTCCCCCATCGAGGCCCCATCAGCCCAGCCATGAAGGCAGGATCCCCCGCCCTCCTTCACAAAGGCAAACTGAAGCTCCGAGCATTTAGGGCTGTGGTCCAGGTGATGCGAGTTCAGCAAGAGAACAGGGACCCCCAGTTCCTCTGTCATCCTCGGAGGACCCCTCCCACCCCATCCACTTTTCCAGTGCTGGCCACAGGAGGCCCAGGCTTCTGGGAAGGTTCCTGTTCAGCTGGTTGAACTTGAGGAATGTCTTAGGGCTGGGGCTCAGAGAGGAAAGGAGCGTGCCCGAGGCACACACAGCCCTACCTCAGACAGGGTTTCTGCAGTCCCGGCCACAGGCGCCCAGGCAGCACCGCTTGCGGCCCTGGCAGTCCGAGTCCTTGGAGCACAGGTGCTGCATGGGGCTAACGCAGCGCAGACGGTCCTCAGGGCATCTGCCCATCTTAACTGCAACACAGGGACCGGGTGAGCCCTGCCTGTGCCCCGGCCCTGGCGTCAGGGGTCTGGCTGGCGATCAGCAAGGTGGAGAGGGACCCTTACCTGAGACCTTCCGGACACACTGGAGGAAGCACCCTTGGCGACAGCACTTCATCCCTGAGGGACACTGGCTGTCTTGCAGACACTGATCAGGCACCCGGAGGAGGCAGGGCCCGTCATCCGGTGGGCAGCCCCCAGACTTCTCTGTAAGAGAATTCCCCAAATTTTGCCACTGGAGGCAGTTCAGAATTCAGTATAAGCGCTGTCCTGGGGATAGCATGATCTAAATTCTCCATTCCACACTTCTTTGCCCATCGTTTGCAATTTTTTTTTTTTTTGGAATGGACTTGCTTGTTTTTTTTTTTTTAACTTTTTTTATTGACATCTAAAGTGAAATGTAACATTATGTTAGTTTCAGGTGTGCAATGTGATGATTTATTTTTTATGTCCTGCAAAATGATCACCACAGTGTCTCATTAACATCCATCACCATCATAGTTAAATTGTTTTTCTTGTGATGAGAACTTTTAAGATCAATTCTTTTAGCTACATCCAAATGTGAATTATAGCATTATTAACTGTAGGCACCATGCTGTACATTATATCTTCGTGACTTACTTTATATCTGGAAGTGTGTACATTTTGACCCTCTTCACCCATTTCACTCCCACCCCTACACCCTAGCTTTGGCAACAACCACCCACTGTTTTCTGTGTCTGTGAGCTTGATTTTTTTGTTTCTGAGATAATCCCATACAGTAGTTATCTCTCTCTGATTTATTTCGCTCAGCACAACGGCCTCAGGTCCATCCAGGCTCCTGTAAATGGCTGGCAAGGCTTTTGCTGCTGTTGTTTTTTAGTTTGTTTTGTACTCTAAGCCTCAGTTTTCTGTCTGTGAAATGGGAAGCTAAACTCCATCCTCCCAGGGTTGGTTTGAGACATATAAGGCAGGGGAAAAAAAAAAAACCCAACAATTTTAAGTTCAAAATCTCCACTGGGGCACCTGGACCGCACCTGGCCCAGCCCCAGCCCATCTCTCTGGTCTCTTCCTCTCCCCTGTCTCCACCTGGCGGCTCCTGATCAACTCCAAGCTGCTTCTCTTTGCAGGCCCTGTTTTCTTGCCCCGTGTATTACTCTCAAGTTTTCATCTGCCTTTCATCCCTAACCTTCTCTCCAAATCCAGGCTCCCCACTCATAGACATATACACAGAGACCCAGTCATATACACACACCGGTGTGGTCAGAGTGTTACAGGCCCAGAAGGGATGGAGGTGGAGGCATCTCCTGGGTGGAGAGGCACCTGTCTTGCTATCTCTGCAGCCCCAGCCTCTCCCATCTGTTGACAGGTCAGACTCAGCCTTTTAAAGGAGGAGGAGGAGAGGAGAGGTAGGGTAGGTAGAGCTTCCTTCCGACAGATCCCCGATCCCAGAAACCACGCCTCCTACTCAACTCAGGAGTCCCTTTCACAGATTGGGCTGGGAGACAGAGAAGCCTGGAGAAGGACACAAACAAGAAGGCAGGGGGCCAGACCAGACCTCGTTTCCACAGAGGATGACAGAAAAGACCATCTCCATGCCATGCAGACCCACAGGTCCAGACGCCCCCATGGAGACACCAAGGAGCAGGGACCGACCGTCCACTCCAACCCTCTCCAGAGGCACAGGAAGACACGTGTTCTCACATGGACACTCATGCAGCCTCAGACACACGCATGTGGTCGTCCCTAGGGATACATGGGCAGACGCAGATCACACTGACAAGCAGGCAAAAGGTACACATATAACTAGAGGTAGACACATGCGTGTGAACACAATCCTACACTCAGACGTGTAGACAGGCAAGCACCGGGAAACTGGCAAGAAAACATTTACAGCTGCACACGCAAGCAGGCTGACAGGCATGAAGATGTACAGACAAGAGGCAAGCTGCTGGAAGTACTAAGAAGTGGTCACACGCACACACACACACACACACACACACACACTGTTACACTTCATTGCCTGCCTTCCCCAAAACCCTTATTCTCACCTTAAAGGTAGAAACCACCTCTGTCCCTGGAGCAGAGGAACCTACCCATACTCACCTCCCTTCCTCCTGCCCAAGGCAGCAGGTAACTGGCTCCCCAAACCCAGGAGGGCCACCAGGAGGAGGAGGCTCTGGGCTCTCATATTTCTTTTGCTGACACCTGATAAGGTAGAACCCAGAGGCCCCCAGATTAACACCTACTAACCTTGAGAGGCTAGAGCAACTGAGTTAAGGGAGGAAGGAGAGAGGATAAACAGAGTGGTATGTGTCTGTCTCATCCTGGCCCCACCCCCTGCCCAAGAGCCACCGTGCAAGGCTGCTTGTGCAAGAACTGATGACGGATGAGGACCCATCCTGCGTGTCAGGGGCTGGGATCCGGTCCTGCCTGTATCGCCTACTTGGGTTGTGATTTGGAAAAACCTTGTCCGTGTTTGGACTTCAGTTTTTCTCATTTGTATAAAGGGTGAGAGTTGTTGAGTCAGATAGTCCCTTTCCTGGGTCTCTAACATCTTGAAGCCCCAGCCATGGCTTAGGTGGAGGATAGAAGTCGGCTTTGAATGTCCAGGAAGGGTTTGCAGAGCTCTGAGACCTGTGAAGTGGAGCATTTGAGTTAGGGTCAGCACTCTGCTGGAGACGGCTGGCCCAGGCTGGCCCAGTGAGTGGGGCCAGCCCTGGTCTCTCCTCTTGGGCTCTGGTGGATGAGAGAGAGACCACCCTGCCTTTGGTAAGATCACCTCCAGTGGCATCTGGTAGCTATCAGGGGTGGATGGAGCAAGGCTTTAGATTTGGCTGTGGTGGCCGGTCACAGAGGATGAAGGTGGCCTCTGGGTCCCCTTCCCTGGCCCTAAGGGATCCTTAGCAAAAGGTCATCTTAGCCAAGGCCCCCCCGCCTAGATTTCACATCATCTGGCTCCTGTGTTTGGTGGAAGAGAGACAAGTGGAGCTCAAAGTCCTAAGGGGCCCCAAGCGGAAATGTACTGAACCTGAGTAACTCACCAGGACTGGAAGAGAGCAAGGCCATCCTCCCCGCCCTCCCATCTGAAAGATAAGGGAACAGTCGGCTGTAGATGGGAGGGGGCTGGCTCAAGGACACAGTTAATTCTTAACTAGGCTGGGACATCTTCTTCGTGAGAACATCGCCTCTCCATGATCCCCATCCTGTTCTCGGAAGTGAGGCGATACCTCCTCTGACCCTGAGAAAAGAAGAGAATGTTCCAGTCCAGGACAACCCTCACAGTCAGGAAGTGTTCCCGGGGGTTTAACCTCATGCTATCTTCTAAGCTCTCAGGAAAAGAAGGGCCCTGTAGTTCATGATCTGATGTGACTTTGGAAATTCTGGCATCCCCATGGCAGCTTTATTTAGAAGGCAAATTTTATGAGGCTGATTTTTATTTCTGATTCCAAACTGCACAGACTACTTGGCTGTTTCTCACAGCCAAGTTCAGTAAAAATCTAAACCCCAAACTGAAGCTCAGAGAAGGAGAGTTATTTTCCTGAGGTCACCCAGCAAGTTCGGGGAAAAGCTGAGACTGACTTTCAGGCCATTGTTCTTGAAGTCACTCAGAGTATCTCCTCCCAGGAACTTGAACTTCCTTGGCACCTCCTTGGAACCCGACTGCTAGACCAGTGCATGGACAGCAGAGCCATGAGGTCACTGGGGTCTGTCTAGGAAAGTCCCCCTTCCACCATAGGCTCCTGCCACCTCTTAAGTCTTCCCTACCCCCAAATTATTATTGTCTAGAGAAATGCTGGGCTGGATGAAGCACAAGCTGGAATCAAGATTGGCGGGAGAAATATCAACAACCTCAGATATGCAGATGACACCACCCTTATGGCAGAAAGTGAAGAACTAAAGAGCTCCTTGATGAAAGTGAAAGTAGAGAGTGAAAAAGTTGGCTTAAAGCTCAACATTCAGAAAACGAAGATCATGGCATCTGGTCCCATCACTTCATGGCAAATAGATGGGGAAACAGTGGAAACAGTGTCAGACTATTTTGGGGAGCTCCAAAATCACTGCAGATGGTGACTGCAGCCATGAAATTAAAAGACGCTTATTCCTTGGAAGGAAAGTTATGACCAACCTAGAGAACATATTAAAAAGCAGTGACGTTACTTTGTCAACAAAGGTCCATCTAGTCAAAGCTATGGTTTTTCCTGTGGTCATGTATGGATGTGAGAGTTGGACTGTGAAGAAAGCTGAGCACCGAAGAATTGATGCTTTTGAACTGTGGTGTTGGAGAAGACTCTTGAGAGTCCCTTGGACTGCAAGGAGATCCAATCTAAAGGGAATCCGTCCTGAATGTTCATTAGAAGGACTGATGCTGAAGCTGAAACTCCAATACTTTGGCCACCTGATGCAAATAACTGACTCATTTGAAAAAACCCTGATGCTGGAAAAGATTGAGGGCAGGAAGAGAAGGGGATAACAGAGGATGAGACAGTTGGATGGCCATCACCAACTCAATGGACATGAGTTCAGGTAAACTCTGGGAGTTGGTGATGGACAGGGAGACCTGGCGTGCGGCAGTCATGGGGTCACAAAGAGTCGGACATGAGCAACTGAACTGAACTGAACTGAGAGGAGACTGTTCATGCCACTAAATTATTCTAGCATATCAGAGACTCAGGGTGTTTTGCCTTATCATTTATTTCTCAAAAGAGACCACAGGGAGGAGGTTACTGTGCCATCCAGGCAGATGGAGTGCCTGCCAGTGAAGCTGAATCTCAGACTCCAACAGGAGAGATGCTTAAAGAGCAGGGACCTCCCAGTAAACTGTTGCAGCAACACTTTCTGATATTCCTGGGACATAATGAGGTGAGATGGCAGTGCTAGCAGAGCTGAGGGTCGGTGGTCTGAGTTGGAGCCTGCAGTGAAAGTGGGTGTGCCCAGTAGGGAGCTACCTACAGGTGTGGGGGAAATGTGCAAGACCCAGTGTGGAGACTTCATTTTCCTCCACAGTCTGTACTGGCTTCTGGGCATTAGATAAAATAGCAACCTCTTCCAGTTTAGACCACATGACCCCATATAGGAGAGGAACCTTGTCGTCCCACCCTCCCAAGCTCTTGGTTGTGTCTCGAACCCTTGTAATTGTCCAAGCCAACTTCTTTGTTCTTCGTGGCTTGTGGGTGTGCCAAGACCCTCTCCAAAGTGAGTATTTTCTTGCTTGCCCAATATGTAGCACTGGCTCAACTCATTACTGGATTTCTTTCAATGGCTTTGTGTTGTAGCTGTCAACTTTGTGTGACCAGGGGTGGAGGTGAGTTGAGGAGCCTCCTGTATCTCAGTCATGGACCAGAACTTCCTGTTTTCAGTTCTTTTACATATACATCTGGGAGTGGAATTGCTGAGTCATCTGGTAATTCTATGCTGACCTTTTGGAGGAACTGTCAGGCTGTTTTCCACAGAGTTCGAACCATTTTACCTTCTCCCCAGCAATGTACAAGGGTTCCAATTTCTTCACCTCCTGGCCGATGCTTGTCATTTTCCATTAATTTTTTTAAATTTTAAATTTATTTATTTTAATTGGAGGCTGATTACTTTACAATATTGTATTGGTTCTGCCACACATCAACATGAATCCGCCACGGGCGCACACGTGTTCCCCATCCTGAACCCCCCCCACCTCCCTCCCCATACCCTCCCTCTGGGTCATCCCAGTGCACCAGCCCCTGAAGTGGTATCTTGTGACTTTGATTTGCATCTGACTAATGACTGGAGAAGGAAATGGCAACCCATGTATTCTTGCCTGGAAAATCCCATGGACGGAGGAGCCTGGAAAACTGTAGTCCATGGGGTCACTAAGAGTCAGACACGACTGAAGTGACTTAGCAGCAGCAATGACTAGTGATGTTGAGCATCTTTTCCTGGTGCTCACTGGCCAGTTGTGTATCTTCAGAGAAATGTCTAAGTTCTCTCCCCATTTTTAAATTGGGTTGTTCATCTTTTTAATGTGGAGTTGTGAGAGATCTTTGTATAGTCTGGGTCATAGGCCCTTATCAGAGACCTGGTTTGTTTCTTCTCAGCAAGATCTTCTCACTATCCTGATAGGATCCTTTGATGCACAAGTTTTTTAATTTTGTTGACCCTTATGTGTTTTAAATATCCTTTGACTTGAAGCTATTATATATAAAGCAGTCAGTGGACTTATTCTTTGAGCTACCTCTGTCCCTCATCCTCCTGCCTGACTGAAGTTTTGGCGTTTGTACATTATCACAATAGGTCACATTTACATACTATTTATTACTCCTTCATCAGACTTAATTCCACAATGAAAATGTTCAGTAGCAGTAATAATCATGTTGCTAATTCCCGCAAGTGTTTCTTGATTGAATAAATCTTGTCTCTTGGAAACTCCCCAGGAAAGTTATCAGAAACAATATTTCTTGAGTTCTTGCACATTTAGAAATACATTTAGGTCAAGGACAAATTTTGTACAAAAATCCTCAGTGCATATTTTCTTCCATAGAGTATCTAAGTGTTGCTCCACTATTTTCTGGCATTGAGTAGTGCTATCTTACAACCTGATTTTTTAAGGTTTTGTTTCTTTTTTAGTTGGAGGGGGGAGGGTTGGCCTTCTGAAAGCTTCTATTTTTATCTTGAAAGACCACAATATTTATGTGCATTCATCTTATGTTTACTATAATGTGAGCTTTTAATATGCATACTCAAATCTTTTATTTCAGAAATATTTTCCTCGATTATTGTTTTAAATAATTCTTCTGTTTTGTTGACTCGGTTTTCTTTCTGGTAGGACTTGATTTTTGTGTCTGGTGGATCTTCACTGACTTTTTAATATTTAAGACTCTGTGTTTTTAAGCTACTTCTTTAGTTATTTTTATTTTATGTTATATACTTTTTTTAATGTTATATACTTTTTAAAATGTTTTCCTTTTTCTTTCTTACTTTACTTAGTCCTTATTTATGAAATATTTTTGTCCTTTTCTTCAATTCCTCTTCTCTCCATCAGATTCTATTTCACATCTTCCTGTTACCTTGCTATCTCTTCTTTGAGTTTCTCTATTTCTCTTATGATGGTTCCTCATACCTTTGGGCTTCCCTGGTGGCTCAGATGGTAAAGAGTTTGCCTTTAGTGTGGGAGACCTGGGTTCCGTCCCTCGGTTGGGAAGATCCCCTGGAGAAGGGAACGGCTACCTACCCCAGTATTTTTGCCTGGAGAATTCCATGGACAGAGAAGCCTGGTGGGCTACAATCCAAGGGGTAGCAGAGCTGGACACGGCTGAGCGACTTTCACTTCTCCTCATACCTTTAATTTGTTTCACTAGTTTTAAAAATCTATTTTAGATTATAATTTTTTCTCAGCTTTGTGGTGATATTTTACTGGGGATTTTAAAACTCCTCTTTCAAATGCTTTTAAGGTTTGCTTCTCATTTCTGTTGTTTTTTTTTAAAGGAGTCTCTTTATACAGCTTATATGATTTCCAAATTTCTTATTTTAAAATCAGAGTCAGGGACTATTTTTGAAAGGAGTATCTTATTTGAGTAGGAAGGGTTGGAAGTAATAGGTTTCTTAATTTAGCTCAAGGGCTCCCTCCTCTGTTGCAGTTTTCCTAATACATAGGGGGACTTCTCTTTCGTAGGTACTTGTTGAAAGAGGAGGGCTCCCACCATCAGCCCTGGCCACTATGAGATATTACTCCAGCATTGCAAGGTAACAACTGCTCTCATAGATACCCTGTATTCTTCTCTATTTGTTTTATTCATATCTCCCAGCACTTGTGTCCTGCCTTGCTTATTCTCAGACCCACTCACTTCAGCTCCCACTCAAGGTGGGCACTTTGCTTTCTGAGAGGTGAGTATTTTCTAATCGGAAGTATAAGTATGGGAGGGAGCTGGGGTATGGCAGGTACTATGCAGTGTCTCCATCTACAAGCATTTCAGCTGCTCCCAGACTGCCTTCCTGCAGGGGTTGTAAATGCCTATCTTTCCCCAGACTCTTTCATATCCAGGATTTCACGCGTGATTCGGGTTCTTACAATGAGATGTGCTCATACAATAGCTGAAATTCTTTTTCTGCTTGAGCTACCTAGGTGATTTCTTTTGACTGCCTCTGATTCATGCCCTATTTTACTTTTACATTATGACATATTTTAAACATCCCTTTGTAGCACATTAATGATTATGTGTATATATAATCATTTCTTTAGATGCAACTCTCAATTACACTGTTTCCTCCACTCATGTGATTACTTGAGTGCTTTATTCTAGCCTATAATGAATTTTGGTGGCTCAGTGGTAAAGAATCTGCCTGCCAATGCAGGAGATGTGAGTTTGATCCTTGGGTTGGGAAGATCCCCTGGAGAAGGAAATGGCAACCCTCCCCAGTACTCTTGCCTGAGAAATCCCATGGACAGAGGAGCCTGGGGGGGGCTACAGTCCATGAGGTTGCAAGAGAGTTGGACACAACTTAACGACTAAACAACAACAACAAATTATGAATTTTAATTTTCTTTATTCGATATGTTCAGATCATAAGAATAGTGATTTTTGCTGTGATGAAATAAAATTCTTATTTCCAGGCAGGATGAAAAAAAAGTTAAACACAAAACTCTCTCTCTGCATCCGTTTGGGCCTCTTTCCTCCCTCCCTAATGTGTAGTGTGCGCTTGCATTACATATTAAACAAACTTCCTTGAAGACAGGAGTGTCTGCTTGACCATAAAGATAACATTTCCCCCTTTCTTCTGACATTAGCAATATAATTTCTTAAAAGGATAGCATTCTTTCCCAACTCTGTGGGGGGATCATGGACTTCCTGCTCTCTTTATACGTGCTTACCTGCACTACGTGTCCTTGGTGAACTTTGTATAAAATATCAGTATGTCATTTTGATGTATGATCCTTTGTCTCAAAAATGTGCCTTCAACTTTCACCTGGTGGAACAGTTTCTCAGAGCTTTCTGAGAGTCTCTCTTCCAGGTTATAATCCTCAGTCTGGTTCAACTAAAATTCCCTTTCTTCTTAACTGTTAACTGAGCTTTCATCGACAGCTGTAACAAGAAAAAACTTAGAAACTAATATGGATAAAGGCAGAGCTACTCATGCTTATCCCCTTTCTACTCCCACCATCATCATGTAACCAGTATTCACAGCAGTGGATATTCCTTCAAACCCTTTTCCTTTTTCATACATAAGTATTTTTGTATACAGGAAAGTTCAACTGAAATATTATCAAAACCCATATATTACTCTCCGACTTTTTTTTTCTCTTGGTAAGATTTCATGGACATCACTGGAAGACAGTAAACAGAGATCTAATGATATTCATTTTTTGGCAATACATTTATAAATGTAATAGGATCCCATGAGACATGATGAGTTTTTTGGTAAATCAACATTTATTTATTTCTCTTCTTCTTCCTTCTATCCTACCTTCTTAACCTGAATCCTCCTTCAGCCACTTAGGGAATGTATATTAATATTATGATGTGCAGCCTTCTTAATATGACTGTAGCAATATTTGTTTACTATAGCCAAGTTAGAAACATACTCTTATTATGTGCAGTCATCTGTTTGAGGACTCTCTATTCTGTTTCATTTGCATATCTATCTATGGTTGTTGCAATACCACTTTATCATAATTATTACAGCTTTAAAATAAAGCTTGATATCTCTTACATCAAGTTTTATTAAATTATTCTTATTCAAGAGTATTGTGGCTATCTTGCCTTTTGCATTTTTTGTATGCATTTCAGAATTGCATTGCTAATTTTCTCTTGGTTTACTTCTATAAAAACTTTTCTTGGGGTTTGAGTGCATTGAGACTAAAAATCAATTTGAAGAGAATTGCCATGCTTATCATATTGAGTCTTCCAATCCATGAACATGGTCTACATATCTGATTTGGGAGTGTTACAAAACATCTCTCACTAAAGTTTTGTCATTTTCTCTGTAGTGAGTCTGCACAAAATTTATTACTTGTATTTATAAGCTCTTCATCTTTTATATGATTATAAAAATTATTAAAATTTCATTTGCTGATTTGTGTTGTTAATATATGTAGTACCATTGATTTTTGTACATTTCCTTTGTATGCATCTGTTGTGATAAACTCTTATTGATTCTAACAATTCTATGTAGATTTGTTTGGAATTTTATGAACATAGTTGATTTTTATGTTCATGAATCTATGTTCTATGAGTGAGATTTGCTAGAAGCTTCCTTTTTCATAGAAACCTTGTTGATAATTTTATTTTTAAACAGCTTTATTGACATATAATTGACATAAGTTCTTATTAAGCTCTGGTATCAAGGTTATATTTACTTCATAAAACATAAGAAACTGGGAATTGTTTCTTATTTTTATTTGTGTCATATTGGAATTAGTTGCTCCTTGATTGCCTTATAGAATATGCTTATGAAGAGGTCTAATCCTGATGCTTTAATTTAGTCAAATATTGTTGACTGTTGTTTCCATCTTTGTCATGGTTACAGTATTATTCCGATTTTCTACTTTTTCTTGTGTCAGTTTCAGTTTAGAAAGTTATTTTTTTCTGTGATTCATTTGTACCATTAAGATTTTTTTGGCACACAAATTGAAAAAAAGATTAATGACCCAGTTTCACCAATCTAAGGATATCATGAAGCAGAAATGCAGAAGTCCAGAGCAGAAATAGCCAAACAACAGCAGGCAATCTCTAGATAAGAGGAGAAAAGGGTGCCACTCTGAGGTGTTTTGAGCAGGTCTAAGAATGAATTAAAATTTTTGCTTGCAAACCTTATCACAGATAAAGACCTTTATAATATATAAGGAGTTAGAAGTTGAGAAGAAAAAAGCTAATGACTAGAGAGCAAAATGAGCAAAAGAAATGAAGCTTTCAGATAAAGAAATATAAGTGGCTTTTAAGATATGAAAAAATGCTTGAAATAATTGATAGAGAAATGCTAACTAAAAACTTCAGGAGTGTATCGCTTCTCACTCACCAGATTGGTAAAAATCTAAAAGATTTTGCTCATGTTTAATTTTACTAGCTGATGCCAAATTCATTTTCAAATAGGTTGCATGAATATACACTCTCACTAGTAATGAGTGAGAGTTTCTTCTCTCTACAAAACAATGAGAAAAAGAATAGACAACTCAGCTAGAAATGGGCAAGATGCTTGAGTTAACAGGAAATTAGAAAATCCAAGATAGTGGTTACCTCTGTGGAAGATGGAGAGGGAAGAAATTAGTGAGGAGTAAATGTTGATAGGGCCTATATACAGGAAATAGTCTCCTTTTTTACCTGGTAAGTGAGTAGAAATAGGGCCTATATACAGGAAATAGTCTCCTTTTTTACCTGGTAAGTGAGTAGAAATAGGGCCTATATACAGGAAAGAGTCTCCTTTTTTACCTGGTAAGTGAGTAGAAATAGGGCCTATATACAGGAAATAGTCTCCTTTTTTACCTAGTAAGCAGGCTGACATTTCAATGCTTTAATTCTTTGAATAATATAAGTTCTACACACTTTTTTTGTTTGTATAATTTATTTTGTGATGAGCGTTTTTTTTTTTTTTAAAGTAGCCTGACAACTCCAATGTCTTGCATTTATTATGGCTTCTTAATGTTTCAGCAGCACTGGTGGGCATGATGAGGTCTGAGTCCAGAGAGACAAAGGATGGAGATTTAAACAACTGTTTGGCTATAAAATACTTAGTTTGCTTCCATCCCTGTCTCGCCCAGAACTCAACTGTTATTTCCACACTTCAGGTTCTGTTCCTGTCAATACCTAACTTCTGTGTATTCATTTTTATTACTCTGAACTATGACAGCAGTGAGAAAATACCAACTTAGACTAGCTTAGGCAGTTTATTGGGTCATAACCGAACTACGGCAAAGGTGTGGGAAGAACTGCTCTCAAGATAGAGGGGCGTGAAGGGCTGGCTTCCAAAGTTTAGTCCCTTCCAAAGCCTCTCTTACCATCCTTTCTCTGCTTTTCTAATTGAATTAAGTTTATTTTTCTCAAACAGTTGCCCTCCTCCCAGACTGGAACCATAGCTTCAGGAGTTTCCAGCCTCATCTCTCCTACCAAAAGGAGGGACTTCCCCTTAGTGTCCATTTAAATAAAAGATGTCAACTGACCACATATGCACACACCTCTGATCTGTGACTGGCTGTCAAGCTTTCATGATCAACAGTCCCCATTAGATTCCTAAGTTGGTGGTACAAAGAAACAGGAGTCCTTCAGAAGAAACAGGGGGCCTGTTCTAAAAAGGAAGAAGCCATATTGGATGTATGCACTGTAGATTCCACCTTATAGATGGTTTTTATTTTCTTCCCTTTATGGGTATTCCCTCTCTTCTTACTGTGATTTCAAGAGCATCATGCCGCTCCAGATGTCGAATGCCACCTTCCCTATTACTTTCTTGGTGCATTTCAGAGGCTGCCTGTGAAATGGAAAAGTATAATGATTAGTCATTAAACATTCAGGGCAAATTTGCCTTTGAGAGTTTTTCTTGGGATCAGGGGGAGAATGAAAGAAAAGCCTAGCATGATGCTGGGAAGAATAAATTGTTAGGGTAGGTCTGGGTGGGGCTTGCAGGAGCTGGGGAGAAATGGGGGAACACCTTGGCTATACAAACAGTACTCCAGACCTACCACTGACTTGCTGAATGACTGTGGGCGATTCCTCTCTCTCCTTTGGGCTTCATACTCTTTAAGTATAAAGAATTTGGTCATGATGGTGCCTACAGACCAGCCAGCCCTACTTCTTTGTGAGAATGTGAGATAGCTCTTGGGGCTATTAGAAATGATGTAACAGCCACCATTTCTCCCTGTGGATAATCCTTGGGGAAGGGCCCAAGGTCCCTCCCAGGATGAGGGTGTATATTTCCTGGTAGAACTAAGAAAATTTAAGTCTTATCCCTTGTGAAACCACAGACCCACCCTTGGCACCTGGCCAAGCTGAAGCTGCATAAAACTAGGCTTAGCTTCAGCTCTCAGTCATACACCTTCTTGACAACATGAAGACCAGAAGCTTCTTGGTCCAGGTGGTGGTGCTTCTCGTCCTTGGGACGCTGGTGGCAGAGGCGGCTATCATAAGAGGTGAGTGGACAAGTGGCCTGGGTGAGGCTGGCTTGGGTTAAGGAGAGGTTGTTAGGGGCAGCCTGGGTCTTGACAAGGGGCAGCGGGCAGAGCTGGAGCCCACTCTTTAGCCTGGACAGCAGGCTAAAGTTTTGAGTGTATCCAGAGATGTAGGAAGTTGCCCACTAGATTCCATGTATGTTCTGCCCCAGGACTGAGAAATCAGGGCTGTTTGTGGAGTGTTGGAACATGGCCTTGGCCTCAAGCACTGATACTTGGACAGAACATGCAATGAAGCTGAGGAGCCCCAGGAATCTGGGCCCTGGGTGGTGTCTCTTCACTGCCTGTTTGCTCCATCAAAGCACCTGAGTCATCAGTCCTGTAAGGGGAGGTTAAGAACTAACAGGGCCTCAGAAATCATGGAGTCTGAAGACCTCTGTTTTCCAAAGCAGGACACCGAGACCTAGAGCGAGGTGAGGAATTGTCAGGGCAATCTCCAGAGCCAGGCTGGAGCTCAGGTCTCCTGGCATTTGTCTCAAAGCTCCTTGCCCTTCCACCAAGTTTCCTCAAAGATGACAATGTGTCCTCATCTCCTGAAAGTCACTCCTCCCTGGCATATCCTCATGAGGGCCCCAAGACCCAGAATGGAGGGTGAGGGGAAGAAATGGACACCCAAAGGAAACCTGGTCCTATGGACCTTTTCTCCAAAGCCCAGGGAACAGCCATCCGAGAGTGCAGACCCTAGCTAGCCCTGGTGAGCCTCCTCTGTCTCAGTGTCCCTCAGCTTAAGGGACACCGCAGTGAGCAATGGCTGGACCTGGAGGAAAGACTAGATAGTTGAAGCAGACACACTGGTCTAAATATTAGTAATAGTAGGGATATTTCTTTCAACAGGTCGTCCAAAAGGTCAAGGTACTAAGAAAACAAATGTTTTAGTCAATGAAAAGGGTCCAATCAACGGTCAATATCCTGTCAAAAGACCAAATCCAGTGAAAGGTCAAGGTCCAGTGAAAGGTCAAGATCCAGTCAAAGGTCAAGATCCAGTCAAAGGACAAGATCCAGTCAAAGGTCAAGATCCAGTCAAAGGTCAAGATCCAGTCAAAGGACAAGATCCAGTCAAAGGTCAAGATCCAGTCAAAGGTCAAGATCCAGTCAAAGGTCAAGATCCAGTCAAAGGTCAAGATCCAGTCAAAGGTCAAGATCCAGTCAAAGGACAAGATCCAGTCAAAGGTCAAGATCCAGTCAAAGGACAAGATCCAGTCAAAGGTCAAGATCCAGTCAAAGGACAAGATCCAGTCAAAGGACAAGATCCAGTCAAAGGTCAAGATCCAGTCAAAGGTCAAGATCCAGTCAAAGGACAACACCGAGTCAGAGGTCCACTCCTCACTAAGCGTGGCTCCTGCCCCAGGGTTCTGATCCGGTGCGCCATGATGAACCCCCCTAACCGGTGTCTGAGAGATGCTCAGTGCCCAGGGGCCAAGAAGTGCTGTGAAGGCTCTTGTGGGAAGACCTGTATGGATCCCCAGTGAGGTGAGAAATGGGTGGAGGGAAAGGTGGCCCGTGAGGGCGCAGAGAGGCCGACTGGCAGAGGGCGACCCTAGGCTATGGGGGAAAGGACACGGGAGGTGATGGAGAGACTGAGGGGTCTCAGGGGCTACAACTGGGGTCCTGAGAAGGATGGCATGTGGGCTTGGCCCTGCCTCCCACTGCCTCTGAGTCTTCCACCTGCTGACTCACATTTTCGATTCTTTCTCTTTTCTTCTACCAGGTAGAGTCTGTGCTGCTGCACCTGTGAGGTCCCCAGGGATGTAGGCCCTGGTGCCTGTAGCATGACCTTCTCCCACACTGCCCCTTCTTCCTCTCATCCAGGAGGCCCAAGCTTGAGCATGGACTGCTTCCCTCATGAACTTTCCAATAAAACACTGCTTTCAACTCCATTTGTTTCTGGTTTCTGTGACTTCTGGGCTCCCAAGAGCTCTGGGGAGATGGGTGTGGGTTTGGGACTTCCTGTCCCTAGTGAAGAGTGGAGCAGAACCCATGGCAGATGTTCTTGGGGTGTGAAGGAGAGGAGGAGCAGGAACAAGAGGTCTATTCCTAGGGTTCACTGTAGAAATCCAAAAATCAACCCAAGAACCGCAGCCTCCATTTCACCAGGAAACGGAAGCCTCTGGCCTCTGGCCTTGGACCAGGGAAATAAACCCCCAAACCTTCCCATTGACCTCCACTTCTGACCTGGCTATGATCAACCCTGCCAGTGTGACCAACCAACCCTCCTGGCTAAACCCCTGACTCCCTCCTTCCCTTCCTCTAATGTTTCCCATGAATCTGTATCCTCCAAGAAGACAGAAAGACAGATGCCAGGAAATCCCTGCTCATGAAGCATTTCACCCATTCATGATTGAGATGACCTCCAATAACACATAATTCCTTTGGGTGAAGCAATATCCTCTCCCAGCTTTCTATTTCAAGATGTGAATGAGGAGGCAAGACACATCGATCCTTCCATGTCATTGCTGGGGACGTACAAGTTGGGGTGGAGTAGACTGGAGGAGTGAAGACAGCGGGAAGGTGTATGTTGGCTAACCTTGGATGACCTCATGGCTCTGCTGTTGGCTCACCTGCCCCCCTGCCCTTGTGCAATGGAGTTCTCCAGGAAGAAGTGGGAGGAGCCTTGGGGTGCAGTGGGCACCCCACTTGGGAGTCAAGAGACCTGAGTTCTAGCTCTAGCCTCCTCCCAACTTGCTAGATGACTGCAGATGAATCTCTTTCTCTCTCTGAGCCTCAGTTTTGTCTATTCAGTTTGAGGGGAGTTGGGTGAAATTATTCTGGAAGTATAGTAATGAATGTCAGTTCAGCCCTGATATTCTGGCGCTGAAACATCTCTTCTTTGTGTATGTGTGTTGGGCTCTGCTAGAGGGGAGGTGGGGAGCAGAGGCTTTGTTGGGGGTGAGAGAACAGAGAGCCCAGTGTCCCTTAGACACACACCCTCAGGAGCCAGGGTTCCCCTCTGATTCTCCAGGGGATGGACTGGACCACACATCTTGGAGGACAGACAAGAGCAGTGCCTAAACTTCTGGCTTGAGAAACATATAATGCACCACTGGTGGTAAGAATGGTTCCTGTCTGAGTGTTTTGTCTCTTTCAGATCCTGTACTAAACATTTCATAACTATTGTCTTATTTCTCATTAGAACTCCCTCAGCTGGGCCATATACACCTCTTTAATTTTGTTAAAAGATTGAAACCATGGGACTTCCCTGGCAGTCCAATGGGTCAGACTCTGCACTTCCAGTGCAGAGGATGTGACTTTGATCCTCGATCAGGGAACTGAGGTCCTGCACAGCCAAAAAAAAAAGATTGAAGTCATGAAAGCATCATTAATCACCCAAAGACACAGAGCTAGTAAGTGATGATAAGTCCTAGTTTTTCAAAATTTTTAATTGAAGTATAACTGATTTACAATGTTGTGTTCATTTCTTTTGTACAGCAAAGAGATTCAGTTATACATATCCACACAGATTCTTTTTCATATGCTTTCCCATTATGATTTATCACAGGATATTGCATATAGTGCCCTGTGCTATACAGGAGGGCTTGTTGTTTATTCATTCTATATATTATAGTTTGCACCTACTAATCCCAAACTCCCAGTCCATCCCTCCCCACCCCCACCGCATTGTAACCACAAGTTTGTTCTCTGTGTCTGTGAGTCTGTTTCTGTTTCACAGATAAGGTCATTTTTGTAATAGTTTAGATTTCACCTCTAAGTGATGTCGTAACGTATTTGTCTTTCTCTTTCTGACTTTCTCCATTTAGTGTGATAATCTGTGGGTTCACCCATGTTGCTCCAAATGGCATTATTTCATTCTTTTTTATGGCTGAATAGTACCCTTTGTGTATATATCACACCTTCTTTATCCGTCCATTTGTTTTTGTTTTTGTTCATCTCTTGATGGTCATTTAGGTTGTTTCCATGTATTGGTTATTTAAATAGGCTATATGAACATAGTGAAGTGAAGTGAAGTGAAGTGAAGTCGCTCAGTCATGTCTGACTCTTTGCAACTCTGTGGACTGTAGCCTACCAGGCTCCTCTGTCCATGGGATTCTCCAGGCGAGGATACTGGAGTGGGTTGCCACTTCCTTCTCCAGGAAACTTCCCGACCCAGGGATCGAACCTGGGTCTCCCGCATTGCAGGCAGACACTTTACCGTCTAGGCCACTAGGGAAGTCCCAATATGAACATAGGGGCACAACTAAATCCTGTTTTATTTTTAAGTTTTTGGCTGCACCACATAGCTTACGGGATCTCAGTTCCCCAACCAGGGATTGAACCCAGGCCCAGCCCACGGCAGTGAAAGCATCAAGTCCTAACTGGATCCCCAAGGAACTCCCATGAATCCTATTGTTATTATAAACTAGCAATAATCAGACTCCAGTATTCTGCCCGGAAAATCCCATGGACGGAGGAGCCTGGTGGGCTGCAGTCCATGGGGTCGCGAAGAGTCAGACATGACTGAGAGACTTCACTTTCACTTTTCACTTTCATGCATTGGAGAAGGAAATGGCAACCCACTGCAGTGTTCTTGCCTGGAGAATCCCAGGGACAGAGGAACCTGGTGGGCTGCTGTCTATGGGGTCGCACAGAGTTGGACACGACTGAAGCGACTTAGCAGCAGCAGCAGCAGCAATAATCAGAAAATGGAAAAAAAATTCCAAATACTAATATCAACACAATTAAACCACTCAACAAATAAACTTAATGAGAGAAGGCAGAATTTTAAAAAAGAAATGTAAACAAGTATTCATGTAGCAAATAAAAAAGTCTTGCATAAATAATTAACATGCTCCAGAATGTGAAGATAGAGATAAATATTTACCCTTTTGATTGTATCTCTTTCCTCTGTTTTATTGAGATAAAACTGACATATAACATTGTATAAGTTTAAGGTGTATAACCTGGTGATTTGCTATATGTATACACTGCAAAATCTGAGGTTATTGATTATTTCTCCCGGCAATCTTGATTTGAGCTTGTGCTTCTTCCAGCCCAGCGTTTCTCATGATGTACTCTGTATATAAGTTAAATAAGCAGGGGGACAATATACAGCCTTGACGTACTCCTTTTCCTATTTGGAACCAGTCTGTTGTTCCATGTCCAATTCTAACTGTTGCTTCCTGACCTGCATAGAGCTTTCTGAAGAGGCAGGTCAAGTGGTCTGGTATTCCCATCTCTTTCAGAATTTTCCACAGTTTATTGTGATCCACACAGTCAAAGGCTTTGGCATAGTCAATAAAGCATACATAGATGTTTTTCTGGAACTCTCATGCTTTTTCCATGATCCAGTGAATGTTGGCAATTTGATCTCTGGTTCCTCTGCCTTTTCTAAAACCAGCTTGGACATCAGGAAGTTCATGGTTCACGTATTGCTGAAGCCTGGCTTGGAGAATTTTGAGCATTACTTTACTAGCATGTGAGATGAATGCAATTGTGCAGTAGTTTGAGCATTCTTTGGCATTGCCTTTCTTTGGAATTGGAATGAAAACTGACCTTTTGTCCTGTGGCCACTGCTGAGTTTTCCAAATGTGCTGGCATATTGAGTGCAGCACTTTCACAGCATCATCTTTTAGGATTTGAAAGAGCTCCACTAGAATTTCATCACCTCCATTAGCTTTGCTCGTAGTGATGCTTTCTAAGGCCCACTTGACTTCACATGCCAGGATGTCTGGCTCAAGGTGAGTTGATCACACCATTGTGATTATCTTGGTCTTGAAGATCTGTTTTGTATAGTTCTTCTGTGTATTCTTGCCACCTCTTCTTAATATCTTCTGCTTCTGTTAGGTCCATAGCATTTCTGTCCTTTATCGAGCCCATCTTTGCATGAAACGTTCCCTTGGTGTCTCTAATTGTCTTGAAGAGATCTCTAGTCTTTCCCATTCTGTTGTTTTCCTCTATTTCTTTGCATTGATTGCTGAGGAAGGCTTTATGGCAGAAAGTGAAGACGAACTAAAAAGCCTCTTGATGAAAGTGAAACAGGAGAGTGAAAAAGTTGGCTTAAAGCTCAACATTCAGAAAACGAAGATCATGGCATCTGATCCCATCACTTCATGGGAAATAGATGGGGAAACAGTGGAAACAGTGTCAGACTTTATTTTGGGGGGCTCCAAAATCACTGCAGATGGTGACTGCAGCCATGAAATTAAAAGACGCTTACTCCTTGAAAGGAAAGTTATGACCAACCTAGATAGCATATTGAAAAGCAGAGACATTGCTTTGCCAACAAAGGTCTATCTAGTCAAGGCTATTGTTTTTCCAGTGGTCATGTATGGATGTGAGAGTTGGACTGTGAAGAAAGCTGAGCGCTGAAGAATTGATGCTTTTGAACTGTGGTGTTGGAGAAGACTCTTGAGAGTCCCTTGGACTGCAAAGAGATCCAACCAGTCCATTCTGAAGGAGATCAGCCCTGGGATTTCTTTGGAAGGAATGGTGCTAAAGCTGAAGCTCCAGTACTTTGGCCACCACATGCGAAGAGTTGACTCACTGGAAAAGACTCTGATGCTGGGAGGGATTGGGGGCAGGAGAAGAAGGGGACGACTGAGGATGAGATGGCTGGATGACATCACTGACTTGATGGAGGTGAGTCTGAGTGAACTCCGGGAGTTGGTGATGGACAGGGAGGCCTGGCGTGCTGCGATTCATGGGGTTGCAAAGAGTTGGACCCGACTGAGCGACTGAACTGAACTGAACACTGCAAAATATCTACCACAAAAATAATAGTTCATAAATCTTTCTCAGGTAATGGCTATTTTATTGCTGTTGTTGCTATGGTGAGAACATGAAAGCTCTACTTTCACAGTGACTTTCAAGGATGCAGTAGCTTTGTCCCTGCACAGACTCCCTTGGTGATTTTGGCACCAGATTAACAAAACAATCCAAGGAAGCGGTGGTTGTTATTGTTATTCAGTCGCTCAGTCGCTCAGTGACGTCTGACTCTTTGCAACCCCATGGACTGCAGCAAGCCAGGCTTCCTTGTCCTTAACCACTTCCCAGTTTGCTCAAACTCATGTCCATTGAGTCAGTGATGCCATCCAACCATCTCATCCTCTGTTGCCCCCTTCTCCACCTGCCTTCAGTCTTTCCCAGCATCAGGGTCTTTTCCAATGAGTCAGTTCTTCACACCAGGTGGCCAAAGTATTGGAGCTTCAGCTTCAGCATTGACTTTAGGATTGACTGGTTTGATCTCCTTGCTGTCCAAGTAACTCTCGAGAATCATCTTTTAGGATTTTAAATAGCTCAAAAGATGATGACACAAGGGGTTAGGGACAATAAAATGTCTGTAGAGGGGACTTACCTGGTGGTTCAGTTGGGTCCACCTGCCAATGAAAAGGACATCGGTTTGATCCCTGGTCTGGGATCTAGGAACCCACATACAGTGGGGCAAATAGGCCCACAAGCTGCAGCTACTGAACCTGTGTGCTCTGGAGCCCGTGCTCTGCAATAAGAGGAGCCACCACTCTGATGGTAGCTGAGGACAAGGAGACTAGAATGGGGTGATGAGGAGGGGTGATGATGATGGTGAGCAGCTGTAGCAGGGGCTGGGGCTGTAGTTTGCCCCACAGACCCCCACCCTCTATGATTTCCTACAGGAAGAGAGCCCACAAGAGCTGTTCCCCAGTGTAAACGGAGATGTGGATCCCCAGAGCAGAAGGAGGTGTGCAGCTCAGAGTTCCTTCACGAAGCAGCTCGCCACTCAACTGCAAGGAGTGTGTTAGCTGATCGCAGACAGCAGGTGCTTCTCAGACACCTGGTACTTGAGCTGAGATCACACTATACCCGGGGAAGCCCCTGGCCAGGAGCAGAGTAAGGCTGTCATTCAAGGCTCTTTCCTTTTCTGCCTAATGGAGGACCCCCTCTTATGGAAAATCCTTGCTCCAGAGCTTCCCCGGGGGGCTGGCAGGGATGCGATCAGGTCAGCAAGATGATGCTCCTGGTACCTAGTCCTGCAGCCTCTCCTTCCCTTTCACTGATGTTACTTTGCCATGAAACTTGTACTGCTAACTCTGTCTCAGCTTCTGCTCCCTGGAGAATGCAATCTGCAAAGCGTGGCTCATGGAATTGTGAGGATTCAGGCTCAGGGCACTGTAAGAATGAGTGTCCGGGCGGCGTGATCACAGCCAACCACAGCTCAACAACCGTGTGATGTGAACACCTTTACTCTGGTCCTGGACACTCACCACAGCCACCAGTGGTCCCTGACTGGGTGCTGCTGTGGATGAAAATATTACCTTGCCCTGCAAAAGGCTGCCCTTTGGTCCTTGCTGCTTAGGGTCGCTCAGTGGAGATCTAAGTGTCATGTAGGAGCATCTTAGTGCAGCCCTAGGTATCAGGGTGAAACAAAGTGACTCATTGATTTGTTCAGTGTCTGCAGCAGGCGTCCAGAATGTCCATCAAGACTCAAGTTTGGGGACTTCCCTGGTGTTCCAGGGGCTAATCCTCCCTGCTCCCAATGCAGGGGACCCGGGTTCAATCCCTGGTCAAGGAACCAGATCCCACATCCTGCAACTAAGAGCTCGAATGCTGCAGCTAAAGTACCCGCATGCCACAACTAAAGATCCTGCAATGACAGAAGAACCCACCTGCCACAACTAAGACCCAACACAGCCAAATAAATTTAAAAAAATTTAAAAAAAAAGACTCAAGTATGAACTTGAAAGGAAGGTACCAAAATACAGTGGGCAGTCAACAAACATCAGATACCCTCTGCATACTCCCCGTGAAACTCCAGAGACTCTTCACATTGGTGATTACAAAGGGGACATCACAAATGGTGCCACCTCTGAAACAGAAGCCACACTCCCTGGTTACCATGGCAACGTCCCTGGAAAGCACCTTCTCTGATCGGACTCCTCTTCTGCCAGTTTCTCTCTTAGCAGTAGTCTCTTTCACAAGGTCATTTTTAATGGATCTGAATCGTTTTGCTACTCATTTTATTTTATTTATTTGGCTGCTCTGGGTGTTAGTTGCAGCACTTGGGATCTTTAGCTGCAGCATGTGGAATCTAGTTCCCTGACCAGGGATTGAACCCAGGCCCTCTGCATAGGGAGCGTGGAGTTCTTAGCCACTGGACCATCAGGGAAGTCCCTCTAACCAGGGAACCAGTGAAGTTGCTCAGTCGTGTCTGACTCTTTGTGATCCCATGGACTGTAGCCTACAAGGCTCCTCCGTCCATGGAATTTTCCAGGCAAGAATATTGGAGTGGGTTGCCATTTCCTTCTCCAGGGGATCTTCCCGCACCCAGGGATCGAACCCAGGTCTCCCGCATTGCAGGCAGACGCCTTACCATCTCAGCCACCAGGGAAGCCCTGCTGCTGCTGCTAAGTCGCTTCAGTCATGTCCGACTCTGTGCGACCCCATAGACGGCAGCCCACCAGGCTCCCCCGTCCCTGGGATTCTCCAGGCAAGAACACTGCAGTGGGTTGCCATTTCCTTCTCCAATTCATGAAAGTGAAAAGTGAAAGTGAAGTCTCTCAGTCATGTCTGACTCTTCGCAACCCCATGGACTGCAGCCTACCAGGCTCCTCCGTCCATGGGATTTTCCAGGCAGGAGTACTGGAGTGGGGTGCCATTGCCTTCTCCTATCCCTCTAGAGTGGGATTTTAATCCCAAATTACCTTCCAGCTTTCCGACACTAGATGGCGCTTGGTCTTCCCTAGTCTGCAACTAAGTGTTTTTAGACACTAAGATAGTAATTCTTCAATACTTGTCCCAGGGTTGTTTACTCCTGAATCACAGTAGGGTGCCCCATCCCCCACTGCCTCTGGGCAGAATGATGTCACATCTTGTCCAGCCAACACTGCCAAAGCCTTGGGCATCCCTTCTGCTTCTCTGCCTGGAAGTGAGATGCTGCCGCCATTGGCTGCTGGGCGAAATCCTCACTTCCTTTCTCTGTGTCTGCTTCTAACAGTCACCAGTCCTCACACCCATGACAGTGTTTGTGCATGGGTTCTTAAAACCAGCACTCTTGCACATGTGATGGCTGCAAAGAAGGCAAGGGGGAGCTGATGTCTGGACTTTCCAGCTGCTACAGGGATTGAGCCTCAACCTCCCACTCCCAAGACTGACCTGGTGGGACACTCCCTCCTTCCACGTATGCTTAGAAGTCCAGACGTGAAAGTTGTCTAAAGCACCTCATTCCTGCTGTGAGCATTGGAGCAGCTCTGCACCCTCCTCTCCATTCTGTCTTCTGGTCTCAGCTTCTACCCTACAGTTTAACCACCTGTTAAAAAGAAGGGGATTGGGACTTCCCTGGTGGTGCAGAAGAGAAGAATCTGCCTGCCAGTGCAGGGCACATGGACTCGATCCGAGTCTGAGAAGATTCCATGTCCTCTGGGCAGCTGAGCCTGTGCACCAAACTAGAAACTAGCCACCGCTCCCTGCAACTAGAGAAAGCCTGCGTGCAGCAAGGAAGACCCAGTGCAGCCAAATATAAATAAATAAAGCAATGTGTACATGTTAAAAAAAAGATTTTAAAGAAAAGAAGGGAATTGGGTGGAGCAGAGTGGCTCCAATATTCTCTAAACCACCTCCTGCCTCATCAAGCCTTTTCCACTCTGCCTGTTGTGGTGAGGAGACAACAAGGATGATGGGGAAGGTGACAGCTTCTGGGGAGGCATGATGTTCAGTTCAGTTCAGTCGTGTCTGACTCTTTGCGACCCCGTGGACTGCAGCACGCCAGGCCTCCCTGTCTATCACCAACTCCCGGAGTTTGCTCAAATTCATGTCTATTGCGTTGGTGATGCCATCCAACCATCTCATCCTCTGTTGTCCCCTTCTCTTCCTGCCCTCAATCTTTTCCAGCATCAGGGTCTTTTCAAATGAGTCAGCTCTTCACATTAGGTGGCCAAAGTATTGGAGTTTCAGCTTCAACATCAGTCCTTCCAGTGAACACTCAGGACTGATCTCCTTTAGGATGGACTGGTTGGATCTCCTTGCAGTCCAAGGGACTCTCAAGAGTCTTCCCCAACACCACAGTTCAAAAGCATCAATTCTTCGGCACTCAGCTTTCTCTATAGTCCAGCTCTCACATCCATACGTGACTACTGGAAAAAGCACAGCCTTGACGAGATGGACCGTTTTTTGGCAAATTAATGTCTCTGCTTTTTAATATGCTCTCTAGGTTGGTCATAACTTTCCTTCCAAGGGGTAAGCATCTTTCAATTTCATAGCTGCAGTCACCATCTGCAATGATTTTGGAGCCCCCAAATAAAGTTAGCCACTGTTCCCAGTGTTTCCCCATCTATTTCCCATGAAGTGATGGGACCGGATGCCATGATGTTAGTTTTCTGAATGCATGATGTTAGTGAAGTCAATAAGAGATGCTTGCTGAGGTTCCCAGAATGGGCAGTGCAGCCAGGAAATATACAGTTAATTGGGACCAGCTCAAGTGCTACCACATGCCTGCCAGAGACACAGTGCTCCCCAGCTGAGGAATGTTTTGTTGAGATGAAGCTCTGATGTCATTCCTGCACGCTCTGTGTGCACCCCGGGGTCACTGATAATTCTCGGACATTCTCTGGCCACTTCTTAGGCTCTCCTTGTCCAGAACCTCCTTGAATGAGGAGACTCTGTTCTAGCCAGCCATGTGTATCTGCCCTCGGGTGTCCAGTGTGACAGGGGTCATGCACAGATACCACAAGCTTCTCAGCTTGTCCCAGATGCTCAGAGTCACAACATTCTGTTGAATTGGAGTTGAACATGAGCCAGACAAACACCTTCATTTCGAAAAGTAGAAAACTGACGTCTGGGGGCATCATCAAACTTTACATGGGGAGTCACAGGTGGTGCTGGGGCTAGGAGCCACCTGTCCTGATATTATCTTTTTTCTCTTTCCATGGGGTGTTTTTTTCATTACTGTATTTTATCACTGCTTTTATTTTAATAGCATTGCCTAATAACTGTTCCCATTTTATACAGAATGTTGAATAAAGTAGGAGGAGAAGTAACCTTTCAAAGAAAGACTTCATGATCTATTCATCTGATCTGAACTGGATTTCAAGTTCATGGCAGGAATTCCAGAGTAACAGAATTTCTGAACCCAAAGTGTAGAATCAGGGACTTCCCTTATGGTCCAGTGGCTAAGACTCTGCTTTCACTGCAGGGGGCATGGGTTCTATCCCTCACTGGGGAACTAACATCCCACGTGCCCATCTGGCACAGCCAGAAAAACAAAAACAAAACCCAAACAGCAACAACAAAAGGAACATAACAGAAAAAGAAATCCCAAAGTATAGAATCAAAGATAATAATCAAAGAATTGGGCAGGAGTTGAGAAGTCAGCTATGAACTGAGACTTTGCAATTTGCCAGGTCAGCTATTATCATGAGTGTCCGGCATCATTTTGGAGCCCTCTCAAAGATGCCTCTGCTTGTCTCTCACCAATTTACTCCTCACCAGGCATAGACCTTTGCTTAGATTCTTGGAGCGTTTCTCCAGCAAGATGGGTCCTAAGGGACTAAGTCACCCATTTTATAATAATTGAGACAGAGACCAGTGGTAGGTGAAATTTGTGCCAAATCAACAGTGGGAAACCAGTCTCATGGGGAAAAAAATTAGAATCGTGTTGCCTTTATTTGTATTTCTTTAATTACAGGCACAGTTATGTATATGGATATGCTACTTGTATGAATTTTCTGCCATCCATATCTTCCTGGCCTGTGTCCATGTTTCTATTAGGTGATCTGTTATCTTTACTGTATTGTAAAATGTCTTTCTATTTATTATAGAATATATATTCCTATTGTATGTATTCACTCACATTTTCAGAATTTCTAATTTTTTTCCTAGTGTAGGATTAATTTTGCCCTACAGAAGTTTTTCATTTGCTTGAGGTTAACTGTATCAGTTGGCTTTCAGAAATCATTCCCACATCTGCATTGTACAAAACTTTCAATTTCATGGCTGCAACGTCTTTTAATTTCATGATCTGCAGTGATTTTGGAGCCCCCCAAAATAAAGTTAGCCACTGTTTCTGGTGTTTCCCCATCTATTTGCCATGAAGTGATGGGACCAGATGCCATGATTTTAGTTTTCTGAATGTTGAGTTTTAAGCAAATTTTTTCACTCTCCTCTTTCACTTTCATCAAGCTTTCAGAGGCTCATCACTTTCAGAGGCTCTTTAGTTCTTCTTTCCTTTCTGCCATAAAGGTGGTGTCATCTGCATATCTGAGGTCATTGATATTTCTCCCAGCAATCTTGATCCGAGCTTGTGCTTCCTCTAGCCCGGTGTTTCTCATGATGTACTCTGCATATAAGTTAAATAAGCAGGGGGACAATATACAGCCTTGAAGTACTCCTTTCCCTATTTGGAACCAGTCTGTTGTTCCATGTCCAGTTCTAACTGTTGCTTCCTGACCTGCATACAGGTTTCTCAAGGTAGGTCAGGTGGTCTGGTATTCCCATCTCTTTCAGAATTTTCCACAGTTTATTGTGATCCACACAATTAAAGGCTTTGGCATAGTCAATAAAACAGAAATAGATGTTTTTCTGGAACTCTCTTGCTTTTTCCATGATCCAGCGGATGTTGGCAATTTGATCTTTGGTTCCTCTGTCTTTTCTAAAACCAGCTTGAACATCTTGAATTTCATGGTTCACATATTGCTGAAGCCTGGCTTGAAGAATTTTGAGCATTGCTTTACTAGTGTGTTAGATGAGTGCAATTGTGAAGCAGCTGTGAAGAGAGACCCCACGTCCAAGGTAAGAGGAACACCAGTAAGACGGTAGGCGCTGAGAGAGGGCATCAGAGGGCAGATAGACTGAAACCACAATCACAGAAAACTAACCAATCTAATCACATGGACCACAGCCTTGTCTAACTCAATGAAAGTAAGCCATGCCGTGTAAGGCCACCCAAGACAGATGGGTCTTGGTGGAGAGGTCTGGCAAAATGTGATCCACTGGAGAAGGGAATGGCAAACCACTTCAGTATTCTTGCCTTGAGAACTCCATAAACGGTATGAAAAGGCAGAAAGATAGGACACTGAAAGATGAACTCCCCAGGTCGGTAGGTGCCCAGTATGCTACCAGAGATCAGTGGAGAAATAACTCCAGAAAGAATGAAGAGATGGAGCCAAAGCAAAAAGAACACCCAGTTGTGGATGTGACTGGTGATGGAAGCAAGGTCCAATGCTGTAAAGAGCAATATTGCATAGGAACCTGGAATGTTAGGTTCATGAATCAAGCCAAATTGGAAGTTGTCAAACAGGAGGTGGCAAGAGTGAACATTGACATTTTAGGAATCAGCGAACTAAGCTGGACTGGAATGGGTGAATTTAACTCAGATGACCTTAATATCAACTACTGTGGGCAGGAATCCCTTAGAAGAAATGGAGTAGCCATCACAGTCAACAAAAGAGTCCAAAATGCATGATCTCTGTTCATTTCCAAGGCAAACCATTCAATATCACAGTAATCCAAGTCTCCTGAGAGTCCCTTGGACTGCAAGGAGATGCAACCAGTCCATTCTAAAGGAGATCAGCCCTGGGATTTCTTTGGAAGGAATGATACTAAAGCTGAAACTCCAGTACTTTGGCCACCTCATGCGAAGAGTTGACTCACTGGAAAAGACTTTGATGCTGGGATGGATTGGGGGCAGGAGGAGAAGGGGATGACTGAGGATGAGATGGCTGGATGGCATCACTGACTCGATGAACATGAGTTTGAGTGAACTCCGGGAGTTGGTGATGGACAGGGAGGCCTGGGGTGCTGTGATTCATGGGGTCGCAAAGAGTTGGACATGACAGAGCGACTGAACTCAGGGAACTGAACTGATGCCCTGACCAGTAATGCTGAAGAAATTGAAGAAAGTAGGGAAAACCACTAGACTATTCAGGTATGACCTAAATCAAATCCCTTATGATTATACAGTGGAAGTGAGAAATAGATTTAGGGACTAGATCTGATAGACAGAATGCCTGAAGAACTATGGACAGAGCTTCATGACATCATACAGGGGACAGGGATCATGACCATCCCCAAGAAAAAGAAATGCAAAAAGTAAAATGGCTGTCTGAGGAAGCCTTTCAAATAGTGAATAGTGAAAAGAAGAAAAGTGAAAAGAAAAGGAGAAAAGGAAAGATATGCTCATTTGAATGTAGAGTTCCAAAGAATAGCAAGGGGAGATAAGAAAGTTTTCCTCAAAGATCAGCGCAAAGAAATAGAGAAAAACAATAGAATGGGAAAGACTAGAGGTCTCTTCAAGAAAATCAGAGATACCAAGGGAATATTTCATGCAAAGACGGGCTCAATAAAGGACAGAAATGCTATGGACCTAACAGAAGCAGAAGATATTAAGAAGAGGTGGCAAGAATACACAGAAGAACAATACAAAAAAGATCTTCATGACCCAGATAACCTCAATGGTGTGATCACTCACCTAGAGCCAGACATCCTAGAATGTGAAGTCAAGTGGGCCTTAGGAAGCATCACTATGAACAAAGCTAGTGGAGGTGATGGAATTCCAGTTGAGTTATTTCAAATCCTAAAAGATGATGCTGTGAAAGTGCTGCATTCAATCAGTTCCGTTCAGTTCAGTCGCTCAGTCGTGTCCGACTCTTTGCGACCCCATGAGTCGCAGCACGCCAGGCCTCCCTGTCGATCAGCAACTCCCAGAGTTCACTCAGAATTGCATCCATCGAGTCAGTGATGCCATCCAGCCATCTCATCCTCAGTTGTCCCCTTCTCCTCCTGCCCCCAATCTCTCCCAGCATCAAAGTCTTTTCCAATGAGTCAACTCCTCGCATGAGGTGGCCAAAGTACTGGAGTTTCAGCTTTAGCATCATTCCTTCCAAAGAAATCCCAGGGCTGATCTCCTTCAGAATGGACTGGTTGCATCTCCTTGCAGTTCAAGGGACTCTCAGGAATCTTCTCCAACACCACAGTTCAAAAGCATCAATTCTTTGGCGCTCAGCCTTCTTCACAGTCCAACTCTCACATCCATACATGACTACTGGAAAAACCATAGCCTTGACTAGACGGACCTTTGTTGGCAGAGTAATGTCTCTGCTTTTCAATATGCTATCTAGGTTGGTCATAACTTTCCTTCCAAGGAGTAAGTGTCTTTTCATTTCATGGCTGCAGTTACCATCTGCAGTGATTTGGGAGCCCAAAAAATAAAGTCTGACACAGTTTCCACTGTTTCTCCATCTATTTCCCATGGAGTGATAGGACCGGATGCCATGATCTTCGTTTTCTGAATGTTGAGCTTTAAGCCAACTTTTTCACTCTCCTGTTTCACTTTCATCAAGAGGCTCTTTAGTTCCTCTTCACTTTCTGCCATAAGGGTGGTGTCATCTGCATATCTGAGGTTATTGATATTTCTCCCAGCAATCTTGATTCCAGCTTGTGTTTCTTCCAGTCCAGCATTTCTCATGATGTACTCTGCATAGAAGTTAAATAAGCAGGGGGACAATATACAGCCTTGACGTACTCCTTTTCCTATTTGGAACCAGTCTGTTGTTCCATGTCCAGTTCTAACTGTTACTTCCTGGCCTGCATACAGATTTCTCAAGAGGCAGGTTAGGTGGTCTGGTATTCCCATCTCTTTCAGAATTGTCCACAGTTTATTGTGATCCAGACAGTCAAAGCCTTTGGCACAGTCAATAAAGCAGAAATAGATGTTTTTCTGGAACTCTCTTGCTTTTTCCATGATCCAGCAGATGTTGGCAATTTGATCTCTGGTTCCTCTGCCTTTTCTAAAACCAGCTTGGACATCAGGAAGTTCATGGTTCACGTATTGCTGAAGCCTGGCTTGGAGAATTTTGAGCATTACTTTACTAGCATGTGAGATGAGTGCAATTGTGCAGTAGTTTGAGCATTTCTTGGCATTGCCTTTCTTTGGGATTGGAAGGAAAACTGACCTTTTCCAGTCCTGTGGCCACTGCTGAGTTTTCCATATTTGCTGGCATATTGAGTGCAGCACTTTCACAGCATCATCTTTCAGGATTTGAAATAGCTCAACTGGAATTCCACTAGCTTTGTTTGTAGTGATGCTTCTAAGGCCCACTTGACTTCACATTCCAGGATGTCTGGCTCTAGATGAGTGATCACACCATCGTGATTATCCGGGTCATGAAGATCCTTTTTGTACAGTTCTTCTGTGTATTCTTGCCACCTCTTCTTAATATCTTCTGCTTCTGTTAGGTCCATAGCATTTCTGTCCTTTATCGAGCCCATCTTTGCATGAAACGTTCCCTTGGTATCTCTAATTTTCTTGAAGAGATCTCTAGTCTTTCCCATTCTGTTGTTTTCCTCTATTTCTTTGCATTGATCTCTGAAGAAGGCTGTCTTATCTCTTCTTGCTATTCTTTGGAACTCTGCATTCAGATGCTTATATCTTTCCTTTTCTCCTTGGCTTTTCACTTCTCTTCTTTTCACAGCTGTTTGTAAGGATTCCCCAGACAGCCATTTCGCTTTTTTGCATTTCTTTTCCATGGGGATGATCTTGATCCCTGTCTCCTGCACAGTGTCACGAACCTCATTCCATAGTTCATCAGGCACTCTATCTATCAGATCTAGGCCCTTAAATCTATTTCTCACTTCCACTGTGTAATCATAAGGGATTTGGTTGAGGTCATACCTGAATGGTCTAGCGGTTTTCCCTGTTTTCTTCAATTTCAATCTGAATTAAGCAAATATGGAAAACTCAGCAGTGGCCACAGGACTGGAAAAGGTCAGTTTTCCTTCCAGTCCCAAAGAAAGGCAATGCCAAAGAATGCTCAGGCTACCAATGCACGATGGTATCCATAAATCTCCGTATTAAGGGACTTCCCTGTGGTCCAGTGGTTAAGAGTCTGCCTGCAGATGCAGGGATACTGATTCAGTCCTTGGTCTGGGAGGAATCCACATGCCACTGGGCCGGTAAACCCATGGCCACAACTACTGAAACCCTCACGTCTTGGAGCCCGTGAGCCGCAACAAGAGAAGCCATCACAATGAGAAGCACGCACACTGCAGCTAGAGAGCAGCCCCCATTTGCTGCAACTAGAGGAAGCCCAGGCACAGCCAAGATAAATAAATAAATAATGTTTTAAATAGGAGAGTTGGTGTTTTGTTTTGTTGGGTTTTTTTTTAGAAAAAAAGCTCCATTTTATTTTGCTAATAGCTTATTATTGTGCTTTGTCTTGGTACCTGTATGTGTTTCAAAGGTTAATTTGTTCAAAGGAAACTCTTTGAATGCACCCCTTTCTGAAATCTGTGGGGAGGGTTGGGGTTACATTGTCCTGGATACATGGTGAGAAGGGGAGAGAGTTGTCAGACCGGATAAAGTGCCCTGGGAAAGACCATTTCCTCCTATTTGCCTCCAAATCCACTGCATAAAGCAGGAATGTCCAGCCCAGACACTCTCTGAAGACGAGGGCGCACTTGTGGGGTCTCAGAGGTTATGCCTCAGAGGCTATTACAGTTCCTTTTTCAAGGATGGGAGACTTGATACTTCCTGGTCAAACGCGGGCGCTTTTGACCTTGGACCCTGGGAACTACAGCTCCCCCTGCTGGCCGCCGCCTGCCAGAGTCGATATAAACAAGACATCCAGTCTCCACGTTCACCGACACTCTTTGCTTCCACAATGAAGACGAGCAGCTTCTCTGCGCTCCCCGTGATCATCCTCCTGCTCTGCTTGCACACGGCACAGCCGGGACCCCGCAAGGGTGCGTGGAGGGCGCGGCGGTCCTCGGTGTGGTGGGGGTGGGGGCACGCTTTCTCCGAGAAGCCGGTGGGACCCACTGGGGCAGATGCCCAGGGGCCCCCACCTCACCTTGTGGCATTTTTCCCCAGCCGTCCAGAAACCTGGATATTGCCCAGAATTTTTTCTTTCCTGCCCTTTCGTCCTTTTACCTATGTGCCAGCGCGATCGAGGGTGCAATGGGACCAAGAAGTGTTGTTTCTACAACTGTAGGCGTCAGTGTATGGAACCCTGGGCATCGTTGGAGTGAGGTGAGAGGCCCTACATCTGCCATCCCCCACCCCCTCCACTTTGCCCCTGAAACGTTGCAGAAGAACCAGGTCTTCCAGAGGGAGTGGAGGACTGTCAGTACCCTTAGATTTCATGGAGACAAGAGCTTTTAAATTGATATCTGGTCTGGGACTTCTCTGGGGATTCAGTGGTTGAGACACAGCATTTCCATTGTAGGGGGGCCCTGGTTGGGTCCCCGACTGGGGAAGTAAGGTCTGGTCTGCCTGCCCCAAAACTCACCTCAAAGACAGTGAAGAGAGAGGGCCTTCAAACCTTCTTCAGAAAATGCACCATTTGTGTCTTAGGCATCACTGTTTGGTGAAATGACAAGGAGGTCAGGATGAGATTATCTCTAAGTGTCTGAACTGTTACTGAATTTTTATCATAACAGTTTTCCAGGGCTTTTTTTTTTTTTTTTTTTAATGTTTGTTTATTTGGCTGCACTGGGTCTTAGTTGCAGCACGCAGAATCTGTGATCTTCGTTGAAACTTGTGGGATCCAGTTCCCTGACCAGGGATGGAACCCCGGCCCCTCGCATTGGGAGTACAGTCTTAGCCACTCGACCACCAGGGAAGCCCCTGGCCATTATTTTTTCTAATCGCTCATAATGAGGAAGCACTTTCCTCTTTACATTTAAACAGTGAGGTAAGGGGTTCTGAGAGTATAATTCTTCAGCATGGCTCACCTAGAATTCTCGAACCCTGATTCCTTGGAAGTGCATCTCAGCATCCTTGGGAGGAGTATATGGGGTGCAGACCATAGTGGTCGTAGGATCCAGTCCGTGTTCCCCTCAGGGTCTGCATCATCCCATGTCTCTGTTCTCTCTCTGCTCTCCCCAGGTAGAAACCTCTCTTTACAGGTTTCTTGAGAAGGCTTGAGAAGAGGCTTCTCAAGGCTTGAGAAGACGTGGGGGAGTCCAGGCTCAGACTTGGATAACTGATCTCCAGTGCTTCCCTGCTTGCCTCATTCCACAAGACTTCTTTTTATCAAGAATTGAATGCTTCTCGATATGAAAATGCCACAAAGAAATAGAGTGTTCTCTATTTAAAACTACAGGGACGTCTATGACTACTGAGTCTCTCTCTCCCCTGCCCCCTTCTCTGTCTTCAGCCTTTCGTGGGGGACCCTTCGGTGATTGTATAAAAGGATGGGATCACAGTTTCACGCTTCCTCTTAAGTGCCTGCACTTCTGTTTTTCTGATGCTTTTTTTTAAATGCCTCCTGACACTCCGACTCTCTGTTCGTTAAGTTCCCAGGGCATTTTTGAGTCAGAGTTTCTGTGTTTGGATGCCATGAAAGGTGTACATTCTTATCCTGAGGTGAGGGGCAAGTCTCTTCACTACATCGTCTCTGGTGCAGCCGCTGGTCGCCTCTCCACCTGTGGGAGCTGTATGATGTAAGACTAGACTTGGGACTTCAGGGCTGGAAATGGAGTGGAACGTGGCCTTGGTTCTAAGCTACTTCAGCGTCTAAAACCTAGGCCTTCATAAATTTAGAAATGGAAATTCTGCTTAGCAACCTTGAATCTTAATTTAAGGGGTTGAAGACCCTAATCTACCTAATAATGAAGTGTTATTTAGCCATGCATTTCCTCTCTCTCTGCTTTGTGATTCTTTCTTGATTTGGGATCACAGAGGGATTTCAGTTCTTAGAGAGTGGTCTTCAAAACATGTGTTTTTCTTTTCTACCTTCATGAACTGTAACAATTCCCTCAATAAACAGACAAATATCAATTTTCAAATTTATGAAAATTTGAAATATATGTATGCTGCTGCTGCTAAGTCGCTTCAGTAGTGTCCGACTCTGTGCGACCACATAGACGGCAGCCCACCAGGCTCCCCCGTCCCTGGGATTCTCCAGGTAAGAATACTGGAGTGGGCTGCCATTTCCTTCTCCAATGCATGAAAGTGAAAAGTGAAAGTGAAGTCGTTCAGTCGTGTCCGACTCCTCGCTTCCTTTCCCTTCATTGCTTGAACAATTCAAACCAAAAACAAACAGGTGACTGACTGAGCTTAAGGTCCCCTGGACGGCAGATGTCAGGGTAAGATTAGATCACCAAGGGTTTCCTGGGGAAAAGGCGTGTCGGAGTAAACGGGTGACAAGGGGGTGAGGGCAGCCATCAGACTAGGTGCAGGGTTGACTCCTGGCGAAGAAGGGAAAGATGGAGGGTTGAGGAGGAAGGGTCTTTGAAGACAGTGTAATAGTGAAGAAGCATTGACTGAAGCATTGGCTGAAGGGGAGGGTCTGAATCACAGTCACCTACTGGGGGTAGCTCAGAATGGGCAGGGGTGGAGGGGTGCCTGGCTAGCTCGGTGGGCGGGGGGAGTGCCTTTTTCTTTCCTAGAGCAGGAGTTCAACCCAGTCCTTCCACTGGGCATCTCCGGAATGGGAACCCTGACAGACAGCAAGTTCTCGTGAGGGCGTCATCCGGGCGTGTGCCTGGACCACCTGAAAGGACCCCTGCGCAGACAGCGCTGTCTGCCACTCCCTGTGTGCCTCTCGCCTGCTTCCTCCCTCCCTCTCGCTCCTCTCATTCTCTGCGTCTCCTTTGTCCTCTTGCTCTCCATCTTCTTTCCCCTCCATATCCTTCTTTCCGTTTCCGGTTCCTTTTATTACTGCCTTGCTGTCCTGTCTTGCTTGTCCTTCCGTCTTGCTTGTCCTTCCGTCTCAGTTTTCATCCAGTGTTCTCATGTGTGTGCTTTATTTCTTCTCTCTCTTTCTGTCCTGTTTTGTTCTGTGTGCCTGTTCTCTTTCTCTGGGCCAGAAACACCTGTGTGGGGGCCCGGCGCATTCCCTCGGGAGTCAGCGACATGGCACGCCCCTTGTCAGGCTGTCCTGAGCACCCTCCCCTTGCCCACCTCTGGGTCATGTCTGCTCCCCCGCCGCCTTCCTTCTGGTTTTTGGGGAATCCTTTCATCTTCCAGGAAGGTGGTCTCTGAGCCCTTAAATCCACCTCCCTCTATGTTGTATCTCTTGAGGAAGAGACAGTGAAAGACTCTCCCCTGCCCCAAAACTCCGTATTGGGGCTGGAGCTTCCAGCCAGCCCCTGCCCCCGCCCCCAGCCCCTGGACGGTGCCAGGATGGCCAGCAGTGTTCAGAGAAGAGGCAATGCTGGCCTCGTATTGGTTGCATGAAAGACAGGAATCCTCCAGCTGTTCTGAACCCATGAGAGGGGCAAAGATCGAGACGGACGGCAGAGGGTCTTGGGATGCTGGTGTTCAGTTCAGTTCTGTCGCTCAGTCGTGTCTGATGCTTTGCAACCCCATAGACTGCAGCACGCCAGGCTTCCCTGTCCATCACCAACTTCCAGAGCCTACTCAAACTCATATCCATCATGTTGGTGATGCCATTCAACCATCTTATACACTGTCATCCCCTTCTTCTCCTGCCTTCAATCTTTCCCAGCATCAGGGTCTTTTCCAGTGAGTCAGTTCTTCACATCAGGTGGCCAAAGTATTGGAGTTTCAGCTTCAGCATCAGTCCTTCCAATGAATATTCAGGACTGGTTTCCTTTAGGACTGACTCGTTGGATCTCCTTGCAGACCAAAGGACTCTCAAGAGGCTTCTCCAACACCACAGTTCAAAAGCATCACTTCTTCAGTGCTCAGCTTTCTTTATAGTCCAACTCTCACATCCATACATGACTACTGGAAAAACCATAGCCTTGACTGGATGGATCTTTGTTGGTAAAGTAATGTGTCTGCTTTTTATTATGCTGTCTAGGTGGGTCATCACTTTTCTTCCAAGGAGCAAGCGTCTTTTAATTTCATGGCTGAAGTCACCATCTGCAGTGATTTTGGAGCCCCCCAACAGAAGAGAAATGAAAAGCAAAGGAGAAAAGGAAAGATATAAGCATCTGAATGCAGGGTTCCAGAGAATAGCAAGAAGAGATAAGAAAGCCTTCCTCAGCGATCAATGCAAAGAAATAGAGGAAAACAACAGAATGGGAAAGACTAGAGATCTCTTCAAGAAAATTAGAGATACCAAGGGAACATTTCATGCAAAGATGGGCTCGATAAAGGACAGAAATGCTATGGACCTAACAGAAGCAGAAGATATTAACAAGAGGTGGCAAGAATACACAGAAGAACTATACAAAAAAGATCTTCAAGACCAAGATAATCACAATGGTATGATCACTCACCTAGAGCCAGACATCCTGGAATGTGAAGTCAAGTGGACTTTAGAAAGCATCACTACAAACAAAGCTAGTGGAATTCCAGTTGAGCTATTTCAAATCCTGAAAGATGATGCTGTGAAAGTGCTGCACTCAATATGCCCGCACATTTGGAAAACTCAGCAGTGGTCACAGGACCGGAAAAGGTCAGTTTTCCTTCCAATCCCAAAGAAAGGCAATGCCAAGGAATGCTCAAACTACTGCACAATTGCATTTATCTCACACGCTAGTGAAGTAATGCTCAGAATTCTCCAAGCCAGGCTTCAGCAATGTGTGAACTGTGAATGTCCTGATGTCCAGCTGGTTTTAGAAAAGGTAGAAGAACCAGAGATCAAATTGCCAACATCCGCTGGATCATGGAAAAAGCAAGAGAGTTCCAGAAAAACATCTATTTCTGTTTTATTGACTATGCCAAAGCCTTTGACTGTGTGGATCACAATAAACTGTGGACAATTCTGAAAGAGATGGGAATACCAGACCACCTGACCTGCCTCTTGAGAAACCTATATGCAGGTCAGGAAGCAACAGTTAGAACTGGACATGGAACAGCAGACTGGTTCCAAATAGGAAAAGAAGTACGTCAAGGCTGTATATTGTCACCCTGCTTATTTAACTTCTATGCAGAGTACATCATGAGAAACGCTGGGCTGGAAGAAACACAAGCTGGAATCAAGATTGCTGGGAGAAATATCAATAACTTCAGATATGCAGATGACACCACCCTTATGGCAAAAAGTGAAGAGGAACTAAAAAGCCACTTGATAAAAGTGAAAGAGGAGAGTGAAAAAGTTGGCTTAAAGCTCAACATTCAGAAAACGAAGATCATGGCATCCGGTCCCATCACTTCATGGGAAATAGATGCGGAAACAGTGGAAACAGTGTCAGAGTTTATTTTGGGGGGCTCCAAAATCACTGCAGATGGTGACTGCAGCCATGAAATTAAAAGACGCTTACTCCTTGGAAGAAAAGTCATGACCAACCTAGATAGCATATTGAAAAGCAGAGACATTACTTTGCCAACAAAGGTCCGTCTAGTCAAGGCTGTGGTTTTTCCAGTGGTTATGTGTGGATGTGAGAGTTGGACTGTGAAGAAACCTGAACACCGAAGAATTGATGCTTTTGAACTGTGGTGTTGGAGAAGATTCTTGAGAGTCCCTTGGACTGCAAGGACATCCAACCAGTCCATTCTGAAGGAGATCAGCCCTGGGATTTCTTTGGAAGGAATGATGCTAAAGCTGAAACTCCAGTACTTTGGCCACCTCATGCGAGGAGCTGACTCATTGGAAAAGACTCTGATTCTGGGAGGGATTGGGGGCAGGAGGAGAAGGGGATGACCGAGGATGAGATGGCTGGATGGCATCACTGACTTGATGGAGGTGAGTCTGAGTGAACTCCGGGAGATGGTGATGGACAGGGAGGCCTGGCATGCTGCAACTCATGGGGTCGCAAAGAGTCGGACACGACTGAGCCACTGAACTGAACTGAAAATAAAGTCTCTCACTATTTCCATTGTTTCCCCATCTTTCTGCTGAAGGTGGCTGGAGACAAGAGCTAGTCCAGTCTCTGCCATTGCCAATTTTGTGATTCTTGTTGATGGCTTGATCAGCTAGTGGAACTTACTTTCAGCCTGACTCGAGATCAGCCACTAGTCAGTCCAGCAGGGGGCGCCCTGGGTTAAAGGAATCAGGTCTGCCTTCACGAGATGCTTAGGCCTCAGTTTGGGGACTGGGGCAGTTAGCCTCCATGAAGGAGGGTAAAACTGGGCTGTAGTCTTGGACAGTGGGAGGGTTTCAAGCTCCAGACCTGCTCTCTCCAATTCAGGTGAAGCCTGGGAAGTGTTCAGTGGTGAGAGACACTTGGAAGCTGCTCGGCGTTGACATGAGGGCAAGTGTAGACAGTGGTGCATCGTCCCTGAGGAAGTAAGAAGTCAGCCAGGCTCAAATCTCTGAGTCATCTGCCATCAGTCTCCCTCAGCCTGACCTAAGTACCCTGGAGGTCTGTGCTTTGTGACGGGGGCTGCCTCAGCAGAATGTTGGCCCTTCCACAACATCTCCCACTGTCTTCTGGGCACAAAACCTCAGAGGATCACATTGCAGGGCCTCTATGCCTGACCTATCACCTGGGCCCTGGGTGGGAGATGGTCTGGAGAAGCTTGGAGAAGCAGCCCTGACTTAGGGTTCATGAGACTGAGGTCTGAATGTCAGCTTTGCCTGACCGACTTGTTGCCTTGGGCAGGTGACAGTGCCTCTCTGACACGGTTGAATGAAAGCCCAGAAATGGACCTTAAACATATTATGGCCCACTGTTTGACCTGGGAGCCAAGTATACTCAGCGGGGAGAGGAGAGTCTTTGCAATAAATGGTGCTGGGAAAACTGGATATACTCATGCAAAAGAAAGGCATTGGACCCCATCTACACCACTTACAGAAATTAGTTTGAAATGGAGTAAGGACTTACACATAAGACCTGAAACCATTAAACTATGAGGAGACAACAGAGGATGAGATGGTTGGATGGCATCACCGACTCGATGGGCCTGAGTTTGAGTAAGCTCCGGGAGTCAGTGATGGACAGGGAAGGCTGGCGTGCTGCAGTCCATGGGGTTGCAAAGAGCTGGACAGGAGGAGCGACTGAACTGACTGAACTGACTAGGAGAAAACAGGGAAAACACTCTTTGACATCAGACTTGGCAAGGATGTTTTTGGCTACAACATCAAAATCACAAGCAACAAAAGTAAAAATCAGTAAGTGGAACTACATCAAACTAAAAAGCTGCACAGCAATATCAACAACCCACAAAATGCAAAGGTAACCTAAGGGATGGCAGAAAATATTTTCAAATCATATATCTGATAAGGAGGTTAATACCCAAAATCTATAAATAATTCATATAATCAATAGCAGAAACAAAAACAGACCTCCCAATAAAAAATGGACAGAGGACTTGAATAGACTTTTTCCCCAAGAAGACATACAAATGGCTGACAAGTACATGAAGAGGAACTCAACATTACTAATATCATGGAAACAGCAAATCAAAACCACAGTGAGATATTGGCCCACATCTATTAGAATGGCTATCGTCAAAAAGGAAAGAAATAAAGTGTTGTTGAGGAGGTGGAGAAAAGAGAACCGCCACGTACTGTTGGCTGGTACATAAATTGGTAGAGCACTATGAAAAACAATATGGCGGTTCTTCAAAAAATTAAAAATAGAGCTACCATATGATCCAGCAGTCTCACTTCTGGGAATGTATACGAAGGAGATAAAACCGCTATCTAGAACATCTTAAAAAATCATGATTTATTTGCTTGTATTTCTAACATGAAGGATAGTTTACTATATACACTGTTTTTGCGAAACAAGATAACTGACAACTCTTCATCTCAACTCATAGAGACCTTCCTCACTCTATTTTTTAAAATATTGTCCAGATATTTTATTGTGCTGATATATCACAGTTTATTATCCCATTTTTCTCGTCCTGCACAGATAAGCAATCCTTTGCTATTACAAATGACGTTACAAATTATGCTAACATGGTTGTTGACACATGTCTTCAGAGTAGATTCCTAGAAGTTAGACTGTTGACAGGCTAAAAACATGTCATTTTGTTAAACATTGCTCAATTCCTGTCCCCAGGAACTGCATTATTTTGGATTCCTACCAGCTATGTCTGAGAAAGACTGTTTCTGCGTAGTCTTAGTAATGGAGTTTGCTGCCAAGCTTTTGAATTTCCGCCCGTTTGGAAGACAGGGAACAGTACAGCTTCAATGTGGAGTTTTCTATTCACATACCCAAACCACAGTGCTTTAACTACAGGGGCATTAGAGTGCATTGTAACATATGGGAAGGCTATCCTTTGTTGATGTTTTTCTCCTTTAGGGGCTTCCTAGTGTTCTTGCCTGTTTACTTTTTATATGAAGTCTAGAATCAACTTCTTAAAATTTATTGGTACTTTATTGAAATTATACTAATGAAGAAATTTGACATTTTTATTATGTTGTAATCATTCCATCCAAGGACAAGGGATGTTCCTATTTAAGCATACTTTTGAATCTTTGACAAATGTTTTTAAATTTTGATAATTTCCTAAGGCATTTATTTCTAGTGTAAAGTTTTGTTGCATTAAATGCGTAACGTCTTACATTAAATCTTTAAACTTTTTCATGTGTAAGACTATCGGTGATTTTTGGTGCTAATATAAAATATGATTGAATGCTTTCATCATTTATATGCTTTGGATTTAACATGGAATCTTCTGGCTTCTACAGATACACAATCATGTTATCTACAATGGTGTCTTCATTTCTAACTTTTGTGTATCTGATTTTTAAAATCCTGTGCAATACCTTAGCTACTTCTTCCATTACAATATGAAACAGTAGTGAAGTTAGTGGACATGCTCCCCTTCTTAATCTTAATGGAAAAGTCTTTGTATTTCTCTATTCAAGAGGTTATTAGTCCATTTTATAGCTTATGTGCATATAGCTTTTAAAAATAATAAATAAGTGTTTATTTTTCTGAAGTTCTTTTTAACGTTTATGAGAATAAATTCTATCATTTTTCCCTCCTTAGATATATTTAGATAAGAAATTATATTAAAGATTTCCACCATCTTGTATTTGAGCATAATGACTTATTTTTTAAAATATACTTTGTATTCTGCTTGCTAAATTTTATTTTGGATTTTGGAATTAATATTCATTACTGAAATTAATCAGTAGTTTTCTTTTTTATGTAGTTTTACCAAGTTGGGATGTCAATTTTGTATCTACTTCAGAAAAAAGAATTGAAAGATTATCTTTTTTACACTTTGCAATCATCTAAGCATTGTTGGAATTTTGTGTCTTGGGAGGAAATAAGTATAGCAGGGAATGGTTCTCCCCAAAAGCATCTGCGGGGAGCATGGTCCTGGCAACACTTTGGTTTCAATCCAGTGAAACTACGTTGGACTTTCAGCCTCCAGAACTTTTATGTAAAAGCATAAATGTCTGTTGTTTTAAGTCAGTAAGTTGAGGCCAATTTGTTAAAGCAGTCATAAGAATCTAACACAATAGATTGACTGATAGTTTTGGCCACATAAAAATTTGGTACAGAAGCATTTTACAGAGCTGTTGCAGAATAATGGAGGACTTAACTAGTTTCTTTTTTTTTTAAGGGAAGAAAAATGAAATAATAAGGTAATTCGTTACAGAAAAGACCTAAACTATACAGGCATACCTCGGAGATAATGTGGGGTTAGTTCCAAACCACCACAATAAAGCAAGTTCACACAAATTTTTAGTTGCTTAGTGCATCTAATGACAGAATCGTCTCTGTTTGTTTCCAAGGCAAATCATCCAGTATCACAATAATCCAAGTCTATGCCCCAACCACTAAGGCGGAAGAAGCTGAATGGTTCTATGAAGACCTACAAGACCTTCTAGAGCTAACAACAACAACAAAAGGTGTCCTTTTCATCATAGGGGACTGGAATGCAAAAGTAGGACATCAAGAGATACCTGGAGTAACAGGTAAGTTTGGCCTTGGCGTACAAAATAAAGGGCAAAAGCTAACAGAGTTTTGCCAAGAGAATGATTTGGTCATAGCGAACAGCCTCTCCCAACAACACAAGATGTGACTCTACGCATGGACATCACCAGATGGTCAATACCGAAATCAGATTGATTATATTCTTTGCAGCAAAAGATGGAGAAGCTCTATACAATCAGCAAAAACAAGACCAGGAGCTGACTGTGGCTCATATTATGAACTCCTTATTGCAAAATTCAGACTTAATTGAAGAAAGTAGAAAACCACTAGACCATTCAGGTATGACTTAAGTAAAATCCCTTAGGATTATACAGTGGAGGGAACAAATAGATTCAAGGGATTAGATCTGATAGACAGAGTGCCTGAAGAACTATGGACGGAGGTTCTTGACATTGTATAGGAGGCAGTGATCAAGACTATGCCCAAGAAAAAGAAATGCAAAACGACAAAATGATTGTCTGAGGAGGCCTTACAAATAGCTGAGAAAGGAAGAGAAGCTAAAGCCAAAGGAAAAATACCCAAAGTAATGCTCAAAATTCTCCAAGCCAGACTTCAACTGTACGTGAACCATAAACTTCCAGATGTTCAAGCTGGATTCAGAAAAAGCAGAGGAACCAGAGATCAAATTCCCAATATCCATTGGATCATTGAAAAACATGAAAGTTCCAGAAAAACATCTCCTTCTGCTTTATTGACTATGCCAAAGCCGTTGACTGTGTGGATCACAACAAACTGTGGAAAATTCTTCAAGAGATGGGAATACCAGACCACCCAATCTGCCTCCTGAGAAATCTGTTATGCAGGTCAAGGAGCAACAGTTAGAACTGGACATGGAACAACAGACTGGTTCCAAATCAGGAAAGGAGTATGTCAAGGCTGTATATTGTCACCCTGCTTATTTAATTTATATGCAGAGTACATCATGAGAAATGTTGGGCTGGATGAAGCCCAAGCTGGAATCAAAATTGCCGGGGGAAATATCAATAAACTCAGATATGCAGATGACACCATCTTTATGGCAGAAAGCAAAAAGGAACTAAAGAGTCTCTTGATAAAAGTGAAAGAGAGTGAAAAATTGACTTAAAACTCAACATTCAGAAAACTAAAATCATGGTATCCACTCCCATCACTTCATCGCAAATAGAATGCAAACAGTGACAGACTTTATTTTGGGGGGCTCCAAAATCACTGCAGATGGTGACTGCAACCATGAAATTAAAAGACGCTTGCTCCTTGGAAGAAAAGCTATGACCAAACTAGACAGCACATTAAAAAGCAGAGACATTACTTTGCCAACAAAAGTCCGTCTAGTCAAAGCTATGGTTTTTCCACTAGTCATGTATGGATGTGAGAGGTGGACTATAAAGAAAGCTGAGCGCTGAAGAATTGATGCTTTTGAACTGTGGTGTTGGAGAAGACTCTTGAGAGTCCCTTGGACAGCAAGGAGATCCAACAGAAATCAGTCTTGAATATTCTTTGAAAAGGCTGATACTGAAGCTGAAACTCGAATACTCTGGTCAACTGCTGCAAAGAACCACCTCATTGGAAAAGACTCTGATGCTGGGAAAGATTGAAGGTGGGAGGAGAAGCGGACGACAGAGGATGAGATGGTTGGATGGCACCACCAATTCAATGGACATGAGTTTGAGTAAACTCCAGAAGTTGGTGATGGACAGGGAAGCCTGGCGTGCTGCAGTCCATGGGGTCGCAAAGAGTCAGACATGACCGAGTGACTGAATTGAACTGATACTCACCTGAATGCAGAGTTTCAAAGAATAACAAGGGGAGATAAGAAAGCCTTCCTCAGTGATCAATGCAAAGAAATAGAAGAAAACAATAGAATTGGAAAGACTAGAGATCTCTTCAAGAAAATTAGAGACACTAAGGGAACATTTCATGCAAAGATGGGCACAATAAAGGAGAGCAATAGTATGGACCTAACAGAAGCAGAAGATATTAAGAAGAGGTGGCAAGAATACACAGAAGAACCATACAAAAACGATCTTCATGACCCAGATAACCATGATGGTGTGATCACTCACCTAGAGCCAGACATCCTGGAATGTGAAGTCAAGTGGGCCTTAGGAAGCATTACTACAAATAAAGTTAGCAGAGGTGATAGAATTCCAGTTGAGCTATTTCAAATCTTAAAAGATGATGCTGTGAAAGTGCTGCACTCAATATGTCAGCAAATTTGAAACTCAGCAGTGGCCACAAGACTGGAAAAGGTCAGTTTTCTTTCTAATCCCAAAGAAAGGCAATGCCAAAGAATGTTTAAACTACTGCACAATTGCACTCACCTCACATGCTAAAAAAGTAATGCTCAAAATTCTCCAAGTCACACTTCAACAGTATGTGAACTGAGAATTCCAGATGTTCAAGCTGTATTTAGAAAAGGCAGAAGAACCAGAGATCAAATTGCCAACATTCACTGGATCATAGAAAAAGCAAGAGAATTCCAGAAAAAACATTGCTTCTGCTTTATTAACTACACCAAAGCCTTTGTGTGGATCACAACAAACTGTGGAAAATTCTTCAAGAGATGGGAATACCAGACCACTTGATCTGCCTCCTGAGAAATCTGTATTCAGATTAAGAAGCCAACGGTTAGACCTGACATGGAACAATGGACTGGTTCCAAACTGGGAAAGGAGTATGTCAAGGCTGTACATTGTCACCCTGCTTATTTAACTTATATGCAGAGTACATCATGAAAAATGCCAGACTGGATGAAGCACAAGCTGGAACCAAGATCGCTGGGAGAAATATCAATAACCTCAGATATGCAGATGACACCACCCTTATGGCAGAAAGCAAAAAGGAACTAAAGTGAAAGAGGAGAGTGAAAAAACTAGCTTAAAACTCAACATTCAGAAAACTAAGATCATGGCATCCAGTCCCATCACTTCATGGCAAATAGATGGGGAAACAGTGACAGACTTTATTTTCTTGGGCTCCAAAATCACTGCAGATGGTGACTGCAGCCATGAAATGAAGAGAGGCTTGCTCCTTGAAAGAAAAGCTATGACCAACCCAGCTGCTGCTGCTGCTGCTAAGTCATTTCAGTCATGTCCGACTCTGTGCGACCCCATAGACAGCAGCCCACCAGGCTCCCCCATCCCTGGGATTCTCCAGGCAAGAACACTGGAGTGGGTTGCTATTTCTTTCTCCAATACATGAAAGTGAAAAGTGAAAGGGAAGTCACTCAGTCGTGTCTGACTTTTAGCGACCCCATGGACTGCAGCCTACCAGGCTCCTCCATCCATGGGATTTTCCAGGCAGGAGTACTGGAGTGGGGTGCCATTGCCTTCTCCGGACCAACCCAGCCACCATATTAAAAAGCAGAGACATTACTTTCTGACAAAAGTCCATATAGTCAAAGCTTTGGTTTTTCCATTCGTCACATATGGATGTGAGAGCTGGGCCATAAAGAAAGCTGAGTGCCGAAGAATTGATGCTTTTGAACTGTGGTGTTGGAGAAGACTCTTGAGAGTCCCTTGGACTGCAAGGAGATCCAACCAGTCAATCCTAAAGGAAATCAACCATGAAGATTCAGGGGAAGGACTGATGCTGAAGCTGAAACTCCAATACTTTGGCCACCTGATGCAAAGAACTGACTGCCTGCAAAAGACCCTGATGCTGGGAAAGACTGAGGGCAGGAGGAGAAGGAGACAACAGAGGATGAGATGGTTGGATGGCATCACTGACTCGATGGGTATGAGTTTAAGCAAACTCTGGGAGTTGGTGATGGACAGGGAAGCCTGGCATGCTACAGTCCCATAGAGTCACAAAGAGTCGGACACAATTGAGTGACTGAACTGAACTGAACTGAGTGCCTCTCAAAGTTATGTTTGTACTACAATGTATATGTGTATACTATATACATTTACTGAATATATATGTCTACACTACACCGTAGTCTATTGTGGGCAAGAGAATTAAGTCTAAAAAATGTACATACCTTAATTTAAAAATATTTTATTGCTGAAAAATTCTGATCATCTGAACCTTTAGCGAACTGTAGTGATAACATCAAAAGTCACAGATCACAAGTCCCTAATAACAAATGTGATCACAGTGAAAAAGTTTCGAATATTGCAAGAATTACCAAAACATGACATGACACAGAGACAGAAAGTAAGCATATGCTGTTGGAGAAATGGCACCCACAGACTTGCACCACAGAGGATTGCCACAAACTTTCAGTCTGTTAAAACTGCGACATCTGTGAAGCACAATAAACAAAGTACAACAAAATGAGATATGGTTGCATAAAGAATGAGCTGCGATCATGGTACACAACTCGACTCAGTAGTGACATTTTTACTGAGTTGCAAAAGGTCATCGTTGAATATAGATTTTGCCAAGATTGTGATAATACTTGTATTGCAAGAGTATAGAGGTTGTAACAGAAACCGCAATTAGAGTTGGGAGGTCAGAAGGGGGCGCTCTCACACCCTCTAACCATAGCAGAGCCCAGCAGGAGACTTTTCCTCCCTAGCAAAGACTCAGGCAATGAAAAGCCACAGATCTTTTGTTTCCTAGAGTCCTCCCGACTTCCTTGCTTGTGTGAGTGCATGCTAAGTTGTTCAGTTGTGTCCGACTCTTTGTGAGTCTATCCTCTGTCCTTGGGATTCTCCAGGCAAGAATACTGGAGTGGGTTGCTGTTTCCTTCTCCAGGAGATCTTCCCCACCCAGGGATGAAATCTTCTGCATTGGCAAGTGGGTTCTTTACCACTAGCGCCACTTGGGAAGCACCCCCCCACCACTTCCTTTTCCTCTCTGTAAAAGCATTCTCTTTCCCTTGCTGGGCAGGGACTTTCACTTGGCCCACCATGGTTGCAAACCCCAAATTGCAATTCTTTGCTGATCCTTAATGTTTTTGCTGGAGAAATAACTGGCCAGCTGTTTGTTTTTTTTTTTTTTTTTTTAAGTCAACATGATCTCCTTTGCCTAAACATCTGTCTCTCTTATTTTCATTCTCTTATTCTCTATACCTCCTCACTGTCTTTCTCTTTATGCCTCTATTTCTGTCTCTGTCTGGATTCCTTTTAATCTGATTTACCTTCTTTGTCTCTTACTCTCTGTGTGTGTTCCTTACTCTCTCTTCTGTCTGCCTGTCTCTGCCTCTATCTCTCAACTCTCCATCCAGATGCCTCCATCTGTTTGTCTTTAATCTCCACTCCACCCTCGTTTCTGGCATTCTTTGTCTCTGGATGTCTTTGTCTTTCCCTGAAACAGGGATACCTGATCATGAGCTCTACAACTTTCCTCCTAAGCCAGTGACTTTCCTTGTTGGGATAACCCAACTACTACCCCCTCAACGCCCTCTCCCATCACAACTGTTCCCTGACAGGTTGGATCCTTTCACCTCCTTAATGCATTGGGGAACCCATCCCCTTCTCACGGCATGTGGGAAGGAAGAGAAAGCTGGGTTCTCCCCCTCAAAACCACTCTTTCACATTAGGCGGCTCAGCCCCCATGATGCCATACGATGGCAGTGCCCAGGCAGAAAAGACACACCCTAGCCTCTGTTGCATCACATATGGGAATTCCACAGGCATCTCAGACTCCAAAGCAAAGGCCCTGCCCGGAAAGAGTAGTTCCCACGGTATGTAGGTATCCATTTCCATTGGGGGTCAGTCAGCTGGTGACCCAGTCAGTTAGCCTGTCTGTTAGTGCCACATGCCATGAGCTACGGGCACTGCTAGAGGCTCCCTGGGGAATCAGTCACTCTTTCAGGAGTTGATTGGACCTCAGATATGGGAGATATGGTCTTGAGATATGGGAGATATGAGACAGGTTGATTTCTTTACTAACACTCAGACCTGGGCTGGGATTTGGCAGAGTGCAGGGGGCATCCAGAGGCATCCTGTAACCTGAACCTCTGTCTTGTCCTGTTAAGGTGAAGCCTGGAAAATGCCAAGGAGATTCTAGCAAGGATAGGAGACTCTACCTGCTGCACCAATGTGAGCAGGATGGTTAGGATAATAACCTCAAGGGCCAAGCAGGCAGGTGTGGGCACATGTTTGCCCCTTCATGAAAGCTAAAGAGGAGGTCCAGGCTTATTTCAATGTCTCAATCCATCTTCCACTTGGTCCAGACCCACAGAAAGGGGCTCTCTGCCTTGTTCCCTCTGCCAGGCTTCCTGGCCTTCAGTATCATCCTCACTCCCAGTCCTTCAACAAGAGTCCCACGGAGTCACCATCTCGGGGGGTTCTCCCCCTTACCCATTTCTCCGGTGCCAAGGGCTCAAGGGCACTCAGGAGAAACTGGTAAGGAGATGAGGGAAAGAAGCCTAGCAGTGGTGCCATTCAGAGGATGTCCCAGACACAGCATGATCCCAGAGGGATCTTTGAAGCATTAAAAAGAGGGATTTGGGGGACTTCCCTGAAGGTCCAGTGGTTAAGACTCCACCCTTCCAAAGCAGGGGGCATGAGTTCAATCCTTGATTGGGAAACTAAGATTCCACATGCTGCGCAGCACAGCCAAAAAAAAAATTTTTTTTTATTTAAAAAAAGCACACCAAAAGAGGGGTTTTGTACTCCCAGAGTGGTCAAACATTGCCTAGGAGCTGAAGGAGATCAAAGGAAGTCCCAGGCATTTCTGGTTCTTCCTCTGGACAAAGGGACTGCAATAGCTCAAAGATGTGCCTCAGAGTAAGATGTTAGCGTGAAACACTAATTGGGGTCCTCGGCATACAGAGACAATCAAAGGTATTGAAGGCACCTGGGCATGGAAGCAACAGTGTTCAGTGTAACCAGTACCCACAGCAGTGCTCCCATCACAGACATCTTTGGTATGAGCCCTGGAAGAGAGACTAGCTTTGATGGGTCAGCAGGGAGTGCCCAGTGCCCTGCTCTGTCTAGTTGGGAAGATTGGAACGCGTCTGGTGGTACAAAGCCACAGCAGAAGGTCCTCCTACAGAGATAAATGTCAACAGCCAGTGCAGAAGTGTGTCTAAACATCGCGAGGTCCTGTGTAGGAAAGCGATGCATTTACCTCGCAGAAGGGAAAGAGGAAGTCCAAACTCAGATCAAACTTCTTCGATCCAGTTGGCCTCAGTACCCCAGACCCACGGGGAGGGGCTACCTCCTTAGTTATTTCTGGCAGAGTTTGTGCAAGGCCTCCCTGACATTAACACCACTCTTGCCCCAGGAAAGGATTCCCAACCAGTTACCTGGGACAGTGCTTTCTCCCAGACGCCTCCAAAGGCCCTGGGCTCATTGTGGGGATGTTTGCGAGGACATTCGAACCTTATATACATTTCAAAAGATCCATGTGGAAAGAGCTGGAACAGGGAAACCCCTGCAGAAAGGATTCAACTGTGAAGCGCGTTCATGATTGGAGGAGATCTGACGGCCACAGTTGTCATCCCTTAAATGACTGGAAAGAAGGGGAGCATGCTTGGAGTGACCTTCCCTTGTTTTTACCAGATTTCCCAATATCTATTTTTTAGTCAAATTCAGCAGGTTTCTACCCTGCCGCCCACCACCAGCTTGTTGGCATAAGACCACGATCTCAGGCAGCCAGCCTCGTGGCGAAGGGGCCCTCCAACCCCCTTAGAGATCATTGGAATTTTTCAGAGAAACTTTTCCAAATGTGACAATAATACTGTACATACCAGGACATGGATGAGTGTCTCCCAGGACTAGGGAGGGAAATTGGAGTGTGGCTGAGAGCACTTTCTGGCTTCTTTCACTGGTTTCCTCAAGGAATCATTCATTCAACACATACTATGTGTCACTGTGCCAAACCACACAGATGCCACCCTCCTCCTGACGACAATTGGAGTCTACGCGTGTCAGTCAGAGCTGGATGCTGGGATGTACTTTCAGTTGAGTTCTCCTGGAAGCAGACCCTAAGGCAGTAATTTGAGGACAAATAATTTACATGGGAAGTGATCCAGGAAGCCTTTTTCAGAGAATGGGCTTGTGAGGTGGGGAGTGGAAGGAAGCCATAAAGGGGGCAGGGCTGAGGAGTTTACTGTTGGGGGGCATGGGGGGCACGTCCTGTTGGAAAACTCTCGGAGCTTTCATAGAGCCTGCCTTAGAATTTCCTACTCTGGATGAGAAAGAGGAGGTATTTATCCTCCCACTCCTGTCTGTCATTGGCTAAGGGCTGCTCCCTGAAACCCCTCAGGCAGAGAATCACAGGCTTATAGTAGATGCCACTGGCATGCAATGGAGTGGAGAGTGCCCTGGGACTATGGACAGGGCACAGAAGGGGCCGCTGAAAATTTTGGCTGAAATTAACACTTATTATAAAACTACACGTCTTTTTAATTTCATTTTATCTATTTGGCCACGCCCACAGCATGCGGGATCTTAGTTCCCCAACCAAATATCGAACACATGCCGCCTGCACTGGGTCTTACCAACTGGACCGCTAGGGAAGCCCCTAAAGCTACATGTCTTAATCTACTCAGACTGCTATAGCAAAATACCATGAACTGGGTGAATTAAACTACAGAAATTTATCTCTCACTGTTCTGAAGTCTGTGAAGTCCAAATTCAAGGCTCTGGAAGATTTCGTGTCTGGTGAGGTTCCCCTTCCTGATTTGTAGATGGCTACCACGTCTTTGCTGTATCCCGCCAGAGAGAGAAAGATCATTTCTCTCATTCCTCTTCTTATAGACACTAATCCCCATTATTGAAGGCTCCACCCGACTCCACCCTCATGATCTAATCACCTCCCAAAGGCCCCAGTTCCTAATATCACCACATTGGGTGCTGGGGATTCAACATAGCAATTTTGAGGGAACACAAACATTCAGACCACAGCACTATAGTAATAAAGGCACCGTGGTATTGACAAAAGGATACACGCACAGATCAATGGACAGTGCAGAAGTGAATTCACATGCAGCTAGTCAGTTGACGGTTGACAAAAGTGCAAAGGGAATTCGTCAGAGAAAGAACGGTCTTTTCAACAAATGATGCCAGAACAGTTGGATATCCATATACAAAAATATGAACCTTGAGCCATACTTCACATCATTTGCAAGAACTCACTCAAAATGGATCATAGACATAAATGCAAAAATTAAAACTATGGAACCTATAGCAGAAAACATAAGGAGAAAATCTCTGTGACCTTAGGTTATGCAATGATTTCTCAGGTACAAAACCAAAAGCATGATGAAGAAAATACTAATGAATGCGACGTCATCAAAATTAAAACCTTCTGCTCTTTGAAAAATCACTGTTAAGAAAATGAAAAAACAGGCCACCAAGGACTCCCAATTCGGAAAGAAAGTCTTACGTTTTAAAGAACCCTATTGTGGGACTTCTCTGGTGATGGAGTGGTTAAGAATCTGCCTTGCAATGGAGGGGACGTGGGTTCAGTCCCTGGTTGGAGAACTAAGATCCCGCATACCTCGGGGGCAACTAAGCTCCTGCACCATGCCTAGAGAGAAGACTGCTTGCCACAACTAAGACCCAACACAGCTAAGTCAATATTAAAAAAAAAAAAGAGCCCTATCTTGAGAAGAATAATTCTGGGTGGTTGTACGTGGGGATCTGTGTGAGAAAATAGGCTTTCTTTTAATTTTTTTAAAATACAAATTTATTTATTTTAATTGGAGGTTGATTACTTTACAATATTGTATTGGTTTTGCCATACATAAACATGAATCTGCCACGGGTGTACACACGTTCCCCATCCTGAACCCCCCTCCCTCCTCCCTCCCCATACCATCCTTCTGGGTCATCCCAGTGCACCAGCCCCAAGCATCCAGTACCATGCATGAAACCTGGACTGGTGATTCATTTCATATATGATATTATATATGTTTCAATGCCATTCTCCCAAATCATCCTGCCCTCGCCCTCTCCCACAGAGTCCAAAAGACTGTTCTATACTTCTGTGTCTCTTTTGCTGTCTCGCATACAGGGTCATCGTTACCATCTTTCTAAATTCCATATATATGTGTTAATATACTGTATTGGTGTTTTTCTTTCTGGCTTAATTCACTCTGTATAACAGGCTCCAGTTTCATCCACCTCATTAGAACTGATTCACATGTATTCTTTTTAATGGCTGAGTAATACTCCATTGTGTATATGTACCAAAGCTTTCTTATCCATTCATCTACTGATGGACATCTAGGTTGCTTCCATGTCCTGGCTATTATAAACAGTGCTGCAATGAACATTGGGGTACACATATCTCTTTCAATTCTGGTTTCCTCGGTGTGTATGCCCAGCAGTGGGATTGCTGGGTCATAAGGCAGTTCTATTTCCAGTTTTTAAAGGAATCTCCACACTGTTCTCCATAGTGGCTGTACTAGTTTGCATTCCCACCAACAGTGTAAGAGGGTTCCCTTTTCTCCACACCCTCTCCAGCATTTATTGCTTGTAGACTTTTGGATCACAGCCATTCTGACTGGCATGAAATGGTACCTCATTGTTGTTTTGATTTGCATTTCTCTGATAATGAGTGATGCTGAGCATCTTTTCATGTGTTTGTTAGCCATCTGTATGTCTTCTCTGGAGAGATGTCTATTTAGTTCTTTGGCCCACTTTTTGATTGGGTCGTTTATTTTTCTGGAATTGAGCTGCAGAAGTTGCTTGTATATTTTTGAGATTAGTTGTTTGTCAGTTGCTTCATTTGCTATTATTTTCTCCCATTCTGAAGGCTGTCTTTTCACCTTGCTTATAGTTTCCTTTTTTGTGCAGAAGCTTTTAAGTTTAATTAGGTCCCATTTGTTTATTTTTGCCTTTATTTCCAATATTCTGGGAGGTGGGTCCTAGAGGATCCTGCTGTGATTTATGTCGGAGAGTGTTTTGCCTATGTTCTCCTCTAGGAGTTTTATAGTTTCTGGTCTTACGTTTAGATCTTTAATCCATTTTGAGTTTATTTTTGTGTATGGTGTTAGAAAGTGTTCTAGTTTTATTCCTTTACAAGTGGTTGACCAGTTTTCCTAGCACCACTTGTTAAAGAGATTTTCTTTAATCCATTGTATATTCTTGACTCCTTTGTCAAAGATAAAGTGTCCATCACTTCAGTTCAGTTCAGTCGCTCAGTCGTGTCTGACTCTTTGCTACTCCATGAATCGCAGCACGCTAGGCCTCCCTGTTCATTACCAACTCCTGGAGTTCACTCAGACTCGCATCCATCGAGTCTGTGATGCCATCCAGCCATCTCATCCTCTGTCGTCCCCTTCTCCTCCTGCCCCCAATCTCTCCCAGCATCAGGGTCTTTTCCAATGAGTCAACTCTTCGCATGAGGTGGCCAAAGTACTGGAGTTTCAGCTTTAGCATCAGTCCTTCCAAAGAAATCCCAGGGTTGATCTCCTTCAGAATGGACTGGTTGGATCTCTTTGCAGTCCAAGGGACTCTCAAGAGTCTTCTCCAACACCACAGTTCAAAAGCATCAATTCTTCGGCGCTCAGCCTTCTTCACAGTCCAACTCTCACATCCATACATGACTACAGGAAAAACCATAGCCATGACTAGATGGACCTTAGTCGGCAAAGTAATGTCTCTGCTTCTGAATATACTATCTAGGTTGGTCATAACTTTTCTTCCAAGGAGTAGGGGTCTTTTAATTTCATGGCTGCAGTCACCATCTGCAGTGATTTTGGAGCCCCCCAAAATAAAGTCTGCCACTGTTTCCACTGTTTCCCCATCTATTTCCCATGAAGTGATGGGACTGGATGCTATGATCTTCGTTTTCTGAATGTTGAGCTTTAAGCCAACTTTTTCACTCTCCTCTTTCACTTTCATCAAGAGGCTTTTTAGCTCCTCTTCACTTTCTGCCATAAGGGTGGTGTCATCTGCATATCTGAGGTTATTGATATTTCTCCCGGCAATTTTGATTCCAGCTTGTGCTTCTTCCAGTCCAGCGTTTCTCATGATGTGCTCTGCATTTAAGTTAAATAAGCAGTGTGACAATATTCAGCCGTGACGTACTTCTTTTCCTATTTGGAACCAGTCTGTTGTTCCATGTCCAGTTCTAACTGTTGCTTCCTGACCTGCATACAGATTTCTCAAGAGGCAGGTCAGGTGGTCTGGTATTCCCATCTCTTTCAGAATTTTCCACAGTTTATTGTGTCCATAGGTGCATGGATTTATCTCTGGGCTTTCTGTTTTGTTCCATTGATCTATATGTCTGTCTTTGTGCCAGTACCATACTGTCTTGATGTCTGTGGCTTTGTAGTAGAGCCTGAAGTCAGGTAGGTTGATTCCTCCAGTTCCATTCTTCTTTCTCAAGATTGCTTTGGCTATTCGAGGTTTTTTGTATTTCCATACAAATTGTGAAATTATTTGTTCTAGCTCTGTGAAAAATACTGTTGGTAGCTTTATAGGGATTGCATTGAATCTATAAATTGCTTTGGGTAGTATACTCATTTTCTCTATATTGATTCTTCCGATCCATGAACATGGTATATTTCTCCATCTATTACTGTCCTCTTTGATTTCTTTCACCAGTGTTTTATAGTTTTTTTTAAAATAATTTTCTTTATTTTTGTTGATGTTATGCATTTAGGTAAGAGCTTCCCTAATGGCTCAGAAGGTAAAGAATCTGCCTAAAATGTGGGAGACCCGGGTTTGATCCCTGGGTTGGGAAGATCCCCTGGAGATGGGAATGGCAATCCACTCCAGTATTCTTGCCTGGAAAATCCCATGGACGGAGGAGCCTGGAAGCTACAGGTCGCAAAGAGTCAGACAGGACTGAGCGACTATCACTCACTCATACATGAAGATAGACTAAGAAGTCACATGCTTTTACAAAGCATGTTGTGAAGAGTATTGGTTGCTTACCAGCAGCCTCCCCCTAGAGGAAACCATTTCTAGTTTATCATCTTGGCATTTGTATCTCCATTTCTAAGTAATATCCATTATATTAACACCTTGATAAAATAATGCTGCATCTGGACTTTGCAGTTTTAGATCTAGTCCATTGAATTCCCATGACTGAAAAGGAGATTTTTGTCCACCTCCTTGCTCCCTACACCTCTGGCACCTAGGCTCACCCTCCCACTGCCACTCCCTCCCATCAACACTATATGCTCCTGTGATTTGATCTGCGCGGTTGTTTACATTATTGTGATTACAGAAACATGTTGTAGTTGAACTCTGTTGTAAACCCAACACCTTTTCCCTTCTGATATGGCTTTTTTATTTTCTCTGAGGTGAAAAAAAATTGTCTGATTTTGTGTTTGCTACATTTCCTATGTACATTGGTCTTTCCAGGTGGCTCAGTGGTAAAGAATCTGCCTACCAGGCAGGAGACACAGGAGATGAGGATTCGATCCTGGGATCGGGAAGATCCTCTGGAGGAGGAAATGGCAACCCACTTTAATAATCTTGCCTGGAAAATCCCATGGACAGAGGAGCCTGGTGGGCTACAGTCCATGAGGCCTCAAGAGTTGGACACAGCTGAGCACGTATGAGTTGCTGCTGCTGCTAAGTCACTTCAGTCGTGTCCAACTCTGTGCGACCCCATAGATGGCAGCCCACCAGGCTCCCCCATCCCTGGGATTCTCCAGGCAAGAACACTGGAGTGGGTTGCCATTTCCTTCTCCAATGCATGAAAGTGAAAAGTGAAAGTGAAGTCGCTTAGTCGTGTCCGACTCTCAGCGACCCCATGGACCCCAGCCTACCAGGCTCCTCCGTCCATGGGATTTTCCAGGCAAGAATACTGGAGTGGGGTGCCATTGCCTTCTCTGCGTGTGAGTTGAGAGAGCATCTATTCAACCACATCCTCTTCACCAGTTGCCCAATCTCCTCTCCACGTATTCATCAGTGCCAGATGTTCTCTATTAATTTCACCTTTCAGAAGATGAATTTCCTGGGGCCCTCTGACCCTCTCCAATCTGGTCTGGTAGTTCCGTTTTTTTTTTTTTTTTCTTTTTTCTTTTTTTCTTTTTGAAGTAGCAAATATGCAATGCTTTCTTAAAATTTTTGTGTCGATGTAGAGTTGATATACAATATTATATGTTACAGGCATATTATATAGTGACTGACATTTTAAGGGTTATACTCCATTTATAGTTATAGTAAAAAATTGGCTCTATCCCTCAGGTTGTGCAATATATCCTTGTAGCTTATTTTATACATAATAGTTTGTACCTCTTAGTCCCCCTGGGTTTCCCGGTGGCACTAATGCAAAGAATTTGCCTGCCCTTGCAGGAGATGAAAGAGACACAGATTTGATTCCTGGGTTGGGAAGATCCTTTGAACAAGGGTATGGCAACCCACTCCCATTTTCCTGCCTGGAGAATCCTATAGACAGATGGAGCCTAGCGGGCTACAGTCTATAGGTTACAAAGAGTCAGACACAACTGAAATGACTTAGCACGCACACTTAGTCCACTACCCCTGTATTGTCCCTCCCAGCTTCCTTCTCCCCACATAACCTCTAGTTTGTTCTGGCACTCAGGTCTCACTCTGGGATTTTCTGTCACCATCATCATGAGGACTCTCTTATTTTCCTTTCCTACATTCTACTTTGTATATTTCATGCATTTTTTTTCTTGGTTTCACCTTAAGAGGATTTCTTTTGCTATTTAGAATTGTTTAAACTTCTCATCATGTAGCCAGTGTACAATAAATGTCCATTATGATCATGCAAGACCAGTGAGGATGACTCTGGGGTGTGAGAGGATTTTTTTGAGCATATGAAATGACATACCTGTTTCAACTGGCTCTTCAACGGACTGCTAAGAAGAGCCCCATCGGTTTATCTCAGGAAACAGGGCTCCAACGTGATTGACTTTGCATCAGTCTCACTTCCATTCTGCTAACAGGTAGTGTGTTCATTCTTCTTCAACTTCCTTCCACTCTTTTCAACTCAAGTTCCCCCTCTGTGATCTAGTCCGTTACTATTATCCCAACTTCACAACTGAGAAAGCTGAAGCCTCAAGAGGTTTTCCTTGCTGTCCCCTCTCCACCTGTCATTCAGCAGATTCTCTGTGTGACTGGCACTGCAATTATACGTGGTAATAAGTCAGGAGAGAATGAGAAAAAAATGTCACCTGCCCTTTAGGGAAGGGAGTGACCCTGGGTAATGTGGTAACAAATGTGGCAATCCTCCAGAGCCCCGGAGTGTGGGAAAGTCATGGCACTTTCAGAGGCCATGGTTCCGGATTTCTAACCAGTTCCTTTGTAATGTCCTATTTGGCCCTCTTTGCCCCTCCCTGACTCTTCCCCAAGGAGGGTGATTCAGGGTCCCGTAACGTGTTCCCAAGTGGCTTTCTGACACCACCCCCTCCAACTCCTTCATTCCCCTTCCTAGTCCTCACGCTTTTGCCTAAGGGCAGGAAAGAGCCAGCAACACTGGATGGCGTGGTCACTGTCCTCACCTGAATTTCCTGCTGAAGAAATAGCAGCTGAGAGAACTCAGGGCAGCTCCGGTGGGAGCACACCCATCAGAGCGGGTATAAAGGGTGAGGCTGACACTGGTCACCACCGCCCTGCCTGCCCTCAAGATGAAGTCCAGCAGCCTTATCGTCTTCCTGGTGATATTTGCCTTTGGATTCCTGATGCCCTGGACTGTGGAAGGTGCTCCCAAACGTGAGCTGGACTTTCTCAGGCCATACCCAGGTACCAAAGTCAGTGATGGCTCAGCGTGGGAATAACCTCTTCTTTTTAGCCCTGGTCTTGAAGCCCTCTTTCCAATGGCCTATGGTCCTTAATTTCAAGCATGTCTCTGAGGACTTCAACTAAGAGAGTTTCTGTGCATCCAGAGATAAGCCCTTGTATTTCTTATTTTTCTTTCTCTATATCTCCTTCTTTACTGTTTTTTTCTTTTTTCTCTGTCACATTATTTTGGTCACTATCTGTTTTAATGTTCCAAATTGTTCTCTGTTTCTCTTAATTTTGTTGTTGTTGTTAATGGTCACTCTATTTTTTTCTATTTGCTTCTCAGTTGATCTGTTCTCTTTTGTTTAATCTTGAATGAGTGGCCTCTCCTGCTGTCACTGTCTCTGCCTCCCTCCCAGCCCTGGGCCAGGGATACCTGGCCATGAACTCTGTTCAGCCCTCCCTGGAGCTGACTTATACAGACATGCCATAGCTGACTGTGAAAACTTCAAGACTTCAGTGAGGTAGTAGATGTCACATTGGTAGCTTGAAATAAGGAACAGTGGGAATATTTACACCAGGGAAACTGGCAAACTCCACAAAGTCTCCCTCTTGAAAGATTTAGTGGCACACCGCCATCTATACCTTCTCTTCCGTTGACTCCCTCTTGGTTGAGGGTTTGGCTGAGCTTGCCACTGTCCCACATCGGCCTTGAAACTGGAATCCTAATGGCTCCCTTCATTCCTTTGAGGTCAGCTACTTGGGTTAGGCTTTCTCTCCTCACCTGGTTCCTTCTGGAGGATTGTGATCTTGACTCAATGCCAGCTTCTTCCTCCTTTGTTCTTACCCTTCAGAAAAAGGCAAACCTGGAGCCTGTCCTTTCGTCCGCCCTGTGCTGTGCTTTGTATATGAACCCCCTGAGTGCCAGAGTGACTGGCAGTGTCCGAAGAGGCAGAAATGCTGTCAGGGTCTTTGTGGCATCAAATGCACGGATCCTGTAGACACGTCAAAGCCAGGTGAGGAAGTCCAGTCCTGGAAAGGGGGATCAGGGAGGTCTGAGCTTGAGGACATGCTTCTTGGGCAAGTGGAGGGGGCTCGTCTGAACTGGGGTGCAGGATGGGATAGAGTCAGGGCTTCTCTACCCCCTCTACCCACTCTGTTTTCTCAGGTAGACAGTAGGCCAGTTGGTGAGCCTGTCAGCCAGCAGGTCAGTCAGTTCATGAATAGTCTGTCTATCAGACACACGTATGTCAGACACTAGTTGGGGTCCCGCTGGTGGGAGGGAGTCTTCTTTAGGACACGCACCAGCCTCAGATTGGATCCTGAAGGTAGGGAAGAACTAGTTTCCATGCATGGGGTGAAGATGGAGTTGGGAATTTGGGTGATGTGCCAAGGGGCAAAGCCTCTGAATTGTGACTTTGTTTTCATCACTTAAAGTCACTCCTGGGAAGTGTCCGGTGGTCACTGGCCACTGTGAGAGGCCCAACCCTGTAAACATCTGCCAGGATGACAGCCACTGCCTAAATGGTTTCAAGTGCTGCAGGGGTCCATGTGGGAATTCATGTGTCCTGCCGGTGAAAGGTGAGAAGATCTAGCAAGCTCCGCATCCCCCTAGACCTTAATATGCTCTCAACCTAATGGTACCTTTGTATGTGAAAGAGGTTGCTTGACATCTTCCAGTACTTCCCCATTCCCCAAGCAGATCCTCTGCGCTTCAGTGACCTTCACCCCTTAGAGTTCTCTAGACAAGTCCCAGGAGGCACCTATGACAGGCCATGCTGGGTCCTAGGAAGGAAAGCTTCTTGGAATAAGGCAGGAGGAAGGAGAGTGATACAAGAGGGAAAAGTTCTATCTTTGAATATCATCTCTGCCTCTGACTGACTATGTGACTATGAGCAACTGACTATTTCATCCTCGACCTCAGTTTCCCCATCTGTAAAATGGACACAATTATATCCATGGCGATACTAAATGTAAAAGTGATTTTTAAGACTTGAAGTACTGTTTGCATTCAGAGAATGTTGCTATGGTTATGGCCTCGATTGGCTGAGTTATCTTGAACCACAGGGAACTCTAGTAAGATGCATAGATGTCAATCTAGCCCAATACCCTGATTTTATCAGACGGCATCAGAGAAGAGCCTGTGAAAAGCCTGGATTTTGTCTTGATTCCTACATCAAAGGCCAGCACTGTTTCAACGATTCCAGCACAATGCTCTCTACCTATCCCAAGGGACCTAGGACTTGGTGGTGGAAGGACCATCTTGGTGGGACAGATATAAGGGTCACTTAAATAATTCCTGTGCTGAAGCTCCACTTTATTTTCTTTCTACAGATTCATCCTTTCCAGGTCAAAAACATTAGGACTTCCTGGTCTGTGTGCTCTGGGGATTCCCCCTACTCCCCACCCTGCAAGCCTGGAAAACAATGAAAGCACCTTGGTCAAGATGTGGTTTTGTGACCAATACTCCTTTGGGGACAAGATCTGGCCTGTTTTAGCTATGTATCCCCAGCATCCAATGTGAAGCTTGGCACACGACAGGAAATGCCTATTGATCAGTGAATAAATAAATGTACTAGGTTTTCTCTGCATTTCCATCTTCCTTGACTCTTTTGAATGTGGACTAGGGTATGAGGAGTGAGATGAAGAATAAAATGTCTGAATGTGCGGGGTTTCTCCAAAAACCCATAAAATAGCAATCGGAAGAAGAGAGTGTTTTGGTTCCAAGCAGATACAGGTTTAAATCTTACATTCATAGATTACAGGTTCTGTGGATTTGGGCAATGAGTTTGTTCCATTGACCCTTAGTCTTGTCATCTGTAACATGGAAACGATAACAGGAATGACAATTTCATAAAGTTATCAGGATTAGAGGTGATAACATGTGAAAGGAATAGCTCACTGAGCATTACATAGTAGATGCTCAAGAAATGTTAGACTTACCTCAGGGTAAGCAAGGTGCAAAGACTTTAAAAAATGATTACGTTTGATGACATTAGGAGCAAAATTGACAAACACAAAAAGTTGAAAGAGAAATGAGAGCTTAGAAGTAAATACTTGGAATGATTATCACAAACAAAGAAATAGAAAAATAAGTGAAGAATTTCTACAGATCAGTAAGAAAAACAGCTAACCTCTCAGAAAAAAATGAACTAGGAATAGGACGGACAATCAAATAAGAGATCATTATAGCAGCTTGTGTATAGATATATAGGAGCTTCAATGTCACTAGTTACAAGAAAAACCAATTAAAACAACCAGACACCATTTTTTATTTATCAGAATGGCAAGAATGAAAAGTCTACGTTATAGGTCTTCCTTGGTAACCCACTGGGTACGCGTCCACCTGCCAATTCAGGGTTTGATCTTTGGTGCAGGGATATCCCACGTGCTATGGAGCAACCACTGAAGCCTGTGCACTTAGACCTTATGCTCTGCAACAAGAGAAGCCACTGCAATGAGAACCCGTGCACCTCGGAGAGTAGACTGCACTCGCTGCAACTAGAGAAAGTCCACACACAGCAACAGCACAGCCAAAAAAAGTAAAATAAACAAATAAATAGTCTTAAAATAAAGGCAACAATATAAACACTCAGAGACTCTAAATAGTTTGCTGATGGAAATGTAAATTGGTACAACCACTTGGAAGAGTGATCTGGTTATGCCTAAGAAAATTAAAAAGTTACATATATCATTTAGCAATTTTCTTTTCAGAAACAGAGGAAAGACAAAATATTTGCCAATGGGAATCGAATACATGTATTAGGATGTTTAGTATAAGATTGTTCCAAAGAGTCAGAAACCGATACTAGTCAAGATGGCCTGCATTTGTGAAATAGTTAAATTTCATACTTTGATATGCTTGCTATGCTATAGAAAAATAAAAATAAATTTATAGGAATCAATATGGAGATGTATCACAGAAAACTTATTAGGAAAATAAGATTGGTGATACAATGTATAGGATGAAATATTCATTTATATTTAAAAATTACACATAAAGGGACTTCCCTGTTGGTCCAGTGGTTGCCTCTATGCTCCCAGTGCATGGGGCTGGGTTTGATCCCTGGTCAGGGAACTAGATCCCACACACCACAGCTAAGAGCTTGCATGTCTCAATTAAAGATCTCAGGACTGCAACTAAGGCCTGGCATAACCAAATAAACAAATAAATATTTTTTTAAGTTGCACATAAAATATCAAGCTGGTTATGAGTATACACCAAAGAATATACACCAAATGCAGGATGATACCTTCTTTCATAGAAGAGGAATTTAAAATGAGACAGGTAGTGCTGATTGTGGAAATTGGTTATTTATCTTCAAGATTTAATACTTCAACAAAATAATGCCATTTTTAGCAACATGGATGGACCTTTGCCAACCAAAGGTCCGTCTAGTCAAGGCTATGGTTTTTCCAGTGGTCATGTATGGATGTGAGAGTTGGACTATAAAGAAAGCTGAGCACCAAAGAATTGATGCTTTTGAACTGTGGTGTTGGAAAAGACTCTTGAGAGTCCCTTGGACTGCAAGGAGATCCAACCAGTCCATCCTAAAGGAGATCAGTCCTGGGTGTTCATTGGAAGGACTAATGTTGAAGCTGAAATTCCAATACTTTGACCACCTGATGAGAAAAACTGACTCACTGCAAAAGACCCTGATGCTAGGAAAGACTGAGGGCAGAAGGAGAAGGGGACAACAGAGGATGAGATGGTTGGATGGTATCACCGACTCAATGGACATGAGTTTGGGTAGGCTCTGGGAGTTAGTGTTGGACAGGGAGGCCTGGTATGCTGCAATTCATGGGGTCGCAGAGAGTCGGACACGACTGAGCAACAGAACTGAACTGAATTGGATGGACCTAGAGACTTGCCTGGAAAATCCCATGGATGGAGGAGCCTGGTAGGCTGCAGTCCATGGGGTCACTAAGAGTCGGACACGACTGAGCGACTTCACTTTCATCTTTCACTTTCCTGCATTGGAGAAGGAAATGGCAACCCACTCCAGTGTTCTTGCCTGGAGAATCCCAGGGATGGGGGAGCCTGGTGGGCTGCCGTCTATGGGGTCGCACAGAGTCGGACACGACTGAAGCGACTTAGCAGCAGCAGCAGCAGAGACTGTCATACTGAGTGAAGTAAGTCAGACAGAGAAATACAAATATCATATGATATCACATATTTGGAATCTAAAAAATAATAGTGCAAATGAACCCATGTACAAAACAGAAATTGGATCACAGATGTAGAAAACAAACTTATGGTTACCAAGGGAGAAAGCAGGGAGGGATAAATTGGGAGACTGAGATTGACATATACACACTACTATATATAAAACAGATAGCTAATAAGAAAGTACTGCATAGCACAAAGGACTCTGTTCAATACTCCAATCATCTATATGGAAATAGAAGCTAAAAAGAGTGGATATATGTGTATGCATAACCGACTCACTTTGCTGTAAAGCAGAAACTAACACAACATTGTAGATCACCCATTCTCCAATTTAAAAATTAAAAGATTTACTACTGGAAAATAAAACAAATATATATTGCCACCACTCTAGGTACTTCAAGTATCCAATGTTAGGACAAAACAAATGTTTCTCAAAAAAAAAAAAAGCTTTTTTTTTTTTTTCCTTCCAAAAGTCACACCTAACACCTAACATGGAGAGTAAGAAACAGAAACTCAAAAACCATCTTGTGTGAAACTAGAAATCGTTTGTATCCAGTGGTTACAATATGGAACTGGAAGTTAAATTTTCAAATTGGAGAAAGGTGAAAGCTAAGGGTTTGCAGCAGGAGATACTTATGAGAACCCCTGTAGAATGCTTCAAAGGCTCTAAAATTAAGAGTAGGAAAGAGAGGGAGATTTTTTTCGATAGTGGAGAGGGTGCTATTTTAATACCTGTACAAATTGTAAATAATTATCCTTGAGTTAAATAAATTTTAAAAGGAAACTGTAAAATTCTTAGGATAAAACATAGAGGTAAATTTTGGCAAATAATTCTTAAATAAGACATCCAAAGCATAAACTTTATTTAACTTATATGCAGAGTACATCATGAGAAATGCTAGGCTGGAAGAAGCACAAGCTGGAATCAAGATTGCCAGGAGAAATATCAATAACCTCAGATATGCAGATGACACCACGCTTATGGCAGAAAGTGAAGAGGAACTAAAAAGCCTCTTGATGAAAGTGAAAGAGGAGAGTGAAAAAGTTGGCTTAAAGCTCAACATTCAGAAAACGAAGATCGTGGCATCTGGTCCCATCACCTCATGGGAAATAGATGGGGAAACAGTGGAAACAGTGGCAGGCTTTATTTTTTGGGGCTCCAAAATCACTGCAGATGGTGACTGCAGCCATGAAATTAAAAGACGCTTACTCCTTGGAAGAAAAGTTATGACCAACCTAGATAGCATATTCAGAAGCAGAGACATTACTTTGCCGACTAAGGTCCGTCTAGTCAAGGTTATGGTTTTTCCAGTGGTCATGTATGGATGTGAGAGTTGGACTGTGAAGAAAGCTGAGCGCCGAAGAATTGATGCTTTTGAACTGTGGTGTTGGAGAAGACTCTTGAGAGTCTCTTGGACTGCAGGGAGATCCAACCAGTCCATTCTGAAGGAGATCAGCCCTAGGATTTCTTTGGAAGAAATGATACTGAAGCTGAAACTCCAGTACTTTGGCCACCTCATGCAAAGAGTTGACTCACTGGGAAAGACTCTGATGCTGGGAGGGATTGGGGCCAGGAGGAGAAGGGGATGACAGAGAATGAGATGGCTGGATGGCATCACTGACTCGATGGACTCGAGTCTGAGTGAACTCCAGGAGTTGGTGATGGACAGGGAGGCCTGGCGTGCTGTGATTCATGGGGTCACAAAGAGTCGGACACAGCTGAGTGACTGAACTGAAAACATAAACACTGAAAGAAAGAAGAGATAAATTTAACTTCACTGAAATTTAAAACTTTGGTGCTTCAAAAGATAGCATCAATAAAGTGAAAGATACTCCACACAGAATGAGAGAAAATGTTTGCAAATTATGTATCTGATAATAATTCTTATAACTTAATAATTTAAAAAAACTTACAAGAAAAAAAATATCTGTGAGAAGAACAATTAGATTCCCAGGGCTAGGTCTATGTACGCCTGTAACTCAGGTATCTCCTAAAGAAGTTAGAGGTTTTGGTTTCTGCAGAAATTGAAAGGTAGGAACTCTGGGCTCAGCCATTCCTGGCATGGGGAAGGAAGTGAGGCATGGCTCTGAAAAAGGGAGGAATCAAAAAACTTTTGTGAATAGTGAGGTCTCCCAGAGGTCTTCTGCTCTGGCTAGAGCTTACTGTCAACCAGCTTATCTAAAATGAAATATTTGGACCATTGGGCTAATTGTTTCTGCCTTACTGTTTTAAAAGAATGCCTGCCCTTCCAATCCTCTTGGTCAGTTTTGAATCTACCTTTCACTGACTGACAGAATTTTGTGCTCAAATCACTAGTCCCTTGGTTTCTTCCTTTTTTAAGAATGCTGGAGGGTGGGCAGATTTTCTTTCATTCCAACTCTTTTCACATAGCTCTCCTTTCAGGGAAGTTAGCTTGAGGGGCCTCTCTTTCTTTGAACCAAAACAAGCTTTGACTCAGTCTCTCAAGGAAAAGGCCATGTGGATGTTGAGAAACCAGTGAATAAATAAGTGTACCAATAAATGTACTAGGTTTCGGGAACAGAGGTTGACTCCCAGCTTGCTGCTGACTCAGCCTGTAACACTGGCCATGTTCCTTGACTCCTTGTATAAAAAGGGGTGAGCCCCTTGAACTTTAAAGCTCCACTTTGTTCTGCTATTTTACGAACTAATGATTCATAGATGCAGCTTGGAGGGAAAGTCCCAGTGGGATGGGCCCCCTCATCAAGTCTGATGACCTCCCTGTGACGACAGGTTCCCTTCTTCACCTCTCAACCTCATCGCAGGCCCATCTTCTCCAGCTCCTGTGGTCAGCATCCAGGGCAGGGGCTTCACATGGTGCTTGTGAGTTAGGAGTGTCCCAGTGAGTCCAATAACCCTGCCTCGACGTAGAGATGGGAAAACCTAGACCCAAAGAAAAGATATGCCTAAGATCATAGAGTAAGTCACTGGTGGAGCTCAGTATCTTTATCTCCAAGCCTCCTATTCTTTTTCTTTATTTCGAGTTAATTTTTTTTGTTTTTCAGATTATATGTGGATACTGTAGTGGGCTGTCAGATACCCTTGGGATGAAGATACTCATTCTCTCTGTTACTGGGGTGTTGCTGACACTCACAGATGAGTCCCTCCCTGGGAATTTCCCTGGGCCATAGTGAGCTGTTTCATCCAAAGTTACACCCCATTCCCAGGGATAATCTGTATCCACTGACTGGTTGATGTTGGGGTACAAAGGCCTAGCTCCACAGTTTGATTCAGGGCACCTCTGAAGGACCCTCCCCCCCAACCCACTCAGAGCTCTCCAGGGAATTGGCTGAGCCTTTGTTGCCGTGTATCACAATCCCACTTCTCCCCGGCCCTGCTTCTCTTACTTCTCACAGATGCTGCTTCTTGGTATACTCCTAGCAAACCTCCCGCACATAAGCATCTGCCCTGAGACCATGTTCCAGGAAACCTAAGGAAGATTAGGCAAAATGATCATTGTGACATTCTGGAAAAGGCAAAACTATGGAGACAGTAAACAGATCAGTGGTTGCCAGAGATTGGGAAAGGGGAGATAAATAGGCAGACCACAGAGGATTTTTAGGGCTTGGAGAATACTCTGTATGATATTGTAATGACTGATATATGACATTATACATTTGTGCAAACCCATAGAATGTGTACACCAAGAGAGAGCCTTACTGTAAATGATGGACTTTGGGTGATTGTGACGTCTCGATGTAGGTTCACTGATCGTAACAAATGCCCCGCTCTGATGAGGGATGTTGATAATAAGGGAGGCTATACATGTATATCAGAGAAGGCAATGGCACCCCACTCCAGTACTCTTGCCTGGAAAATCCCATGGACAGAGGAGCCTGGTAGGCTGCAAACCATGGGGTCGCTAAGAGTCGGACACAACTGAGCGACTTCACTTTCACTTTTCACCTTCATGCATTGGAGAAGGAAATGGCAACCCACTCCAGTGTTCTTGCCTGGAGAATCCCAGGGACGGGGGAGCCTGGTGGGCTGCCGTCTATGGGGTCGCACAGAGTCGAACACGACTGAAGTGACTTAGCAGCAGCAGCAGCATACATGTGTATAGGGGCATGGGGTATATGGGAAATCTCTGCATCTTCTTTTTAATACTTACTGGTTTATTTTTGACTGCACTGGGTCTTTGTTGCTGCCCGTGGGCTTTCTCTAGTTGCAGCGAGCGGGTGCTGCTCTCCAACTGTGGCTTCTCTTGTGCATCAGGGCTCTAGGCACCCGGGCTTCAGTAGCTGTGGTGCAGGGCCTTAGTTGCCACACAGCATATGAGGTCTTCCCAGACCAGGGATCAAACCGGTGTCCCCTGCATTACAAGGCCGACTTCTAACCACCGATCACCAGGGAAACCTGGTACCTTCTTAATTTTGCTATGAATCTGAAAGTACTCTAAAAATGTTAAGTCTTTTTTAAAAAAAAGAAAAAGAATTAGGGAAGCAGAAGGAATTTCTAAATACAACTATTTTTAAATTCATTGATGAGAGTTTCCTTTTTAGAAAGTGATCATTGTCAAAAAAACTGGAGAAGTACCACTGCTTCTTCAGCATATGTGTAACCCAGAAGTTTGTTTCCCTTCAGGGCTTGGCCTCTTCCCTCTGCTGCAAGATGATACATGGGCTGGACTGTATTTCCCTGAGCCTGAGGTCCTCAGTCTGGAATAACCCTCGCTGGAGATAAGGAAAGGATACAGCGGGATGTTCTGGTGAGGTCTTTAGCATTCCATGTTTCCCAAAATTATCCAGAGTGGGCACTGACCCAACACAGTTTACCTGCTCAATTCAGATAATCTTGATTTGTGCGCATGTCCAGTGAATACTGCGTGGGTGAGATGACAGGCGGAAGGATAAACATTTGTCAGATTGTGTAGGCTAAATCTACACAAAGAGAAACATTTTCCTAAACCTGCCTGTAATTTGCAAAGCCATCCTCCCCCACCAAGCATTGACCTTATTTCACAAAGCAGCCCTTTTGTTCCTTTGGAATGGTGACTCTCGCAATCTATGGGGAATAAGAAACAGTTTATAGAGAAGACAAGCCAAGGCTTTCACAGGACCACGTGCCCAGGCTTCTTGTCCGAGGTCTCAGGCAGGTCTCTTGCCTCCTCCCCACCCTTCATCTGGAAGGAAGGTGTGACTTGTTTTGTTTCCAGTGCATTTTTTCAGCTGTATATTTCATGGCCTCTTTTCTGGTCTATGTTACAAAACAATTTCCCATTGTCATACAACTTCATCAATATCTTGACCTTCATCAGAGTGGAGCCACGTCTGTCAACTCTCGGGCAAGCATTCGGCTTGGAAAGTCCACTCAGGAAACAATTATTTAGCTGACCTCAGTTCATGATCACATTGTTGTCCTCTTCAGGGCTTTGTGGTCATTTCTGTAACTCCACTGGACAGACCAGTTGTGTCCAGTTCTTGGTTTCTATTAACGATTATGGGTATGTATAAATCCTTCTGCATGAGTCATGTTTTCTTTAATTCCGATTTCTCTGAGGTCAGATACCTAGAGGTGGAATGTACCAAGTCAAAGCGTCTGGGTATTTTTTAAGGCTTTCAACATCAATCATCCCTACTCTCTGTTTTCCCCAAGGCCTTCAAGAAACTCAAACAAGGCAGAGGATACAAATGATGGTGTTAAGAATTTTACACTGTGGCACTTCCCTGGTGGTCCAATGGTTAAAACTATGTTTGCACTGCAGGGAGTGCTGGTTCGATACCTGGTCAGGGAACTAAGATTCCACATGCCTCGCAGTGTGGCCAAAATAAATATTAAATTAAAGACTTATGATGGTTACTCTACAGTTAAAAAAAAAAAAAAAGAATTTACAGAGTCCCTGGCCTATAAGCAGCCCTTAGGAAACGCTCTTCTCTTTTGAAAAAGATACACAACATACATATAGACAGACACACAAGTGTGCCCGTAAACATGCAGATGTAATCCAATGCATCCAGCCTCTGAGTACTGACCTTTTCTCTTAAATAAAATATAAGCTCTCCTGGGCAGCTGCAAACAGGTATGCCAGGCTTATCAAACTTGAATGTGTATAAGAATGATAAAACACATATTTTGATTTAATAAATCTAGGATGGGGCCAGAGATGCTATACTTCTCCAGCTCCCAAATAAGTACACTGCTGGTCTATGGATCACACTCTGAGTCACAAGCAGGCATGTCACAAAGACAAAACAGGCTTGTAGAAACACACATGCAGGCATAACTGAAAACCTTTATGAATTTCATGGGCACATGAATTTGTGATTTCTCAAAAATCACTAGGCAATAGGAGATGGATCTCTAGGGGCATGGACCTATGCTTCATGAGAAAATTTGATCTGTTAGCACCTGCCCAGAACCTAAGAAAAGTTATGATCTGGGAGTGTGAGAGTAGTGCTAGGATGGGGTGGAATAGAAAAGGGCAGGACAGGACAACCTGGACATTCTCTCTATGAAATAAGTGCTGCTCCCATGAAATGGGGCTTGGAGTCCTCAACTGTCCAATCTAGACCTTTCGGGTACCCGGAAGCCTTCACTTCCCCAGGACCATGCCTCTAAATAGCAGCAACCTCCCTCATCTGCCCCTAGCTTCCTAGAGGCCCCAGGGTCAGAAAAGCAGGGAGCAATCGGTGAACCTGTGTTTCACCTTTTCCTTTTCCTAACAGGATATTTTGTTAAACAGAATTTTAAATGTTATTGTAGTCAAACTTACCAATCTCTTTATGATTAGTATTTTTGTGTCCTCTTTAAAGAATCTTTCTCTATACTGAGGTCATGAAAATATTATCCTGTATCACATTCTAAACGTTTTACAGCTTTGCCTGTTATATTGTCTACTTGGAACTGTTTGCATGCTATGAAAGGTTGTGATCAAGTTTCTCTTCTTTCTCCTTCTTTTCTGAAAATGTGCATGGGGAGGTGACCATTTGCCCCAGTGCCATTTATTGAAAACACTCTCTTTTCCCTACTGGTTTGCCAGTCACCTGTGACATAAATCAAATTCCTGCATGTGAAGGGGACTGTTTGGGGGCTCTTTATTCTAATTGGTTTGTGTGAGCTTCGAATTTATTGCTTCTCAGCTCCAAATCCATCCTTGAATGCTGGCTTGTAATATGGGAACATTCTCCCTTGTTAACCAACATGAGGGCTTCCCTGGTAGCTCAGCTGGTATAAAGAATCTGCCTGCAATGCAGGAGACCCCGGTTTGATTCCTGGGCCAGGAAGATCCCCTGGAGAAGGGATAGGCCACCCACTCCAGTATTCTTGGGCTTCCCTGGTGGCTCAGACAGTAAAGAAACTGCCTGCAATTAGGGGGACTTAGGTTCAATCCCTGGGTTGGGACGATCCCCTGGAGGAGGGCATGGCAACCCACTCCAGTATTCTGGCCTGGAAAATCCCCATGGACAGAGGAGCATGGGGGGCTACAGTCCATGGGGTCGCAGAGAGTTGGACACGACTGAGCAACTAAGCACAGCACAGCTGACATGATGTTAATCTTTATCAGTAGTGGGCGCAGGACAGACACAGGAGGGAGAACGGGACTCCTTTTCCTGATTCTGATGTGCCTTCCTTTTTCTTGCTCTGACCCCACTGCCCTGGTGTGTGATGCCCACCAGTGGAGCTCACGCAGCAGGGATGTTCAATGGAACCCCGCCTAGCCAGCTCCCAGAAGAGATCCCAGGACAACCCAGTGGCTGCTGCTTCCTGGTCGAGGTTTCCCAGTTAGTTCAATAGCACCCCCAGCAGGCTGCTGCCCAGAGCATCCCTCCAGCTCCCCCAGCTGGCCTCTGCCCTCGGACTGTGAACCAGCTCTGGTTTGGGAAAAGTCAGCCAACCAACTTCTCTGCCAACCAACAGACTGCTACCACATCCTCTCTGATAAGCCTGAATCTTAAACTTGGAGAGGATTCACTCTCCGGCAAGTTTGTTCTTTCCTTGACTACTTACTCACCCTCAGTCCTAGAGCTTTCTTTTTTCTCTTTTTAATTATAAGTTTCATATTAAACCTGCCTGGCTCACCTTGCTGGGTTTTTTTTCTGTTGTATACTATTTGGTCTGTGAGTCTATCCTTTGCCAATATCACAATATTTTATTTACTTCAATTTATGCTAAATTGTAATAATTTGTAGAATAAATTTTACCGCTTTCTTCCTTTTTTTATGGCCATACTGCACGGCATGTGGGATCTTTGTTCCCCAAACAGGGATCAAACTGGAGTCCCCTGCTTTGAAAGGCAAATTCTTAACCACTGGACCACCAGGGATGTCCCTGTCTTGTTCTTATATTCTTCATTTAGGTTTTGGCTATTCTTGTCTCTTTACTTTTCCAAATACATTTCTTCAATAGCTTCTTCAAGATACACACACATGCAAACAAAGCAACAATAACCTATGGGAATTTTTATTCATGATGGTACTGAATCGATAAATATAACAGAGGAAAGTACATCTTTATGATATTCAGTTCATTTCAGTTCAGTCACTCAGTTGTGTCTGACTGTGACCCCATGAATCGCAGCATGCCAGGCCTCCTTGTCCATCACCAACTCCCAGAGTTCACTCAAACTCATGTCCATCGAGTTGGTGATGCCATCCAGCCATCTCATCCTCTGTTGTCCCCTTCTCCTCCTGTCCCCAATCCCTCCCAGCATCAGGGTCTTTTCCAATGAGTCAACTCTTATGAGGTGGCCAAAGTACTGGAGTTTTAGCTTTAGCACCATTCCTTCCAATGAACACCCAGGACTATCTCCTTTAGGATGGACTGGTTGGATCTCCTTGCAGTCCAAGGGACTCTCAAGAGTCTTCTCCAACACCACAGTTCAAAAGCATCAATTCTTTGGCGCTCAGCTTTCTTCACAGATCAGACATACATGACTACTGGAAAAACCATAGCCTTGACTAGAAAGACCTTTGTTGGCAAAGTAATGTCTCTGCTTTTCAACATGCTATCTAGGTTGGTCATAACTTTCCTTCCAAGGAATAAGCGTCTTTTAATTTCATGGCTGCAGTCACCATCTGCAGTGATTTTGGAACCCCCCAAAATAAAGTCTGACACTGTTTCCACTGTTTCCCCATCTATTTCCCATGAAGTGATTGGAACAGATGCTGTGATCTTAGTTTTCTGAATGTTGAGCTTTAAGCCAACTTTTTCACTCTCCACTTTCACTTTCATCAAGAGGCTCTTTAGTTCCTCTGCACTTTCTGCCATAAGGGTGGTGTCATCTGCATATCTGAGGTTATTGATATTTCTCCCGGCAATCTTGATTCCAGCTTGTGCTTCCTCCAGCCCAGTGTTTCTCATGATGTACTCTGCATAGAAGTTAAATAAGCAGAGTGACAATATACAGCCTTGACGTACTCCTTTTCCTATTTGGAACCAGTCTGTTGTTCCATGTCCACTTCTAACTGTTGCTTCCTGACCTGCATACAGATTTCTCAAGAGGCAGGTCAGGTGGTCTGGTATTCCCATCTCTTTCAGAATTTTCCACAGTTTATTTTGATCTACACACTCAAAGGCTTTGGCATAATCCTTAAGGTTTGCAATTTATGAATATGGTATCTCTTTCTTTCTCTTTAGGTATTCTTTAATTTCTCTTGAAAAATGTCATCATTTTCTCCATAAAGATTTTGCACATCTTTTCTTAATCTTAGTTGTTTTTTTTATGTGACTGTAAAAAGTTCATCTTTAATCGTTTCTGGGATATAGAAATATAATTAGTTGTTTACTGTTGAGTGCTGATCTGCCAGAATCAGAGATCAACATCCATGCCCAGTACAGAACCATTCCCTGGGGTGATGGGCCAGCTATCTGGTGACAGGTTGATTACATCAGGCCACTTGCATCATGGAAGGGACATCAGGGAATAGACACTCTGGATATGAATTTGCCTGCCCTGTATGCAATGTTTCCTTGTATGCAAAACTACCAGACATGCACTTACAGAATGCCTTATCCACGTTGCTTTACGATAATGCTCTGATCAAAGAACACACTTCACAGCAAAAGAAGTGTGGCAGTGGGCCCATGCTCATGGAATTCACCATCATTCTCAAACAACTAACTTTATAGAACAGTGAAACAGCCTTTTGAAGACAGCTGGAGTGCCAGCCAGATGACAATACCTTGCAGGGCTGGGGCAAGCTTCTCTCAAAAGCTGTCCCTGCTCTCAATCAGTGTCTGATATATCTTGCTGTTTCTCCCATAATCAGGATTCATGGGTTCAGAAATCAAGAGGTAGAGATGGAGGGGCACCTCCCATTATGACCCCTAGGGAGCCACTAGCAAATCTTACCTTCTCGACCCCTTGATTTAGTGCACTGTTGGCCTGGAGGTGCTGATTCTGGAGGGAGGAATGTTTCCACTAGGTGACACAGCAGTGATCCCATTGAACTGAAAAAAGCAAAAATAAACAAATAGGACCTAATTAAAATTAAAAGCTTCTGTACAACAAAGGAAACTATAAGCAAGGTGAAAAGACAGCCTTCAGAAAATAATAGCAAATGAAGCAACTGAAAAACAACTAATCTCAAAAATATACAAGCAACTCATGCAGCTCAATTCCAGAAAAATAAACGACCCAATCAAAAAATGGGCCAAAGAACTAAACAGACATTTCTCCAAAGAAGACTAACAGATGGCTAACAAACACATGAAAAGATGCTCAACATCACTCATTATCAGAGAAATGCAAATCAAAACCACAATGACGTTCCATTTCATACCAGTCAGGATGGCTGCAATCCAAAAGCAAGCAATGAATGCTGGAGAGTGTGTGGAGAAAAGGGAACCCTCTTACACTGTTGGTGGGAATGCAAACTAGTATAGCCACTATGGAGAACAGTGTGGAGATTCCTTTAAAAACTGGAAATAGAACTGCCTTATGACCCAGCAATCCCACTGCTGGGCATACACACCGAGGAAACCAGAACTGAAAGAGACACGTGTACCCCAATGTTCATCGCAGCACTGTTTATAATAGCCAGGACATGGAAACAACCTAGATGTCCATCAGCAGATGAATGGATAAGAAAGCTCTGGTACATATACACAATGGAGCATTACTCAGCCATTAAAAAGAACGCATTTGAATAAGTTCTATTGAGGTGGAAGAAACTGGAGCCTGTTATACAGAGTGAAGTAAGCCAGAAAGAAAAATACCAATACAGTATACTAACACATATATATGGAATTTAGAAAGATAGTAACGATAACTCTGTATGCGAGACAGCAAAAGAAACACAGAAGTATAGAACAGTCTTTTGGACTCTGTGGGAGAGGGTGAGGGTGGGATGATTTGGGAGAATGGCATTGAAACACATATAATATCATATGTGAAACGAATCGCCAGTCTAGGTTCGATGCAGGGTACAGGATGCGTGGGGCTGGTGCACTGGGATGACCCAGAGGGATAATACGGAGAGGGAGGTGGGAAGGGGGTTCAGGATGGGGAACACGTGTACACCCATGGCCGATTCATGTTGATGCATGGCAAAACCAATACAATATTGTAAAATAATTAGCCTCCAATTAAAATAAATACATTTATATTAAAAAAATAAAGTTTCCTTTTATACTGGAAAAATAAAATAAAATAAAACTACCATCCGGGTGCAGCCAAAATAAATAAATAGATAAAATAGGACTTCCTTGGTGGTGCAGTGGTTAAGAATCCTCCTGCTGGTGTAGAGGATATGGGTTCCATTCCTGGTCTGGAAGGATTCCATATGCTGCAGAGCAACTAAGCCCAGGTACCGCAACTACTGAGTCCACGCTCCAGAGCGTGTGAGATGCAGCTACTGAAGCCCCTGGGCCCAGAGCCTGTGCTCTGCAACAAGAGAAGCCAGCGCAATGAGAAGCCCGAGTACCACAGTGAAGAGTAGCCCCAGCTCGCTGCAACTAGGGAAAGGCCTGACAGCAATGAAGACCCAGTGCAACCAACAATTAAAAAAAGAATAATAAATAAAATAAAACTACCATCTGACTACTTTGGGTTCTTCATGTCTCTAAAACAACAGGTAAAGAAGAGAGTTATGGTGTTGGCTGGACTAGCTACCAGGGAAAATTGGACTACAGCTCCACATTGAAGGTGTAGAAGCATATGTCTGGAATACAGGAGATCTCATAGAGACTTGGTAATATTATATATTTTACTCTGGAATTAAGTCATTGATTGATGAAGACAAAGGACTATAGAAGGACAGTGGAAGAAAGTAACTATAAATACCAGCTCCAAAGATGTGACCAGTTACACGTGTGAGGCCTGTAATAGTCTTGACATTTCCTCCTTATTTTGCTATGAACCCATGTGTGTGTATTTTCTTTATTTCCTCTCTTGTTACCTTATCGTGTAACATAAGATGACTTGATGGTAGTATTTATGTATTGTTAATTTTAACATCAGAGTGTTTCCTCCTGGATATGAAGGAGGAAAGTAAATATCACTCAAGGGCTTTACTGTCTCTTCTGGGAATGGAGTGAATGTGTTTTGGGTTCTATACAGGATAATTGCATCCTGTCTGGCAGGATTATGACCCTGTCATTATCTTTACTTGAAGATTAAGTATGGTTTAAGGAGATCTGTATGGATGCTCAGTCAACTTGTAATGGTTAATTTTATGTGTCAACTTGACTGGCCCTGAAATGCACAGGTTAAGTATTATTTCTAGGTGTGTCTGCGGCGTTGTATCCAGATGAGATTAGCATTTGCATCTGGCACACAGTAAAGTGAATTGCTCTCCTCAGTGTGTGTGGGCCTCATCCAAACTGTTGAGGGCCCACTAGGACAAAAGGTGAAGGGAGGAGGAATTTATACCTTTTTTCTGCCTCTCTGAATGAGATGGGAGAAGGCAATGGCACCCCACTCCAGTACTCTTGCCTGGAAAATCCCATGGATGGAGGAGCCTGGTGGGCTGCAGTCCATGCGGTCACTAAGAGTCGGACACAACTGAGTGACTTCACTTTCACTTTTCACTTTCATGCATTGGAGAAGGAAATGGCAACCCCCTCCAGTGTTCTTGCCTGGAGAATCCCAGGGACAGGGGAGCCTGGTGGGCTGCCGTCTATGGGGTCACACAGAGTTGGACACGACTGAAGAGACTTAGCAGCAGCAGCAGCAGCTGCATGAGATGGGACATCTCACCTCTTTGTCTCCTGCCCTTGGAGTAAAATTTATACCATCAGCTCTTAGGTCTTCAGATCCAAACTGCATTATACCACTGATTTTCTTGGGTCTTCATTTTACAGATGGCATATTATGGGACTTGACCTCCATAACTGCATGAGCTAATTTGTTATAACAACAAATAAATACACACACATATTGCTATGAAAATATATATATATATATTTATATCTCCTATTGGTCCTACCTGTTCTACTTCTCTTAGGATAGAACCCTAATGTCGTTTAGTTGTGCAGTCATGTCCAATTCTTTTGTCACCCCGTGGACTGTAACCCTCCAGGCCCCTCTCTCCAGGTGGATTCTTTACCACTGAGCCACCTGGGAAGCTAGAAGCCTAATACTCTACATTAAAAATTACTATTAAACTCAGTGAAAATTGTTAGTGCGAACTTAAAAACAAAAATTGGTACTGATGAGTCTACTTGCAGGACAGCAACGGAAACACAGGCATAAACAACAGAGTAGTGGACACAGTGAGGGAACGAGAGAGAGGGAGGAACTGAGAGAGTAACTCTGAAACCTGTACATTCAGTTCAGTTCAGTCGCTCAGTCGTGTCTGACTCTTTGTGACCCCATGAACTGCAGCACGCCAGGCCTCCCTGTCTATCACCAACTCCAGGAGTTTACCCAAACCCATGTGCATTGAGTCGGTGATGCCATCCAGCCATCTCATCCTCCATCGTCTCCTTCTCCTCCTGCCCTCAATCCCTCCCAGCATCAGGGTCTTTTCAAATGAGTCAGCTCTTCGCATCAGGTGGCCAAAATATTGGAGTTTCAGCTTCAACATCAGTCCTTCCAATGAACACCCAGGCCTGATCTCCTTAACAATGGACTAGTTGGATCTCCTTGCAGTCCAAGGGACTCTCAACAGTCTTCTCCAACACCACAGTTCAAAAGCATCAATTCTTTGGTGCTCAGCTTTCTTTATAGTTCAACTCTCACATCCATACATGACCACTGGAAAAACCATAGCCTTGACTAGATGGTCCTTTGTTGACAAAGTGATGTCTCTGCTTTTTAATATGCTATCTAGGTTGGTCATAACTTTCCTTCCAAGGAGTAAGCATTTTTTAATTTCATGGCTGCAGTGTCTTTTAATTTCACCATCTTCAGTGATTTTGGAGCCCCCCCAAAATAAAGTCAGTCACTGATTCCACTGTTTCCCATCTATTTGCCATAAAGTAATGGGACCGAATGCCTATACATTACTAACTATGCCTATATATAACTAATATGTACATATTACTAGCTATGCCTATACATAACTAACCTATACATTACTGTGTGTAAATTAGATAGCCAGTGGGAATTTTCTGTATGAGGCAGGGAACTCAAACATGGTGGTCTGTGACAACCTAGAGGGGTGGAATGTGGTGGGAGGAGGTTCACGAGGGAGGGGTAATAATATTTTGATATGTGGTATGGCTAGCTTCCATTCTTGTACTTTTTAAAAATATTCTTGGCTCTTCTGAAGCCTTTATACTAATATATGAACTGTAGGATAACTTTGCCAAGTTGTTTTTAAAGATCATATTGGAGTTTTTATTGCAGTTTTATTGAATTTATAAATCCATTTTTAAAGAGTTGCAATCTTTACCTGATTGAGTCTTTCCAAACACAAACATCAATTTTCCATTTATTCAGTTCTTATTTTAGACCTTCAAATAAAATTCTTTTTTTTTTCTTTTTAACCCATGATGTTCTGACATAATTTGTAGATTTGTTCCTAGGAATATTGTAGGGTTTGCTTCTTGGGATTATTTATGTCTACTTTTATTATTTCTGACTGCTTTTGGGTAATGTGGAGAAATGCCATAGAATTTTGTATAGACTTTATATCCCACAATTCCAATGAAATGAAACTTCATCCATTATATTGAAAGTCTTAAATTATTATGTAGGAAATGACACTGTCTGCCAATAATAACAATAAGCTTCTCTCATCCTTACACATTTTATTCCTTTATCTCATTGCATACTTTTGTATATCTCATACACTGTTGAAAAATAGTGATGACTCATTCTATTTACGACTTTAATGACAATACCTCTGAAAATTCAACTTAATGTAGGTTTTGCTACAAAGTTTTTTTTTTTCCTTTTTTTGGATTAATTTCTATCCTTTCATTTCCTTTTTTTTTTTTTTTAATATTTTGACTGTGCCATGCAGCATGTGGGATCTTAGTTACTTGACCAGGGATTGAGCCTATGCCCCTTGCATTGGAAGCTCAGAATCTTAACCACTGGACCACCAAGGGGAATCCCCATTTCCATTCCTAATTTTATTAAAGAATTCACATTTCAGTTTTAGGAGAGCTGTTTAAAACTTACTGAATTCTGTTGAGTATTTTGTTTAAGATGTTTCCATCTTTGTTCAGAGCAGACAAAATTGGCACATAATTATTTTTTCTTCTACAGGTCAGAGTATTTGATTGTAGTATCAAATTTTTACTAACCTCAGAAAACTTGTCATTTATAACTACATAACAAATTGCCCCAAAATAGCATCTTCAAACCATTAACATCATCTCACAGTCTGAGAATTAAGGCTTATTTAAGTCCTCATGTGTCTTCTTGAAAGCAATAGATAGAAGTCATGAATATATGCTGACATGGTTGAAATAAAGAAATCTTCATAGCTGGCCAAGGAAAGTATGTGTGACCCTTCCCTAAAAGGTCATACAATTAAGGTACATCCATCCATTTTGTAAACCATAAATAGTTACTGTCTGTTTTGTAAACTATAAAAATCACATTTCTCAGATTATCAAAAGAACAAGAAAATCTGAATTATTGTAATTTGTATTTTGATCAAGGATTATACAGTGGATTTTTGGAAGGCTTTATTTAGACTTTGTGTGAACTTATTAATAAAACTGAGTGGTTATGTGTAAGTGATGAAGTGTTATCCCACCACCAACATTAACATAAACCAGCATTGTCATCTCCCACCTTGTTTAATGTTGTAGATAACCAATGATAACAACAAAACATTTGGTAACAGAAAGAAACATCCAGGAACAGCTTGGCCGGATGGCTCTGATCTGGGGTCTCTCACAGGTTATAATCAAGCTGTTTGCTGGGACAAGACTAGATGGAGACTGAAAAATCTACCCTCAAATTGTTCACATGCTGGTGGGCCTTGGCTCCGCAGAGGCTGTTGAGCAGAGACATTGGTTCCTCTGGGGCACTCCTCAGAGGGCTGAATGTCCTCATGGCATGCCAGCTGAGTCCTGCCTGAGTAGGTGATTGAGGAGAGCACAGCCTCCCAAAATGGAAACCAATCTCTTTTAATGATCTAATCTCATAAGGACATAATGATCTATCATTCTGCAAAGCTTTATCGGTCACACAGACCAACTGTGCAAAAATGTGGAAGGGGGCCATATTAGGGTGTGAATACCAAGAGGTGAGGATCATTGGAAGTCAACTTGGAGGGTGGCTAAAATGAATAAAAGAAAATATATGAAATTAACATGAAATGAATGGCTCATAAAATGAATTCAGTGGCTCTTCTTTTCCCTCATCTCTGAAATGGTGAATTTAATACTTGCAGTTGTTGCTCTTAGTATATTGGTTCAAATAGTATGGATTATTTTCTTCGACCTATGACATTTTTCAGGAGGATATTGAATTACAATTTTGTTTTGTCTTTTTAAAAAAATCATTAAGTTCTCTGTTTACTTTAGAATCCATAGAGCACAGAAAAATGTGGAGCAAATTCCCCTACTTGGCCCTAGCTCTAGGAATTCCAGCTCTTATTACTTTCCGCTCCACTGAGTTGAGAACAATATCACCCTCCTGTGTTTCTGGCCAAGAACATACATTCCACGTGACCTACCGTGACAATATTCCTATTATTGGGAAGGGCAGTCTCAAGCATCCCCCACTGCAGAAGAAGGGGCCTTTGACCTGAAATATACTTGCTTACCAAGAGATAAAGAGTCCACACAGCCCGTGCCAGACTTACTGCATGTGTAGAAATATCTTCCCCTGTTTCAACCTCAACACATGCTCCTTCATTTTGTGTCAGTGTGTGTGCCCTTGGGCATCTGGTCAACCCCAAGCTGTATCTGTTCTCAGCAAGGGAAGAACGGGGTGGAGTCCATTTACCAGTACATGAGAGGAGCGCATGTAGGTAAATTGCCCAGTGTCAGCTGCCAGGAGAGACTCCCCGGTCATGGGAGATTAATGCCCACTGCGGAAGTGTCTTATGGGGTTGAAGCATTGTTTTACCCAAAGCTTGATTACGTTTTTGCTTTCCTTGGAGACTGATATCAATATATTGGGTTGGCAAAAATTGGGGTTTTGTTTTGCAGGATGTTACGGAAAGATGCAAACAAAATGTTTTGGTCAACCCAATACAATGGACAGCAGCGTTTGGAGTCCTCCCACATGACTGATAATCACTTCTTGTCGTTCTGCTCAACACTTATTTTAAGACAAAAGAAGCTGTGTCTTGGGAGAGAGAAGAAATGAAAAAGGCTCAAGATCACCACAGAAGGCAAGTATCCACCATTTTTAGAGAGCCTGCACTGGCCCCGTAACATTGCTATTTATTTTGCATTGCACATACCAATGCTCCATACACTTTGAGAAAATGATTTTTATCACCACTTTGCAAGTTAAGAGATTAAGATGTTAGAGATAAGGTTGTTTGTCCCAAATCACAGAGCTGAGTCTTTTCACAACTATGATGTGAACTCATGACTAGCTCCTAAGCCTCTTTCTTCCACTCCATATCTGTAGGAGGGAAGCCTCTTATCCAGATATTTCCTCATCACCACCCACCCACCTTATCCTCCCCAGTGTATCACAGAAGCAGAATGTACAAAGAGAAACATGCTCATTTATTTATTTATAAGTCAACAGGCATTTGTTGGCTTCTTCTGCAAAGAAGATATTGGTGTTAGAACCAAGTCTTCGCCACGGAGTGATTCAAGCCTGGGTGTAGAAATGGAATTCCCACACCACACAGCATAAGAATCCAGAGACTCTCCCAAACAGCCGGAATCAGGCTGGGAGAGAAAATGAGATCAAGGCTTCAATATTGGAACCAGCCGAGTCATCTTCACATTCTTCCCCCCAAGAAATCCCTTGAGATAGAGAAAATAGCAAGGTGCTGATAGGGTTGAATGAGTCTTGGTATCAGGAGGCTGAGTATTTTACTAGAAAACTCTATAAATCAGAGCCTTCAGCTGGATTATCCTCAAAATCCACTGGTCCCTTGGGCTTAGACCCTAAACAACATCCTGGAAATAACCTTAATAACACATACTGAACAGTACTTTTGACAATGTACTTTCAAGTTCATTATATCCATTTTACATATAAGGAAGCTTAGACTGAGAGTTACTTGCCCGGGACCCTTACTCAGAAGGGCTGGGATAGAATCAAAGCCATGAGCCATCCTATGGAAATTCTTGCCCTGAAGCCTGGGAGAGAAGACTCTTGAAGACCATGGAGTCTGGCAGAAGCTCTGCTTGGGGTTGGGATCAGGAGTGCCCTGTTCATATGCTGGGAACTTCAGAGGGTTGAGACAGAGAGAGTCAGAGGGAAGGAGGTCAGCCTGCCCCAGCCCCTCCTTACCTTTCACAGGGGAAAGGCAGACTTTCCCACACATGGCCTTGCAGCACTTTAATGCACCTATGCACTGGTCGTCTGTCTCACAGTGATTGAGGGGTTTAAGCATCAGACATTGGCCATGGACCACTGGACACGTCCCAGGCTTCTTCTTAACTGGAGAGAGTAGAGTCATGGGTTAGAAGGCTTAGGCCTTCCACATCATGCACCACCCCCCCACCCACCCACTTCTGGGCCCCAGCCCCTGCCCTAGCCTGAGCAGAGAGAATCCTCCCGTGTCCATGACCTCCACGTCTTTCCTGAGGCCAAGAAGTACCGGCTGAACACAGGATCTGTTTCTCCTCTGACATCAAACCCTCAGTCAACACAGGAGGCCAGTTTTCCAGTGCTGAGTGGTTGGGTGGCTGCCCATTGCCTGGCTATCTGAATGACCAGATGACTATTACCTGCAAAACTGACCTCTTGGCAGACTGGCTGCTTTACCAGCCAAGTGGGTAACTTCCTATCTGGGGCTGGATGACTTCCTGACAAACTCTGCTCAACAATTCTTGGCAAGGAGGAGGCCTGGCAGGACCTGCCCCCGTCTCCCCAAGGCTGTGTCCTTCGTTCCACTCCTGCCCACCAGCTCTTCCACCTTCTCACCTGGGTTTGAGATGTTGACAGGGTCCAGACATTCGGTTCCACAAGTGTCGAGGCAACATTTCTTCTTGTGCGGACACTGCCAGTCACTACTGCACTTGGGTTTCTCATTTCCAAAACACTGGGCAGATTTTCTAGGAGGGCAGGCCCCAGCTTTCAAAGCTTTTGAAGAGAAGTTCAAGAGTTTGGAGGGGGCTGGGTGATAAGTAGGCCATCACAGCTTCTGGACAAAGCACCGCTCTCCAGCAGTGACCCTCGCCCAGGTGACTGTGCACAAAGTCCGAAGGGAAGTCCCCGTCTGGACAAGCTTGATGAAATCACACACATTGTCAGGAGAAAGGCATAGGGCTCCCAGCCAAGGTTTCTGGCCTCAGACAAAAGCAAAGGCTACACACAGGGAGTAAGCAAGGCTGAGGATAATGGAAATGGAGGGAACTAAACAGATAAATGGGACTGACAGGGCAGGAGGAGAGCTAGAGCCTGAGGCAGGGAAACAGATTAATGGAAAGAATCAGCAAGAGTCAGACTGATGACTGGAGAACCAGAGACGAGGAAATGAGGGGGAGAGAGAGAGGAATAAGAACAGGAATGGAGTGAGACCTGGGCTGACAGATGGCAGAGTAAAAGAAGAATTTTCAGATGCTCAGAAGCCCTCACAGAGACCCTGGAGCCCAGGTGGACATGAACACACTCCCAGGGATATCTCCCGAAGCTAAGCTCAGAGTTCACAGTCTAGAGAAGGGTACATTCCCACACCACCTCTGATGTTGCAGCCAAGATGGTACCAGGGTATCTCCAACTCACCATTTTCAGCACCTTCCACAGCCAAAAGTGCCAGGGTTCCCAGGGCAAGAAGCACGAAGGGGAAGAGGCCACTGAACTTCATGGTGAGGGTAGGGGTGAAGCTGATGGCCAGACCTCCCAATTTATACCTTCACTAGTGGGTGTGGCCTCACCAGCATTTCCTTGGCCCCTCCCAGCTTCCATGGCATAAACAGGAAGCCAGAGACCACGAAGCTTGATATCAGAGAGACAGTGGCTCATTCCTGTCCTGGGCAAGACTGCAAGGCCACTGAAATAACTACCAGGGAAGAAATAGAGGAGAGGCTGGCCTGGGAGATCGGCAGGCTTATGAGGAAACTATCTCAGGTGTCCATCTGAACCCTGAACATTGTGGGGGCCCCACGTCCCTTAGCCTTGTTATTGGAGATGGGGTTAAAAGGTTAACTGCAAGGATGCTATTTAGCCCTGGATTTTTAGGTAAGATGTTGGGAAATGCACCTCTAGTTCTCCCACTCCTGGACTCTCAGGGAATTGTGAAACTCTCTATACTGATTGCTCAGTGCAGTTTCTTTCTCAAATTTCAGATAACATTGAGACAAGCTGGGATCTGGGAACTGGGACCCCTTTCTCAGTGCTTGCACCTGGACTAACGGCTCCTAGAGCAACAGAATACAAAGAATCTATAAGGGACTAAAAATAACTGCCCACATGAGCAGTTGGGGCAAACTAGAAACAATGAGATACAAAAAGCCCAAAAACCCAACTGCCGCTTCTGAGATGAGAAGTGGAGCAAAAACGGGTACTACACAGGCACTCTGCACACAGCACCGCCAAGGAGGGGGCCAGACCACGCAAGCCACCCCTCCAGCCCCTGGACTCGTCCCCACCCGCACTCCACACAGAGGACCAGCTCACCCCCCGCCCCCCACCCCCCGGAGCAAGTGAACAAGAAAAACTGTTACTTGTTTTTGCTCCCTGGTGTCCCAATAAAGACTTGCCTGAATTAAGAAATCTTATCTGACCTCTTCTCGATTTCCATTGATTAAAAGATTCCGAGAACCCAGGTGGGTCACAGCAAATCCTTCAGCTAACAGATATTGATCTCTGCGCCCGTCCCCAGTCCCCTACATTTATACTCTTATGTCTCCAGTGCCTGTTCCATGTCTGGACATGGAAGGTGCTCATAAACAGTTGTCACATAAAAGATACAGAAGAAAGAGCTCTGCCTTCAACAAATCTCTTTGGAGCTCAGGTTTCCTGACTGAAATGGGACAATTCTAACAAATCAGGCTTCTCAGAGAGTTGTGAGGTTATGGGTGTGGAAGGACTGTAAAAAGAATAAATGAATTGTTTCCCTTATGACTGAACAGAACTGAATCTGAGCTAAAGGGGCAAAGCAGCTCACCAGTCACTATAATCAACATTTAGTTATAGTGTGTAATTTGAGATGTTAGAGGAATGCTTCCTATCCCCTTCCTACCCCTACAAATTTCATGCCATGACAAAAAGTGGGCTTTTCTCTAGTTGCAGCAAGCGCGTGCTACTGTCTGTGGTGCATGGGCCTCTCACTGCAGTGACTTCTCTTGCTGTGGAGCACCAGCTCTGGGGTGCATGGCCTTCAGTAGCCGAGGAACGTGGGCTCAGTTGTTTCAGCTCCTGGGCTCTAGAGCACAGGCTCAGTAGCTGTGGTGCATGCGCTTGGTTGCTCCATTGCATGTGGGATTTTCCCAGATTAGGGGAAATCCCTGATCATTGACATCATTGAACCCATCAGACATCGGACATCATGGAACCCGTGTCTCCTGCATTGGTAGGTGGATTCTTTAGCACTGAGCCACCAGGGAAGCCCTGAGTAGATGACTTCTAATTATCAAGCGAGTGATCATTCTCTCTAGAACCCAAGCCAAATTTGTCTCACTGCAAAATCCAAACTTTTGCCCCATTATCATGTAACTTCTTGATGCTTGGAAGTTCCCCATTCACTCTTCAAAGTAGAGGTTTGTGGAAATTCAAATAGACACAAGAGTCTTGCATTGCCAAGCTCCACATGAACTAATTTGTAAAATATCCAACTAGACAGACAGTTGATACCTGTATGCAGAAGTCACTCAATGATTTAAATTTGGGGGGACTTTCCTGGTGGTCCAGTGGTTAAGAATCCATCTTCCAAAGCAGGGGATAAAGACCCAGGGCAGTTTAAAGAAAAATGGTGGGAAAAGAAAAAAGAAAATAAAAATGCCCCAGAGAGCTACTATGTGGGGGCTTTCACTCCTAGTAGGCACACTCAGTAGGGCAAGTGAGAGACAGAATGTCTGACTTCCACCAGTGGGAAATACCACAGTCGGGTCAAACAGCCTGGCTTAGGTTCAACACTCTGGTTCTCACTTACACCACCCTGGGGACGATTTGATTCCTCTTACTCCAGGATAAGAATGACAGAATTGGCCAGACTTCCCACTCTCTGTTTCTTCCTATTTTCCTCAATGTCACACTCAAGAGACTATCTGCCATTTTCTAAATATTTGCCTCATAAAGTTTGAAAGAGAGGAACTTCCCTGGTGGTCCAGGGGTTAAGAAACTGAGCTGCTACTGCAATGGGCAAGGGTTCAATTCCTGGTCAGGGAATTAAGACTCATAAGCTGCACAGCATGGCCAAAAAGAAAGAGTGAAAGAGAGAATGCTCCAGCTAAAGTTCTCTATCCGTGATTGATTATAAAAAGCCAACTCCATTCTCATCAGAAGAGTTCTGTGATCAATTAGCAATGTCTGCATGGACACTATATGAGGATTACGACATTGTCTGATCATTTCTGTCCTTTGTACATGTGGTTCTAAGTTTTAAAATCATAGACTGTTGGGAATTCCCTGGTGGTTTGGTGGTTAGGACTCCGTGCTCTCGCTGCAGGGACTGAGGGTTTGATTACGGTTTGGGGAAATAAGATTCTGGAAACCATACAGAATGGCATATATCTATATAATGGACTGTTAAGATTAAAAGGGATTCAAAGGTCAGGTCAGCAAGCTGTAGCCTAGAGACTAAATCCAGACAACTGTTTATTTTTCTAAATGACTTTTTATTGGAACACAGACACACATTCATCTACGTGTTGTCTGAGGATACTTTCTCACTACAGTAGGAGGGTTGTATAGTTGTGGCAGAGACTCAAATTAGTCTTTAGACAAAGCCTATATTTACTGCCAGTCCTTCACAGAATATGTTTGTTGCCTCCTGATCCAGGACCAACCTCCCACTGGGAGCGGGAGACTGAGGCCCTCGAGAGAAGGTACAAGCTTGAAGCTGCAGAATGAATGAATTACATGACACCAGACTGAGCATTTCTAAAACTGGTTACTCCCATGCTGATCCCCAGAACCTATTTGGTAATGATAATGGGTGGACACTCATCCCTCCAAGCCCGATCTCAACCCAAGATTGATTCACTGAGCCTACCTCTCACACACTCTATGCTGCTGCTGCTAAGTCTTTTCTAAATACTATAGACTCATTCATTCATTCAGTTCATTCACACAAAAATCATTTAGTGAATTCTTACTGTGTGCCGGGCTCTCAGGCTGCAATCAAGAAGATACACACAATCAATACCATGTGGTTGCTAAGAACTTAAACTTCATGACATTATAAATCAATTATACTTCAATAAAATAAATATTTAAAAGTATAAATCAACTATACTTCAATACAATAAATAAATTAAAAATGATAATCAACTATACTTCTATAAAATATAAATTTTTAAAAAAGAACCTTGGGACTTCCTTGGTGGTCTAGTGGTAAAGACGCCACTCTTCCACTGCAGGGGGCACAGGTTCAATCCCTGGTTGGGGAACTAAGATCTGACATGCCACAGATCAAAAAAAAAATTAAGTTAAAAAAAAAGAACCTAAGCTTAAGGTCTGAGATATCTAGTTTAGAAGAAAATCATTGACCTTCTCTGAGGCTGTTTCCTCAGCTCTAAGATGGGAGTGTTGGTTTCTCCTGTCATGTGATTATGGTAAGGAATATTTGACAAGCACTCAGCACAGAGTCCAGTCCACTCCGTGGTGGACATTTTTCTTATGACAATCAGGTACACTGGATGTGAGGTCTTTGGGTCCTTGGGTCTGGGTCCTTCTTGCTCAGCCCCACTAAATGCCTGACTGAGCCTTTGAAACAGAGCTGTTCACAGGGCATGTGTGCAGGCGGGGGGTACCCTCCATCTATGTAAACAATTTGATTTTTAAATATATTACAAAATTCACAGGCCCGTGTGAGGTATCATGGTTTATCCGCGAAGGTTTGAAATAATTGTAGAGAGGGAATGCCCTGGTGGCCCAGTGGTTAAGACTCCATGCTTCTAATGCAAGGGGCGCAGGTTCGATCCCTGGTCAGGGAACTAAGATCCCACAAGCCATATAGTATGGCCTAAATAAATAAATAAAAATACTTAACAAAACAAAACAGAGGTTTCTTGAAGGAGAAGGATGAAATTTAGAAACGTAAGCCTGAAATTTAGAAACTCTGCCTGACTTTCCAACCTGCTGTCCTGCAGAATTCGGACACAAGAATGCAACATTCTTACCCCAATTTTCAGCCTGCCCTATGAATTTCATACTTACCAAAAGCCGGGAATGTAAGAGCCAATATTAAAAAAAGATACTGTCTTTTATTCTCTCTCACTCTTTAATCCTCTCACTGTTTATCCATCTATCTATCATCTAGGTATCACGTGTATATATGTGTATGAAAGTGAAAGTGCCAATCGCTCAGTCGTGTCAGACCCTGCGACCCCATGGACTGTAGCCCCCCAGGCTCCTCTGTCCATGAAATTCTCCAGGCAAGAATACTGGAGTGGGTAGCCATTTCCTTTTCCAGGGGATCTTCCTGACCCAGGGATAGAACTCAGGTCTCCTGTATTGCAGGCGAACTCTTTACTGCCTGAGCCACCAGGAAAGCCCATAAGCTCAGATGGTAAAGAATCTACTTGCTATGTGGGAGACCTGGGTTTGATCCCTGAATTTGGAAGATCACCTGCAGGAGGGCATGACAACCCACCCCAGTATTTTTGCCTGGAGAATCCCCATGGCAGGCTACAGTCCAAGGGGTCCCAAAGAGTCGGGCATGAGTGAGCGACTAAGCACATCTCAGCACATAGGCATAGATACAGATATATAGATATATAGGTATCATATAGAAAGGTTCTCTTTCTCTTGAGAACCTTAATCAATATACCTTTCCATCCTCTGCAATTCCCAATACTATTTATTTACTTATTGCCCTCGAGGCTGTACCATCCACTATGCCAGTCCTCAATACGAGTGTCCAGTGACTGTCTCAAAGGTTGTTCCTTTTTGATCACAAATGCAGCTAGCAGGAAGGTGGTCTGGCAGCTGGTGGCTACTGTCCATGCTGAGTAGTGGGATGGGACCCAGAGCACCCATGGGACTCTGCCCTCTCCCTGTGAGTATCCTCATGCCTATGGGAAGCAAAGTCAAATGACAAGTTAAAAATATCAAGGGAGTTCCCTGGTGGTCCAGTGGTTAGGATTTCCCTGCTGGGACCCAGGGTTCAAACCCTGATCAGAGAACTACTATCTTGTAGGGTGCATAGTGTGGCCAAAAAAGAAAACCCCCCAAAACTTGACAGATTGCAAAAGAAGGGAAAAAGTTTGCTTGGGTTTTTGTTTTTTAGTATCTTTAACAGCACTTTTTCCCTGACTTTTCTTTCTTTTCTTTTTTTTTTTTTGCCACATGGCACGTGGGATCTTAGTTCCTTGACCAGGGATCGAACATCAACCCCCAGTACTGGAAGCTCAGAGTCTTAACTCCTGAACCACCAGGGAAGTCTTACTTTTTTCCTGGTTTTGAAGAGAGGCCTGCACACTTCCACTTTGCCCGGAGCCCTCTAACACTGCGTGCCCTTGGTCAGGACACTGCAGCTCTGTGAGCCTCAGTCTCCCCATATGTATAATGAGAAGGTTGAACTAGGAGGTGAAGGGCTTGTCTAGAACTGATGTTGCCATGACTCTACATCCCGGCACAGACTGGGGACACAGCTGGTGGGCTCTCCTGTTCTCGGAGGCACTCTTGGCTATGCTCACAAGCTGGCCTCTTAAGACCTAGGGTACGAAGAGGGGCCAGGAGGGGCCAGTGGCTGTTCCTTCTTAAGACTGTGAGACTCACGGCCATGCCTGTCTGACTGTCTCTCCCTCCTTCTCTCTCAAATACCATCTGCCCTGCCATTCACTGGTGCTGGGGGAGAGGAGAGCAGCGGGTCTCTGACATCCTTTATGTTAGATGCTCTTCTCTGTGCCTCAGTTTACCTACCTCTTTGCCAATTGGTTTATTTGTCTCCACACTACACTATGTCTTCCCTGGTGGCTCAGCTGGTAAAGAATCTGCCTGCAATTCAGGAGACCTGGGTTCACTCCCCGGGTTGGGAAGATCCCCTGGAGAAGGGAATGGCTACTCACTCCAGTATTCTTGCATGGAGAATTCCATGGATAGAGCCTGGCAGGCTATAGTCCTAGGGGTCGTAAAGAGTTGGACATAACTGAGCGATTAACACTGGTTTCTTTGAGAGAGAAAAACGTGTCATTAAAAGATCACAGACTTTGGAATTACATGGACCTGGTTTCAAATCCTGACTCTCCCACTTAATAAATGTCCCTTTGCATAATTATAGTTAATCAGGACTGAGCATTTGCTATGTTCCAGGCTTAGTGCTGAGCCCATTGCATGATTTATCACTTTTAAACACCACGACAATATGTTAAGTAGGTGTAACAATCATCCAATTTTCTAAATAGCCTCAGAGTCCGCCTTGCATACAAGGTACAGAAAGAGGGCGTACTCCAGGTGCAGTTGATCGGGGAATGCCTAACCTGATGCTACTTGCCCAAATCTGAAAGCACCCAAGTGGTACCCCGAGTCCAAAGCTAGGGTAGAAGAGAGAACCCCTGTGAGGATCACCTCTATAGCTTGTGCAATTCGTGTGCCCAATGTACAGATGGTAAATGAGCCCCAGAGAGAAATATCAATTATCACAGCTTTGTTTGATGTTATCTTTTAAAAAGAATGGGGAAATCCCTGGCAGTCCAGTGGTTAGTACTCAGTGCTTTTTACAGCTGTGGCCCAGGTTCAATTCAGAACTAAGGTGCTAAGACCCTGCAATCCACGAATGCAGCCAAAAAAAAAAAGGAAATAATATATATATTTAATTTTGATGGAGTCAGTTTTACCCATCTCTCCCTCTATGGACTGTACCATTTATGTCAAATTCTCCTTACACAATCCCTTCCATCTTCTTTAAATCTTTTTATGAATTTTGTCTTCCACATTTAAGTCATTAATTCACTTGGAATTTATTTTTCATGGAAAGTTTGAAGTAGGGATCTTGTTTCCATTTTTTCCTAATATGGAATGCATATCATTGATTCCCTATTAATTTATAAACTACATCTATTTTGTCCCAAGTTTTCATATATAGATGTATTTCTGGGCTCTAGTTTTACCCAATTTGTCTATTATCAAGTCTGTCTTCCTTAATGCTCTTAAAAAAAAAAAATTATTTCTTTGGCTGTGCCAGGTCTTACTTGCAGCACGCAGCATCTTTGATCTTCCTTGAGGGATGTAGGTTCTTTTTAGTTGCAGCAAGCGTGATCTAGTTCCCAGACCAGAGACCTAACCCAGGCCCCCTGCATTGGGAGTGAGAAGTTTTAGCCACTGGACCACCAGGGAAGTCCCTGGCGCTCTCTTAATGAACATCTATGTTTTAAAAATCTTGGTGCTTTACAGCACAAGTGTTTTCTGTTTTACTTACTCAGAATTGTTTTGGCTATTGTTGCCTTTTTACTCTACCACATACATTTTAGGGTCAATTTCTTAAGATCTTTAAAAAATTGCATCAGAGCTATATATTATGGAGAGGAGCCAAAATATTTACCATGTTATGTCTTCATATATATATATATATATAAAATAAGCATCACTCTATTCAAGTCCTCAAATCAATAAAGATTGTTTTTCATAAAATTCTTGCAAACTTTTCCTTGATTTATTTTTAGTAATAAATTTCATGACTACTGTGAATAGGATTTTTCCCTCTTTTTAATTTATTTGATAGTTTTTGGTGTGTAAGCATGCAATTAGTCTTTTGTATATTGACTTTCGTCATTGCAAACTCAATATGTTTTCTCATGAATTTCAATAGTTTACCCATGACTCTCTAGGATTTCATCTGAAGACATTCATCATTATCATCTGTAAGCACTGATCATTCTATCTTTTCCTTGGCCACTCCTGTACCTCTTTATTTTTATGTCCAATTCTACTGCACTGGCCTACAATCAGTAGTTTGATATTGAATCAGAGTAATGGTTGAGGGAAAGTGAGAGAAAATGGCTTAGTCGTGTCTCACTCTGGCAACTCCAGGCCAGAATACTGGAGTGGGTAGCCTTTCCCTTCTCCAGGAGATTTTCCCAACCCAGGGACTGAACCCAGGTCCAGATAGATAGAGGGAACCAGGATTCAATCCCTGGGTTGGGAAGATCCTCTGGAGAAGGGAATGGCAATCCACTCCAGTATTCTTGCCTGGAGAATTCCATGGACAGAGAAGCCTGGTGGGCTACAGTTCGTGGGGTCACAAAGAGTCGGACACGACTGAGCGACTAACACACACAGTGATAGAGGGAATCCTGGGCTTTACTGTCTTTAAGGGTGCCGCTTTTAGAGTTTCATCATTGAGTAAAATACTTGCTGTAAGTGTTTGTAAACAATCTTTATCAGGTGAAGAATGTTCACTTTGGTTGCTAGTATACTGTGTGTTTTTTTTTATGAATGATCATAGAAAAATATGGAATAATTTTTATGAATCAATTTAAAGATTCATTTGGACTTTTTTCTGTAAACTTTTAATTTATTTAATCATATTGATAATTTCCTGTTCTTGAACTAACCTTAAACTCCTGGGATGTACCCTAATTATTTACAATTTTAGCATACTGAGAAATTCTATATCCTAACATGTATTATACTTGTCACTTTTGAAATAATGTCAGGTGTATAGGAAAAAGTTGGAAGAATAGTACAAAGAGCTATCATTTTTCTTTCACCCAGATCCACTAAATGTTAACCTTTTGCCACATTTATCATTCTTTCTTCCATGTGTGTGAGAGATAATAGTTTATTCTGACCATTGAGAGTAAGTTGTACATATCACGCTCCTTTATGCATGAGTACTTCATTTATATTTCCTATAAATAGCTTGGTTACATTTTTATAGCAGCCTTAATGGAACATTTAAATATTGGGGTACATACTATTCTGCTATAAATTTTACTTTTCTGTTACTTCATTTCTATAATTATAGTTAGATGTGATGTTTTTTATTTCATATGTGTAGCAAAGTTATATTAGATATTAATTTCATTTCAGATTAGTAAAGGGGTAATAACAAAAGATTTGTTACAAAAAAAAAAACAGACACCAGAATCTATAGCGTTGAAAACCACTTATCTAGATAATCTCCACTGGGCCTCTGACTGTGATGCAAGTTTGGACTTGACTTTAGGTAACAGTACGTCCATTTCCAGCCCACCCAGAGATCCAGCTAACTGGGAGAATCCCAGCAAACCATTTCAGGGATGGAGAGCAGAGGCTGGAGCGGAATCTATGGATTGACTCCCTCAACATCCGTTGCACCCTTGTTCCTGTATCTCTCTATTGCCAAGAGGCCGCAGATTAAAAGGTATATTTCTTTTTTTTTTAAGATTTTTTTGATGCGGACCATTTTAAAACTTTTAATTGAATCTGTTACAATGTTGCTTCTGCTTTTTCCTGTTTTTGGTTTTATATCCACTTGGCATGTGGGATCTTAATTCCCCAACAAGGGATCAAACCCACAACCCCTGAATTGGAAGCTGAAGTCAACCACTGGACCACCAGGGAAGTCCCCAAAGTTACATTTCTGAGACCAACCCTCCACCCCCAAAGCTGGGGTTCTGGGTGTGGTTTGCATTTCACCAGTCCGATGCACTATCTAAAGTCTCCAACCAGAGCTTAGTCTGGAGAGAAGCAAAACCCAGGGCACACATCATGGCAGAACTGTGGCCAAGGCAACGTGACTTGAGGGAGAAAATTTATCCAGAAACTGTTTATAGCCCTCTTCTCCAGACTGTCAAGGGCTTCCCTGGAGGCTCAGATGGCGAAGAGTCTGCCTACAATGCAGGAGATGTGGGTTCAGTCCCTGGGTGAGGAAGATCCCCTGGAGAAGGAAATGGGTACTGTAAGAAATGCAGAGGGAAGAAGGAACCACCCCTATGGACCGTTGAACAGGGCCTTTTATTGGGCGGTCGCTCTCGGGCAGAACTCCCGGGGGGGAGGGGGGGGTCTGCGAAGCAAAGGGAGTCTGCGGGGTAAAGGGAGTCTGTGGAGTTTGCGAGGTGTGAGGGGTGGGGAAGGGGTTTTATAGCCCGGGCCGGGGCTCCCATATAAGGAAGAAAATGCGGGCTCAGCGGTGATTGGTGTCCAAGGGCTCCGTGTCGGTTCCTGATTGGACGGCGAGGGCTTCATGTCGGCTCCTGATTGGTCGGCTTGGTTGCCGGCCCGTCTCCGGGGTGTATCTGCAGCGCCCTCTGCCGGGGCATGTCCCGACATGCCCGGGCATGCCTCAGCACACCTCAGCACGCCTGACCTTTCCCTGACCTTTCGTCCTGACCTCGCCCTGACCTTTCATCCTGACCTCGCCCTGACCTTTCAGGTACCCATTCCAGTATTCTTGCCTGGTGAATTCCATGAACAGAGGACCCTGGAGGGCTACAGTCCATGGGGTCACAAAGAGCTGGACATGACTGAGCAACTAACATTTTCATTTTCACTTTTCTTTAGCTAGAAGACCTTATCAGTGGGAGCAGAGTGGAGAGGGGACCCTGAGGTTAGGACATTCCTGGTCTCCTCCTATCTTACCATCCATCAAGGTACCATATTGGCTTAATTTGAAATGTTGCAGCACAGTTTCCTTACACAAAATGGTTAAAATGATGGAAGAAAGTGTTGAAGTTGGAAATGCCAGGTAGATGTTCCCCCTAAGGGGTGAATGGGCAGGTGATCTCTTAACCATGGCTCAGGGCGCCAGAGGGTGTGTTCACAGTGGGTTTTGCATGAGTTCAGCCTCCTCTGATCGTCTGCAATGGGGTTATATGGGAAATGCACACCATTGCGATTGTGTGGGAGTCTGAGGATCACATACTGGCCTCCGGATACATCTAAGCTTTCATCACAACAGGGAAGCACAGGCCATGGGTCGTCTTCATCATTATGCTTCTCCCCAGCTACTCCTGGAGGTGCAGTTGAGCCCGAGGATTGCCTACAGGCATGAGCAATCCAGCTGTTGGCCACAGTTGAATTTTCCCTGTCAATACAGCCTGTAACTTAGCTTCTGGTCTGTTGCTCAGTCGTGTCTGACTCTTTGCAACCCCATGGACTGCAGCACCCCAGGCTTCCCTGTCCTCCACTGTCTCCCAGAGCTTGCTCAAAGTCACGTCCATTGAGTCGGGATGCCATCCAGTCATCTCGTCCTGTGTCATCCCCTTCTCCTCCTGCCTTCAATCTTTCCCAGCATCAGGGTCTTTTCTAACATTTCCAGTAAATGCGCTACGCTTGTAACCTTCTGGAAGGCAGCTGAATTGCCAGTGAAAGGGCTCCCCAGCGCTCTTCCCAACCCTTCACCAATCCCTCTTTCCTCCAAGACCTCTGCCTTTGGGCAGCTGGTACTAAGTCAAGGGATAGCCTCCCACCTCAAACTTTCTCCCCATTACTGATAGAGTGGAAAGAGCCCTGGACATAGACACCCTCCTGGAACGGTTTTGGGAACATCTCTTCCCATCTCTGGCCTCAGTTGCCTTATTTGTGAAATAGAACTGGTGATACCAGCCTCAGAGTGTTGCCACAGGAATTACATGGGGTTGTATAGGATGAAGAGCCCATCATCATCCCTGGAACACATGATGGTCTCTGTACAGATGTGTGACCTTGGCTGTCTGAACCCACCATGAATGGCGTTCCCTTTGGGTCAACCTTGCTCCCTGCCTTCCAGGCTTCTTTTGAAATACAGGTGCCTCTGGGAGGGGGACATACAAGGCACTGGTCCCTCAAAGCATCAGAGGCTGTGCAGGTAGTTCCTCCCACACAGAACTGAGATGACACAGTCCAACATTGGGAAAGGAGGGGTCTGGGCATGAGGGGTCCAGGCTGGCTGCCCAAACGTACCCACCTTCCCAAAATCATCTGCCATTTCCTCCCTAGCCCACTGAGCTCTTTCTCTGTTATCCTCGATGTTTGGCCAGTCCTCCCTGGATCAAGGTGGCTCAGTGGTAAAGAATCCGCCAGCCAATGCAAGACACTTAAGAGATGGGGGTTCAGTCCCTGGGCTGGGAAGGACTCTGGGAGAAGGAAATGGCAACCCACTCCACTATTCTTGCCTAGAGAATCCCATGGACAGAGGAGCGTGGTGGGTTACAGTCCATAGGGTCACAAAGAGTCAAGCACAGCTAAGTGACTGAGCATGCATGCACGCATGCCCTTGATCAAGCAGGCGGAGGATCACACCTGCCACAGTGGATGAGGCCACTCTCTACCCAAACTATGTGCCTATGGGGGTGGGGAGAGTTGGAGATGAGGTTATAAGGACTGGAAAATAGGTTCTAAGAAGCACGTCATTGTGTCTGTCTATGGAATGTAAAATAGCTGTAAATTACCTAGATAACATCCACTAAAGGGTGCTGAAATGAAACATGAGACATACATAGAGTGGGATACTACGCAGCCCTTACAAAGAATGAACCAGGGCATGGACAAAGGTCTTGGATGAAAGCAACAGACACACCAAGTCTGGATCACTAAGCAGGAAGGGCTTTATTGGAAGGATTTGGGGAAGACCTTTTCACAATGCTAGTGGGGGCACTATTTGCACTGTGTTCCCTGTATATGCCTCCCTCCCACCAAGACTTTTAAAATTGTGCAACATGGAGGCCTTGCCAGGATATCAGGTAGTTCACTGAAATGAAAATCAGAAATCAGACTCCTCTGTCCCTGGAATTCTCCAGGCAAGGATACCGGAGAGGTTTGCCGTTTTTTTCTCCAGGGGATCTCCCTGACCCAGGGATCCAACCCTTGTCTCCTGCATTGGCAGGCAGGTTCTTTTCCACTGAGCCACCTGGGAAGTCCAAGGGCTCTGGGACCCAACTCAGAATCAGAGCTCCAGGCACCATCTAGTGGCCAGTGCAGAGATTGCATGAGAAGTACAGGCGAGAAGGAAAAAACAACCCACAGAAGGCGGTCCTGGTCAGCGCCAAGGAGGGGGCTGAGGTTTTGCCTCATTACCACCTCCATCCTCGAGGTCTCCGTTCCAATCAGGATACATACCCCCGCCGCCCAGGTTTCTCCCTGGCTCCCTGCGGTTCTCTCACTGTGATCTTGGGCAGACAACTCGGCCCTCTAGGCGCGGATTCAGTTCAGTTCAGTCGTTCAGTTGTGTCCAACTCTTTGCGCCCCCATGGACTGCAGCACGCCAGGCTTCCCTGTCCATCACCAACTCCAGGAGTTTACTCAAACTCATATCTATCCCGTCGGCGATGCCATCCAACCATCTCATCTTCTGTTGTCCCCTTCTCCTTCCGCCTTCAATATTTCCAGCATTAGGGTCTTTTCCAGTGAGTCAGTTCTTCTCATCAGGTGGCCAAAGTATTGGAGTTTGAGCTTCAGCATCAGTCCTTCCAATGAACACTCGGGACTGATTTCCTTTAGGATGGACTGGTTGGATCTCCTTGTAGTCCAAGGGACTCTCAAGATTCCTCTCCAAAAGCACAGTTCAAATCATCAGTTCTTTGGTGCTCAGCCTTCTTTAGAGTTCAGCTCTCACATGCATACATGACTACTGGAAAAACCATAGCTTTGACTAACGGATCTTTGTTGGTAAAGTAATGGCTCTGCTTTTTAATATGCTTCTAGGTTGGTCATAGCTTTTTTTCCAAGGAGCAAGCGTCTTAATTTTATGGCTGCAGTCACCATCTGCAGTGATTTTGGAGTCCAAAAAAATAAAGTCTCTCACTGTTTCCACTATTTCCCCATCTATTTGTCAAGAAGTGATGGGACCAGATGCCATGATCTTAGTTTTCTGCATGTTGAGTTTTAAGCCAGATTTTTCACTCTCCTCTTTCACTTTCCTCAGGAGGCTCTTTAGTTCCTTTTTGCTTTCTACCATAAGGATGGTGTCATCTGCGTATCTGAGGTTATTGATATTTCTCCCGGCATTCTTGATTGCAGCTTGTGCTTCATCCAACCTGGCATTTCACATGATGTATTCTGCATGTAACTTAAATAAGCAGGGTGACAATATACAACCTTGACATACTCCTTTCCTGATTTGGAACCAGTCTGTTGTTCCATGTCCAGTTCTAACTGTTGCTTCTTGACCTGCATACAGATTTCTCAGGAGGCAGGTCAGGTGGTCTGGTATTCCCATCTCTCTCAGAATTTTCCATAGTTTGTTGTGATCCACACAGCCAAAGGCTTTGACATAGTCAGTAAAGCAGAAGTAGATGTTTTTCTGGAACTCTTGGTTTTTTGATGATCCAGCAGATGCTGGCAACTTGATCTCTGGTTCCTCTGCCTTTTCTAAATCCAGCTTGAACATCAGGAAGTTCACAGTTCATGTGCTGTTGAAGCCTGGCTTGGAGAATTTTGAGCATTATTCTGCTAGTGAGTGAGATGAGTGCAACTATGCGGCAGTTTGAGCATTCTTTGGCATTGCCTTTCTTTGGGATTGGAATGAAAACTGACCTTTTCCAGTCCTGTAGCCACTGCTGAGTCTTCCAAATTTGCTGGCATATTGAGTGCAGCACTTTCACAGCATCATCTTTCAGGATTTGAAATAGCTCAACTAGAATTCCATCACCTCCACTAGCTTTGTTCGTAGTGATGCTACCTAAGGCCCACTTGACTTTGCACTCCAGGATGTCTGGCTCTAGGTGAGTGATCGATCACACCATTGTGGTTATCTGGGTCATGAAGATCTTTTTTTGTACAGTTCTGTGTATTCTTGCCACCTCTTCTTAATATCTTCTGCTTCTGTTAGGTCCCTGCCATTTCTGTCCCTTATTGTGCTCATCTTGCATGAAATGTTCCCTTGGTATCTCTAATTTTCTTGAAGAGATCTCTAGTCTTTCCCATTCTATTGTTTCCCTCTAGTTCTTTGCACTGATCGCTGATGAAGGCTTTCTTATCTCCCCTTACTATTCTTTGGAACTCTGCATTCAAATGGGTATAGCTTTCCTTTTCTCATTTGCCTTTAGCTTCTCTTCTTTTCTCAGCTATTTGTAAGGCTTCCACAGGCCTTTTTACTTTTCTTTTTCTTGAGGATGGTCTTGCTCACTGCCTCCTTACAATATCATAAACCTCTGTCCATAGTTCTTCAGTCTAATCCCTTGAATCTATTGTCACTTCCACTGTATAATCCTAAGGGATTTGATTTAGGTCATACTTGAATGGTCTAGTGGTTTTCCCTACTTTCTTCAATTTAAGTATGAATTTGGCAATAAGGAGTTCATGATCTGAGCCACAGTCAGCTCCCAGTCTTGTTTTTGCTGACTGTATAGAGCTTCTCCATCTTTTGCTGCAAAGAATATAATCAATCTGATTTCAGTATTGACCATCTGGTGATGTCTATGTGTAGAGTCTTCTTTGGTGTTGTTGGAAGAGGGTGTTTGCTATGACCAGTGCTTTCTCTTGGCAAAACTCTGTTAGCCTTTGACCTGCTTTGTTTTGTACTCCAAGGCCAAATTTGCTTGTTACTCCAGGTAGCTCTTGACTTCCTACTTTCACATTCCAGTCCCCTATAACGAAGAAGCCATCTTTTTTGGATGTTAGTTCTAGAAGGTCTTGTAGGTCTTCATAGAACCGTTCAACTTCAGCTTCTTCAGCATTACTGGTTGGGGCATAGACTTGAATTACTGTGATATTGAATGGTTCACCTTGGAAATGAGCAGAAATCATTCTGTCATTTTTGAGATTGCATCCAAGTACTGCATTTCAGACTCTTTTGTTGACTACTCCATTTCTTCTAAGGGATTCTTGCCCATAGTAGTAGATATAATGGCCATCTGAGTTAAATTCACCCATTCCAGTCCATTTTAGTTCACTGATTCCTAAAATGTCATTGTTCACTCTTGCCATCTCCTGTTTGACCACTTCCCTTGCCATAAAACAAAGAGGTTGGGCAGGGCACAGGCTAGGCACTGTACTTAGCACTTTTGCTCATCTGACCCTCATGACCAGGTAAGATCTTAATCATCTTGTCTCCCCTCACTCTAGTCACTCCTGACCACCCGTATCTGTGGTTTCATTCACCTGTGAGATCCCCATGGACGCCTGTAGAAATATCAGCTGTAAGTCAAGGCTTAGCTGAAAGTCACCTCCTCCAGGATTTCTCCCTGCTTACCTGCCCTTTGCTCCATCCCTTCACCTGAATTGTCTTCTTTCTGCCACAGGTATAGTCAGGTGGACCTCACCTACTCCAGCCTGAGACTCCCCCAACCCAGGGGCTTTTCTCAATCATCTTTCTCCCTCCTCACCAGGCCCAGTGAGGGGCCAGGCATAGGTGTGATTCACAATGCCTGCTCTGAGTTTGGTCCTCTTGACTTCAAGCCCTGTGTGGTAGACAGAATAATGCCCCCCTGCAAAGATGTCCACATCCTAATCTCTGGAACCTGAGAATATGTTACCTTACATGGTGAAGAGAGTTTGCAAGGACTTCCCTGGGGGTCCAGTGGCTGAGACTCTGTGCTTCCAATGCAGGGGACTCGGGTTCAATTGCTGGTCAGGGAACTAGATCCCACATGCTGCAACTAAAACTGGGAGCAGCCAAATGAATAATTTTAAAAAAACTTTTTTGGAAGAGAGTTTGCAGATAATAAAGAACTTCAGATGGGGAAGTTATCATGGATTATCTGGATCATCACAAGTGTCCTTATACAGCGGAGGCAGGAAGGTTAAAGTTAGAGAAGGAGGTATGATGCCAGAAGCAAAGACTGAGGTGATGAAGGAATTCAGGTAGCTTCTAGAAGCTGGAAAGGGCAAGGAACCAAGTCTCCAGCCCTGCCAGGCCATTTGAGACTTCTGACCCCAAGAATGTTTGTAATGATTAAGCCAATGAATTTGTGATGATGCTACAGCAGCCACAGGAAATGAAAATACAGTGGCTCAGCTTCGTACTCGTTATGTGACTCTGGGAGACTTAACCTCTCTTTGACTCCGTTTTCTCCTGGTAATGATAAAGGCAAAAATTCCTACCTCACAAGGTTGTTGTGATGATAAAATGAAAATACCTGCAAGTTGCTTTGAATAATGCCAGAGACTAAGAATGTTAGCTATTCATAGCTTGCATTAAGCGAGAGCCTAATAGGTACCAGGCACAAGGTCAGATGCCTTAGAATAATTTCCTCCATTCTCACCACCACCCTTGGGAGTGACTATTTCAATCCCCATTTTACACATAAGGAAACAAACCCAGAGTAATTTGCCTGTCATCACTCTAGGACTGGAAGCATTTTCATCCTCGCAGTTTCTCACATGCACTTGGGAGACTGTACCGGTTTCCCTCTTTACCTACAGAGGATTAGTTTTTATTTTGTTTTTGGTTTTTTTTGGAGAGCAGAGGGTGAAGAAAAGGCTGTGCAGGCCACTTTGGGCCAGACGTCCTGGCTGCCCCTCCCCCCAAAAAACCCACACACCTCCTCCTACCTGGTGCAGGGAGATAAAATCCGAGTGAAACTCACCAATGCGCCCCCGCCCCCCCCCACAACCCGTCCCTTCAGAAGGTCCGATTACTGCCTCCCGCTTCTTCATCACTCACCCCTAAACTCCGCCCAGTTCTAACAGCCCTTAAGCCAGACTCGGGGGGACACCAGGAGACGGGCACAGCCAGAGAGCCAGGTGCCTGACCGCTGAGAGATGGAGGGCAGACTCGCCCAGACCCCAAGGGTAACAGTGGAGCCCCCTTCCCACCGCCTGCATAAGGAGCCATCTGTTCTCGGCTGAATAAACCAGCGGGGGGAAGCAGCTCGCAGTCCCCTGCCCCCCGGCCCGACCCCCGCACAATGCGCCTTTCTCCGAGGAGACGCCGCCTGGGCGCCGCCGGAGAGCGCTCCGTCTGGCCTCCCCTCCCCGTGGCGGCACAGCAAGACACACACACCGACCCCGTGGAAACCAGACATTTTTTTTTTTTTTAAGAAAAAGAAAACAAAAAAAGAAATCCTACAAAGAACTGAGCGCAGCACGCGTCTTCCACATCCCCTCCCCCGATCCCTCCCCGCAGTCCGACTTCTGGTCCAGGCGAGCCCAGCTCGAGCGCAACGCTGGGAGCCCGCCAGCGCCTCCCCCGCGACAGCCCAAGCCCGGGGGGACCCAGGTTCTGTCCGGGCCCGGCGCCCAGACGGCGCCCCTGGAGCGGGGGTAGAGGGCTGGGGCCGTCCGCGGGGCCGCTTTCCTCGCCCGGGTCCGGGCCACCCGCGGCCCTCACTTCTGGGTGGCCAGCTGGTTCTCCAGATCCTCCAGGCGTGCGGTCAGCTGGGCCAGTGGGAGGTTAAGGAAGCCTCCGGGGCTCTCGGGGGTCCTTTCGTCTCCCCTCCAGCCCGCGCCCCCGGACCCAAAGGATATGCTTCTGCGACAGACTCTCTAGCGTCCCCAGCGTGCGGCCCTGGAACTCCACGAGGCTTTCGCATTCGCAGGGGCTCCGAAGCTCTGTCCCCGCGCCGATGCCCTCCTCTGCCAGAGGGGCACAGACAGTCGGGGGAGTGAGAAGCTGCAGGAGGACCAGCCGGCCCTGGCCGAGGTCCCCCGATATCCCTCCACCCCGCCTGCGGCTGAGTGCACCGGTTTGAGATTCAGACAGACCTGGGATGAGTCCCAGCTCGATAGCTGTGAGATACTGGAAAACCCATTCAACCTTTCTAAGCCGTGGATTCATTGTCTATAAAAATGGATACAATGAGAAAACCTATTCTTTGGGCTGTGCTGAAGACTCTGTGATTTTCATGTGAGTCTTATGTGGGTACCCATCTCAGAAGGTTTCTCAAACCTTGGTGCTCATTGGACTCACTAGGAGATCTTGTCAAAATATAGATTCTTGGACTACCCTGGTGGTACAGTGGATAAGAATCTGCCTGCCCGATGCAGGGGACACGGGTCCCCAATCCCTGGTCCAGGATGATTCCACATGCCTCGGAGCAACTAAGCCTGTGAACCACCACCAACTCGAGTCTCTATGCAACAACTACTGAAGCCCGTGCACTCTGGAGCCAGCAAGTTGCAACTATTGAGACCACGCGCTGCAAGAACTACTGAAGCCTGAGCGCCTTGGAGCCTGTGCTCTGCAAGAGGAACCACTGCAATGAGAAGCCTGGGCAACTGGAGAGTAGCCCCTGCTTTCCACAACTAGAGAAAGACTGGGTGCAGGAAAGAAAAAAAACAACAACACACGGAACAGTCAAAAAACAAAATATAGATTGATAAAGAGATATAGATAGATAGATGATAGATAGATAGATTCTTATTCTTAATGGGGAAGGAGCAGAGATGCTGTATTTCTAGTAAGCTCCCAAGTGGTACTGATGCTGCTGGTCCATGGACCACACTTTGAGTAGCAAGAGTCGACAGAAATACGGTCCAAATGAAACTTTATGCGGTGATGGTAGCATCTGTTAGTGTGGTAGCACACAGATGGCTATTTAACACTTGAAATGTGGTTAGTGTGATTGAGGAAGTGAATTATGTAGTTTAAGTTAAATGGGCATATGTTGCTAGTGGCTAGTTTATTGGAGGGTGAAACGTTAGAACTGATACAAGTAAACACTTTATAGTGGATTTCATTGGTTCCCTAGGTCCATGAGTCAAGGTAAATTGGAAGCGGCCAAACAGGAGATGGCAAGAGTGAACATCAACATCTTAGGGATCAGTCGTTCTCAAGTGTGGTCCCTGGACCAGCAGCAGCAGCATCACCTAGGGTGTTATTAGAAATGCAAATGATCTGATTCTACTCCAGACCTACTGCATCGGAAACTCTGGGGTTGGAGACAACAATTTGTCTTTGTCAAACCCTCCATGTGCGTCTGATGCACACTAATGTTTAAGAACCACTGATTCAAGTCTTATTTCCTCACACATTTCAACATCTCTGAAATCAAAATACGTGCCTTATAGTTAAATCCGGCATCTTTATTATTTTTCTTAGCAATATAGAAAATATTAGTGATTCTTACAATGGATGGTATCTTAGATTCACTAAATTCTGTTAATGTGTGCCATTTTGAATACTACAGCACAATGCCTGGCACTTGGCTTTCAATACAGAGTTGCTATTATGATTAAAAAATTATATCTTAGTCTTGTATGTACCCTCAGCAAACTGGTGTATGTTGCGTCATCAGTGATATTGATAACAGCCCCAGAATGGCTCCTAACTTTGCAGGCGGGGAAACCAAGGTCCAGAGAGAGAAGAGGATCTACCCGAGGTCATCCTTCATCGGTTGGTGGAGCTCCTCAATCACAGAGGCCAGATTTCGGTTAGAATTCTAGAACTAGAGGCAACCTGGGGCAGCCAGCACCCTGCCCTATCACAGAAAAGGAAAGGGAAGGGAGGGGTGGGGGTTAAGTGACTTGTCCAAAGTCACACTGCAGGGGACATAAGAGTTAGGGACTTCCAGTGGCTAAGGCTCCGTGCTCCCAATGCAGGGGACCTGGGTTTGATCCCTGGTCAGGGAATTAGATCCCACACACCACAACTAAGAGTTCCCATGCTGCAATTAAAGATCCTGCGTGCCTCAACTAAGACCCAGCTCAGCCAAATAAATAAATGAGTAAAAGAGGACAGAAAGGGCCCTGAAGGAGAAGTTAATCCAGTGTCTCCATAATATCCTCGCTAATTATTAGAATTAGCCTGGAGAGAGGGAGAGAAAGAAAGGTGTGTGTGTGTGTGTATGTATATATGTATATGCATATATAAAAAAATATATATGCATATACATATATACAGAGATATTTTAAACATAGATTGTCCAGGCCCAGCATAGCCCTACTGAACCTAGCTCTGGAGTGGGGCCTGTTTATCTGAAAGAAAAGTCACATTGTAGGCCTGGGTTACAGTCTAAAGACTCTATGGTAAAAAAAAAAACAAAACAATCACCCCCTGAGAAATTCCCTCTATTACCTATAAAGGTACTTGTACACAAAGTTCAAGCCCATCCTCCCTCCACAAATAGAGTTGGTCCCCTTTTCCTTAGCTGAGCACCATATGAAGCAAGGATCGAATTTATGAGATATATACATTTAATATGCCTCCCAGATGGTGCTAGTGGTAAAGAATCCCCCTGCCAATGCAAGAGATGTGGGTTCCATCCCTGGGGCGGTAAGATTCCCTGGAGGAGGAAATGGCAACCTCCTCGAGTATTCTTGCCTGGAGAATCACATGGACATAAGAGCCTGGGAGGTTATAGTCCATAGGGTCACAAAGAGTCGGACAAGACTGAGCGACTAGGCACACATGTATTTAATACACATCTTTGTGTACTTGAAACATGCCCAGTCCTGCCCCTTTCCCAGGTCTGTGAAGCTGAATTCCAGCAAGATAAACGGACTTATGATGTGGCTCCCCTTACCAATGCTGAATTGGGCGTGCCTTTGAAAAAAATCCACCCCCCCCCCCAAATTATTCTGAATTCCCGCTAATTTGGGCAACAGATCGCTTAGAATTGTGCTTCTTAAACTTAGTACTACCCACTCCAGTGTTCTTGCCTGGAGAATCCCAGGGACGGGGGAGCCTGGTGGGCTGCCGTCTATGGGGTTGCACAGAGTCGGACACGACTGAAGTGACTTAGCAGCAGCAAACTTAGTACTAATTCCCTGAGGGTCTTGTCAAAGTGCAGCATTGTATTCAGTAGGTTTTGAGAGCGCTGAAAACGCTGCAGTTTTAACAAATTAACAGGTAACAGCCCTGCCGACGGTCCAGGGACCACACTTTGAGTAAGGAGGCTCTGACCAGCGAGCCCATCCCCCGGCTGTCACTCAGCGAAGGGGGCGGGAGCGAATAGGACCCGGAGGCCTCGGAGGATGCGCGGTGAGAGAAGGGGCGGGGTCCCGAGTCGGCTGAGCTCACCCGGGCAGATCCTGCCTTTGAGGTTCTCCAGCAGGTGCGTCATGGTGCTGAAGTCCGGCGAATAGGACACGTGCAGCTCGGCTGGCTCCGAGGCGATTTCTCGCAGTTCTTCCTCCACGGCCTTGCCCACGCCCACGGCGTACATGACGATGCCTGCGGGGTCGGGGGAACAGAGGGGGCGCCCTGGGCTTCAGGAAAGCTGCCTCCCCGCGTCCAACTCAACCTCAGGTCAGCCCGGCCCTCGCCAAGCCCACCTTCCTCCTTGGCTCGCGCCGCCCACACGGAGATGTTATCCTGGGAGCGGCCGTCGGTGAAGACCAAGCCCACGCGGGGCACGTTGAGCTCCCGGGGCCGCGCGCCCTGCGCCTCGGAGAAGCTGTGCTCCACCATGTGGCGCAGGGCCAGCCCGGTCATGGTGCCGCGCTCCATGTACTCCACGGCCAGGACCGCCTGCTTCACCTCGGCCGCAGTGCCGTAGCGACCCAGCGGGAACTCGGTGCGCACCCGGCTGGAGAACTGCACCAGCCCCACGCGGGTGCCCTCGGGGGACACGTCCAGGAAGTCCACGATCTGGTTCACGAAGCGTTTCACCAGCTCGAAGTTCTGCGGGCGCACGCTCTTGGAGCCATCAACGAGCAGAACCAGGTCCACGTGGCCTTCCCGGCACCCTACACCTCACCAGAGGAGAAGAGCTGGGAGTGAGGGCGGGCAGCAGCTACTTGCTCATTCATTCATTCATTCGCAAACATTTATTATATAACAGATACTATGTGTGAACGCCTTCCTATGCCAGGCACTGTGCTAAAATAATAAAAACTAATCATCACATCATCATCATTGGCATCCTTATCATCTTTGCCATTTACTAAGTGCTTAGCATGGGGCTTCCCTAGTGGCTCAGTGGTAAAGAATCTGCCTCCAATGCAGGAGCTGCAAAAGACTCGGGTTTGATCCCTGGGTGGGGAAGATCCCCTGGAGGAGGGCATGGCAACCCACTCCAGTATTCTTGTCTGGAAATCCCATGGACAAAGGAGGCTGGTGGTCTACAGTCCATGGGGTCACAAAGAGTGGGACATGACTGAAGCAACTTAGCAAGCAAGTGCTTAGCACAGGCATCTTTTTCATCATCATCATTACAGTAGCTACTGTTTACGATCATCTACTATGTTAACCAACAGAATTCTGAGCACTTTGCCTCCCCTGTGCTCAGCCAGAGACCTTGCTAGGCCCCAAGGGAGGTTTGACAATAAATTAAACATAATCCTGATCCATAAGGAAACAGAGATGAAGCAGAGCGGTCACATATGTGATTAGTGACCATCAAGGGAAGTGTTTGAATACAGGGGCATGCAGAGAGCAAGGTAGGATTCTTCCTGGAGTTGAGGAAGGCTGCGTGGAGGTGGTGACAAGTGATTTGGTCTTCAGGGATGAGTAGGAGTTCTCCAAGTCAGGAAGGGACAATTCTAGATGGTGGGGGCAATGTGTGTAGAGGCATGGAAGCCAGGAGCCCTCGACATGTTTGGGAATGGGCTGGCCAGTACGGCTCAAATGTTTAAGTTTGGCAGGAGACAGGATGGTGGGGTTGGCTGAAACAATATTTTAATGACCTAAGGAAGTGGTTTCAAAATTTTGACCACAAGTCACAGTAAAATATGAATAATAATGCATTATGATGCAATTATGTGCCCTGCCATGCCACGCTAAGTTGCTTCAGTTGTGTCTGACTCTCTTTGACCCTATCGACTGTAGCCCGCCAGGCTTCTCTGTCCACGGGGATTCTCCAGGCAAGAATACTGGAGTGGGTTGCCACTCCCTTCCCCAGGGGATCTGGAGTGGGTTGCCACTCCCTTCCCCAGGGGATCGATCCAGGGACTGAACCTGAGTTTCTTACATCCTCTGGACTGGCAGGCGAGTTATCAGTAGCGCCACCTGATAAGCCCATGATGCCCTTATGCTGCTAAGTCACTTCAGTCGTGTCCAACTCTGTGCGACCCCATAGACGGCAGCCCAGCAGGCTCCCCTGTCCCTGGGATTCTCCAGGCAAGAACACTGGAGTGGGTTGCCATTTCCTTCTCCAATGCATGAAAGTGAAAAGTGAAAGTGAAGTCGCTCAGTTGCCCTTATACTCACGTACAATTAAAACTGAGTTTCATGAAACAATACTTATTCTTTCTACATACATGCAGTAAACTCTATTTTCTCTCTCTTTTTTAGAAAGAATTCTGCCTTGTAACCCACTAATTTGATTTTGTTATCCACTATGGTTACACCCACCATTTGAAAAACTCAGGGGTAAGGCATTTGATCTTTATTTTGTAAGCACTGGTGAGCCACAGAAGGCTTTCAAGCAAGGGAGAAATGTGATCAAATAGTGTTTTTGAAATTAACTTTGGCAGCAGGGTAGAAGGCAAAGAGGTAAAGGCAGGGCATGGCAGAGCCTCCAACTCCACCACCACCAACACACACATTTACACCACACTCATGGGTCACAGTAAGGAAAGAGTTAAGGATGCTCAGAATGGGGCAGGGGGGCAGAGGCAGACAGAATTAGCCCCCTTCCACCCATCACTCACGGCTGCAGCTCTTGCCATCTGCCTGGAGCTGCTGCCCCTCAGGACACACGCAGTGGTAGGAGAAGCCCTCACTCACACACTGGAACTCACAGCCATGGTCCACGCCATTGCAAAGATCCCGGGCTGAAAGGAGAGACAAGTCAGGATGAGCCAGGGTGGACTCCACCAGCTGAGATCCCTTGCCACTCTGCACAAATGGAGAAGACCCCTCCTCACCCTGACAGCTCCTCCTGTCGGGCAGCAAGTCATAGCCCTCTCTGCAGCGGCACTGTGGCCCACCAAAAGTGCTAACACAGTCATGCTGGCAGCTGTGGTTCCCGAAGCTGCAGTGGTCAATGGCTGGTGGGAAGGAAGAGACAAAGACACACAGCGGTTCTGACTGGAGTCATCAGAGACCTCAGCATAGGGTACCAGCTGGGGGGCCGGCTCATCCCTGCAGCTCCTCTGGTCCTGCTGGAGTACAAAGCCAGCTTGGCACCGACAGAAATAGGAGCCAGGGATGCTGATGCAGTGATGCTCACAGCCATGGTCCCCTTCCGTGCAGAGGTCGAGGGCTGAGGAAATGGGGAGGTCAGCCTAGGCCCCGGTGCTGCACTTCTCAGCCCTGAGAGCACAACTGCCTGGGAGCTTTTTACAAACACCTATGCCTGGGACGTCCCTGGTGGCCCAGCGGTTAAGACTCCACACTCTCAATGCAGGGGGCATGGGTTCAATCCCTGGTTGAGGATTTAAGGTCCCGCACGATGCGGGGCATGGCCAAAAAACACAAATAAATAAAAATACTTATGCCTGGACCCCAACCCCTAAAGATTCTGACTCAGTTAGTCTGGGGTGGTACCCAGGCATCTGTGATTCTCCAAGCAGAGGCTTCCTTCCTACTGAGCTAAGTAGCCCTCCCAGCTCGAGCCCCAGCATGCCCACTACTAAGCCAGGAAGAAGAATGGGACGCCACAGTTGTAAGAGACAGGGCTTCTGCTCTCAAGATGCTCTTTAATTCACAGGGGAGGACCAGGCCCTGCCATTTAACCTGTCTAAGCCTCCATTTCCCCCTCTGCAAAATGGGAATACCATCGATGGAAGAGCGCGTGTGCATGCTAAGTCATTCTGTCGTTTCCAACTCTTTGCAACTCCATGGACTTTAGTCCGCGAGACTCCTCTGTTCATGGCATTCTCCAGGCCAGAATACTGGAGTGGGTTGTCATGCCCTCCTCCAGAGGATCTTCCCAACCCAGGGATCGAACCCACATCTCTTACATCTCCTGCACTGGCAGGCAGATTCTTTACCACTAGCGCCACCTGGGAAGCCCGAATGGAAGAGAACAATTGCTCTTTACACCCGCCTTCTAAGGAGGGTGAACTGCTGCACTGCTGAGTATCTCAATGATTTCAGTGTATAGATGGCCTAGAGCTGAACTGGGGAATAGGGACTAGAGAAAGATGGGCTGCTCTGTATAAAAGTGTGAGAATGTGGTGTTCCTAGAAAAGAGATGGGGAGGGAGAGAGGGAAAAAAAGAACAAGAGAGATGGTATGGAGATGAGTAACATGGGTTGATCCCTATATAAATTCCCTATAGGGGGGTGACTAAGCACTTACAGAATTGAGGGTGCCTAATATTCATTTATAAATAAAGGATGTTTTATTTTCTGTGTGTATGTTTGACTTCACTTAGATGTAAGTCACATCTCTGTCCACCCCCATTATTTAGTAAAATAGACATACGCACAGCTTATACATACACACACGCCCTTGTGTGCACAAGTGTGTAAACCGGTGAAGAGGCTGATCTACATGCATAGCATGCATGGACTGAGAAACTGAGAGAGGATCTGTAAATCAAATGAATTCAGCAGAAGCTCAGAGCGAGAGGGGATCACAGAATGTAAGCACTCGGAATTCCCAGAGATCTTGAGGAAAGTTTTGAATGTTCACAGGTCTTCAAATAGGGTTTCAAGCCAGCCTTTTCTAAGCCCCCCAAACTAGAAGATCCCAGCTGACATCTGGATTATTGGAAACACAGGACTTCTTTTTTCCAAAATGTTGTGAGGTTGAGAGATGATATATGTAACAGTCTCAGTTCAGTATCTGATGCTCACTTGGCATTCAGTAAATCGTTCAATTCAGTTCAGTTGCTCAATCATGTCCGACTTTTTGCGACCCCAAGAACAGCAGCACAGCAAGCTTCCCTGTCCATCACCAACTCCCACAGCTTGCTCAAACTCATGGCCATTGAGTTGGTGATGCCAACCAACCATCTCATCCTCTGTCATCCCCTTCTCCTCCTGCCTTCAATCTTTCCCAGCATCAGGGTCTTTTCAAATGAGTCAGTTCTTCGAATCAGGTGGCCAAAGTATTGGAACTTCAGCGTCAGTCCTTCCAACAAATATTCAGGACTGATTTTCTTTAGGAATGACTGGCTGGATTTCCTTGCCATCCAAGGGACTCTCAAGAGTCTTCTCCAGCACCCCAGTTCAAAAGCATTAATTCTTCGGCACTCAGGTTGCTTTATGGTTCAACTCTCACATCCATACGTGACTACTGGGATAACCATAACTTTGATTAAGTGGACCTTTGTTGGCAAAGTAATGTCTCTGCTTTTTAATATGCTGTCTAGGTTTGTCATAGGTTTTCTTTCAAGGAGCAAACATCTTTTAATTTCATGGCTGTAGTCACCATCTGCAGTGATTTTGGAGCCCAAGAAAATAGTCTGTCACTAATCCATTCCAGTAAATGGTAGTTGCCATTATGATCACAGGACTGGACACACATGTATTCCGTACATGGAGGGGGGTATTCCAATTGCATGAGCAAAGTATTGTGTGTCATCGCTTTTCAGAAGGCAAGAATGAAGAACCAGGCTTTGAGAGATTGCAGGTGCACAGAGGCGAGGCAAGAGGAGCCCAGGTGAGCAGCTGGGAAAGAACTGAGATGCAGAAGCAGAAACGAGCAGCATGGATGGGGAATATAGGGGGTGTATGTATGGAAATTCCAACAGTGTCTAAATAACAGAAACAGTAAAGATGTGCCTCTGAAAAGGCTTGGGAGGTGTTTTGGAGCCAACCAAGAGATGTGCCTGAAAGAGGGAGGAGAGAAGATTGCAGAAAGTCCACTTAACCGTGGGGTCAAGACTTCTGGCCCTTGTCCCACCAAGGACTTGTGTGACCCCAAGCGATACTTTTTCTTTCCTAGACCTGAAAAGTGAGGGAGCTGGACTTTGACTTCCAAACGCCCTGCCAGACTCACTGGACTGATGCTGGGTCAATACGAAGCTGCAGAAGGTTCAGGAGCAGGGAAAGTGTAGGATGGGAGTAGTTCTCACCCATACAGCTCTTGTTATCTGCTGCTAGCTGGTAGCCAGGGTTGCAGGCACAGTGGAAGGTGCCCAGGGCGCTGACACACTGGTGCTGGCAGCCGTGTCCCCCCTGAGCACACAGGTCCTTTCCTGAGGACATACAAGAGTAGAATCATCAGGGAACAGAGCGGGAGAACACTCCAGCAAGAGAGAGCTGGATGGGGTCAGAGGCAGGCCCCGTGCTCCAGGATGTCTTTAGATGAAATATGACTCGTTTGAGAGGGGCCGACCCAGGGGAGGGCTTAGGGAAAATATATGGCCTGAGTGGCCCCTGTGAGTAGGCTCTGAAAACCTGGGCACCTAACCAGGTGGGTCAGGGGGATAAGGAAGGACTCCACGGAGTTAAGTAGAGGAAGTCGAGAGACCAAGTGAAACCGAAAGTCGCGTCCAACTTTTTGCGACCCCATGGACTGGGTCCATGGAATTCTCCAGGCCAGAATACTGGAGTGGGTAGCCTTTCCCTTCTCTAGGGGATCTTCCCAACTCAGGGATCAAACCCAGGTCACCCACATTGCGGGCGGAGTCTTTACCACCTGAGCTACAAGGAGGGCAGCGAAAGACAAGGTGTGACAAGAACGCATCTGGCAGCATTGTGGGAGGAGCCAGAACAAGAGTGGGTGGGTCCTGTCCATGCGGACCGGGCTTGGCTCTTCTAGGAAGGCGATGGCGCTCAGCCGTTAGGGGTGGTGCTTCTTGTTTAAAGGGGAGGTTTTGGAGTTAGACATTAAACCCGTGGAAACCACCATGGTTCTTCAAGGTGGGTGGGCACGATAAACGTCGCTCCTTGTTGCGGGGAAGCCTTAAGCAAAACTGGGCAGAGCTGGAATTTAACACAGCCCGCAGTGGGCCACTGACTCATTGGAAAAGATCCTGATGCTGGGAAAGATTGAAGGCGGGAGGAGAAGGGGACGACAAAAGATGAGATGGTTGGATAGCATCCATGGACATGATGGATAGACATGAATAAACTGTCCATGAGTTTGAGTAAACTCCGGGAGTTGGTGATGGACGGGGAGGCCTGGCGTGCTGCAGTCCACGGGGTCGCAAAGAATCGAACACAACTGAGCGACTGAACAGAACGCAGTTGCCAGGGCAACGCAGGGGCCTGGTAGGCGGGGCTAAAGGTGATGGGCGGAGCCACCGGGGGGGGACGGGATTTCACTGCGGTGGGAACCGGAATCCGAGCTGTGGGAGAGTTGGAGACTCCGTCCGGCGCTCCCCTCACTCACGACACAGCCGGCCCTGGAACTGCCGGCCGAACTCCTGGATAAGGTCGAAGGACTCGACGAGGAAGACGTGCTCGTTCAGCGGGGGGGACGCCATGGCGCGCAGGGAGCCCACGTCGGCGCGCTGCACCCCCACGGCGTAGATCTCGATGCCGCGGGCGCGCGCCTGAGCGGCCACCTCTGCCACGCGATCCTGGGGCCGCCCGTCGGTCACGATGACGGCCACGCGAGGCACGCGCGCCTCCGGCGGGCGCGCGCCCTCGGCCACGCTGAAGGCCACATTCATGGCGTACTGGATCGCCAGCCCGGTCATGGTGCCCTGCGCCAGCGGCACTAGAGCGCGGATGGCGCGCTCCATATCCTCGCGGCGCGAGAAGGCTCGGAGCGGGAAGACGCTCTGCACTTGACTCGAATACTGGATCACGCCGACGCGAGTGGCGTTGGGCCCCACGTCCAAGCTGCGGAGAAGGCCCACCAGGAACTGCCGCATAGTCTCGAACTCGAAGGGGCGCACGCTGCGTGAGCTGTCAATCACGAACACCAAATCCAGGGGCCCAGTACTGCACCTGGGACCTGCGAGGAGATCAGGAAAGGCTCTCTTAGGTTAGCAAAGCCTCGCGTCCAGGGAGAACCCCCAGGAAAACCCAGAGCGGAACAATGCTCTCCCGGCGTAACAGCGCCCAGCTCAGAATTAACCTTGCAAATGCAGGTTATATCCATCCACTCGCCCAGCATTTGCTGAGGGCCTGGGGAAGGAGACTGCACCGAATCTCTATCCTACAGCTCTGAGGGCTACTCTGAGGAGGTATTATCCGTTCGGAGCGGGGACAAAGGGATGTAGCAAACTCAAATGCTGGCTCTAGGAGCCAGGCAGGCAACGTAAATAAAGGAGGGAATGTACTGGGGTTAGGACGGTGGACATCCAGAGAGCCCATATGGTTCCTGAAGTGGGCAGCCCCAACCAAATATTGCCTTGCAGCCGTGAGGACCCCATGTTAGCAGATCTTTAGTCTTTTCATGAAAAGCCTCAAATTGTTTTTTTTTAATGTAAAATCGCCTGTTTTTTTTTCTCAATTAACTTTTAAAAATGAAACGCCAACTGGGCAGTTCTGCATGAGCCCAACTTAGCTGCCTCCAAGCCACATCATACACTGGGGAAACTGAGGCCCACAGAAGCGAAGCTGTGAACTCGAACTCAACCCCTTAGAGTTCCAAAGCTCTTCCTTTTCTCTCCCTGGTGTGCAGTTGGCTGCAGATGGAGAACCGGCTTTTGCTCCCTTCCCCACCTGCTGGTGAGGGTGGGCCCTGGCTCACCTGCCAACTGCAGTTGGGTTTCCCAAGGCTGGAGAAAGAGCAGCAACAGGGGCAGCAGCGAATATAGAAGCCCCCTCATGGCACTCAGCCAACAGAGAACGGAGGTGTCGAGCCTGAAGAGGAAGGAAAATATCAAAGCAATAGTGTTTACAGAGCTCTTATTCTAGGTGTTGGGCATTTGGAGGGGGAGGAGGGTCATGGGTTTATTTTACTAATCTCTCTAGTTTCATGCATGGTGAAAATTTTCATTATAAAAAAATTTCATCACAGTGAGTTTGCTGGAAACACAGGGAATTCTGCTTTTCAGAACTGCAGAATAGTAAATAAATAGAAAGTAGATTTTAAAATATACAAAAATCTAAAAGGAAAGGCCTTTCCTCAGTGCCAGGCACGATGATAAATGCTTTTCATGCACTGTGGCATTTATTGAGTCCTCTCAACAGTTCTATGAGTCCAAGGCTGTTGCTGTCTCCAGAGTACAGACGAGGAAAGAGGCTCAGAAACTTCACTGCGTGTACCCAAAGTCGTGTGGCAAGAAAGTGACTCCTCCAGGATATAATCCTATGCCTATGGGGTTCCAAGGAGCAGCCGCGTGACTCTTTGCAGAGGGAAGCCATTCCCCACCTCACCCCCTCCCCCTTGCACACAAGGCAGCTCTGTGTGGCTGTGCTCCCACCCACCACCACCCCACCCCTCGACTCAGGCAGGGCCCCAGTGTAGGCCTGCTGTCGCCTTGGCCGAAACCCACCACGCGGATGAACTTGTGACTTGGTGCCGCCCCTTCCCGCCTGCTCTCAGGAAGAGTCTCCAGGGGGCGCCCTCTTGGGTCTAGCTGCGTTGGCTAGGTGGCCGTGGGAAGCCCACATCTGCCCAGCAGGTGCTCCTGCCCAAAGCAAACAGGGAGCCAGGAGCCCCAGGGCCTTGGAGATAAGGCTGGGGTAGAATATATCCGGCGCTAGGGCAGAGGAGCAGAGGTGCGCACGGAGGTCTCCGGGGACAGTGGCACTGGACGCCCCCGGACTCGGCCATGGACCTCGTGGGGGCAGGTGAGCGCTCACTCTCTCTTGGCCCTTGGCAACGCCCGTTGTGAATCACGAAGGACTCCCATTGTACAGATGCGAAAAGTGAGGCCCAAAAAGGTGGCCCGCCGAGCTGCAAAGGAACCTAAGACTCCTGGCTGCCGTTCTTCCCTCTGAGCGACCTGGCAACCTGGTCCTTAGGCGTCGCCTCTTTTTCTTCCATCCCCTCCCTGGGGTCCCTACTCCACCCCATCCCCTCGCCCCTTGCTGAAGCTGTGCTAGCCATTTTTCTGTTTCCGTTTCTTGGCAGAGGGGGCCAGCTGTCCCTAATCCAACCGCAGCCCCGCCCCCTCCCCAATTCCGTGAATGGTTCTATTCTGAGAAAGGCCGGGTGCCTGTCGCGCCCTCTAGGCGCCCTCCCAGTTGCGGATCCTCACCTCCTTTGCCTCAGCGTTGGTAGAGGAACAAATACCCCTCTGGCAGAACCTGTCGTGGGAGGGTGACTAGGCCAGACGTGCCAGCCGCTCCTGGAGGTGGGCGGGTGTGGAATGCCTCCTCCAGCGTGGGCCACAGCCCAGCAGCGGAGCACCCCTGGGGAGCACGAGGGTACAGGCACAAGGCACCTTGGCCCCTCCCATCCGTTCCTGTCGGCAGAAGCTCCTGGGCCCCTAAATCTTAAGTTTCCTCTTCTCCTGCTCTTGGCCTGATCCAACATCTCTCTTGGCACCCCACCTCCACCCAATCCTAGACAGTCAAAATAGGGCTTGCGTCCAAGTTCATCACCCTTCCAACTCCTCATTCTAGAGAGGAAGGAGCCAGGACCAGAGAGGGTCATGTCTTGCCCACGTCACACAGCAACGTGGCAAGGTGACAGGACTGACCCCAGAACCCGGAGCTCCTCGAGGGGGTTAATCCTTGCTTTAGGAAATGCCCTTAGGATGGAGAAAGTGGATTCTCGAGGGAGGAGAGGTTTGTGAATAATTCCTCAAGAGTTGGCTGAAGAATAAACACTTCGAGGACGTTCCGGGGAACGGGTTAGTAGGGGCAGGGGTGGTGCCGGGGGTTCCTAGAGGGAGGAGATTGGGGATAAGGTCCCCCTTCTCCGTTTTGGCGCCCGTACTCGTGGGGACTCTGTTTGGAGAGGGCCCTGCAGAGGTGGGGAAGGGCACTACAGGTCAGACGGGGCACCGTAGGCGGTGCAGCCGCGGCTGAATACGGGCGCCTGGTCTGGCTGGATGCCTGCTCCCCGCAGACCCCTCGGCACCCCCAGGCCCTTTGACTCACCTGAGCCTGCCGGACAGCTCAGAGGCGCGGCCGCAGAGCGGAGCCGACGGGCGGAGCCTCCCCGGCAGTTGGACCAGGTACCGGCACGGGCAGTGTGCCCGAGGTGGGGACGGCCGGGCAGCTGGAGCGGGCGGAGGCGGCGGCCGCATTTAACCCGGGGGCCGACGGGTGGGAAGGGGGAACGCCGGCTGCGACCCCTCCCACTGGCAGGGAGGGACCCCCCTTCCTCCGAGGGCTGGGGCGGGGCCAGCGCGACGCCCCCTGCTCCCGCCACCCCTGGAGCCACAGACACGAGCTGCGGGGCGGGAATTGGGCTCCCGCGGGAGGCTGGGCGGCTACGCTCTCCGCAGCCGGAATGCATTGGAAGCCTCCGAGGCCCTTCCCCGGGGAGAGCCCCAAGGGGCGGAGCGGGGCCTGGCTCGGCCGCTGGCTGCTTGGCCCCGCTTCCGAGGGCGCGGCCGAGCTCTTGACCCCGCCGCCCCTTCGAGGGGTGGAGAGAGGCCCCGGACTCTGGTCCTGCAAGGAGGGATAAAGGGTTCAGAAGGGCAGCCTGAGGCTTCATGGCTCTCCCCAGGCCCCACCTGGTGGTGCCTCGGATCCTGCCCTCACGGACGCCTTTCCACGTTCTCTGCAACTACTGAGGTCCTGGGCCAAGCCATCCTAGCCCATAAAAACACCCTGGCGGAGAAGACCCCGGGCCCTTAGGCCCTGACTGGCCCCCTGCACAGGCCCTGTGTTCAGGGGAAGGAAAGCTGAGACAGCAATAGACGCCTTCTCTTGGGAGATAGAGGGTTGGGAGTGTTGCTTTAACCTGAAAAATACGAAAATATTCCAAGATGCTGGGCACACAGTTTGGGGTGCCCGTCCATTTTTTCAGGCATCTGCTGACCGGCCAGAGAGCACTCTTCTGGTCCGGGGTCCAGCAACCACTCTCCCCTCCTCTCTCTCCGCGCCGCCTCCCCCCACCACCACCCATCCGCATCAGGACTGCCCCGGGCTGGGTCCCGTAAGGGTGCTGGGAAGCCATGCGCCCTTACAAACTCAGCCTCCGCCTTAAGGCCGGCACAAGTGAGGGCTTTATGCCTCTGGGGCCTCACCCCAGGGCTCCAGGCTGCAGTGGGCGTGGAGCCAGACCTGCGGAGTGGCGCCTGGGTGGTCCCGGTGTTCGCCATGAAGACCTCACTGAGCACCATACCACCCAAATATTTAGCCCACAGCCCACTCAAGTCGCCTCTCCTGCCTAAGACCTCTTCTCTTTGACCCCGAGGGGGCAGAACTAGGAGGGTCCCTTCCCCCCATTCATTTACTCAATCTGCCCGCTTGGGTCTCAGCGCCCTGCTGCGGGTGCCCGCCCCGCCCCCACCCAGTCCCAGGTCGTCCGCGGAGCCCAGCGCGGTCCTGAGGGAAGGCGTGCGCCGCTGCCTGCAGCAGCAATGCGAGCAGACGGTTCGGATCCTGCACGCCAAGGTGGCCCAGAAATCGTACGGAAATGAGAAGAGGTAGGTCCTTCGGTGGCCCTGCAAGGTTCCCAGGGCCCGCCTTTAGCCCTGTGGTCCCCCTCCCTGTTTGGAGTCTTTCCGCTTCCCCCAGGTGGTGGAGATGGTAAAGAGTGCACCTGTTAAGGCAGGAGACACAAGAGAGATGGGTTCGACCCCTGGGTCGGGACGATCCCCTGGAGAAGGAAATGGCAGCTCACTTCAGTATTTTTTGGCCTGGAAAATTCCACGGACCGAGGAGCCTGGCGGGTTACAGTGTATGGGGTCGCAAAGAGTGAGACATGACTGAGCACGCATATGTACCCTCACCACACACAGAACCTGGAGAGGACTCAGGGCTCCACTCTTAGCCAATCAGCAGCCTGTTTCCCTCAGTCTCCCTCAGTCCCGACTTTGATCTGTTACAGAACCACCCTGTGAATCTACAGTCCCCATTCACTCATTCACCCATTCATTCATTCTTTCATTCCACAACTGCCTACTTTGTGTTTATCATGCGTCAGGCTCTCTGGCACTGCTGGGCACCCAGCACACAGTTGGACAAGATAGATACGATGACTGCCTTTGTGGCATCTTTGCTCTAGTGTGAGAGAGACAAACAATAAACACCTCACAAATCAGTGAAGAAGATGCTCCCGGATGGTGATGAGAGCTAGAAGGGAAACAGAATAGGGCAAGGTGATAGAAACTGAGGGGCAGGGGTGTATTTAGCTAGCAAGGTCAAGATGGTAGGAAGGCCTTTTGAGGCGGTAACATCTGAACTAAGACTTAAATGTGAAAATGGAGCCAGACATGAGAAAGTCTGGGGGGAGCATGTTTTAATTAGAAGCAATGAAAAATGCAAAGACCTTGGCTCACTTGGTACTAACTTGGCCTGTTCGAGGCCAAAAGAAGTCAGGGTGGCTGGAATTAGAGAAGAGGGGTCATCATAGGAAGTGAAGTTGGAAAAGTAAGCAGGGGCCAGATCATGTAAGTACTTTGAATTTAAACCACTGGAGGATTTTAAGATAAGCAACATACCTTAAAAAAAAAAAAAAAAAGAAAAGAAAAAAAAGAAAAACCCCATTTGGCTGTTGTGTGAAAAACAGGTCGAAGGGGTAGGAGTGGGAGCAGAGAGACCAATGGGAGGCTGATGCAGTGATCCAGACAAATTGATGGCAGTTGGGACAAAGATGGAGGTGGTCAGAAGCCAATGGATTCTGAATATGTTTTAAAGGTGGTGGATAGGACTTACTGATGGATTGAGTGAGGAATGTGAAAAAAAGAAAGATTCGAGTATTAATGAGGTTCACAGTCGCGGAGAAACCTGGGGAGATGGAGGAGGAATCAAGGATTCCGTTGGCTTTCTGCTATCTTTGAGATGCCTCAAAGACAGGACACTAAAGTGGAGATGGATATACGAGTCCGGCGCTTACATGTCTCCGCAGGTTTTTCTGCCCGCCGCCCTGTGTCTACCTCGCAGGTCCCGGCTGGAGGGTGAAGACAGTGCCGGGTCAAGGTGAGGGCGGACTCCAGGGCGGCCGGGCGGCTCAGTTTATAAGGGGACCAGCCACTTTGTAGGGCCCGCGAGCGGGGCGGTTCTCAGGCGCAGTCTCGCCGCGCCCTCTGGCGGCAAGAACTAAGCTTGCCTGGCTGACACCTGAGTGCTTCCAGAGCCCGCTCGCATCCCTTTGCAGCCCACCAGGCAGGGGAGACTGGGCCCCTGGTCTGCGGTTACATGGGACTAGACGGCGCGTCCGGCAGCGCCGCCGAGACGCAGAAGTTGAATTTCGAAGAGCAGCCCGACTCCAGGGTGAGAGCGCATGGCAGGAGGGGGGCGGTGGGGGGGGGGCGGTGGGTGGGCTGCGATTCCGTTTCCCATCCTCACTTCTCCCTTGGAGGGGACCGGAGAGGGGAGGGGGCTCCTTCAACTCCCCCTGCAGGAGCCAAAAGATAGGTGGGTATGCGGAGAGATCAGGTTTAGGCTGAGCCCAAGAGCTTGGACGTGTCATGTCACGTCCAACGGGGCAGGCGTCAGATAACTGGGGGTGGTGTGGTCATCCCGGGACTTAGGGCTGCGATGAGACTATCCCGTCCCCGCGAACCCGGTAGGAATTCAGTTGCGCCAAGACTCTGTACATCTCGGACGCAGACAAGAGGAAGCACTTCCGACTGGTGTTGCGGCTCATGCTCCGAGGCGGCCGGGAGCTGGGCACCTTCCACAGCCGCCTGATCAAGGTCATCTCCAAGCCCTCGCAGAAGAAACAGTCGCTGAAAAACACCGACTGTGAGCGGGGGCGGGGCCTGGCCGCTGGGCGGGCTTGGGGAGGTGCCCCAGGTCTGCAAACTGCTTGATTTGGGAAGGGGGAGGGGGAGAGGCCTGGGAGTCTGAGCCGAAAGCGGGGCTCGGTCTGGATAAGTGGGTGTGGCTTAGGTATGCAATTTGAGGTTGGGGGTCCCCAAAATAGCTGGCAGATGCTGAACTAAAGACAAAATATAAAAAGGCAGAGGAAATTCAGTTAAAAATATTTATTCAGTGCCTGATGTGCATTGCAAGTATCTGTTCTGGAGGAACAGCCTAGCCTAGCAGGAGAGAGACACACACAGCTGATCAAAGAGACAGTTGGAGATAAGTACTGCCCTGGATGCCAAGTGATAAACCCCGGGGCTAATGGGTTTGAAAATACAGGGGAAAAAAGCCTGAATGACAATAACACCATCACCCTCCCTGGAAGATGGAAGGGAGAAGCTGGGCCAAGGGGGCCTTTCTTGGCAGGCATGTACATTCATCACCCTGTTGGATGCTCATCCTTGTAAGGTGAGTGGTAGATGAGGAAAATGAGACGCAGAACATCCATCCATTCATTTAAGAAATGTTCGGGGCTTGGACTTCGCTGGCAGTCCAATGGTTAAGACTATGGTTCCACTGTAGGGGACTCAGGCTTAATCCTGGTTGGTGAATCCTAAGATCCTGTATGTCACTCAGTGGGACCAGAAAAAAGGAAAAGAAAAAAGAAATATTGGGGCCCATCACCTTCCAAATGACTTGCTTAGGTCTGCCCAGCTGGAAAAGTGGTCCAGCCAGCATTTGAACTTGAGTTGATGTGACTCAGGCCCACTCCCGCCCCGCACCTTGTTACTTTCTATTAAAAACGCTGAAGGATGTCTCAGATTCAGGTAGTGTTCTGGCTGGCCGCTGGTGTGAGGACAGGGCCAGGGAATGGTTAGGTGGTATAGTGTGATGGTTTTAAGTGCAGATTCTGGAGCGAGGTGGCCTGGGTTTGAATCCTGGCTCTGCTGTTGTGTGATCCTGAGGGAGTTGTTCTCTTCAGTAAAGATAATATTATCTACTGCAGACGGCTGTTGAGAAGCAAAAGAGCTAACTCATGTTCAGCATTTAAAACAGTACCTGAAAAGCAGTGAACGTTAGCTATCATCATTATGATAGTGGATGGGAACTTGGGTGAAGTATACATTGAGCACCCACAGTATGCCTGGCACTGTGAGGGAAGAATGGGTGATGCCCCAGTGCTTTCTCCCCAGGTGCTCAAAATCCAATCAGAAAGCAGAACGGTGGCTCTGAATCTGTGCTAAAGGCCAAAAGAGATCCATAGAAACAGTAGAAATAGACATTTCACACCACATGCCTTTTGCTTATACAGTCTCCTGAGCAACTCCTACCTACCTCGTTCTCCCCAGCTGAGAGTATAACCTCCTCCAGGAAGCCTTCTGAAATCCATCCAGCCCTTACTACATCCTACTGAAAGTTTCTATTTATTCCTGGTCCCCACTCTGAGACTGTGAACTCCTCCAGAGCAAAACTAGGTCTAATTCACCCTTTGGTGCCCGGCACCCAGCGTAGGGCAGGCCACCAAGCAGGCATTTAGTAACTACTTGATAAAATTCTGTTTTTCGTGCCCAGGCAGCGAAAAGGACCAGACAGAGGTATAGAAGCAGGATTATAGCAGGTGCTGGATAAATAGCCGTGAGACAATGGCTAGTGTGTCTGGGAATTTGAGCCAGATTGGCTCAGGAGACAGAGGGTGGGAACTGGCAATTCCAAGGGGCCAAGCACCGCCCGGGCACTGACTCCACCTCCCCTTACAGTGTGCATATCCTCCGGCTCAAAGGTCTCCCTCTTCAACCGCCTGCGCTCCCAGACGGTCTCCACGCGCTACCTCTCTGTGGAGGACGGGGACTTTGTGGCTAGTGCACGCCAGTGGGCTGCCTTCACTCTCCACCTGGGTAATCCCACCAGCAGGCCCGGGGCTGGGCACTTCACATGCATTCACTTATTTAATCTTCACCACAACTCATCCACGGAAGTAAATGTTGCCCCATGGAACCAAGGCTTACAGACACCAAAAGACTTGTCAAAAATCCTAATGAGTCGGTAACTGAACCCAGCTACTCTGACTCTAGCATCCAGCCCCTTCCCCCAGCTCAGCCCCTGCCCCCAGAGCACAGGCATTCTTAAGGATGGGCCACAGGGGGTTTCTCCAGGCTGAGAATTTTCAGCCTGAGCCACCTCCCTGTGTGCCAACCCTGCCCGTAAGACCCATGTGTGACGCGAGATGGAGCCAGAGGCAGAGGATTTGGGACCGAAGCGTAGGACCCCTGAAGCCCTCCTGCCTTCTGTTTATTCCTCAGCTGATGAACACTGTTCCCAGGGGGACTTCCCGCCTCGAGAGGGCTACGTCCGCTACGGCTCCCTGGTGCAGCTCGTCTGCACGGTCACGGGCATCACCCTGCCTCCGATGGTATGGGAAGGGAGGGCACGACTGGACAGGTCACCCCAGATCCATCCACAAGGGAAGGGCTGAGGGTGAGCACCCAAAGCATGATGACCCCTATCCTCACTGGGGACACTCAGCGTTCGTGAGACTGTGTGGAGGTCAAGAGCTGTCATGGTGGGGCGGGGTGGGGCGGATATGCCAGCAATATGCCAGCATTCTGCATGGCTATTGGGGTAGCAGAGAGCTGGCTGGGAGGGCAGCCCGTGGGCACCCAGGCACCCTGCTGTGACACTTCCCCCACACTTCTGCCATAGATCATCCGCAAAGTAGCCAAACAGTGTGCCCTCCTTGACGTGGATGAGCCCATCTCCCAACTCCACAAGTGTGCATTCCAGTTTCCCGGTGGTCCTCCAGGAGGAGGCGGCACCTACTTATGTCTCGCTACAGAGAAGGTGGTGCAGTTTCAGGTGAGAAGCAGAGACTCTTGGCACCAAGCATCCCAGAAAATCAGAACTGCCAAGAACAGTAGGATATAAGATCACCATTATCATGACCATTGTGGTTGCTGCTCACCGAGCAACACTGCCTCCTATGGAATGTTAGACATGAAGACTATCAGGATAGAATCAGAGAATGTAGAAAAGAATAGTAATAGTAGCATTGAGCAATGCTGCTTCCCAAAGGCTATTAAAGTCATAGAATGTTGTGATATAAAATTGTAGGGGAGTTCCCTGGTGGTCCAGTGGTTATGACTCTGCACTTCCACCGCAGGGAGCTGGGGTTCCATCTCTGGTCTGAGAACTAAGATCCCACAAGCCTGGAGGCACGGGGTTAAGAAAAAAAAAAACTGTAGAATGCAGATAAAAATCAGTAATAAATAGTAGTTTTAGCTGGTGGCTCAGAGGTTAAAGTGTCTGCCTGCAATGTGGGAGACCTGGGTTCAATCCCTGGGTTGGGAAGATCCCCTGGGGAAGGAAATGGCAACCCACTCCAGTATTCTTGCCTGGAGAATCCCATGGACGGAGGAGCCTGGTGGGCTACAGTCCACCGGGTCACAAAGAGTCGGACACGACTGAGCGACTTAATTAACTTTTGAGTATTACTGAGCAAAGATGAATCATGGACTGTTAAGACATAAGATTGTCAAATATGAAAAATTGCTATTATTATTAAGCAATACAAAGAACAGTATCATGGAATGTTGAGATAAAATCATAATATGTAGAAAATCACGTTATTATTGAGCAATAATCCTTCCAAAAGCATTTTAAAGTGTTGGAATGTTTAGGGCACAGGATTGCACAACGTTTTTCTTTTCTGGTTTTTTTTTTTAATGGAATTCTAGAATTCTAAGAACATAGATCTTTAGAAACCTGCTAGTCCAGCGAGCTGAGGTAACTCTAAATAGAGATTAGGTTTGGTTCCAGCTCGCAGGGCAGGTAAACCGCAGAGCCCAGGGCTGGAACGTTAGGAATGCGGAAGCCCCGGCACTGCGCCGGCTGGATGCGCTGAAGGCCGCCATGGCCGCAGCTTCTTCTCCATCCCCTGGGGTCTCCCCTCAGGCCTCCCCCTGCCCCAAGGAGGCCAACAGAGCGCTGCTCAACGACAACTCTTGCTGGACCATCATCGGCACCGAGTCGGTGGAATTCTCCTTCAGCACCAGCCTGGCGTGCACCCGGGAGCCGGTCACTCCCGTGCCGCTCATCAGCACCCTCGAGGTGAATCCGGGCGCTGCGGGGCGCTGGCGGGCGAGACTGCCCTGGGCGGGGTGCGAGTGCAGGTGAGGGAGAGCTGCGAGCTCTCAGCTCCCCACCCCGCGCCCCCCGCTTCTCCCACACCCCTTGGTCTTACCCTCCCCCAGCTGAGTGGCGGGGGCGACGTGGCCACCCTGGAGCTCCACGGTGAGAACTTCCACGCGGGGCTCAAAGTGTGGTTCGGGGACGTGGAGGCCGAAACCATGTACAGGTATAGGGGTGGGGGTTTCCCTGTCTCCCAGAGAACGGGGCTGGTGGTAGTGGGGTGCACGCCATCAGCATCGCTGCTGCCCTGACCTCGATGCCCCACCCCCAGGAGCCCGCGGTCCCTGGTGTGTGTGGTACCCGACGTAGCCGTCTTCGGCAGCGACTGGCGCTGGCTGCGCACACCCATCACAGTGCCCGTGAGCCTCGTGCGCACCGACGGCCTTTTCTACCCCAGCGCCTTCTCCTTCACCTACACGCCCGAGTACAGCGCGCGGCCGGGGGCCCCGGGCGCCCCGGCGGCGCCCGCCGCTGACGCCGACGCGCTCCTGGAGAGCATCCATCACGAGTTCACGCGCACCAACTTCCACCTCTTCATCCAGACGTAGGAGGAGCGGCCTGGACGCTGAGACCTGGCCGGGGGCCGGTTTTCTGGGTCCTGAGCCCTGCCCTCCGCCTCGGTGCTGCGGAAGTGAAAGCTTTAGGCCGACTTGCAGAAAGCTCTCGCCCTAGAAACCTGGCCCTGCGGGTCTTACACCGGTTACTCCCTCGTCCTTTTCCGTCTAGGAAGACTCCGCCTGAGTGATGCGCCCTTTGTATCCGGTCAGGAGTGTGGTTTTCTCTGTCATTGTCTTTTTCACTCTCACACCCTCTCTCCCGCAGTAACTATAGTTTTTTTGTTTTCTGGTTTTGGCAATGCCACGTGGCCTGTGGGATCTTAATTCCCAGACCAGGAATGGAACCCGTCCCCCATGCGATGGAAGTGCAGAGTCTTAGTTCCTGGACCACCAGGGAGTTTCCTGTAGATCCCTGTCCCTGCATCTTTGTTTCTCTCCATAACTCTGGATCTGGCGTACAGTTTCACACACTGTGAAAAGCCTAGCCTAGAGCAGTGACCCTCCAGGCAGCTGTGTCTTCCCTGAAAGAAGAAACGGGTAGTATTTCACACACATGGGGCATGGTCTCACGCTTGCCTTGCTGGCCCTGAAGCACCAGGTCCTGCTTGGAACATTGGGTTCCACTCCAAGCACCAAGTCCCTTCTGGAGCATGGGGAACCTGTCCTGGAGTGCTGGCTTCCACCCTGCAATACAAAGCTCGGTCCTTTCCTTAGTCTTTTTCTGTCTGGAGCCAGGCACAGGACCCATGCAGATGTTTGCCCTCTGGTCCACAACTTTGGTGGCTGGGCAGGTCCCTGGGGCAGTGGTCAGGTCTTGCCATCTTAATTGTCTACCCAGGCATTTCTTTCGCAGGCCCAGTAAGATGCAGTCAGTCCTAAGGGTCGGAGATTGCTCTGCTGTGTTGGCATCAACTCCCAGCCAGGGCAGAGTCTGATCTGTATGACCCACCTGCTCCCAGAGGGAGGTGCCCCAGTGTGCTTCCCCCCACATATATGCAGAGTAGAGGACCACATGTGTGGTGGAGCAGATAGCTCACTTGTGATACTTCCTGGAGGAGCAATGGGGGTTCAGAGGTAGCCAGCATCCCTGAGCCCCTGTCCCTGCTCTGGGGACCACCTGCTGCCTCTAGGCAGGCCCAGGGGCAACCACAAGACCCAAAACAAAACTTGCCCAGGACAACTCTAGGCAGAACTCATGGGATCTGCTGGGCAATAACCAAGAAAGAGTAGCTTCTTTGGATGGAGCCCAGGGATAAAATTGCAATTTATCACTGCCCAGACTCTCCACCCTCAGCCAAATGTGTGCCCCACAGGGAGGGTCCTGACTTGGGCTATGGAAACCATGACACAGATATCGTAGGTGCCAACTATTGTACCAGCCCCTGGGGGTGCCAAAAGGGGAGAACTGGTCTGAAATGTGGGTCAAGGGCTCTCACCCCTCTGGGACTTTCTTTAAGCTTTAAGTTCATTTCCTGAGATGCTTTCCCCAGAACATAGAAACCCCCATGAAAAAGAAGAAGCTGATATTTCCCAAGGGGGCAAAATGGGCTTTGCTCTTAGAGTCCTCAAAGTCTTGGCTAAGTTCTGTTCTCTGCCGTCAGCGGACTGAAACCCACAAGGATGGGAAAGAGAAGCTTGTTCAGAGTCTGCCATGGCTCCTGGGAGTGGATCCTGGCTGAGGAACCCAGGGAACAACTGGATGGAAAATTTCCTCCACATGAGTGCCTGTCCCAGGAGAGTTTGAGCTCACTGCCCTGTGAGACTGAAGCAGGAAGCCACTTGTAAAGGCGCTAAAAGGTTTCATAGCATATCACATGGGGAGTTGGGGCTCAAGGGCCTTTCCAGTTCTGCCCTCAAGAACTTCCTCCACCACTCCACCAGGCAGGAGTCCCAGAAGCCAAGGACCTAGCTTGGCTTGAAAGCCCAGCCATGCAGCTCTATTTTTTGCAGTATCTGCAGGACACTTCCAGACCCTTGGTCCCACCTACGAGAGTCTGTGCCCTCAGAGCTCCAACCCTGGCCTGTCTTCTGAGTTTCAGTTGCTGGACTGTCCTGGGAGGTCTTCTCTCCCCCAAGCCTGAATCTGTCTAACATCAAACTCCCCTCCCTCTCCAGGCTCCCTTGCTAGAAGAGGCTTCCTCCTCCACTCCACTGCTGCTCGGTTCTCCAAACTCAGCTCAGACAGTCCGTTCTTCGAGATTTCCCTAATTCGGGACTTCCCTGGTGGTCCAGTGGGTAAGAATCCATCTGCCAACGCAGAGAACAGGGGTTCGATCCCTGGTCCAGGAAGATCCCACGTGCCACAGGGCAACTAAACCTGTGCACCACAACTACTGAGCCTGGGCTCTAGAGCCATTGCTCCGCAACAAGAGAAGCCACCTCAGTGAGAAGCCTGCACACCGCAACTAGAGAAAGCCTGCGTGCAGCAGCAATGAAGACCCAGCACAGTCAAAAAAAAAAAAGTCCCTAGTTAGACTTAATACGGTGATCGTTTTACACTGTATTCAAATATCGCATTATTATGTTGTACACAGAAACTAATATAATGTTATATGTCAAAAAAAAAAAAAAAAAGATTTCCCCAAGGCAAGATTACATAACTTGCAGGCCCAGGGCAAAATGAAAATATATAACCCCTTGTTCAAAAATTATTAAGACTTTCAAGACAGTGATAGCAGAGCATGAAATCAAGGCAGGGCCCTGCCAAGCACAGGGTCTTGTGTGCCTGTCAAGGTCACAAGCCCATGAAGCTGGCTCTGGCCGCAGGCTTTCCATCTTGTTTTCCCATAGAATCCCACTAGAACCATGTACTGCCCACCTTGGAGCAAAGGGCTTTATGTACGTGTCAACTGTCCACTCTAGACTGTGAGCTTATCCTGGTGTGGCCTAGGAGGTGCATTGCAGCGCTTGAACACTGAATAAATGCTCAATGCATACCAAAGAGCATAGGATTGTATTGGCAGATATTAAATTTGGATTTTGCAAGTGCAGTGTGAAACCAGCAGGTGGCACTGTTGTCCTCCCAAGCATTGAGTATTTATAGTTAAACAGTAGGGGTCCTTAAAGATAATCTTCACTTTTTCATGTTCTCAGGATCAGAACAGAGTTGAGAGTCGTTGCTGTCCTCCATATTTCATCCTCATTTTACAGATGGGGAAACCGAGGCTCTGAGAGAGAAGCCCCAGGAAACAGAGCAGGTTGATGACAGCGTCTGATTTGAATCCTATACTTTTGATGCAAAGTCTTGGGCTCTGAGATTCTTTTAATTTTCTACTTCATAGTCTTTAACACTCTTAATTCCCTGCTATGTGTAGGTAGCATATGTGTGTGTGTTACAAAGGGCGGGATTGAGGGTAGGGAGTGGATGGGGTACATAGTGTATTCTTGCTGTGAATAAGGTCAAAATCTCTGTTCCCCAAATCTCCCAGTTTACCAGCTCTCATGCTGCCTGAGAGCCCACTGTGTGTGGGGGGGTGGGGAGGAGCAAGTCTTTTGATTTAATTCTTCTGGGAACATTGAACTTTGAGTTTCTCTCTCTCTCTTCTGTTTCTTTGAAGTTGAGTTTCTTTAAATAGAAAGTCATCATGATCACAGTGTGGGTAATATTCTCAGACACCTTCCTCCCTGGGGAGGATGCTGATGGCTGTGGGCACAGACCATGAAGATGGCAGAGGAGAGAGGAAGTGGTTTTAAGGGGAATGAAACCAGCAGGGCGACATCTCCTGAGTTCTGCAACAGCCCTGACCATATTCACCCAAAAAGGATCTGTTCCAGACCCCAAGGGACAAAGGCAGGTTGGACGGCCGTGCCACAGTGGTTTCAGTGGTAAACTGGTGAACACCTGTTACAACGGGTTGCTCGCTCCCTGGGTGGGAGAGGAGCAGGTAAAGTTCAGGGGTGAGGGTGGGGGTTAAGGCAGAGCCTTGGGACCAAGTTCTTTATGGACTCACTGGTGCTAGAATTTTAAAGTGGGACCCACTCTACCAAGTTCCTACCAAGCCCCTATCAGGTTCTAAGCATCCCCTTGCCACCCTGGCTGGTGTCTATAAATGCACACCCCTAGCACCTCATCCTGGGTGGGAGTATCCTGGACTCAGCTGGTTTTGTGGCCCCTGACTTACCATGGCTCCAATTATGATTGTTTTCACTTTACCCGGTGAGAAAGCAATACACATTCAGTAGAAACCGTACTTTAAACTCTGATCTTTTTCTGGGCTGACGATAGGCAGTCTGGTCTTCTCTCCTGATGCTAGGGCCACGGCAACGAGCCTCGGTTTTCAGTCCACCAGGTGACTGAGGGTAAGCAACGGATGAACTGAAAACCATTCTGTTTTTCACTTTCATTATAGTATTAATAAATTACATGAGAGATTCAACACTTTATTATTAAATAGGCCTTGTGTTAGATAATTTTGCCCAACTCTAGGCCAATGTAAGTGTTCTGAGTACATTTAAGGTGGGCTAGAATAGCATCAGGGCTTCTCAGCTGGCTGAGACGCAGGTTCAAGCCCCAGAGGAAGAAATGACGACCCACTCCAGTGTTCTTGCCTGGAGAATCCCACGAACAGAGGAGCCTCGTGGCCTACAGTCTGTAGGGTCGCAGAGTCTGACACGACTGAAGCAACTTAGCGTGCATGCACACAGAATAGCATCACCAACTCAATGGACATGAATTTGAGCAAACTCCAGGGGACTGTGGAGGACAGAGGAGACTGGCATGCTTTAGTCCAAGAGGTCACAAAGAGTCGGACGTGACTTAGTAACTGAACAACAAAGGCTAAGCTAGGATGTTTCCCTTGTGGCTCAGCTGATAAAGAATCCACCTGCAAGGCAGGAGACCTGGATTCCATCCCTGAGTTGGAAAAATCCCCTGGAGAAGGAAAAGGCTACCCACTCCAGTATTCTTGCCTGGAGAATTCCATGGACTATATAGTCCATGGGGTTGCAAAGAGTCGGACAAGACTGAGTGACTTTCACTTGGTAGGTTAGGTGAATTAAACAAATTTTCAGCTTCAATTATTTTCAACTTATGATGGATTTATTGGGACATAGCCCTATTGTAGGTCAAGAAAGATGTGTATGTACATACATTATGTGTATATGCATACCTTCCCTTCTCCTCACACTAATTATGCGTATGTATTTCCAGAGGGTCACCTTAAAATGAAGGAATGCAGAGCTGACAGCGACTTTTCAGACAATGGCCAAGCAGTATGAACACTAGTTGCGTGACTTGTGTGACTTTGTCTAGTTCAAGGCACTTAACCTCTTTGTGCCTCAGCTCCCTCTTCTGTAAATGGGGGAAATAGGATTGGTTTTCATAAGACGTCATGCTGCTGCTGCTGCTGCTAAGTTGCTTCAGTCATGTCCGACTCTGTGCCACCCCATAGACAGCAGCCCAGCAGGCTCCCCTGTCCCTGGGATTCTCCAGGCAAGAACACTGGAGTGGGTTGCCATTTCCATCTCCAATGCATGAAAGTGAAAAGTGAGAGTGAAGTCGCTCAGTCGTGTCCGACTGTTAGCGACCCCATGGACTGCAGCCCACCAGCCTCCTCCATCCATGGGATTTTCCAGGCAAGAGTACTGGAGTGGGGTCCCATTGCCTTCTCCGAAGATGTCATGAGAAATAAGATAACATATGGAACACACTTTCGGCAGTGGCCCCAAGTGAACCAGTTTATATGGACTTTTGTTGCCATTGTTATTCCAGAAGCACATTTTAAAATTTTTTAACATTTATTTTGTCTGAATAGGCTCTTATTTGCGGCATGCCGGAGCTTTTGTTGTGGCATGTGGGATCTAGTTCCCTGACCAGGAATTGAAACTGGGCTCCCTGCCTTGGGAACATGGAGTCTTAGCCATTGGACCTCCAGGGAATTCCCCAGAAGCACCTTTAGAGACGATCCAAACACTGCAGGCTTCTTCCAATATACAGATGAGGAATTTGATGGTCCAGGGGAGATAAGTGAGAGGGGCTTCCCTGGTGGCTCAGAGAGTAAAAATCTTCCTGCAGTGCAGGAGACCCAGGTTCGATCCTTGGGTTGGGAAGATCCCTGGAGAAGAGAATGTCTACCCACTCCAGTGTTCTGGCCTGGATAACAGAGGAGGTAAGCGAACTTCCTGTAATTGTTTTCTCTGTTACGCAGGCTCTAACCACACTCTTTATTGTCCCACAGTTTCCATGGGTCAGGAGTCCAAGCACGGCTTGGCTGGGTCGTCTGCTCAGCCCCAAGGCTGTCATCAAGGTGTCAGTCAGGGCGGCAGTCTCTCCAAGGCACATGGTTGTTGGAAAAATCTACGTCCTCGAAGCTGTAGAACTCACGGCAGCTTGCTTGTTCAGGGCCAACAAGAGAGCACCACTCTCTTCAGGAAGGTTCCAGACCCTCTTTTACATATCTTCAACTGTTTTCCTTTAGCCACGGGCTTTACTGTCTGAATATTTGCAACTATTATTCTATACACAAATTTAATTTCTTACAAAACTCTATATTGCATATTGGTGGGTCACTTCACTCTGCATTTTTGCCACATTTCCATCAAGAAGTATTTCCCCAAATCACAGTCTGCCTGGTTGTGGTTGTTGTTGTTCAGTTGCTAAGTTGTGTCCAGCTCTTTGTGATGCCATGAACTGTAGCCTGCCAGACTCCTCTGTCCATGAGATTGCCCAGGCAAGAATACTGGAGTGGGTTGCCATTTCCTTTTCCAGGGTAATCTCCCTTTTTACTAACTCAAAAACTGATTTCAAACCTTTATTACATCTGAAGAACCCCTTCACCTGTGCTGCCCAATGTGACCTTCCTATCCATCATTTTTGGAGATCATGCCCACACTCAAGGGGAGGGAATAGACAGGTCATATTCACTAGGGAGGTAGAAATATTGGGGGCCATCTTGGAATCCTGACCATCTCACTCTCCCAAACCACATAACAGATTATTGGCAAGGAGAAACCTGTTTGGCCTGAAGGTCTCCCCATGCCCCAGAAAGGAACTTCCCCATTTCCATCAAGAAGTATTTCCCCAAATCACAATCTGCCTCAGAAGATTGGCAGGATCATGAACAAAACTGGCCCAATGTTGTCCAACACTGCTTTGAATCCCCAGCCCAATTCTCAGAAATAATATATCAGTTCCCACTCAGGGTTAGCATTCCAGGTAAATTAACCCCTGTGGAGGTGACCAGCAGTGGGACTGTAAGAACCAGCCTTTAAAATGGTGTCTGAGTAGTCTTGCCTCCTAGTATTCCTACCCTCCTGCAGTCCCCTCTTGCAGCGAATAGGGCTGACTCTTGTGACCAATGAGATTTAGTAGAAATGACAGTGAGCTTCCACCTGGCTCTCTTAGATGACTCTCTGGGAAAAGCCACCTGCTCTGAAATGGGGATGCTCAAATCAGCCCTCTGGGGGTCATCATGGCAAGGGACTCTTATCAACAGCCAATACCAACTTGCCCGACAAGCGCGTGCACCATCTTGGAAATGGATCCTCCAGCCCAGTCAAGCTTTCAGAAGACTGCCACTCTGGCCAACGATTTGACTACAATCCCACGAGACCCCAGAGCCACCTAGCTCACTCCTGATCCATGGGAACTATTTTTTGTTGTTTACTCACTCAGTTGTGTCCAACTCTTTGTGACCCCGTGGACTGTAGCCTGCCAGGCTCCTCTGTCCATGGGATTTTTCAGGCAAGCATACTGGAGTGGGCTTCCATTTCCTTCTCCAAGGGCTCTTTCCCACCCGGTGATGGGGTCCACATCTCCTACACCGGCAGGCGGATTCTTTAGTCCTGAGCCACCAGGGAAGCCCAATGTGGGAACTTCGTGAGATCTTTATGTTGCCATAAACTCCTAAGTTTGGGGTAATTTAACACAGCGATAAAAGATACAGGGTCTCTGGAACCCACACCTAATCCAAAAGAAGTGCCTGTGATGAGAATACAGTGCCACTTATGGAGCGCTTCCTAGGGACCAGGTTCTGACCTACCATCCCAGAGGATGCTGGAGACCAAGGCAATGGCTGCTGCTGCTGCTAAGTCGTTTCAGTCTTGTCAGACTCTGTGCAACCCCACAGACAGCAGCCCACCAGGCTCCCCCGTCCCTGGGATTTTCCAGGCAAGAACACTGGAGTGGGTTGCCATTTCCATCTCCAATGCATGAAAGTGAAAAGTGAAAGTGAAGTCGCTCAGTCGTGTCCGACTCCTAGCGACCCCATGGACTGCAGCCTACCAAGCTCCTCCGTCCTTGGGATTTTCCAGGCAAGAGTACTGGAGTGGGGTGCCATTGCCTTCTCCAAGGCAATGGCTAATGAAGCTGAAATCCAAATCCCGGGGTTCTGACCCAATCTCACACCGTCCAGCCTAGTCCTGCCACACTCGACATGTTCCACATCTACTCTATCTGATAGAGAAACCACCAGCCACACGTGGCTCTTGAGTACTTGAAATATGGCTGGTGCCACTGAGGAACTGAATTTTAATTAATTTTAACTTAAATAGTCACACGTGACAAATGACCACTGGATTGGATAACGCAGATAGAACAGATTGGAGGGCCTTCTGCAAGATTTCAGTGGTTACGACTCTGAGCTTCCACTGCAGGAGGCATGGATTTGATCCCTGGTCAGGGAAGGTCCGCATACCATGCAGTGCAGTCAAAAAACAAATAACAGATTCCAGTTGCAAGTGCAGAGACCCACTCAAGCTTCATGGGCCTCAGGAGGGATCTGAAACCAGGCTCCTTACTTCAAAGGGAGTGCGGCCTGAAGGGGCCCTGGGTAGCATAAACTCTCAGATGGGCAGTGATGAGAAACTCCAGATCTTGACTGCAAGGATTCAAATCCCGCCTCTACTGTTGGTAAGCTGTGTCTCTTTGGGCAAGTTTTTTAACTTCTTAGCTGCAGTTTCCCTGTCTATAAGATGGGACTACTAATAGTACCTACTTTGTTGAATTATTGTGACGATTCAGCGGGTACAGCGGTAAAGGACAGAATGGGTTCCTGGCATGCACGTTTGTGATGTGAGGGTTAGCTTCTACTACCAATTCTTCTTTGCATCCTTTCCTCGACCCCAACGAACCACTGGGCCACGAAGCACCAAAGGAAGACCACCGAAGTTCAAGCATGACATGGACTTGGACTCGAAGTCCAAGTCCCGGCATGAAGGTTTAGCTCTGCACAGACAAGTGAAGTTTGGGTTGCCCTCTCGGTAAAAAGGATCTTTCCCATCTCAGAAGGGGCTTCCCTGGTGACTCAGATGGTAAAGAATCTGCCTGCAATGTGGGAGACCTGCGTTCAATCCCTGGGTTGGGAAGATCCCCTGGAGAAGGGGGTGGTAACCCACTCCAGTATTCCTGACTGGGATTCCATGGACAGAGGAGCCTGGCAGGCTACAGTCCATGGGGTTGAAAGAGTAGGACACAGCTTAGTGACTAACACTGTCACTTTCACCCACCTCAGAGGGTTGTTGTGAGGATCAAAAGGTGTCAATGCCATCTGTCCAGAGACCACCAGCTGTGACGCCCAGAGGCCAAGGTGACGTGTGTAAAGCAGATGGACAGACTGGCAAACGAGACAGCCCGCATCTAAGTGAGGACCTGCCCACATGCAACTCCCTATGGTTACCTGAGTTGCCAGTTCTCGATTTCTTCCCCCCCTCCCCCCACAAGAAAAACAGGGAATCTGGATTTTTCCGTGAAACATCCTCACTTCCATAGTTGGCAAGGAATCCAAGGATTTCTGTGTTTGTTTTTAAACACGGGGCCGTCTAAACAAATCTCTGAGGCAGGCAGGCCATGGCTGCAGGCCACGGTGCGCACGTTCTGACTTCTTCCCTCCTTTCCGGGCCCTTTCTTGGCTTCTTATATATCTCTGCCTTCCGGTGTCTGGCAGCAATTATCTCAGGATCCGCTGAGATCAAGGGAAAGGATGACGTCTGACGAGCTTTGAAATGATGAAGGGAGGCGATCTAGAAAGTACCAGGTTTTATTATCTTTTTATCAAAAAATCAGTAACAGACAACGTGAGGTGCTCACTCCCAACAAGGCCAGAGGAAAAGGGACATGGGGGGAGGAAGAGGACCCAGCCAGCTGGGACCCTGGGGTCACAGAAGGGGAGGGAAGCAAGGGTAGCGCCACCCCCATTGGGTCAGGAGATGTGGTCTGGCCAGCCTGAGCCACTAGGCCTCTCCTCTCTGGATAGGATAAGCCCCAGAGCCAGGCCCTGATCAGCCCTCCCGGTCCCCCTTTGTCTAGAGGGACAAAGGTCATCCTAACCAGGCTGAGCCTGTGACTTATTAAACCAGTTTAGTTCTCGAGCTGTGCTGTCAACAGATGCCAGTGGGCTCTACTTGTCTGTCTGGTACACCAGCCACCGGCCCCACGTGGCCACTGAGCACTTGAAATGTGGATTAGTATAATTGAGGAACGAACTTTAACTTCCTGTCATTTTAATTGATTTCAGTGTGGCCGGTACTTGCCATGTTGGATAGCACAGCTCTCCGATCTTCTCTTAAATTTGGAGATCACAAATGAAGGTACCCCAGCTGGGCTCAAAGCAAAAGCTAGAGAGAAGGTTTCCAGCCCAGTCAGGAGAAGGCACCAAGAAACAGGACCAGAAAAAGAGGCAAAAATCCACTCAGCCCCACAAACATTCACTCACTCGACCACCCAGCCAACTTCACACAGGAATATATCACACTATTTCCTGAAAAAATATATTTATCTATTTTTCTAGAACCAAGGAAGAATAATAATATATTACATAAAAGAGACACAAATATCCCACCATCCCCTACGTTATAGTTTGGGATTTGCTAAAAAAAAAAAAAAAACACCTATATTTCAGCAAAAGCTTCTTAGAGGAAGCAGCTTCAGAAAGGGCCAAGGTTATGAGCAGGGAAGTAGGAAGAATTAAAAAAACAAAAGCACGGGGGAAAAAAGAAAAAAGGCAAAAGAGGGAAAGAAAGGCCCTGTCTGAAGCTATAAATAGTAGTAAAAAAATTAATAAAAATTATATCTCCAACTCTTCTCTCATTTTCGAGTAACAAAAACAAAAACTCCATTAAATACAAACTTAGCAGGTACTGTGGAAAGGTGCAAGAGGGCAGAGAAAGCCTTGGTTTCTGTGTACTCTTGCCCACAGAGAGAGGCTCTGTACAAAGGAATGAACAATTAAAAAAAAAATACCCCACTAAAAATAGACTTAAGAATATTCTACAAGTCTGATTCAAGATGAACTTTCAGCTCCTCTCCCCAAATAAAAAAGGTTGACTTCCAAAAGTCACTTGGAAGAGCCTAGAATGGCCCAAGGTGTACCACAGACTCCCACAGTGTGGCTGCAGGTGCCTTTGATGGCCACATCTCAAGGTGCAGACAGATGGTTCTGGTTCCTTCTCCCAGCTTCTGGCCGAGGGGCCAGGCTGCGGAAGGCGGGCCAGGGGGAAGGCTGGCAGGTGGGCCGACCTCCAGCAGGACTTGTACAATAGCTTAGAAAGACTCTGGATCAGACCTGTTCAGTACAGGCTCTAAGCTGGGCCTAGATTCTAAATGGGAAGATGAAGAAACAGATCCAACCCCAGACTTGCCTTGAGAAAGGCCAAGTTTAACCCCATTTATCTGCTGGGACAAGTGGAGGCCCAGAGGATCAAGAGGCAAGCAGGAACAGTAGAAGGTGGTGTCTCCTCTGACACTGAAACTGTAATCGGAGCGGGAGATGCTGATAGATCAGGACTGGGGTGCCCTCCCCCTCCCCGAACAGCCACGCTTCAAAATCCTTCAGCGTCCCTTCCCCCTAAAGTCCAAGTAGGTGCTCTGGGGGAAGCTTCAGGCGTAGAACTCATTGGTGGGGGCTTTTTTGTAGATGGGTTTCTTGCCCAGGTCGTAGCTGCCCTCATCCTTCTTCTTCATGCGGTACACCAGCAGCAGCACGAGGAAGACGGCAAACAGGATGCCCACGACACCGCCCACGACCAGAGCTGGAGGGGAGAGAGGGGGCAGCGAGGTGAGGGCTGGCTGACCGTTGGGACCTCAGGGCACACGGGCCACTTCTGCTCGGTCGGTTCTCTGGCCCCCGGACACCCTCAACATCACCCCCAGGGGCATACTCTGCTGATGCCTTACTGAATTTGATTCTCACCACCTCATTCATGAGAAGGGAGTCACTGTAAAGCACTAACAAACCACAGAACCAGAGTGACAAAGGCATCCTTCCAGCCCCACATTGCTGGAGTCCAAAGCCAGGTTCTTTCCCAACACGAGGCCAACTCCCCAGCAACAGCTCAGCCCTGAGCCAGGAAGCAGAAAAATCGCAGGCGGTGGAAATCCCCATTAGACCTACTTACCCCACAGTCCTTAGCACAGGGAGCTCTCTAGTTGACCTTGTGTGCACACATCCCTATGCAGACCCACATTTATACCGATCGGGTGTACACACCCTGTACACACGTGGGTATATGCTACTATACACAGTTACAACATGCGCGTGTGTCCACACGCCTATGTTATAAAGAATTACATATGTGGTTTGGGACTTTCTGGTGGTCCTATGGTTAAGACTCCGTGCCTCCAATGCAAGGGGCACAGGTTTGATCCCTGGTCAGGGGACTAAGATCCCACATGCCACCTGGTGCGGCAAAAGAAAAAAAATTATATATGTGATTTATGTCCGCACATACGAAGCTCAGTGCTTAAGGCTTACATTCTATTCCTGTCTCTGCCACTTACTGGCAATGGGATCTAAATAATCAAGTTCCTTCATCTCTCTCATTGTAAAATGGAAACAATAGTACCTTTCTTATAGGTTTGTCCCTAGGTTGAAATAAATCAATCCCCTTAAGAGAGCTCAGAATAATGCATCGCATATACTCAATATTCATTAATTGTGACTTTTTGTGGTTTGTATCTGTGTCCCTGCCACCCTGAATTGTTCTGGCACAACAGTGGGTGCTTAATAAATGACTCCATTTGGCTCAGAGAGGGGCACGGGCCAAGAGCAGACACGGGTTTCTCACATCGGGTCAATGTATGTTCTCCGTATGACCCCAGGCAGCCTGGAGGGCTCACTCCTGTTTGTTGCGGGGGCAGGGATGTCTCCTAGAATCCTTCCTGTGACAGATTGAGTCCCCTAATTCGGTCTTAGCCTAAGAAGATTAATTTTCCGCCCCTGCACACACTCCAAATCTACGCACAGAATTGGGACGGAGTGGCAGGGGAGCCAAGGAAGGTTCTCTCTCTTGGCTAAAATGACGAAAAAGCAGCAACACAGTGCCCCCAGGAAAAACCAGAGAAAAGACACGGACCATCAGGTATCAACCCCCTTCCCCTTTCTACCGCCTCTCCCTCTGATGTCTGTTCCTTTAGACCCTTGGTCCGTGCTGGGAGGTCCCCAGGAGCTCAAGGCCCAAGGACGGTCTCAGAAGCGACTGTGGTCCCGGGTTCCAATGCCAGGTTCACCATTTGTCTGGTCTCGTGCCTTTGGATAAGAGATAAGGCTTCTTGGAGCCTCATTTTCCTTATTTGTGAGAGTATAGATAACCACACGTGTCAGATTGGGGTGTTGTGGAGACTCAATGAGGGGGCGTGTGAATCATATGGCACATGGCAAGCACTTGATAAACTCCCAGGTTCCAGGGTGGTTTTTTTTTTTGGCTGCACTGTGCAGCTTATAGGATCTTAGATCTCCCACCAAGGATAGCACTCATGTCCCCTACAGGGGAAGTGCTGAGTCTTAACCACTGGACCACCAGGGAATTCCCCTTGTCCCTCCAGGTACTGTTTAAAAGCTACTGGAATGGAAAATCTCACCCCAGCTATCTCAACAATGTAACTTTTCACATGAAGATCTTGCCCGTGTGTCATTCTCCATTGGAAGTATTAAGAGATGACTGGTTCTCACTTTTTATGTGACCTAAAGCAAGTGGCTTGCTTTCTCTGGGCCTGAGTCTCCCATGTTATAAGCAACAGTTACTTGGACTACATCAGTGGCTTTTACATTTTTCTTTAAAAGCAGTAGAACCATTGTTTGGTGAAAACAAAACCTTATGCTAATCCCACATCAACCAACTAGAAGTGAAACTCTGTGGGTGAAGAAACATGGGCCAGGTTTTACCTCGAAAAGATCTCCACCAAATAGTTTGAAACTTACAAGACTAAAAGGTCTCCAAGGGCCCTCTAGTTTCCCCACCCCACCCACATCACACAGAAAGTTAAAAGAACACTGACTCAGCGACCTGGAAGCCAGAGTCAGGGCTGAGCTGGGCCTACCGGGCGTTATACCCTGCAAGATGCAGGCAAGATCCTTTATCTGTCCCAGAGGGAGGCAGGACCCAGGGCTCTTTCCTTGCACTTCCAGCCTCCTCAGAGCTGCTGGCCCAGCTGGTTGCCAGGAGACAGGAGTAAGCCAGCCTGGGCCCATGGTGCCCTCCTCACTAGGCTGGTTCATCCAGACTGGCCCTTGGCCTGTAAAAACCTGGCTAGAGAGGGAGTCCCCTCTGAGAAAGTCCCCAACCCAGTTTTGGAGACCCCCAAAGCTGCCAGGGAAGAAGAGAAAGAGCCAGTTACCGCCCCAGCCGAAGGCCCCATAGTCAGGCTAGACAGAGCCATCCCTGAAGTCTCATCCTGGGACACATCTTTCTCCACATTGCACATTAGTCAGGAAGCCTGTGGCTCCCACTTGAGGCCAAACGTGCTCTCTCTAAGTGTTAGTTTCTTAATCTGGCACAGGAAGTTTCCTGCGGGCCACCTACTACTTGGTATGCTATGCCATGCCATATACTTACTATACTATATTATACTATATACTATGGGGCTTCCCTGATAGCTCAGTTGTTAAAGAATCCGCCTGCAATTCAGGAGATCCCAGTTTGATTCCTGGGTTGGGCAGATCCGCTAGAGAAGGGATAGGCTACCCACTCCAGTATTCCTGGGCTTCCTTTGTGGCTCAACTCGTAAAGAATCTGCTTCCAATGCAGAAGACTGGGATTCGATCCCTGGGTGAGGAAGATCCCCTGGAGAAAGGAATGACTGACTACCCACTCCAGTATTCTGGCCTGAGAAATCCCATGAACAGAGGAGACTGGCTGGTTACGGTCCATGGGGTTGCAAAGGGTTGGACACGACTGAAGGACTAACACCCACACCATCTACCACTGGGAACCGTGCAGACAAACATTTTACAGTCCGCCAAGTTATTTTAGATTCTATTTTTCACGAAGTTATTACACCAACCCAAGGAAGTAGCACGATGGCTGTTTGTTAACATGAAAACTGAGGCTGGAAAGCGTTCTCAGCCAAGGTCACCAGGCTGCCAGGTGACAGCAGGGGGAGGGGAAGCCAGTCCAACTCAAAGGAGCCTCTGGGCTTAAAGGGGAAGTTTTCACGGGAAGTTTAACTTTTAATAATTAACATCCCAGGTGCCAAATCCAGGCTGGGAAAGTGCTTTGTAAATAGAAAAGGATTTACAGCAAGTGAAAGACTCAACATCTATTATTTTTTTAGCCTCTGATATGCAATTCTTCTCTCGGTCCGCCAAGCTGCACACATAGTCAGAGCCACCTCTAAGGGGAAGGGTCATCCTTCAAGGCCCCAGGACAGCCAGTGGCTGCACGAAGGGGTATCAAATCACCTAACGGGCTAGAGCAGGGGTTCCCAACCCCCGCGCTGGTACTGGTCAGTGGCCTAATAGGAACCCAGCTGCACAGCAGGAGGCGAGCAGCAGGTGAGCAAGCCAAGTTTCATCTGCCCCTATCACTCTCATTAGCATCTGAACCATCGTCACCCCTACCCCATCCCGACGGTGGAGAAACCGTCTTCCATGAAACTGGTGCCTGGTGCCAAAAAGGTCGGGGACCACTGGACCAGAGGCATCCTTGCCTGCAGCACTATCCCTGCCCAAGCCCTCTCCCCTTTCGAGGTATCTTGCGGGAAGCCCAGGACCTTACCTGCCAGCACCTCTGTCCTCTCAAAGATGTTGCCGCCCTGGGCTGTGCTAGACATAGACACCTTGTTGGACACATCCTCGTCCCCATCAAAAGGGGACGACCTCTTGGGGATAACTTCATTCTCCTCCAGTTCCTTGGGTTCGGTGGGTACTCCGCTCCCTGTCTTCTCAGGGATGTGGTTATCTATAGGGACCTGGATGGTGGAAAGGAGAAGAGACCAACACTCAGTGCGGTTTGTAAGGAGGGGGATCCAAGGCATGGGGTAGGGACATTCAGCTGGGCGGGGAATGGTTCTGCCTCTTGCCAGCCAAACCACGTGGTCCCAGAGCAGATGTCAGCAACCACCCCTCAACAATCACGCTGTCAAATTCTTACCCTCAACTTTTCTTATGTGTGTTAGTTGCTCAGTTCTGTCTGACTGTTTGCGACTCCATGGACTGCAGCCCACCAGGCTCTTCTGTCCATGGGATTTTCCAGGCAAGAACACTGGAGTGGGTTGCCATTCCCTTTCCCAGGGGATCTTCCCGACCCAGGGATTGAACCTGGGTTTCCTGCACTGCAGGCCGACGCTTTACAATCTGAATCACCAGGGAAGCCCAACTTTTCCAGTAAATCTATCCCCAGTGGGGAATGAATAATGTGACCAAGGGCACAGGGAAGCAGGTGTTCTAGAGTAATATCCTGGAGGGTGGTTTTGCAAAATTGTAGGAACAGTTTGCCCTTTAGCGCAGCAGTTTGCCTCTGGGACTCTGTCCTAAGGAGCTAATCAGAGATTTTTGTAAAAGATGCTTGTTATACTGTTGTTGTAGGATGTCAAAAAAAAAATCATAAACCACTTTTCCATAGGTAAGGGCAACTGGGTGAACTGATTATGAAGGTTATAAAAATGAATAGGAAAAACAGTGAGTTACGTGGGGAAATATTCACGATCACTGTAAGTAAAAAATGCAGTGCATAGAATGGTATGTGTAACTTGATATTCATGTTGGGAAGTACCTAGAAATGCACACAAAAATGAGGCTGGAAGGACTTCCTTGGTGGTCCAGTGGTTATGATTCTGAGCTCCCAACGCAGGCGGCCCCAAGTGTGATCCCTGGTCAGGGAGCTAGATCCCACCTACTGCAACTAAAGATCCCGCATGATCCCAAGTGCCACAACTGGGATCCAGTGCAGTCAAATAAATGAAATAAAAATTAAAAAAGCAAAAGAGGCTGGAAACACATGCAAGTGTTTACAGAGGGGAAGGTCTACCCGTGACCCTTAACTGTGCCTGTCCCAAGAGTTCAGGGCCACAGACAAAAAAGCCTTCTTGCAGAATGAGGTCAGACTCGAACTTGTTCTGCTTCTCTCAACAGGTGCTGAGAAAAGGAGAGGCCAAAGTGCGGAGCTACTTACCAAGGGGTGCATCACTTCTGGGAAGATCCGGATGTCCTCTGAGTCATCTGTAATGTCAGAAAGGCCGTGTGAATGTGAAGTCGGTCACCCCCAGGCCGATGACCCCTATAGCCATGGCTGGTGCGAGTTCTAATTCAAAATTGGCCCCCAAATGCTCAACAGGTGATAAGCATATGTCCAGCAGGTGATCATTCCCACCCCAACCTCAGTCATCTCCTCTGTAAAATGGAGCTCCTGAGACCTGCCTCCCTGGTTCTTTCGTGTCAATGTTGAGCTGCTCACTGGGCAGGCGCTCTGTCACCTCTAAACCCTTGCTCCATATAGATCCCAGTACCAAGAACATCACCCAGGAGGGGTAGGAAATGCAGAATTTCAGGGGCCACTAAATCAAAATCTGGATTTTAACAAGATTCCCAGGGGATTCATTTGAGAAGACTCTAGATTGCAACAGTAAATATCAGAAATTCCAATATGAATGTATTTACTCAGAACGTGGTAAGTGCCCAGGGCTTTTAACTCAGTCTAATCTCCTCAACTATTTCTATTCCCATGTTACAGATTAGGACACCAAGGCTCAGAGGTCACAGAGCGGCAGTTTGAACTCAGGATTATGTGACTCCAGAACTCAAACTTCAAATTGTTACACCACCCCACACAGAGGAGGGAGGCTTTTCAGTAGCTCTGTCTGGCCTGGCAGCCAGGGCCAGGAAATGACCAAGAAAGACGGGGACCCTGGCCCTGCCCCAGGAGGCCCCTTCACCGATTCCCAATCCCATCCTTGCAGAAGCAGGGGTTGGTTCTCGGTTCCCACCCACAGCTCTCCCCACCCTGCCCCCAGGCTCCTGAGCGCTCTCTTTGCTTTTCAAAGGAAGGAAAACAGGCCACAGTTCAGTTCTCCTCCCAACGCCCACTCCCACCCAATCCCGTCCAAAGGCGGACAGGTTCAGACTGGTTTTCTACTACAAATGGACTCGGAGCAAGAAACCATTCGCCTGGAAAGGGTCTCAGGGATGGGCTGATTCGGTTACTTTTGTTCACCCCATCTTTTTTTTAACGGGGAGGGGCACAATAGGAAAATTCAAGCCCTAAAGTGGGGTCACCCTTGTAAAAGACAAGTTCTCTGCAGCCTTGAGCCCCAGGCCGGCCCCTTACTCCCTCCGTACCTAGATCTCCAGAGCCAGACAGCTCAAAGTCATCGGATTCCTGCCCGGGCCCCCCGATGTCCTCGTCATCAGGTAAGTCTCCGGAAAAGTATCGGCCTTCCAGGAGGTCTTGAGGGTCGATGACCTCAGTTTCTCGGATCTAGGGTGAAAACAGCAGACACATTAACCAGCAGCTCCCCCTGCCAATGCTCTTTAGCAGCCCCCGAGCCCCGCAAGGCAGTGAAGCGAGTGCTCAGGAACGGGAGCTGGGGTGCTGGAAGGGCATCAGGCTAGAGCCTGCCTTGCTGTGTGACCTTAGACAAAACCCTTTCCCATTCTGGGCTAATTAAAATAATGAAGGTGGCATCATCAGAATATAAATATGCTAGGTACCCTATACTGAGCACTTGCTATAGGCCAGGACCTGCTCTTAATAACTCTACAGACCAGTCTTCACCTCTGTTTTACAACCGAGGAAACTGGGCCCTGAAGACATTAAGTCATTTTCTTTGGGTGACTCGTGGGAGCAGACGGAGTGAAGACTGACTTCAGAGCCAGCGTTCCCAGTCCACGCTCCGGGGTCCTCTGATGCTGTCACTGCTGATTCACCCACGGCAGGGAGAGGGCTGCTGGCTCTGGTTTTGCCCTGACCCGGACATCTTTCCCAGCTGAGTCAGACCAGGCTGGGACAGGCAGGGCTGGCTCACTCACGTCCCAGGACAGCCTCGGGTCAGGGCGCTGCCCGGAACCTGGTGAGTCAAGTGTACGTGAGCACACTCGTGTCTTCAGCCTTCCAAACATCTCCCACGGGGCCATTCTGCAGCCATGCAGTGTGGAGCCCCATCCCTGCTCTCACGGACTGTCCACTCCAGCTCCCCTAAGTACCCCTCCGCTGCCACGAATGGGGGCCCCAGCCGTCCCCAGCTAGAATCTCAGGTCCACCGCCACTGAGAAGCTTTCACAAGGAAAGCATGAAAGATCCAGGAAGGCAGAGAGCTGCCCCAGGACCTGCAGAACATCAGCCACCCTGCTCCCAAACCTGCAAATTCAACCGGGGAAAACAGCTCCTTCTAGAGAGTCAGAAATACTTGGGATTCACACCACTCTCCCAGCTAGCTTCTGGGCTGAGGCTTTGTCTGCCCACAAGAACAGCAGCCCCAGGGCAAAGTTCATTCTTTCACTAATGAACTCAAATATTCTAGTGTCTACCATTTCCCAGAAGACTCAGGGTGGCGAATACAAACCCCTTGCCCCAAACATTCTTCTCCCCCCTCAACCCCGGAACTGCAGGAGGTGTAGAGAGGGGCGGGGTCTGCTCAGAACCGAGGAACACCAGCTGGAGGCCAGGGAGGTCCTGCCCTCCCATTTCACAGAAAGGGAAAGAATCTAAGCCCTCCTACAGTGACTTGCCTAAGGTCGCACGGTGAGTCAGCTACACACTCAGAAAAGAGGCCAGGCTCTGTTTCTGACTGCCCCACGCTGTCCTCCACCCAGCAGAGACCTGCCAGGGACACAGAGTGGGCCTGGAAAGGCACATCCGTCCCTAAGACAAGGTTACCCTCTGTGGGAGAGGCCCAGGCTTCCGGGGAGAGGTGGGTGGAAGCAGACTTTTGGGTCTCCTTCCACCCTGTCTGTCTGTCTGTGTGGGGCAGCTGGATTCCCCGGAGGGAGGTCAGGCTGGGAGCGAGATTTCTCCCCTCCCACCACGGAAGGGAGAATCTCCGCTGAATGCCTGGTACACATGGGGGTGGGGAGCGAGAAGGGGTTAAGCCCTGGTGAGGGATGACTTCATGACTCGGGAATCAGGAGCTGGGGAGCTGCTGGCGCTGGAATTCCAGCCCCCACACAGCCCCGTGCCTGTGGCTTTAGTTTGGCAGCTCCAGAAGATGGCTCCACTGTGGTTGCGCAAGCTGCCTGCACCTAGGGCGGGGTCCCTGTGCTCCCATCCGCATCTCCTGCTGCAAATTCCCCTGGGGGAGGTGGTAAGGGTGGGGGGCAGAATCGGAAACATCAGGATCTAGGCAGCTTACCAAACTAAGCACTTAGCTTGAAGTAGGTCCTCCTCATAGCTCTTATTTGCTGAAACACTGGGGAGGGAGGGGGTTGGGGGGATGCTCAGAAAACTGAAGTAACTCGCTCAAGATCACCCAGGCAGAAAGTGGCCACTCTGGACCGGAACCCAGGCATAGGTCACCCGAGCCTTTAGCCACATACAGATCAACACACCCATAAACACACGGGCACACAGAGTGTCCGTCTACCTCGGCCAGGATGGAGCCTTGTCAAATGGCGGTCAAACTCAGCCCAGGAAGTAAAGCAGGCAGTTTGGCCACTTGCATATGGAGCCTGGAGACCAGTCAGAGCTCCAAGTACTCAAGACAGGGGCTGGAGTTTCGACACTGGGCTGTTTCAGGCTGGGCCCTTCCCCTACCTCCCCATCCCCAAGAGCCATGGCTGTTTATTTATGGATCTTGCCTTTCTCTTAGTGGGTGAAAGTACTGAGGAGTGTTTCAAAACCACCCCTGGGATTAGCACGTTGATTCGCTGTGATTGGTAGTGGCTGTCTCTGTTTTACATCAGGAAGTGAAGACCAAGTCAGAACAAAACTCGGACTGAAACCTAGATCGATTCCCAGTTCAGCCACCTTGGGGGTCACCGGGTCATCCCTAACTCTTCATTATTTTAAATCTATTTTTTAATTGTGGGAAAATTGCTTTACAATGTTGTGCTGGTTTCTGCCATCCAACAATGCGAATCAGCCATAATTATACATATATCTTTCTCCCTCTGAGTCTCCCTACTCTCCCCAATTGCAACCCTTCATTTTTATACCAGGTTCCTGGAGAGCATAAATGACTTGAATTAAGGTCACACCAAGAATGGTTCAGATCCTGTCAGATCTAGTCACACAAGGATTAGATCCCATTGGGTACCCATCCTGGCTCTAAAAGCACAGGGCTTGGGACCTCCCTGGTGGTCCAATGCTTCCACTGCAGGGGGCACCAGTTTGATCCTTGGTCAGGAAGAAAGATCCTGCATGCCTCATGGCTCGCTAATAAATAAAATCAATCCTTCTCCAACTCCAGAAGTGGTCCTGCCCTGCCCAAGACCCCTGACAAGAGAGAAATGCCCAAGAGCGCAGGAGCCCTAAGACTACACCAGCAAGGTGAAACCATGCTCCCTGGGATTGTGAGCAAGCGTCCCTTTACGTGTGTGTGTGTGTGTGTGTGTGTGTGTGTGTGTGTGTGTGTGCGTGTGTGTGTGTGTGTGTGTAGGCTATGTGCCAACAGCCCTCCCTTCCTCCACCCTCTTTTCAGATTAGGCCCATTCAGTCTGGGGTGACTCTGAACAACCAGGCCACCCAGCCGACAGGCCCCACCCTGACCAGAAAGGGACCCCACCCTGCTCTTGGCTCACCCCATCGTTACCTGGGGAGCGGGTGTCCACACGTGTGTGCACACACAGGCACCCTCTCTGGGCCCTCAGGGCTCTCTGTATCTTTGTCTTACTCGTGCACACACAACAGCAATTAAGAACTGAATAAGCAGACCCTGGTGGGCACCTGGATGCTTCTGTAGACCCTCCATAGAAAAGAAGAAGGGTAGGGATTTCCCCGGTGGTCCAGTGGCTAAGACTCCGCGCTCCCAATGCAGGGGGCTCAGGTTCAACCCCTGGTCAGGGAACCTTATGTCACAACTCAGAGTTGGCATGCCACAACTAAAGACCCTGCAGGACGCAGCAAAGATTGAAGATCCCACATGCCACAACTAAGAGCGGATACAGCCAAATAAACAATCAAAAAAAGGGTAGGTGTATTTTGTGCTATTGAGACTAACGCCTACCAACAGAAGGTAGCTGAGGCCCTAGCCCAACCATCTCATTTTATTACCCAGCAAACAGATGAAAAGATAAGCACCCTTGCCAAGGTCACAGAAGCAGAACTGGACTTAGAACCTGGGTCTCTTAAAAAAACAACATTAGAAGAACCTAGGTCTCTGGGCTCCTAGGCTAGACTTGTCTTCCTTTCCCACTTCTAGGTCTTCTCTAGAAGTCCTACTCATAGACAAACAACAAAAATCAACATCTGAACAAGCAGGCCCCGGTGGGCACCTGGGCTTGGGGCTGGGTGCTTTCAGGTAGAGGTCTCAGGGCATGGCAAACCACTCCAGTATTCTTGCCTAGAGAATCCCACGGACAGAAGAGCCTGGTGGGCTATAGTCCATGGGGTCGTAAAGAGTCCGACACAACTGAAGTGAGTGATCACGCACGCAGAGGTCTCAACAAATCCATGGGCAGCTGCGGCCACTCCAGCTGTAACCCCCATCCAGTCCTGAGGTGATGGGCATGAAGCTAGGAAAGTCACCAACCCTACTGCAAAGTCTTACAGCTTCAGTCCCCTGGGAGAAGCATGGGGGCTGGGGTCCTAACATGCTGGGCACCACACTGGGTTTCCTCCGTCCGAGCTCGTTTGATTGGCACAACAGCCTGGCGAGGTGCTCTACCCATGTGGCCAGAAAGTGACTTTCCCTTGAGTCACTTGTGTGAAGTCACTCAGCTAGGAAGCAACAGACCTGTGATTCAAACAGATCTTTCTCGAGACTGAGTCTTGGCCAGAGCCAGACTTCTCACTGCACCCACGCTACCCCCTCTCCACCCCATCGCCACCATCCACAGCACCCGCTGCCAGGCCAGGGCTCCAGGGCACCCCTTCCCTTGGCCAGGGAGTCAACAGAGGTAAAAGTGATATTGCTCAAACAAAAGCAGAGAAACTTTGGCTGGGGCACTGGGGAGAAGTTCAGGGTCAGAGCTTGCTTAACTGTGAACTGGTGGGAGGCAAAGAGAGGGAAGTCTCCCGCTGCCTGTCTCTTCCCCAGGGGAGGAAGTGACCCCCAGGGGACAGGGACATGCTTCTTCTGGGGCGGGGGGTGAGATGAGAAGGACAACTGGGCAAGTTAAATTCTGGAAGAAGTAGGAATGCTGAGGACCCTGGGCATTAACTGCTGAACGCAGCAGAGGGGTCCTGGCAGGAGATCCCCAGAAGGGGTCACTGATAAGGCATGGCAGTCGTCCCCCACCCTCCTTCAGAATGGTTAGATGTCCCCCGGAATGAGCAAAACCTGGCTGCCTTCAATTTGGACTCAGCATCCTGGCAGAAATGGGAAGATCTAGCACCAGCCTGGGGACCTGTAAAAGCATCTCCAACAGCAACCACAGCCTTGCTGCTCCCTCACGATACGAGCCTGGGCGTTTATTTCACATCATGAAGCCTCAGTTTCCTCTCTTTGTCACCAAGGCTAGTAAGTACCACCTTGCGGGAGGATGAGATGAAGTGAAATGCATTAGGGGTATGCAAGGGACACAGCACATGGCCCGGTACACAGCAGGTGCTCAATGAGTAGCAGCTATTATTAACCCCCATCTGCCTTCCTTCCAGCTGAGGGGATTAGTGCTCAAAGGGTCAGAGACTTGAGAAAAGTAGTTGCATTGCTAGAAAGAGGGTGGTGGGTGGACGGGGAGGTGCTTTGCAAACTGTGAAGGGACATGCCCTATAAAACGTTATTTCTTGTGCTTCTGAGACCAGAGACTTATCAACAGCCAATCAGGCCCCTTAAGGATGTGGAAGAGAGAAAGGTCCAGAGATGAGCAGAGATCTGCGCAAGCTCCCACAGCTTAGAGCACCTGTTCTAAGAGAGAGGGAGAGGAGAAACCACTGTACTTCTCCAAAAGAGAAAATGGCAGTGACATAGAGACGCTTGAAACTCAGCTGAGCCCCCGAGTCCCCAGAGTATTTCCCGACCTGCCTAAGTATCTAGGAGACCAGAAGATAACCACCTACCACCAATACAGGATCTGGTGTGATAGTCCAGGAAGGGTTAAGCCAGGTCTGGGGATAGGAGTGGGGGTGGGGCGGGGTTCGAATGTCCGCCCTGCCCACTCCAAGGTCAGGTTACTCCAAACACAATCACTCAGGAGAGAAGCCAGCCTGGCACTGCCAGTGGCTTTTTCACCAATCCCCCCTCCCCCACCCAGGGCAGCCCATTCCCAGAGCCAGGGCTCCAGGACGGAGGGACGCCAGCTGCTGGTGGGAAGGGTAAGGGTCAGGGAAGCTTCTAGAGCCTCTGGATATCTCCCTGCTAGAGGCTGATGCCGTGGCATCCTTGTCACTAACAGCCTGATGGTCTTGGGAGATTCCTTCTCGGGGCCTCGGTTTCCCCGCCTATACAAGACGGTTCTCAAACAGACAAGCCTTCCTCTGTCTGCAGGCCTGGTAACCAAGCTGGGCACTGTTCCGATTACCGATGGAGACAGAAGGGGAGGGGGCTGGCTCCCTCAGGGGCCGAAGAGACAGAGGTGCATTGAGGCCGGGCTTGTAATCTAGCAGCAGATCCCAGGTCCCCGCTGGATCTGAGGGCGGCCCCGTAAACAAGCCTCCCGTGTTCTCTAGAGCCAAGCTGATATCTCCTGTCTCAGCCAATTAGGTCCGCCCTGGGTGCTGGCTTCCTGCCCCTTCCCAGCCTCCCCACCGCCTCTCAGGGAAGCCACTGCTCCCGATCGGGTCAGCCTGTCCCACAGACATCTCCTGGCCAGGCTTCCCCAGGGCCAGGAGTGTCCCAGCCATTGGTCACCCCTGCCCCCACGCCCCGAGGTGGAGTAGTACAGCCAGTCCCCACAGGCCGGGCCCCACCGAGTCACTCTTTCCACACATACCAGCCGGTCCCTGCCTCCCCTTTCCATTACCCCAGGTGTCACCTGACTAGCAGCCCCTGCCACTGTGCCAGACAAAACTGGGGCAGCCTAGCTCGGGGCCCAGAGGAGGGGGAAGGGAGGTGCAAAGTAAGGCTGCGGGGAGGGGGCGCTGACTCCCAGGGCCTGAGCCGGGGCGGGCCCACAGAAGGCTGAAGCTCCAAAGAGCTGGTCAGATCGCAGAGTGATCTCCTGGGGACGCCTGGAGCCCTAGGAGAGGGAGGAAAAGTTCTGAACCCTAAGAACCACAACCACTGGTTCTTATTTTTCAACCTGCACCCAGACACCGCCTCCCCAAGCTACCCAGGTTAAGAACCCTTGTCTAGCTGCTAATAATAAACTAAACTTAAGCCAGACCTTCACACAGAAGGTTGCCAAACGCCAGTGATGGCCCGGGAGTGACACACGTGTTTTCTAGAGGACGCTGGGGCTCACACCGGCCCAGTGACTTATTAACTAACTTGTGTGTCCCGGGCTGAGCCGCAGAGCTGGGTTTCTCTGTGAAACGTACCCATTTTCCAGTCATCTTGCCTCCCGGGGACAGGGCCTAGAGGGGATGCGCTCAAAGGTCACCCATGAGTTAATAACAAACCCGCCCAAGAAGTCAGGTTTATTGAACTCAGGGTTAAATTAGGCTCCAAGTGTTGACACATGCCTTCCCAAGCTCCCTAGGCATCAGGAGGTGAAAACATCTGAAAACTGGCTTCCCAGAACACTGTATCTTTTCTATCCACCATCACACCCCCTCCCCCACCAAACACTAGGGGGTTTTTTGGCAATTCCCTTGGCCTCCGGACTGGAAACAACTCCGGCCCTCCTCTCAACAGGACAAGGCTCCGCCAGGACTGAGCACGTCCCAAGAGGTTCCCAGCCCCCTATCCCTTCTCCCTCCTGGCTGAAAATTGCTCAACAGGGGGGTTCCCACTGATCCCTGCAAGAGGGGTGGGGCAGTCAGGAACGGGTTCTTGTTTAAATATCAACCCATCCAGTAATTAGCAAACGGCCCACTTCTAAGACAAACAAATAGATTTGGGCTCCATCAGCCCCACCCTAGACTCCTTCCCACCCACCTTGCAGCTGTTGGGGGGAGGGGAGAGAGCTTTCCAAGGGGCCTCTGGGGGTCGGATCTTCAAAAGGAAAGGACCATCTGGCATCAAGGTGGCCTGGGCAAAGCTGGGAACCGTCGCTAAGAACGCCGCCTCCCGTTTACCAGGCCAGATTCTAAGAGCTTCAGTTGCAGCCGTGTTATCTCCAATAAGGCTCTCTACAATCCCATTCTTCAGACCAGATAGCTGAGGTCCCAAGCCATGGAGCTAGTAAGAGGGGGCCTTCACAGCTCTGGAGTCAGGTCTACTTAACTCCAAATCAAGTGTTCCAAAGCCCTCGGGCCAACAGCCAATCCCAAGAAGAGGGCGTCAGAGAATCCTGGGGTCAAGTCTGGACTATACTTTGCTCCATAAACTCAGACCAATGGCAACCTCAGTTTTGCTTTAAGGCTGGGGGGCAGAGCACTACACTCTCTGCAGAGGTCTATACTCTCTGCAGAGGTCTCTCTCTATATATATATATTAAGTAATTCAAAAAAATTTGACATACAGTTGATTTACAATGTATTAATTTCTTCTGTACAGAACACTGATTCAGTTAAACATGTATATACAATATTTTTAATATTCTTTTCCATTATGATTTATCACTGGATGTTGAACATAGTTCCCTGTGCTATGCAGGAGGCTCTTATCGGTCATCCATTCTATGTGTGATAGTTTGCACCTGCTAACCCCAAATCCCCAATCCATCCCTTCCCCCTCTCCCTCTTCCCACCTTGGCAACCACAAGTCTTGCACAGGACAATTTGGAGAACTGGCTAAACTCTACCCTGTCAAAGTCCACAGCTGGGCAAGGCCCTGTGAGGGTCTGCGGCCTGGAGCCTGTATTTTCTGTATGTCTCTTCAAGGCCCTGGACACTGGCTTGACTATTCTTAACAGCCCCTAAAGTGGGTGCCAATTCCAACATCCCCAGGAGGCTGAAAGGAAACGGGGGTGACTCAGGCAGGCCAGCTACGGCTCTCCTCCAGTGACTCACAGAGCCCTGTCCAGCCCCTTCCCCCAGTTTTAAGTAGTCACTTGAAAATCACACCCACCAGTCTGGGAGGCCTAGGAGAGCTAGGAGCCACCTCCTCCCTAGAAGGAACTGGGGCGCGAAGCCCAGCCTGGCTCCCCCAGTCCCTCATTCAGGCCGGCTCAGCACTCCAAGTCCTTGGAAAAGCCTTCTGTTTCCAGGAGCTGGAGATGGCAGGAGCTGAATGTCTCCACCACCCACCTCCCCAGCGTCGCTTCTCCCGTAGGCTCTTTACCAAGGAGGCTGAAAAAGCGTTCCCTGTTCCCCACCAGAAAGGACCTACAAGAGGGTTTTGGTCCAACCTCCTCCTTCCAGAGTTGGAGACACTGAGACCCAGAGGGCATGGGTGCTCAAGGTCAACTAGTGATTCAGAAGGAGGGACCCAAGGCATCTGCCTTCAAAGCCAGCCAACTTCCTCATGTGTAATGTTCTCTGAGGACCTGCAAATCAGACAGCCTGTGTGACCTGTCAGACTTGGTTCAGACCTTGGCAGGCCCCTCCATTCCTCTAAGCATCACTTTCCTGTAAAAGTGAAGCTAATGGTACCTACCTCATAGTATCACGGGGAAGCATCCGTATCAGTAATAAACAACCTCAGTGCACCTTTTAGCATGAAGTTACAAGAACACATTTATTTGTTCATTCATACAGACATTTCCGGGCCAGGTATTTCACTGAAAATCCACAGAGCAGAGTTCCTGCGTGCGTGGGTGGAAGCAGGGTAGGGGATGAGGGCTCAGAATTTGATGGAAGATGTTAATGCTCCTTGTGAACCATAAGCCTCTTCAAGGGAGTGAATGCCTTAGATGTCTTTATGGTTCCCACTGCCCTTTCAAAGAATAGGTACTTAATTATTCATAGACTATCCAAGCTGGAAAGGGCTGTCTATTCAGTTCAAATTCCATTTTACAGATGGGGGATGTCAACCCAGAGAGAGATAGACACCCAATCTCACACCCTCCAAGGTAAGGCTCAAATATTTTCCTATCATAGCTCTCTGAGCTTCTAAGAATTCCAAAAGGCTCTCTCTGGCCACTTAAGGGTCCTAGACACCCCTGGGCTTCCGTTCCTACCCCCACTTCTGTGCAATCAAGGAGAAACCTCTCAAGAAGACCAGAAAGGTCTCTTAGCTGAAGTACAAGGGGTAGGTGGGGGGCACTTCCAGAACTGACTGGGCCAGGTGCCATGTCTATGCCCCTGGGCAGCAACACTGCTGGAGGGGGCGGGTGGGGGGGGTCGCGTGGCGGCTCCCAAAACAAGGCTGTCTTTAATTGGCCAAGGAGGGAGTGGCAGGAAGGTAGATCAGGGGAATGCTTCCAGCTGGACAGGAAGAACTGGTTTAGGCCCGCAAGCCCCGCCAAACACAGAAGAGGCCGTGGCTCGGGCTGGGTTCCCTTCCCAAAACCTGTGGCACCAAGGGGGACATGGTGGGTGGCGGGGAGCAGACCCCAAATTTGCCAAGTGGTCCCAACGGCACTATTGGAGGGGGACGACAGGACAGAGATTCTGATGGCCTGGGAGCTCTCTGCTACCCAAAGATGGTACCACTTTACCACTTGTAAAGTGGGCATAATATAATCCCCACATGCTAGGCCTTTTATGAGACTAAAACGCACCAGGACTTGGTCTATGGAGAGCACTCCATAAATGACCACTGTTATCAGCCCCACCCTTCTCCCTGGGCCTCAGTTTTCTCTGCAAAAAAAGGAAAGGGCTGACCACCAGATCATCTCTGTGGTCTAATCCAACCGTGACTAGGTCTGATTTTTCCATCTACAGCCCTGGGAGGAAAGGGACTGAGAGGGGAGATAAAAGGGGAAGCCCTGTGACCCAGTTCGAGGTGGAAGACCTTGTAACATTAGCCAGGAGGGGAGTGCTGAGGTCAGGGTGGGAGAGACGGACGTCTCCCTCAGGAAGCAGCTGCCCAGGGCTCACTTCTCCTGCAGCTCAGGGGTCACCACCTGCCCTCCCCCAAACCACATCCTTCTGACCGCCCCCAGGGCACAGCTGCCTGCCTGCCTCTCTCGCCACACACCCCCAACCCCACCGCCTGCAGGCCTGGCAACCCCTGAGCCAAGACTGACATGTGACTGTCCATGCAGTGACCTTTCAACCTCCAGGGTCTTTTACCTTTTCCCCAGTCCGCCCAGGCTGGTGGGACGCACCACGCCGTTCCTTCAGAAACCTCCACCACTGTGACACCAACACATCCTTCAGGGCCTAGTTTTAGAGCGCTGCATGGGGGAGCAGCAGGCTTGGGTTCGAGTCCTGACTCAGCCACTCATCTTTTGACAAGCTTGCCCCTCTTAGTTTGGGGAGGTCATCACCTTACTTGGGGCCTCGGTTTCTTTCTTCCTCTGAATTCTCGGTGGCTGGCCAGCCCCAAATCTTTATCTACTCTTTATCTATTCTAAACTAGTTTTTAGGATGGCACACAACTGCAGCCACTGAGAGTAGCATCAGACTACGCATCAAGATAGGAGCAAAAGATTAAAAAAGGGATGTGGAGGCCTGGCCGCCTAATTTGCATCTGACTCAGCCCCTTATCAGCTGTGTGACCTTGGGCAGGTTGGTTAACCTCTCTAGCCTCAGGACCAGTTTAAAACAGTAAACACAAGGGCTGAGCTAAACTAGCTGATAGAGCCATTACAACAGCTATCAGAAAGCTATTAGAACAGTTCCATAAGCACTGAGTCTTGCTGTCATCACTCAGGGCTGCAACTGTTATCTGGGGGTGGCGAGGAAGGGGGTCCTGGGGAGGGGAGGTGGGGTATAGCTCAGGGTCTCAAATGAAGCCTGCCAGGCAGAAAGGACTTATTCTAAGTCATCCCAGAGACATGGGAGCCCCACTGAGAGCTGATATTAAGATTAAATGCCACTTGCTCTTCCCAAAACGGAGGTTTAAGGGTATCAAAGAGGCCAGGCTTGCTGGGGGGCAGGGTCAGAGAGCCTCTCAGAAATTTCTGTGGCCCAGTTTCCCAGAGGAGGTGGCCTCCCTCCTTCCCAACTGACTGCTGGGATGAATGGAGCTTCTGGTGGGCCCAGGGCTTTGGACACTATGACAGGGACCTCTAAGTGGGGAGACCAGTAAAGGACCAGTAAGGAGGTTATTCAGGGCTCACAGAGACCTTCTCTTCCCCCAGTCCCCCTTCACCCCACCCAAAGGTGAGTGCTTTGGGTTTCCCCAGCGGTCAGATCGGTGGAAATAAACGCTCTTCTGGCAGAAGGCAGAGGCTCAACTCCTGGCGCAGTTCTCAGCCTACACAGTCCCTCCAGTCTGCCCCGGAAAGATCAGAGTCCCAACTTTGTACCGACCCTTTAGAAGCACTGCTCACTTCCCATCCCAGTCCCCCAGACGCTTTGGGACTCAGAAGAGGGCAGGGCCTTGCCCAAAGTCAGGCCAGTGGCAGGGCTGCGGCCAAACCTGACGTTAGGGCTCAGTCCTCTACGCCGGTGCGTGAAACAAGGCCCCTCAGAACCCTGCACCCCTCCCCCTTCCGAGTACACGCAACCCCGCTTCATGTCGAGGCCATCTCGGATTCTGGAGGGCGCGGAGGGGGGTCAGGGCGCGAGCCTGCCCTGGGATCACCGGGGAAGGGGCGAGAGGGTGAGGGGAGGCGAGGTGACACCAGCTTAGTCACGTCCGAGCCTGGAGCCCGCGCCAGGGCTGAGGCCAGGGGGAGGCGAGAAGTGCAACAGGCTGGGGGCGCACCGTGCGCGGAGGGGTCACCCCGCCCCCCCGCCCCGGAGCCTCCCTGGGATCCCAGGGCAAAGTTTCCAACAAAGTTTCCCTGGTGTAGCTGGGGACGGCACACTCCCCCGATTGCCCGCCCCTGGACCCCACCGTAGGATCCCAGAACAAAGACGATACCGGTCCGCCCCCCCGCCCCCCGGCCCCCCTGGGGGATCTCCCAGCACCTACCGACTCGGCGGCGGCGGCGGGGACGCCCACGAGGAGCAGCAGCAGCGCGAGCAGGCGGGCGGGGGCCATCGTACCACGGTCCGCAGAGGGCGCGCAGGCGGGTGGCCAGGGCTGGCGCGCGTCCCTTCTTATAGGCGGTGCTCGGCCCCGCCCCCGGCCCCGCCCCGGCCCGCCCCCGCTGCCCGCACCCCGCCCGGAATTCCCCCGCGAAAGCTGAGCCTCCAGGGTGCTGCTCCTACCCGCCCCGTTGGAAACCCGAGGGACCGGCCCCGTGGGCGCGGGCCTCTCAGTCCATCCAGTCTCTGGCCTCCAGCAGCCCCGATCCCCGATCCCCTGCTAGGCAGGTGACCCGAGAGTGCTGTGCATAAACCCATTTTACAGTTAGGGAAACTGAGGCCCATAGACCGGAAGGACTTGCCCAGGGCCGTGAATTTAGATCAGCGCCCTTCCAGATGGGTACATTCCCCTCCGAGAATGGGCAACAATCGCCGGCTGTTTTCAGACTGGAGTCAGCAGGCACTTTTCTGTAAAAAGCTAAATGTTTTAGGCCCGGATGGTTTCTGTCACAATTACTCAAAACTCTAGCTTTGCAGCACAAAGGCAACCTTAAATACTTAAAGGAAAGAGAGTGGCTGTATCCTGATTAAACTGGACTCTGAAATTTGAATTTCATATAATTTTCAGGTGTCCTGAGATAGGATTCTTTTGATTTTTTTCTTTCCCAACCATTTAAATATGTAAAAGCATTCTTAAAAAAAAAATAAAAGGTTCATTTTTATTTATTTATTTGCACACGATGGGTCTTGGTTGCAGCTCACAGGATCTTTAGTTGTGGCAAGCAAACTCTTGCCTGCACCATGTGAGATCTAGTTCTCTGACCAGGGATGGAACCCAGGCCCCCTGCATTGGGAGTTCAGAGTCTTAGCGGCTGGACCACCAGGCAGGTCGGTGTAAAAGCATTCTTAGTGGGCTGAGCATAAACAAGCTAGGGGTGGGCTTGTTGGGCTTAGGGTGGCTGACCTCTGTTTTAAGGAATTTGTTTTCTTGATATTGAACTTCCTAAACAGTTTGATCTCTTTGAGAGCTGTTCGGCAAGTTAATTTTTTTAAAAAAATATTTATTCGCTTGGCTGTGCAAGGTCTTAGTTGTGGCATGCAAAATCTTTAGTTGTGGCATGTGAGCTCTTTTGTGTTACCTGCTCAGTTGTGTCCGACTCTTTGGGACGCTGTGGACTTCATTGAGGCATATGGGATCTAGTTCCTGACCAGGGATCAAATCCAGCATCCTTGCATTGGAAGCTAGGAGTCTTAGCCACTGGACCACCAAGAAAGTCTTTGGCAAGTTTATCATAATTCTCAGATCCCACCTTTTGTATAAGACAGTTTCATGTTCACACTACCCTCTGCATATCCTCCTTACTTTCTGTGTGTGTGTGTGTGTGTGTGTGTGTGTGTGTGAGGAAGGGTTTGGTAAAATCCTCTGAGGTCCCAAGTACAAGTACTGTTGGAATTATTAGGGGGAAGTATCATATGACAATCAAAGTGCCAAGGGTGATGTATACATACATAGATATTTGTATACATATATACACATATATTGGAGAAGGCAATGGCACCCCCCTCCAGTAGTCTTGCCTGGAAAATCCCATGGACGGAGGAGTCTGGTAGGCTGCAGTCCATGGGGTCGCTGAGAGTCGGACATGACTGAGCGACCTCACTTTCACTTTTCACTTTCATGTATTAGAGAAGGAAATGGCAACCCACTCCAGTGTTCTTACCTGGAGAATCCCAGGGACGAGGGAGCCTGGTAGGCTGACATCTATGGTGTCGCCCAGAGTCGGACACGACTGAAGCGACTTAGCAGCAGCATACACGTATATATGGCATATGGGACTTCCCAGGTGGTGCTAGTGGTAAAGAACCTGCCTGCCAATGCAGAGACATAAGAGACATGGGTTGGATCCCTGGGTGGGGAAGATCCCCTGGAGGAGGGCATGGCTACCCATTCCATTATTCTTGCCTGGAGAATCTCGCAGGGTCACAAAGAGTAGGACACGACCAAAGCAACTTGGCACGCACACCTATGGCATGTATTTATATCTTTATGGCATATATATATATCTCCCATAAAGATATACATACATATAATACAGATGTATCTTTCTTTCCAAGACTGAAGCATGGCTTCAGAAGCAGAGTATTTGGCCCCTGTTGGCATATAATGGACTTCCCTGGTGGCTCAGGCAGTAAAGCGTCTGCCTACAATGCAGGAGACCCGGGTTGGATCCCTGGGTGGGGAAGATCCCCTGGAGAAGGAAATGGCAACCCATTCCAGTATTCTTGCCTGGAAAATCCCATGGATGGAGGAGCCTGGTTGGCTACTGTCCATGGGGTCGCAAAGAGTCGGACATGACTAAGCGACTTCACTTCGTATAATGAATTGATATACTTTGTGGAGAGTTTGGGAATAACTTCCTCTTTTCCATCCCTTAATTATTATCAAAGGATGAAAATCTTTTTGAAGCAGAGAGTCTTGACAGTAAAGTAAGCTTCCAATGCAGACCATGTTTTTCTCTACAGATTTAAAGGCCAGCAATTATTTTCAGCTCTTCTCAATATTCTTCCTTAGGATTTGGAAATAAACCAGGAAAATAAATGACTTTTATGTCAGGATAAAATCCTTTTGCAAGTCAGATGGGTTTTGCAATCCTTGATTTCCACAGAATGGGATAAGGTCTAATCTAGTCGTCAGTAGACAGATCATTAAAAATAATTTTTTCTCTATGCAGTTTCAGTTACCTGTCATCACATCGCTCTAACAACACTCCTTTTGTTCCCACCGTCTTCATTAAGTTGAAGGTTTCTCAGCACTTACTGCCAGCCCTGTGCTGGTAAACATGTAAAAATACCTTGGGGAAGGTGGGAAGACCTAACTTGCACCATTTGCCAATTTCTATGGTGTAAATACTACTACCCCTGGCTGATTTCAAGCAACCAAGGTGATTTCACTGAGTTGGTGACAGATAAGCAGTATTTCCACCCCACAAATACAATAGAGGCAGATAATATCAAGAGTGTAGATAACAGTAAAACGTAGGGGAATAATTAGTAAGTGATGAGTATGCTGAGTACTTATTTCCTTTGTCTTTAACACAGATAATTTAATTGCAAGTTCATATAATTTAGTTTTCAGGAGTCATTTTGTGAAACAACTACTCACAAATTCCCCCAAACTGAATTAGTACAAGCTGGCTTCAGTACACCACTTTGACAAAAAAAAAAAAAACCAACAACCAAACATGGGAATAAAATTATTGCAAAAAATCGACTTCATTCTAGCGCAAGCAACATTCATCCAGGAAAATGTGACTCATTGGTGGGGGTGGGGGGAACCTTCCTTTTTTTATTTTTTCTGTTAAAATAATTATTTATCTAAGTTTGTAGGAGTCGTTTCATGAGTGTATACATGTGTCAAACTGTATGCTTTAAATGTCATTTATTTTATGTCAGTTATAGCACAATTAAGGGTTAAATTTTCTCCTCTGACTTTTAAAAATGGAAATATGTGTACTCCTTAATTTCTTTTTTTTGGCTGTGCCAGGAGGCATGTGGGATCTTAGTTCTCTCTGTGTGTGTACTCAGTCACTTCACTTGTGTCTGACCATATGGATTGGAGCCCATCAGGCTCCTCTGCCCATGGGATTCTCCAGGCAAGAATACTGGAGCAGGTTGCCATGCCCACCTCCAGGAGATCTTCCCAGCCCAGGGATCAAACCCACATCTGGCTGCATCTCCTGCATTGCAGGTGGATTTCTTTACCTGCTGAGCCACCTGGGAAGGCCTTAGTTCCCTGTCCAGAGATCAAACCCATGTCCCCAGCACCAAGTGTTAACCACTGGACTACCAGGGAAGGCTTTATATTGTTTTGATCAATTACATTTATATGATAGTTGTAATAATAGAAAAATTAGTGCCTAGTGTTAAATTAGTGTTAAAGTCACAGAAAGTAAATAATGATCCAGTTTGCATATAAGTAAATAAATATGTGCAGAAAATTATGACGAAATTATCCATATGTCATATAAACATAAAAAATACACTGCTGTAAAATATTGTGGGGGAACATGGAATAGAAATTTGAGTTCAAGTAGAAAAAGGAATGATGTAAAATTGCACTGTTAGAGAAGCTTGCTCAATTTTTTTTTTTTTTTAATTTGCCTGTGCTGTGTCTTAGTTGTGGCATTCTGGATCTTAGACCTTTGTTGTGGTATGCAGGATTTTTAGTTGCATCATGTGGGATCTAGTTCCTTGACCAGGAATCAAACCAAGACCCCCTGCATTGGGAGCATGGAGTCTTGGCCACTGGACCACCTGGGAAGTCCCCACATATACATATATATACATATATTTTTTAACAGATAGTTGTAGCTATCGAATTGCTAGGGTACTGGATACATACATTTAAGAATGATATAACCATTTCTTTTTAAGGTATGAATTTACAACATGTTGGAAATTACAACCTTTTAACTATGCAAACTTTTGATGAACAAGGTTAGCTGTCAACTGAAAAATATGCCAGGAAGTACATAGCTTTTCCATTAGAAAGAAACTAGCAGAAGAGACTGAGGCATGCTAAGTTGAGACAATTAATGGAAGCTCTTCTATAAATCTATCCTAACCTTCTGAAATTAAGAAATTAATCTCCACTTGCTGAAGTTCTGAGAATCTCTCTGAAGGCATCCAACATGTGTGAATGTAGTAATTTGTGAATTTGTAGGATTTTAACTGTGTTTCTTGGATTGGGGCTAAAAGTTCATGGATGGTCCCTACTTCTGTTGAGTATGTGTCTCCGTGTAAAGTTTTCTGGTGCATGTAATTTCAGAGTTTCTCTTCAGATCCACAAAGAAGTCCTGACCCTCAAAGAGTTAAAAGCAACTTGCTCTGAGCCCCTTTAAAAAGCTCTAACAGGTTTTTTTTTTTTCCTTGGCTCCTATAAAACCAAATGCAGTAGTTTAAGGTTTGTAGAACCAAAGTTCCCAATTCCCTCCTCTAGACTGAGACATCAAGCCCAAGAAACTACAACCAATCCGATCCTTAATGGCCACCTCAATTGCCTTCTCCTCCAGGAAGCCTTCTCAAACCCCTCACTCTCTCCTTCTAGCTCTCATCTCTCTTTCCCCTAAGACATCTTGTACTACATCTGTTTCTCTCCTTGAGCAGTCATCCTTTTCTTACTCATGTTATAGTTAGAAATTGAGAGTCCAAGCTTCATGCTCAGAAAGATCTGGGCTATAATCCTGGCTGTGTGACCTGGGGCAGGGCCTTTTACCTCTCTGTGTCCCAGTTTCCTCATTTGTAACCTGGGAGTCCTTATGGTTTTTATATCATGAGTGTTGAGAGTATAGTTCTTAGCACATACCCTGCACAGAGATGTTACCTGTTGTTATAATTACAGAGGTCTCCCTCTGAGAATCTCGAGTTGGAAAGTTCCCTCCCCAACAGCTCTTCACACCCAGTAAATAACAGAGAGTCATGTCATTATTTTCAGACCATCTGAGAGAGTGAGCCCTGGGGTCTTCTCTCTCCCAGAATGGCACCAGCCTTCTCTGGTCCTCTTTGCTCCATGCAAATCTCTCTTTAGCTCCAGATAATGACAGCCTGGGGTTTCCAGAGGCTGTATGGAATGTCCAGCCACTGCCTTGCATAACCACAGAAACTGGGAACACTGGGTTCAGAAGGACCCTCCCAGTCCATTATATCCAACAGCGTCCCCATTGTGAGACAGGTGAACCAAGGCCCAAACTGAGTTAGCATCCACAAGGTATTTCAAAGACTTCTCAAAACAGCCCTCCGCTCTTTCAGTCCCTCTTTCTCCTTGCCTTCCTTTATTTTTTTGTCATAACACTTCCCTTACCGGACATCATACATTGATCATTTTTCTTGTTTATCATCCAGTTCAACACCAGACATAACCTTCATGAGAGCAGGGAAGTTGTCTTGTCCATAGAGAGATTCTGAGCCCCTTGCCCAGGATCTGGCACAAGTGGGTGTCTGATGACTCTTTGCTGTGTGGATAAAATGATGCATGCCATTTGGCTGTTTCTCCACAGGGGCTCAGGCATAGAAATTCACTCATTTGGTCATTTATCCCATAAACATCTGATGAACATCTTCTGTGTGAGAGGCCTTTTGAAAAATCAAGAGATCCCATACCTGCTCTTAAGCAGCTCCCTGATTAGTGAACAATAGCCACCAGGTGCTAAGAACCTACTGTATGCCAAGTTCAAGGCTGGCAACTTTATATGCACCTTCTCCGTGTTAGCACAATGCTTCTAAGGGCAAAGCGCAATGCTTTATGCAGGACTCCTTAAGAAAAAAAAAAAAAAGGGCTTGGGGGTTGTTAGAAGGATATAGGTGGGCTAAAGACTAAAACTGAAAGGAAGATATCAATAGCTGAGATGACTCCAAGAGCTGGCAGACTTATCTCCAGCTCTTGAAACCTGCCCAGTATTTATTTGAGGGTATCTCTTCTTCCTGGAGGTATGCCGCTGTCTGTTTTACAGACTTCCTGGCTCTGTCTTCTGCGCTGCATTTGGGGGACAGCCAGTCTGATTGGCTTGGCCAGTAGCTTTCATTGTCTCCTTCAGGTCAGACCACTTCTTGGATTACTAACTGGCCTAGAGGGTGAACACCATCTAGCGTCTATCATATCCTAAGCAAAGGGTATGTTTAGTTAAAAGGGAGGGTGGAACATCATCCTCACTCTGACTCTGTAAAGCAATATTACTTCTATTTTCTGGAAAACAGGCTTAGAGAGGAGAAATGACAACAAAGCTGTAGCAAAGCTGCCCTAGCTGACCTGCAAATCCAGCATTGAGAAATACACGGTATCGTGGATTGCCCCTGAGATTTGGTGGTTGTTTGTTACGCAGTAACAGCTAACTAATACAGGATTGAAGTCAGGTTTCTTTGATTCTGTCTCACTGTGTTGTCCCATTGAGTTTTCAGCACTCATTTCTGTTCTCCCCACAAAATCATCTTTGAAGTATGTTGTCCTCAAAGGAGCAGAGAGGAAGACACTGGGAAAGAGATTGGTCCCTGAGAACTTCCTGCATAATAAATTTGTGCTTTCTCTACAGTTTCCCACTCTGACAGCTGAAGAAAAGGACAGATATTAACAATTCCAACATTCACAGAAAGCTGTGTAGTTCTTCAGTGAGATCTATGGAGTTCCCTGGTAGCTCAGCTGGTAAAGAATTCACCTGCAATGCAGGAGACCCTGATTGGGAATTTCTCCTGGAGAAGGGATAGGCTACCCACTCAGCATTCTTGGGCTTCCCTGGGGGCTCAGATGATAAAGAATCCACCTGCAATGCTGGAGACCTGGGTTCGATCCCTGGGTTGGAAAGATCCCCCAGAGAAGAGCATGGCAACCCATTCCAGTATTCTTGCCTGGAGAATTCCATGGACAGAGGACCCTGGTCGGCTACAGTCCATGGGGTTGAAAAGAGTCAGACACAGCTGAGCAGGTAAGCACAGCACAGGACAGCACAATGCGTCTATAGGCTTTCCCTGGTGGCTTGGACAGTAGAGAATCTGCCTGGATTGCGGGAGACATGGGTTCAATCCCTGGGTCGGGAAGATCTGCTGGAGAAGGAAATGGCAACACACTCTAGTATTCTTGCCTGAAAAACTCCATGGACAGAGGAGACTGGTGGGCTGCAGTCCATGGAGTCTCAAAGAGTTGGACACAGCTGAGAGCTTCTATACACCACAAACAGTCCTAGAGGGTACCCATGGCTGGCGTTATTACAATCATTTAAAATAAGAACAAAAACTCAAAGAGATGATGAGTTGCCCAGGTTGCAGAGCTTCATCTAAACCCAGGTCCTTTAGTGTCTAGCCCTGGCTAGATACTTTTCCGTCACACCCTATTGCTTCTGAGTCCTTGGTAGAGAACATCCTCTGGGCACTTCAGTGTGGGCGGCACAGTGCCATGTGATTCACACCCCGCAGTGCCGAGGGCTGGAGTGCAATGGAGCAGGGCGCTTCCAACCTTAGCCCATCACTTCCCTTCACCAATCATTCAGCTCAGCTTGTTCGGCTTTCCTGGTTCCCATGTGGTCTTTTTCCCCAGCCTTCAGCCACATCTGGTCAAGGCCGGGATAGCACAGTTATTTCCTAGATGCCACAGCAGTCAGAATCTGCTCCTTGCAAACAGCCAGCGCTGTTGGTGCCACAGAAGGTAACAGGGCAGTGAGGTAAAGAACCTCCAGTTGAAACCCGGCTTGGCCATTTGATTTGTTACATGGGCGATTTTTACATCCCATGTCTCAGGTCTGCTTGCTCCTTCAGTGAGTGAGAACGGACGTGTGCTGACACAGGGGTGGTAATAAATGTGCTGATGCATCCTCGTCCTGGCTAGCACCACTCATCTTCCAGGGCTACTCCTTTCATGCTACTTCCTCAAACAGACATTCCCCCGAGGCCAAATTATGTTCCTGTCCAAATTCTGTAAGTGGCTTCCTTCATTGCATTCGCTGCGTCTGAACTGAACTGAAACTGCTGTGCTGGGTCTAGGTTGCTCTGTGGGCTTTTCTCTAGTTTCGGAGAGCAGGGGGCCTACTCTCTGGTTGTTCAGTTCAGTTCAGATGCTCAGTCGTGTCCGACTCTTTGCGACTCCATGGACTGCAGCACGCTAGGCCTCCCTGTCCATCAGCAACTCCCGGAGCTTACTCAGACTCATGTGCATCGAGTCGGTGACGCCAACTCTCTAGTTGTGGTGTGTGTGCTTCTCATTGCCGCAGCTTCTCTTGTTGCGGAGAATGGGCTCTAGAGCACTTGGACTCCCGTAGCTGTGGCTCCTGGAGTCTAGAGCACAGACTCAATAGTTGTGGCACACAGGCTTGGTTTGCTCCACGGCATGTGGGATCTTCCTTGATCGGGGATGGAACCCTGGTCTCCAGCACTGGCAGGCAGATTCTTTACCAATGAACCACCAGGGAAGCCCTATTCAATTATTCCTTGATTTTCCTGCTTCATTGTGTATCTCCCCTGCTAGAAGCTCCCTGAAGAGAGGGACTGTCTATTTTAACCACTCGACCACCAGAGAAGACACAACTATGTCTGTTTTAAATACCTAGATATTGGGACTTCCCTGGTGGTTCAGTGGTTAAGAATCTGCACTTCCATGGCAGAAGGATGAGAGCTTAATCCCTGGTTGGGGAACTAAGATCCCACATGCCACAGCCAAAAAAACCAAAACCAAAACCCAGAGGCTAGCACAGTGCCTGAAACATAGCAAGCACTCAATATTTGTGAATCTGCCCCCTTTTCCCCATTCTTCCCACCTACCTCCACCAAGCAAACCTGCTCGCCTCCTGGGGGGTTGTAAAGTGAAAATAAACTGTAAGCTGGCAGTGCCTGGGTGAGGCTGATGGTGTCACCTCCGTCTCTCCTTTGTCCTCTCAGATCCTGCTACACTGGTCTCTCTGCTCTCCTGTGAATATGCCAGTCTCATTCCTGCTTCAGTGCTTTGCGCTCGAGTTCCCTCTATCTGGAATATTCTCCCCATTTGGCTTCCTCCTTCGCTTCCATCTGATCTCTACTTAAACGGCACCTCTTTGGAGCCGGCAGGAGCCCTGTGCGCATCATACCAGTTGAGTTCAGCAACAGGTTCAAAGGAGTTCCTCTGTGACCAGAAGTACAGTGATGGAGACAACCTGCCAGAAAAACTTGCAGCCTTTAAAGAGAAGTACATGGAGCCTGACCTGAACAATGAGGGCGAGACTGACCATCTGATGTCTTTAAAGAGGATGGATAGTGGAGAAGCTTGGGGTCCCCAAGACCCACCTGGAAATGAAGACTATGGTGACAGGCGAGGTTGGCCACACCATCTCTTGCCGAGACTTTGTGAACATGAGACTGTCATGATGTTTGAAGGAAAAGCCAACGAGAGAAGCCTCAAGCCCGTTGGCCCCCTCCAGAGAGAGACACTGCCAGTCTGCCCTGAGGACCCGCCTGAACCTGCCTCCCCCTCCCCTGTCTCCTTCCTCCCCTCCCCATCTCACTGCCGTTCTTGACTCATTGTGATGTTTTATTAAATTAAAAAAAATTTTTTTTAAATAAATGCCACCTCTTCCAGGAGGGCTTTGCTGATGGCCATTTCTGAAGTGATTGTTCTCACCCTCCATCCTTGACTATCTGTCCCCTGACCCTCGTTTTTTTACAAAGTGCTTCTCACTGCTTGATGTTAAATTTTATATTGCTGGTTGATTTGTTTATTGTCTGTCTCCTCCATGAGAAAATACATTCTGGGAGGTCACAGATCTTCTCTCTTCTTTTAAACGAGTAATTGTACTTATTTATTTCTTTTCGCCTGTGCTGGGACTTTGTTGCTGGGTGGGCTTTTTGTGGTGCTTGGGCGCTACTCTTCAATTGCCATGCAGGGTCTTTTCATTGCGGCGGCTCCTCTTGTGGAGCACGGGCTCTAGGGCATGCGGGCTGCCGCATTTGCAGCATGTGGGCTCAATAGTTGTGGCTCCCGTGCTCTAGAGCACAGACTCAATAGCTGCGGTGCTCGGGTTTAGTTTCTCTGCAGCACGTGGGATCTTCCCGGATCAGGGATCGAACCTGTGTCTCCTGGATTGAGAGGAGGATTCTTTACCACTGGCCCACCAGGAAGCCCCCAGATCTTCTCCTTACTCATTTTGATCATTTCTATCTGTATACTCAGAGGTATTTTTTGCACATAGTGAATGCTGAATGAAATTTTATTGAATAAAAACATCTTTATTCCTTAAAGGCTTGAATCCTTCAAGGTCAGAGCAAGGAGCAATTTCTAGGGAGGGGCAGAGAGTATAGTACAGGGTGGGGTCAGAAAACCTGAAGGGCTGGGGCGACTGATTCAGAAAATTTCAATTCTCTGCAAGGTGTCTTTGACCTGGGTAACCAATCCCTGGAAAAGAGTTCTTTTTTTAAAAAAAAAACACTTTATTGCTGGGTTGATTTTTGGCTGTACTGGGTCTTCACTGTTGCTCAGGTTTTTCTCTAGTTGTAGTGAGCGTGAGCTACTTTCTAGTTTCTCTGTGCACAGTAGCTTCTCACTGTGGCAGCTTCTCTTGTTACGGCTCTCAGTTCAGTTCAGTTCAGTCGCTCAGTCATGTCCAACTCTTTGCGATCCCATGAATCGCAGTACGCCAGGCCTCCCTGTCTATCACCAACTCCTGGAGTTCACTCAGACTCATGTCCATCGAGTCAGTGATGCCATCCAGCCATCTCATCCTCTGTCGTCCCCTTCTCCTCCTGCCCCCAATCCCTCCCAGCATCAGAGTCTTTTCCAATGAGTCAACTCTTCTCATGAGGTGGCCAAAGTACTGGAGTTTCAGCTTCAGCATCATTCCTTCCAAAGAAATCCCAGGGCTGATCTCCTTCTGAATGGACTGGATGATCTCCTTGCACAGTAATGGCAGCATATGGACTTAGTTGCTCTGTGGCGTGTGGGATCTTCCTGGACCAGGGATGGAAACCACGTCTCCCGCATCGGCAGGCTGATTCTTTAACACTGAAACACCAGGGAAAGCCCTGGAGAAGAGTTCTTGATTCAAGAGAAACAACACCCTCTGCTTGGAGGCCCAGCCACCCACTGGCATGCTTGACATGGTCCATTCTTCACAGAGAGGTGTACAAAGCACTGATCGTGGAGTACAAAACACAGAAAACCGGCTCCTTGACTGCCTCTGAAGTAAAGAAGTGGGAGGCTGGAGTGGAAAGATGAGCACTCCAGAGGGTTCTTTACTCTGATCATTCCAACTGACAAGACCAACCACATCCCAGCTGTGGATAGAGTTGCGTCACTTCCTTCTTCGAGCCTCGATTTCCTCATCTGTAAAATGGAGAAAATGTGTATACCTACCTCCCCATGGCTGTTGGGATAATGAGATCAAGAAAGTGAAAGTTCTATTGGTCTGCTGCTGTTGCTGCTGCTAAGTCACTTCAGTCATGTCCGACTCTGTGTGACCCCACAGACGGCAGCCCACCAGGCTCCCCTGTCCCTGGGGTTCTCCAGGCAAGAACAGTGGAGTGGGTTGCCATTTCCTTCTCCAATGCATGAAAGTGAAAAGTGAAAGTGAAGTCGCTCAGTCATGTCTGACTCTGAGCAACCCCATGGACTGCAGCCTACCAAGCTCCTCCATCCATGGGATTTTCCAGGCAAGAGTACTGGAGTGGGGTGCCATTGCTTTCTCTGCCTATTGGTCTAGTAGTTTAAGATTCATGGTCTTAGTGGTTAAGACCACGCACTTCCAATGCAGGGGGCCCAAGTTTGATCCCTGGTCAGGGAACTAAGATCCCACATGCTGTGTGGTGCAGCCAGAAATACATAAATAAAAATGAAAGCTCTGTGTAAACTACAATGTTCAGTGCACTTTCTGCTGTACACTGGGAACAGGTGTGCGTGGAGTCAGGCTGAGCTAGGGTGGAGTTCGTGCTCTACTATCACTGGCAGTGTGGTCTTGGGTAAACAGGGTCCTTTTTCTCAGCCTCAGACTCTTCATCCGTTAAGTGGGACTAGTCATTGTCTCTACAGTTCACAGGCCTGTTTTGGAAATCAAATAAATATTAAATGAGATAATATAAGTGTCTGGCACACAGTAGGCGCTCAGCAAATATCCTTCCTCAGCAACAGAGGAACACGCAGCCCTTAAAACCCGGGAGGTAACAAGGGGTTCTCAACCCAGCAGAAAAAAACAAGCAGGTGGTGAACGAACCCTCTCTGGTTTCTCTTCTAAGCGAGTGACTCACTGGCCAGAGTCCAGGTTGATCACCGAGGCAGAGGACAGACAGCCAAACACTAGCCTCCCACGTGGAGTTTCCAAAATATGCAAGCACAGGGTTGCATAACCTGAGACACTTGTCTCCCTGAAGTGTTTTCCTGCAAATCTTCCCTAAAAAAGATCACGTGCTCAGGGGCTGTAGGGCAACCTTGGGGAGGAAGAAGGGAGAAAGGGAGGGGCTTGGAGACCTCTGGGGTGGGGTGGGATTAGAAAAAGTATCACATTTACTGAGCTCTTGCTGTATGCCAGGCACCGGGGCTCCCTCAGGGCTCACTCTGTCTGTTATCTACTTAGATCTTTGCCATAAATCTGGGAGAACAGCTTTTACCACTCCCACATTCCAAGGGAAGAAATAATAACAATAATTAATATCGCTGATGTTTACATAACATTGACTACGTATCCGGCAGTGGGACACTGCCTGGCACACATCTGATTCTCAGGACAGCCCAGCACGTGAGCGCTGTTTGTGTTCCCATTTCACAGAGGAGGACGCTGAGACTCAGAGAGATAAAGTAACTTCCCCAAGGTCACCCAGCTAGACAGCAGGAGGCCTAGTATTCAAAGACTGCCAGAGTTCCAAGGTCCACAGACCTCTAGGAGGGCATTTCCCAAAGGATTGACAGAGGTGGAGCTGGAAAGTGGATCCCAGCAGGAGTTGTCCTTGGGTGCCCACAGTGGGAGCCCAGTGTGAGAGTGACGTCAATGACCAAGTGACCAGAGGCTCTCTCTTCCTCTGGGCCCAGAGGACAGTTTGTTCCCAGCTCGTGGCTATTTGTCATTCTGCCTCTGACCTAAAAGTTTAACATTTCATTCATAAGTTTGGAAACTACAAACTTGGCAGTGTGGGAAAGGTCCTTGGAGATCAGCTATTTTAGTCCATATTACAGACTCAGGGGAGGGAGGGGGGGACAAAACTCCCCCTGAGGCCCAAAGGGAGCCGTGGATAAGGCAAAGTCACAGCGTAATTTTCTGCTAGCAGGAGAATTAGTTTGACGTCAATGACAGATCGTCTCGTTGTGTAATGATCGAATGTGTGTATACCTCTGAATCACCTGGGGAGCTCTTAGAGGTTTCTATACTCCTTCTGGAGATTCAGACTTCGGTTGGCAGCAAGGCTTGGGGATCTGATTGTATGTGTCCCTCAGGTGACTCAGATGGCACAGGGCCATGGACTGTGTTTGGAAGTTGGAGTCCAACGCCCTCCTTTGATTTGACAGTTTGGGATACTAAGACTCAGCATGGGACTTGCCCAACGTCATGGGGCAAGTGAGCAGGGCCTTTGCACAGGCTTTGCGGTCTGAACCCAAAGCTCATTCTCCTTTTCCAAGTCAAATTATCAAAATGGGCCAGGAAGCCTGGCCAAGAGTATGACTGTGGTTTTCCCCAGCTCTTGGTTTCCTTCTCATACCCAAATTATGACTTGGGATGGTGCCCGTTTCCGGGGCTTGGAGAGGGAGGGATTCGAGAGCTGAGATTCTACAGGGAAAAGAAAATTGCAATGGGCTGTTCAGCAGGTCCGAGGGGGTTTCCCAGTGGCGAGCTCCAGGATCCAAGGATGACTCAGACACCAGCTTCATTTTCCATTTCAGGAGAAAGGGGAGGGAACGCCTTCCCTCCAAGGGAGGAGACAGAGTGGAGAAGGGCCAGTTGTCACTTGAGGGGGCCTGACTCAGGAAGAGCCACACCATCCAGCACCCAGAAGATAGAGGAACCAAAACCAAGTTGAATCTCTCAAGCATTTTTCTGGAAACTCTGCCTCAATCTCTTCTTAACCCCACACCCCCAGAACCACTTAAACCTAGGGATTCACTGCTCCTTTTCCCCCTTCCCACCATCCCATCACATATTTCACTGTCTCCTTCCTTCCTCTCTTTTTGTCTATTTATTTGTTTGATTTTATTTTTGGTCGCACTGGGTCTTTGGTGCTGTGCATGGGCTTTCTCTACTTGCAGTGAGTGCAGGTTACTCTTCGTTGAGGTGCGCAAGCTTCTTTTTATGGTGGCTTCTCTTGTGAAGCGCAGGCTCTAGTGCTAGCGGGCTTCAGTCCTGTGGCACACAGGCTCACTACTTGTGGCCAGTAGTTGTGGTTCACAGGCTTAGTTGCTCTAAGACATGGGGAATCTTCCTTGACCGGGTATCAAACCCGGGTCCCCTGCATTGGCAGGCAGATTCTTATCCACTGTGCCAATAAAAACGAAATCCCCTTTCTTTTTTTTCTTTTTTAAAAGTCTGGAATGGTATGTTGGTATTTGGAGTCAGATGTCCTAGATTTGAATCCCAGCTCAACCTCTTATGAGCTCTGACCTGGGTAGAGTCACGCCCCATCTTGGAACCTCAGTTTCCTCACCTTTAAAGTGGGGGATAATATCTACCTTCTCTGATTATATTATTATTGTTATTATTATTCTGGCCATTGTGGGATCTGAGCTCCCCAACTGGGATTGAACTCAGGCCCTTGGCAGTCAAAGTGCAGAGTCCTAACCATTGGACTGCCAGGGAATTCCCATATCTTCTCTAATTATGAGGATGAAACAAGATCACATAGATATTTAATAAACAGAAGATGTTTTCTCAGAAGCACTAGATCATGTGAGTCATTAATAGACCAGAGAGATTTGTTGAGCTGAAACAAGGTGCTTAAAAGAACTGTTGAGCTGGAAAGCACCTCAGAAATCTTTGAGCCTTAATGACTTCCAAACCGGAGTCCAAGGGAACTGTTTACAATATTTCCAAATGATAAGAGAAGTCACACGTCTACTTTTGATAGAGTCTCAGGTTTCTTTACCTTTGTCTGGAATTGGATCAGCTCAAAGTGATAACATGGTTATCACATGCTGTTCAGAAGTTCTGATTGGCAAGTTACATGGGTCTTTGAAAAGTTTTTTTATGTGAAAATAATTAGCAGAGGGTAGATTAAATGACAGAAAACATTAATCTTGTCCAACTCCTCATTTCACAAACAGGGAAGCTGAGGTTTAAAGAAGGAAGTGACTTGCTAGTCACCCAGTTAGTATGGCAAGCTCTCGAAAACCTGAATTCTTTTCCTGGAACCAGTTACTTCCCTTCTTTCCATTCCAGAGGAGAACCTACGATCAAGAAAATCAAGGGGGTTTTGTTGGCTGAGGCAGGAGTAAAATGACTCATCAACTTGCTGTTGCCCTTTCTCTATTCTTGACTTATTCAGCAAATATTTACTGAATGTCCACACTGTTTGGACTCAGAAGAGGTTAGAGAGGAAAGAGTTATGGTGGCAGACAGCGTCAGGATCTGCTTCCAGGTATGACTCCGGAACCTGGGCCTCCCCCCTGCTCTCACCTGTTATAAATATAAACGGATATACAGCTATAACTGATTATGTACATTATAAAACACCCACTACTGTGTCTTCTAATATAGCTAAGTTGTGTCTGAGGACAAGGACAGTCTCATTTTAACATGTACAAATCTTCCTGACACTCAGTAGGGCATAAAATCAGTACTGCGGTATTGGAAGCACCTGAATTTAAAACAGGTTGTTTGTTTGTTTGTTTGATTTTGGCCGTTTCATGTTGCAGATGGGATCTTAGCTTCTGGACCAGTGATAGAACTCCTGCCCCCTGCATTGGAGGCTGGGTTTTAACCACTGGATGACCGGGGAAATCCCCACCTGAATTCTAAGTGCCACTAACTCTGTGTCTTTGAGACAGTTATGTTGCTTTCCTTCCCTGGCGCTTAGTTTAAATTATCTATAAACCAGAAACAGTGGCAAAATCATGTGTGGACTTGCTGGCTGGTTCATTTCAAGCTATCCCAGCCTTTAACTAGGAGAAAGAAGATGTTGGGAGTTTAGGCTGAAAACGGAATGAACGTTATCATTTCGTTAACTCCCAAACATCTTTTCCTCGCCCTTTGCCACTCAACTGTCTGCTCTCGCCGCCCTCGTTTTTTTTTTTTTCCTCTCAACATTCTCCTCTAGAGGGCACGCAAACTCTACGTTCTGTTGCCATACTTCCGTTCGCCTTCATTTTTTTCTTGCGCGCATGTGCATACTTCATTTCCGGGCTGCCCTACTTTGTTTGGCACCACGCCTGCGCAATCTCAGCCCCGCCCCCTCCACCCCGGAAACGCTTCCTTCCTACGCAGCCGCTACAGCCGCTGCACCCGGTGGACCTTTGCCTCTCTAGGCCGGTAGGGCCTCTCCTCCATGGTCCTGACTGTCAGCACCGTTTCGGTAGCCAGTCGGTGCGGCTGGGCCGCGCTCGGACGCTTCGGATCCTCGAGACCGTAACCGGTGAGTGAACCCCACAGGAGCTCGAGGACGAGCGGGGCCTGTGCAAGCTGGAACGGGCAGGGTTTCCCCTCACGCCGGGAATGGGTCTGTCCGCCCCGACCTCCCTCCCGCTCCCGGAATGGGCTCACCGCCTCCATCCCAGTCCCTCCTCCCGGGCGGGGCGACGTTGTCATGGTGACGGCGGGCTGGCTGAGGCCAGGCGTGTGTCCTCGCAGGTGCAGGGACGGCCCGGGGCCCATGGCGCGGCGACGGCGCTGACCCGGGCCTGGGCGGCGGCCGGGCCCCGGGGGCCGGCATGGCGGGCCAGTTCCGCAGCTACGTGTGGGACCCGTTGCTGATCCTGTCGCAGATCGTCCTCATGCAGACCGTCTATTACGGCTCACTGGGCCTGTGGCTGGCGCTGGTGGATGGGCTGGTGCACAGCAGCCCCTCGCTGGACCAGGTGTTCGACGCTGAGGTAGGATCCGGGGCTGGCGCGGGCGGCGTTTCGGCCTCACTTGGTGATCTGACACTACCAGGCTCTAGACCTGGCTGGACCACCTGACGCTGAGGAAGTGACTTCCACTTCTCTAAGCCCCAGGATCTCGGGTGCCAAATTGCGGCGGGGGGAATGGGTAAAAGAGCATTCGTGGAGGTCTAGTGGGAACTGCCTGGACTTTGGAGTCAAGCCTCTGTTTAAGTTACACGTACTAGCTGTGTAACCTGGGGCAAGTGTTGTCCTCTCTCTGAACCATCACTTTTCCTGTGTGCAAAATCATGAGACCGCTAGCAGGAGGCCGTGGACTGCAGTACACAGAGCTTGGCTTTGGATTCAGAATGCTTAGTGTCCAGCCCAGGCTGAAACATACCAGCTGTGGGACTTTGGGCAAGTTGCTTCATTTTTCTGAGCCTGTTTCCTCTTCCAGAGTAAAATAATCCTCAGCAAAATGTTATGAGACCCAGAGGGGCCTGGGAATAAGAAAGTGCTTTGTAAAAGTGTAACGGAAGGTGAGGTGTTAGCTTCACAGAGGCAGATGTGGTATGTAGTAATAAACACAGTTCTTGGAGCCGGGAGATTTGGGATGGAATCTTTTCTCCTGCTTATCCTCTGTGTAGCCGTTGGGCAAGTTACTATCCCAGAAGAGGTAATAGTAAGCAAGCTATTATCCAAAAAAGGTAACGACAACAGTAATAATAATTTTATGAGGTTATTGTGAGGATACTATGGAGTACTGAATGTCACTGTTGCATGCTGAAAGAGTGTAGATGTTTGGTATTCGATAGTACTGTAACAATAGTGATGGAAGCTGCATACCCACCAGGTACCTAGTAGTATCCTCTTAGGAGGCTCTGTCCTCCTGAGAAGGACATGTGCAAATCTGAGGCTTTGTTGAAGAGCTGTCTCATGCACACTACCTGAATTCTAGACCAGTAGTTGACAGACCTTTTTGTAAAGGGCAAGATTTTAGGTCCAGCTACTCAATTCTGCCATCATAGCACAAAAGCAGCCATGGACAATACTAAGTGAATAGGTGTGACTGTGTTTCAATAAAACTTTATTTACAAAAATAAGTCCCTGGCCCCTGGGGCCATAGTTTGCTGAACACTGTTCCAACTTTTATGCTGTTTCCTTACTGTATCACTTTGGGCAAGTTACTTAACCTCTTTGGGTTTTTATTCCTTCTTTGTAAAATGAGGATAGTGATCCTTTCCTGGCTACTGTGATGGATGTCTGTAAAAGCAGCTTTTTAGAAACAGGCCGCCGTACAGACGAAGGGACGTATTGGCTTCTCTGGTCCCGGCAGGATGTTTGTTCCTTGGGGGGGCAGCTCCTGGAGCCTAGGCGCTCTGCCAGTTTTCTCCTTCAGCATGTTTCCATTTGTGATTTCCCCTTCAGATCCTGGGCTTTTCCACCCCACCAGGCCGGCTCTCCACGATGTCCTTCGTCCTCAACGCCCTCACCTGGTGAGTATCACCAGTTTTCCTGTCCAGCTTTTGGGGTCTTAGCGCTGGAACTAACTTTCTGAATTTGGACCTGACGCAGGCTGGCACTTGTTCCTGGGTAGAGGTAGACGAACGTGGGTGGCAGAGACCAGTTCTGGGACTGGCTCCATCATAGGATTTCTTCCACCACTGTTTTGACTTGGCTGGAAAGCTCTTATGTCACTCTGAGCATGCTGCCTGGGGACAGCTTCCCTCTCAGATCACTTCCCTGATGTGGAGTGAGGTGAGGGAAGGATTGGACTGGGAGTCAGGAGAACTGGATTCTATTCTTGGCCCATGTGCCATTAGCCAAGTTCCTTTCCTTCTCTCTGGGCGTGAGGTCCTCATTTGTATGCTGAGGACTTGGACTGAGAGGCGGTCTAAGCAAAGTGATTAAGAGCTTAGGCTCCAGAGGCTGACTCACTTGGCTTTGACTCTCAGCTCTACCACTAGTCTAGTGACTGTGGACAAGTTAATCTGTCTAAGCCCCAGTTTCTTCACCAGTAAAATGAGACTAATAATATTACCCACCTCATAATGGTAAGGGTTTCATGAGTTCATTCACAGGAGGTACTTAGAACAGTGCCTTGCACATTGCTATTCTTGACCTTTCACTGGAGGTTGAAAACTGGTGGGATGACTGTGACCTGGATTTGGCTCCCAGATATGTTCTGTTTGACTTACCCAGTTGTCAACCCACGCAGGGTGTTTAAGATTTTTTTTTCCACTTAATTGAAAATCAGGATATTTTATATTAAAAATCTAGATTTCTGGTGTCTCTTAAGAAAATGGGATGATCAACCAATTCCAGGCCAGCCTTCTAGCCTGGTGGTTTGTCTCGCTTTAGGCCCCACTTTAGATGGAACATGTCTGCTTCGTGGTGCCACAGCCCTCCCCAGTCTCTCGGAGCCCCTTGAGTGGCAGCTGCCCTGATCATCACGCTCACACTTTTTCCTCCTTCCCCGCCTGACTTACTCTCAGCACTACCCGCCGGGCTCCTCTGGACATCTGACAATGTAGCCCCTGCCTCCCACTTCTCTCGCTTGCTTCTGACCCCTGTGCTGTCATCCTGTCCCCCCACACTCCCCCAGATAAACTAATCGAAGGCCAGGACAACCCAGTGACAGCTCACTGCCGTCCTCTCCCCACAGTGCCCTGGGCTTGCTGTACTTCATCCGGCGAGGGAAGCAGTGTCTGGATTTCACGGTCACTGTCCATTTCTTTCACCTCCTGGGCTGCTGGCTCTACAGCTCCCGTTTCCCCTCGGCGCTGACCTGGTGGCTGGTCCAGGCTGTGTGCATTGCGCTCATGGCTGTCATCGGGGAGTACCTATGCATGCGGTCGGAGCTCAAGGAGATCCCCCTCAACTCAGCCCCGAAGTCCAGTGTGTAGTGTTGGGTCCTTTGGACACCCTGCTGGGCACTTGACCACCCCTCCAACCCCTTGGGCTGCTCGGACCGCCAGATGAGGTCCAGCCCAGGCCTGAGAGGAACCTGGGAAATGTGAAGTCTTGGTTGGTGTGGGGGAGAGAGTGAGGCCCCCATCAAGAAGGTGGGTAGCGGGGCAGGATCAGAGAGCTGCAAGAACCACCTCTGTCTGCGGAAGCCTTGGTGTCTGGGAGGTCGGCGTGGGCACCTCTTTCAGGGTAATAGCAGAATCGGAACCATGTCACTCTTGAGCCACCATACCTGTCACCAGCCTGTTATTTTAAAAAGGAAAAAAAAAAAAAATCAAAGATAACTGATTGGAGCGAACCACTCTTTTTAGCCATCTGTCTTACCTCCTGGGACAGCAGTTACATACCTTTTCCACGTTGCCCTGACTGCCTCTGTTCAGTTGGAACAACCCTTGGTTTCTGGATCCAAAGCCACAGAAAGAGATCTAGGTGCCCAGTAAGTAGCAGGCTGCTGTCAGGCAGAGAATGGCAGGTGGAGGCATCAAGCAAAAAAAAAAAAACAAACCCCCAAAACGCACAACCTGTGTTCTGCTGCAGGCATGCGCGCACACACCCCTGCACCCCGTGACTCTGGTTCTCTCTACTGGGTCCCCACCCTGCTGCCAGCTTTCCACATAGTGGGCCAGAGGACCCAGAGAAGAATCCCAGCATCGCTGCCCATCTCGTGTTTGACCTGGAGTCACGACCTGTTCTCTAGGAATGACCAGGTCCTCCAGCTCCCACAGGACCTCCGTTCTGGTGGTAGTTCCCTTTTCCTGCCTTATTTGGAATCCCACAGTGGGAGGGAACCGTGAGCACCCCAGACCCAGGGAGCCCAGCCTTCCAGCTTGAGGTGTACTTGATTGTACTGAAGGAGATAGGAATTTGCTACCAAGGTATTTCTTTGAGGTGGAGTGTCCTCTGTGAGGGGGCTTGCAGCTGCCCTTCCTGTGTACAGAAATACAGTATTTTCCATGGTTCTGCCTGCGCTTTATTTTATAACGCCATGCTTGGGACTGGGAGGGGTCAGCACAGTCAGACATTCATTAGAGCCAGGAGCTATTAAGAATTATTAGGCCACCTTCTTTTTTTTTTCCTTCTTGAGCCCAGGTGTTCCTCCAGTTGGTTAAAATATGGAGTGCAGGGAACTCCTGTGTCCCACCCGCACCCCACCTGTAGCCTTCTCTGCTTTGCCTTGGGTGACCGCCATGACTCAGGACGCCTTTCCTGCTTGCCGGTGATTTCTGACTGTGCCCAGTGAAACGCGCCGGTCTAGACCCACTTCCTCCTGGAAACCGCTGCTGCTCCCCTCGGGCCCTCCGTAGCCTCCCTGAGCGAGCTGACGGAGCTCCTCTTTCAGAGTTAGGGCTACGTAGATGGGAACTTGTGCCATCTCCCCCAGAAGCCTTTCCAGCCTCCTGGCTCCCAGCCCCGCAGGATAGGAAGTGGAGGCTGACAGGATGAAAGCTGAAGAGTGAACATGCTCAGGCAGAAGCTGGGCAGAAGCTGGGAAAAGGCTCGGGTGAGGCGCCTCAGAAACGGTGCCCTGGCCAAGCGGGGAGGGAGCAGGTTGTTAATGGGCCGCTAATCCTGGCTGCAGAGTCCAGGAGGTGAGACTGGGCTGAGATGGCTTCCCCTGTGTCAGTGGGTTTCCCCCAGACACCAGAGACTCCACAGGCAGGTGACTCCCTTTATTTTGAGGAAAGCCTCAGAGCCCTCATGTCCGCCGTGGTGGTTGCTCCGGCTGTGATGGCACACCTGGACTTTCCCACAAGGGCTTGTGACACCCCGCCGCATGTCTTCTCTGATGACGGGCCTCTGCCTCCAGAGTGTCAGTTGGATCTTTTTTGGAAACTGCCAAAAGTCAGGGGAGCCAACATGTTGTTTTTTTTTTTTTTTGAATAATGACGAAGCTGCTACTTTACTGAGATGTCAATGAATTCTAAAGTGACAAAGCAGTGTCTAGAGGCAAATTCCAGAGAGGAAGTAATAGCATCCACTGAGTACAAGAGATGTCCAACAGGAGACGAAGTGCTGTGCGTCTCCTTGCTCACTTAATCTTCCCGACAACCTTCTGAAGTAGGAAGTATTGGGACTCCCCCTGGGGGTCCAGTGGTTAAGACTCCGCACTCGCAGTGCAGAGGGCATGGGTTTGATCCCTGGTTGGGGAACTAGGGTCCCATATGCTGCTCGGTGTGACTGAAAAAAAAGGAAGAAGTAGGAAAACCATCTGTGTCTTACAGGTGAGGAAACTGTAAGGAACTTGCCCAAGGTTACGTTAGGAGCTGGCAGACCAGGATTTGGGTTTCAGTAATGAAATTAGTAAACTCATTCTGAAGACATTAATAGTCAAGAATGTTTACATTTTATTGGTTAAACAATCTACTTTGTAATCATACTTTCTCATCCTACTGTATTGTTGTAAATACTAAGGATGTAAAAAGCATTGTAAATATTACTTGTTTTCCAAGAAAAACTAATAGGCAGTACATTAAACATGGCCGCAGATTTTCAAGTGAACATGAGGATGTCAGCAATGTTTTTATTTCCAAAGGATAAAGAAGAATACCTAGATCAGAAAGTTACCTCCACCCGCCCACTGAGTTGGTGTAGCTGTTGACTTTGTAGGGGTGTGATGGCTAGACACCCTGTTCTTCTCCCCGTTCACTACTCAACTCCAGCTATTTGGAGAGAGAAGTAGAAACTAGGGAATAGCTGGTACTCAGACTAGTTTATGAACTGAAAGAAGGATGGTAAGGGAGAAAGGGATGTCTAACTCAGAGGATGCCTCTAACCCCTAGTTCTAGGCAGGCCTGTCCAGATCAGAGCCAAACGGGGGCCAGAATGGCTCCAGGAGTTGGGGTGGAGGGAAGCTCCAGGTCCCCTTGAGTCTGATGGGAGGGACAATTAAAACAGGTTAACTTCCCCTGGAAGGTGAGTCTTACACTCTCTTCAGGGACTCCCCAGATCAGGGTAGCTTCCTTCTGGCATTCCTAGAGGGCAGTCAGCACTTAGCCCAGGGACCACAGAGCCTTAGGGGCTGGGGCAGTAGGGGCCAATTCTGGGCCCAAAGGAGAGCGGCCTTGTGGAGGGGGAATTAAACGCTGCTGCCTTGGAGGACTTCCCTGGTGGTTCAGTGGCTAAGACTCCATGCTCCCAAGGCAGGGGGCACAGGTTTGGTCCCTGGTGGAGGAACTAGATCCCACATACTACAACAGACCTGGCTCAGCCAAATTAAAAATACATATGTATTTCTTTTAAAAAAGCTACTGTCTTGTTTGAGGTTTTCTGTAGGAAAGTAGCAAAGGGTGATGAAACAGTACTGAGACAAGTGGTTAGGGAGAGCTGAGAGCTTTAATCCTTGTCCTGCCTACCTGGCCAAGCCAAGGACAATTCTAGGGGGCCCGATGTTAGGAGGCTTGAGAGAGCGGCCGTGGAGTGCCCGGTTAAGTCCTGGAGTCCCATTGCTAGCTCTGAGACCTTGGACAAGCTACTTAACCTTCCCTGGGTTTGTGAGGGTTCAGTGAGATGTCATATGTAAAGCACTGTGCGTGATATGTAAGAAGTGATTCATGAATCTAAGCAGTTAGGATTAAGGCACCACGACCCCCTCCCCATTTTGCAGAGGAGACCCCTTTCTTCGGAGCCTTGGCTGTTAGATGGGGGACAGGACTGTGCCCATAACGTAAGTACAGCAACAAAGTATTGAGCTCCTATGTGCCACGTGCTGTAAAGTGACACGTTTCTAACTTAATCCAGTGACAGCGACACCAATGTTTTCCCCATTATGCAGACAATGAAACAGGTTTAGGAATAAACAGCTTTCCTCAGCATCAAACAGCTGATAAGAAGCCAGGCCTGTCTGCCTCAGCAACCTCGTCCCCATTTCATATTCCAAACATGTTTAAATAGTTCATGGCCCACATTGGGAGAGGGGCAGCCTCCAGGATCCAGATGCTATTTTAGCAAAAGGTTGTGAACTTGAACATAAGGTTGGCTTTTTAAACAAGCAGCTGGTTCCCTAAAGGTGGGCAGTTAGCCAACTGCCCATAAGTGAGAAACAGGGCCAGTACTGGCCTTGGGGCTTTATTATGGCAAGGAGGCATGGAAAAAAGGCCAAACGTTCAACATCCTGCAAGCTAGTTTCAGCTACATCAAGCCTGATTTGCTCAGAGCCGTCTGGAATGGCTCTTAGTATCCCTCTTTTTATAAACAGATGAAATAGGCTCTCAGAGATCATGTGACTTGTTAAAAATTCAAACACTTAACATTTTTCCCTAGTTAACTGTTGGTTGGCTGTTTCTCCTGTAGTCAGTTTCTGTATCTCCGAGATCGTTTGCAGCATCCTGACCAAATCAGGATCTAACTGAACCCTGAAGAGGAGCCTCAGGTTGAGGTTGTTAAACAAAGGGAGAGTGGTAGTGGAGAGACCCTGGTTCTGGGATCATGGGAGGCGGGTTGCCTGAGCCTAAATACCAGCAGGTAGAAGGGATAAGGCTCCAAGGCCAGCATGCTTGCCATGCTGGGTCCCAACCAGCCTAGGCACACAGGCTCCTGTCTGCTCACTCGACGGCCTCCCCATGGGCCGCTCAGGCCCAGCTCTGGCTCCCAGTTGGGCAGAGCAGAAGTTGTCAATCTCCCCTAGGCTCAGGGCTTTTCATCCCCTACTTGGGGCTCCCCGGGGGAAGGTTCGAATGAAGATTAGTGCAGCCCCCTTTGCCCCCAGGGTTGGTTGGTTGGTTTGGGAGTGAGTTGCCCTGATTGCTCACTGATAGCCCGCTGGTCAGAAGGTTACTTGAAGTCTGACAGAATGGAAGGCACTCGGGAGAAAAGGTTGAGTAGAAGCTTGATGGGATTGATGAGGCCAGGCAAGGGAGTCGAAACGGGGAGTACCCAGGAGTAAGGCTGGAGTGGGCATGTAGCTTGAGGTGGGGGTTCCTGGAATGGAAGTTGTGTGGAGGGATAGAGGCGGGATGCCAGGGACGGGAACTCTGCACCCGGTGACCACAGGTGGGGAACAGTGAGGTACAGAGTGGTCCCATGCCAGGCTGTCTGTGGCGGCCTGGTTTCCGCTGATGCCCACCCCAGGGATACTCAGTCACAGTGCTGGGCCCCAGTGGGGAGGAGGGATGTGAACCTGTGGATTCAGCGGGAGCCTCTCCTGTCCTTCCCCCTTCCCTCCCAACCTGAGGGTCTCCATCACTGCCCTGACTCCCTGGGGGTGGCCCTGCTGCTTCCCCGAGGGCACCTGTCTGCCTCCAGGGGAAGGCAGAGGATGACAGTCTTCATCCAGAGAAAGCCTGGGCCCCCTCAGTTTTCCTCTTCCTAACGGCACATCCAGGGCCCTGTGGCTCCTACCAACAGCGGGGGTAACCCGACCGGACGTGGGGTTGGAGGATGGATGTGCTGTCTGTCATATGTGAGCAGTGAGACAAAAAAACAATTCCTGGCTTGACTGGTGCTTCCCGTGACCCAGACGGGGCACGGTTCGCATTTCCACCTGACATCTACTGACATCGGGCGCCGTGATAATAAGGGCGCAATGCACGTGTTTGACAGACTGGATGCGATGTTGCACCTTTTCCCCTTCAGGAGGTGGAATGAGGAGCAGCCAGGAGACCTGGTTTAGAGCTCTTACAGTGCCACTTCCCAGGACCGTCCCATCTCGGAGCCTCAGTGGTTTCCTCCTCTCCTAGCCTTGCAGGGCCATTGTGAGTCACCAGGAAGCACACAACAAATGTTCCCCTTCTATGACGTCATGGAGTGCCCTGCTCAGGAGGCCAGCTTGCAGAGTGGGGGAGGGGAACAGCCCACTGGCTTCTTTGCTTCAGGTTCTACACTGACGTTGGAGAAAGCAATGGCACCCGACTACAGTACTCTTGCCTGGAAAATCCCATGGACGGAGGAGACTAGTGGGCTGCAGTCCATGGGGTCGCTAGGAGTCAGACACTACTGAGTGACTTCACTTTCACTTTTCACTTTCATGCATTGGAAAAGGAAATGGCAACCCAGTCCAGTATTCTTGCCTGGAGAATCCCAGGGACGGGGGAGCCTGGTGGGCTGCCATCTCTGGGGTCACACAGAGTCGGACACGACTGAAGTGACTTAGCAGCAGTAGCAGCTACACTGCCATCGGGGACCTGGGGACAGACTGAAATGACCCTGAAGTAGTGATTCACACCCCCACCCCAGTCCTTACCTTGTTGAAGAGACTCTTTCCTCCATCCTGTCCAGGCCCAGGAAACCAGGCAGAGCCAGTGGCATTTGGGAGATTTTATTTGTAGACTTAGGAATTCTCCCGCCCTCCCCTCCCGGTCCATGACTGTGCCATCTCCCGCCCTCTCCGCAGCACACCTCAGGCTCCCATCCAAGGTCACACCTGCGAACAGAGACCTCAGCATCAGTCGGCCATTAAGACCACCCCCAGGGGGCGCTGCAGGCCAGGGAGAGGGCTCGGGGACCAGGGGCACTGTGATGCCCAGCCCATTGGAGATGCCAGCTTTGCTGATGGGGCAGCCTCCTTTCAGCTGGATCCCCAGGCCTCTCACCCTCTTCTTTTCTTGGAAACTCAGCAAAGGGGCTGAAGTATTTCTTTTGCTAAGAAACTTTTTTTTCAGAGTAAATCCTATTTGTGGTTGGTGGTGGTGCTGGTGGTGGTTTAGTCCCTAAGTGGTGTCTGACTCTTTATGACCTCATGGACCAAAGCCCACCAGGCTCCGCCGTCTATATATGTTTCCCAGGCAAGAATACTGGAGTGGGTGGCCATTTCCTCCTCCAGGGGATCCTCTCGACCCAGGGATCGAACCCAGGTCTCCTGCATTGGCAGGGGATTCTTTACCGTCGAGCCACCAGGGAAGTCCAAGTCTTATTCGAGGCATGAGTAAATAAAATAGAGTGTAGAGCGAAGAGGGGATGGGGTGCAGCAGAGCCCTGCTTGACCTCTCCCCTCTTCCCCCAACGTTTGGAAATCCCTGGACTCATTTCTCAATGAGATTCTGAACCACAGCAGTTTGGTCTTTCTTAGGCCTCTAGGCAATGGATGCCCCGCCTCAGGACCACGTTTCCCAGTGTCCTCCTTCCCCAGAGCCCCTACTGGGGTCCTGAGAGGTCCACTGCCCTGCCACATGGCCTTGGTCAATGGCTTCCACCTCTCTGGGCTTCCCTCTCTGGGCAGAAGGTTGGGCTTCCCAGCACCGACAGCCACAGCCCCTAAGACTCTGGACCCTACGCACCCTGGCTCTGGGCCCAGCTCGGGGCCAGTGTTTCACCCTGGCCTGGTGGTGGAGGTGTCACACCTTGTACCGATGGACCATCGGCATCTCCAGTGACGCCGAGCAGAAGCGGGTGCAGCAGCGCTTGACCCAGCGCAAGGCGGAGGATCTGCACATCACCCGAGGCCCTGGGAGGTGGACCCGTGTGGGCAGCCCCTCAAACCAGACCCGCTGGTTCACTGTTTCCGGCTGCTTCACATCCTTCACGGGAGTTCTGTCCTGGTGGGTCTTCCGGAAGATGACTTGGGGGTCCCCAGTGGGAGGCTGCCTTGCCTGGGCTTTGGGACCCGTGGTCAGGCCGTGACCCCTCGATGTCGTCGGGGCCTCAGGCTCCACTTGCTCCTCTTTCTGTGACACAGCTTCCTCTGCCCTGGGCCTCGACTCCTCACGCTCCTCAGGCTCCCCTGTGAGCTTTAATTTCTTGGAGTCCAGCTTCTGGTAGGAACACCCAGCCTCCTCCTGGAGCTCTTTGTTATTTTGTTCCACTTCATCACAGACATTATCGTACCTGGCAGGGAGAGGAACAGCAGTCAGCAGCGTAGGACCGAGGCTCTGGTCCTCCGCTAGTCCCGAGACAGCTGCGCTGCCGCTGGTTCAGGGGGCCTGTCAGGAAAGCCACAGAGAGCCCAGAAAGAAGCTTCTCCACCACTCAGAAGCCTTGCGCCTGGGGGCAGGGGGTGCGGTGACGAGCACTGGCAGAAGGGATGTGAGAGGCTAGAAAAGCCTGTGGCAACGGCTGGCAGTTAGGACGCTAGAAACGTGTATTACCTGCATTGGCCACTAGGTTAGGGCTCTGCCTCTGGATTTCAGTTGACGGAGTGGACTGGTCCAGTTTTTTTTTTTTTTTTTTAATTGTTTTCTTGTTCCAAGACATCTTAGAAAGTAGCTCCAATGACCCCCCCCCACCCCCACCCCATCCCGCCTCACTTCTGGAGGGGCAGGATAGCTTCCTCTCAACAACACAGTTGGGGCTTGGGGCCCATTAGGGCTGGCTGCTTTAAAAAGGGTTGGAAAACTCTGGGACTAGATGGTCCTGACCCTTTGGGCTCGGTGTTTCCTGATCTCCTGTATGGAGGAGGTCAACTTAGAGGGAGGAAATCAGAGGGGTGGAGTTCGCCAGAGGTGTTAGACTTTCCAAAAGGGTATCTGTCACAGACTGAAGTCCCCTGCAACGTGGCCACCCCTTCCTAGGTGAGCACGTGTTGGGAGGGAGAGGCCTCACGCTCAGGGTTAGACAATACTGAGGATAGTCACCGGCCACCGCTGGTTGGGGGCCCACCAGGTGTCAGGCCCAGGACCCTCACCACAGTCCCGCAAGGCTGAAGGAGGCTTAGAGAACACAGGCTTTGGAGACATACTGCGGTTCAGACTTGCTTCTGCCTCTTACCGCCTGTGTCATTTGGGGCAAGAAAGGTGTCCTGTCAGAGCCTTAGTTCCCTCATCTGACAGATAATTCTGTCCACCTAGTAGGGTTTTTATGGAGTAGATTAGGTAGGAAAACGCTCTGCAGGGTACCTGGCCCTTGAAGAGTGAAAGTGAAAGTCGCTCAGTTGTGTCCGACTCTGTGACCCTATGGTCTATACAGTCCAGGGAATTCTCCAGACAAGAATACTGGAGTGAGTAGCCTTTCCCTTCTCCAGGGGGTTTTCCCAACCCAATCCACGGAATTCTCCAGGCCAGAATACTGGAGTGAGAAGCCTTTCCCTCCTCCAGGGGATCTTCCCAACCCAGGGATTGAACCCAGGTGGATTCTTTACCAACTGAGCTATCAGGGAAGCCCTTAGCAGGTGCCTTATAAATGTCAGCTTTCTTAGTGGGAGGGAGCTTGGCCTCAGCAGGATGACTAGTCTGTGGGTAAATCTGTGGGTGGTGATGAATTGGGAGGGGCAGGAAGGGGGCCTGCTTGCTCAGAGCCCCAGATGGTAGTTAGTCCCATGATTGGATGATTATGACCATACTTATGACAACAGCTCTGATTTCAGCTGGGAACAGCTTCAAATCCTAGCTCTGCCACTTAGCAGTTCAGTTAATGGAACAAGTTACAGCATCTCTTGAGCCCCAACTCTCCATCACTAAAATAGGGCTACTAAATGGCTCCCTTTCTCCCAGAGCCTTATCAAAAAGCAGGTTTTTAAACTCTTTAGCACAGTGCCTGTTCCTAGTAAAGACGGCTATTGGGCCCATGATGGGGGCCATGGGTGGGCCAAGCTCACCCAGAGGAGAGCCCCAGGATCTTTGGAACCCTGAGCAGTGAATTCCAACACCTTCTGGCCAGGTTATGCAGTTCTTGGATCCGAGGGTTCGAGCTTTTGAGCAGCTTCAAGAGCGACAAGTGTTTTAATACCTGCTAGGGATGAAGAGACAGAAAAAAAAGAATTGGAAGCTTCAGCTTTCTTGGGATAGCCTCCCAACCCCCACCTGGAGTTTGGCTCAGCTCAGCTCATCGTGAGGCTGGTTGACTCCTTCTGGGTCACCCATGGCAGCCCCGAGCAGCATAGTGTGGGGGCTCAGGCTTTCTTTAGTGGGCACCCAAATGCGGCATCTCACCATTTTAAGTCGGTTCCGCGCGATTACTTTGCTGACAGGCTGATGTATCTTGTCCTGTGGTTCCTTAGCTTGCATCTGACAGAGAGAGGGAAAGAGCAGGTGAGGGGAAATGCTAACACAGGATGAGCCCCCTGAACGCCCGTTAATGCCTCTCCACTGGGCTTGGGTTGATAAACCCTAAACTGTGATTTTTGTCACCTTGGTTTGGGGGTGGAAATGGGGAGCCTGTTATAACTCTCTTGACCCCCTTCACCTCTCCCCCTCCCCCTAGGCAGAAAGACCCCCACCCTGGGCGTGGTTGGATGCTTTGTTGAGACCTCCACTAGATCCAGTCCCAAGTCCACCTTGGAAACCACCTTATTCTTGGGCCTCTTCTTTGTCAATGGACGCATGCTGGAGCTGTGGCACATATTGGACAGATGGCGCAAGACTGGTACCTGGCCCTGCCTGCGCCTGTCTGTCCCCAGCTCAGCCCACACTCAGGCTGGGCGTCAGGATGCTTGTGCTGGTGCTCCCAGGGAGGGGGGCTGTGACATCACTGAAATGTGTGACAGTGGCAGGTCTCCAAGGAGTGTGTGTGTGGCAGGGGTGGAGGGTGAGAAGGTGACTCCTGTCTGTGCAGATACCTGGTGGGTGCCAGGCAGAGGCATACACTGTCACTATTTCCCTGCAAGGTAGGAAGATTCTCCCCCACTGTTTTTAATGAAGAAATCAGGGTTCAAATAAATTAAATAATTTACTCAAGGCCAACACAGCTGGAGAATGGTGGAGCTGGAAACATAAGGTCTGACAATCAGCCCACGAAACCTGGTTCTCACCTGTGCTCATCTGTTCATTCATGTCATACGTGTTCGCTCACGTGCATCTGCTGTGTGTCCGGTGTGTTCTAAGTGCTGGAATAAAAAATTCTGCCATCAAGGAACTTACATTCTAGTGGAGAAGAGACAGTATGTGTTCTTGTAAAGATTCAATAATGGGCTGTCTGAAACAAAGTATGTGTATGTGTGTGTGAATGTGTGTTTATCATAAATTTTACTGAAAGAAATAGAAAATAATAAAATTCTACAAATACTCTTATTGTGAATCCCGTAGGGCCAATTTACTCTTACAGTATACTTTTCTCAAGTTTTGCCTAGCTCTTGCATCCATAGTCAACTTATGGTTGTAATTGATGAACGGGTATCATTCCAACATGAATGTTGATGTTTTCATTCATACTAAAGAGTAAGAAGAAAGTGAAAAAGTGGAGGAATGAAGATTTTGGAATTCATTTCTCAGTGATCTGATCGACTTGCTTACTGTCACAGTTTTCAAATACTGGGAGTATATTTGCTCAGCCTTTTTTGGGTATGTGTGGCTATTTACAGTGTATAGGCATACCTCAGAGATATGGCGGGTTCAATTCCAGACCACTGCAATAAAGTGAATTACCAGAGTCTTTTGGTTTCCCAGTGTATATAAAATTTACACTATACTGTAGTCTATTAAATGTGCAATAATATAGCATTATGCCTGAAAAATGTGCATACCTTAATTTAACAATACTTAATTGATAAAAAACCCTTATCATCATTGAGCCTTCAGTGAGTTATAGGAGTAACATCAAGGCTCGCAAGTCACCGTAACAAGCAGAATAGTGAAAAGGTTTGGAATACTGCAAAAATTAGCAAAATGAGACACAGAGACGTGAAGTGAGCAAATGCTGTTGGAAAAACGGCACTGATGGACTTGCTGAATACAGCGTTTCCACAAACCTTCAGTCTGTAAAAACCTCACTCTCTGTGAAGTGCAGAAAAGTGAAATACCATGAGATCTGCGTGTAACAGCTATAGACAGGACACAGTTACATTATTAACGTTTCCTCCATGTGCTTTAGCCACCAGATGCACAAAGTCAACTCATTGGAAATGACCCTGATGCTGGGAAAAGATTGAAGGCAGGAGGAGAAGGAGGTGACAGAGGAAGAGATGGTTGGATGGCATCACCAACTCAGTGGGCATGAGTTTGAGCAAACTCAGGGAGATAGTGAAGGACAGGGAAGCCTGGCATGCTGCAGTCCATGGGGTCGCAAAGAGTCACATGACTTAGTGTGACTCACATGTCACAAAGTCACATGACTTAGTGACTGAAGGCCACCAATGAACATTTCCTCCATGGTGTTCTTAAGGCTAGACCAGAGGTTGGCAAGATAGTGAATACGTTAAATTTTGCAGGCCATGTAGTTGCAACTGCTCAACTGCTCTTGGAATATGAAAGCAGCCACAGATAAGGAAATGAGTGGGCCTGACTGTGTTGCAGTAAAATTTATTTACAAAAATAGTGGGCCGGATTTGGTCCAGGACCGACTCCTGGCCTAGACAATCAATAGGACAATAAACCCAAACCTGATTCGTCACACTTACTGATTTCTGTGGTGTAAATACTTCAGCCTACGAGAGTGATGCCACTGAATGCAGATTTGAACAGAAAGGCAGTCACCTCCGTTATATATTATGTATTTCTACCATATTTTTACAGTCCTAAAGATTCCCAAGATCATAGTAGCAAAAGGTAGTAAGAAATTAGGAAGTGTTGAGTTTGAGCACTTTCCATCTTTGTTTTTAATATCATTAACTCGATGAAGTTGGTATGATATAAGTTTTAATGATCATGTTGCATAATGACCAGCCAGTTGAGTTCCTAAAAATGTCACATGCCTCTGTTAACAGCATGCTCCTGTTAACGTTAGATGGAAAGAAGTGTGTGGAGAGAAGTAAACAAGGTGGACGGGAAATGGAGAACAAAGGTAGAAAGTTTGCTGTGTTAAAAGGGATGGGGCTTCGCGGGTGGCTCAGTGGTGAAGAATCTGCCAGCCACTGCAGGCGACATGGGTTCGATCCCTGACCTGGGAAGATCCCACGTGCCTCAGAGTCTTTAAGCCCGTGCACCGCAACTACTTTACTTGTGTTCTAGCGCCTGTGAGCCGCAACTACGAAGCCTGCATGCCCTAGAGCCCATGCTTCACAAGAGAAGCCGCTGCAATGAGAAGCTTGCGCAGCGCAAGTAGGAAACTCGCCACAGCTAGAGAAATGCCGGTGCAGCAGCAAGGACCCAATACAACCGAAAGGATGGACACTGCTATATTTGAAATGGATAAGCAACAAGGTCCTACTGTACAGCCCAGGGAACTCTGCTCAGTGTTCCGTGGCAGCCTGGATGGGAGGAAGTTTGGAGGAGAATGTATGTGTATGGCTGAGAGTGTGTATGTATCCATACGGCTGAGTCCCTTCGCTGTTCACCTGAAACTGTCACATCATTGTTAATCGTCTATCCTGCAATACAAAATAAAAAGCTTTTTAAAGAAGAATGGACTAGGACCCTTCCACTGACAAGATGACACGTGAGGAGAGGCCCGAAGGAGGTGAGGGAAGTGGGGAGAGCCAGCGGCAGAAGGTGAGGACAGAGGAGGTCCTGGCGAGGGGCTGGGCCAGAAGGTGGGAGACGTGAACAGCTCAGGCTGCTCTGAGTGATCTGCCCACCTGGCTGCGTCTGAATAATCAGAAGAGCTTGTGACGTACAGCGTCTCCCTCACCACCCACTCAGTCGGCCAGTTGGATACCCAGCAAGTGTGGGAACCAAATCCACACCACACCCAGATGGAGGTGCATTCACGTGGGGTGCTCACCTCTGCCTTTTGGGGGAGGTGGGCCAAGACCAGACTACTGCACAGCTTCTTGGTGTTTTTTTTTTTTTTTTGGTTGTCAAATAATCCTTTATTTTTCTTTTTCCTTTGCAGTTCTTAACTAGCTGGGCACTCCACAGCACCACTGTTGATGTCATCTATGATGTCATGAGGGTGGCGGCCATCAACATTGCAGCCCACAGGCTGGGTGATCTCTTTAATGGTTCCAGAGAGTTCTCTAGCTAGAGACTGATGCCGCATCTGCTGGGCAGTGCTGACGGTCCCATCAAAAGTGATGGTTCTACTGTGCTTAATGTTTTGCTGCTTCTTTCTCTTGCTGGTTCCGCGAGGGCTTTGATGATCAGGGCAGAAGCAGAAGGTACTACCTTAATCTGGGCCTGTCTGTTCTGAATGGTCAGTTTCACTGTAATACTTGGACCCTTCCAATCACCAGTTGCCTTGGTGATGTCATCACCAGCCGTTTTTGGAGACAGACCCAGGGGGCCAGTCTTGGGGGCCAGGGCAGACATGGCACGGACTTCCCCACCAGTGCACCAGTGCAAAAGGTACACGACTTTGATCTCGTTGGGGTCAAACTTTGGCGGCATGGTGAAGGCGGCTGGTGAACCCGGATTCGGGACGATTGAAGAAAGTTGCACCTTTGCCTCCTCTGAGCCGAAAGCTGAAAGCTGCACAGCTTCTTATATGTCCACGCCCTTTCTTATTAGGGTGGAGATGAGTGGGTGGTAAAAACAAAAAAAGATGCTGTGGGTCAGAAAAGACACAAGGAGGCGACTTTGGAGGGAAGGCCAGGCGAACACCCCACCCCTCCCTCCGCCTGCCTCAGTCCTCTCCGGCTCCTCGGCCGGCTCGGGCTTCCGTCTCCGTCAGCATGATCTCAGCTCGTCCTGGACTCTGCTGGGCTCTGCTGGGCTGCATCAGGATCATCTGCACCTGCCAACTCAGCACCAACAGCTGGGGCCCTGCTGTGCGCCTTCCTCTGAGCCCGGGGAGTGGTCCCTCCAGAACATGGGTTCCTCAAGGGCAGGGATTTGGGGCTGTTCTCTTTATTGCTAACCCCCCAGAGCCTTAGAAGAGTGCCTGGCTGACAAGAGGTACCCACTAAGTATTTTGTGAAAAAATGAAAATAAACGGCATTTTCTATGAAGGGTAATGGTGAGCGGACTGCTAGAACCCTAAGGAGCAGCGTGGGGAGGCCAGGGAAGTCTTCGTAGAGATGGTGACAGATAACAAAGGAAGAATAGGGTTGCCAGGCAAAAGGCTGTGGGGCTCCTGGATTTTCAAATTACAGGTGTGGGAGAGAACTGTGAAGCGGGGTATGTGCTGGAATCGAAGGTAGAAACCCAGAGTGACGGTAGCCAAACCCGGGGGAGTGAGCCAGACAGGCTCCATCACAGGCTGAGAGGCTTGGAGCCGGTCCTGAGGGTCAGGGCCTCGGGACTGTTCCCAGGCGACGGGCTTGAGTGGGCCCTGGCGGCTGGCCCGGCCGCCTCCGCATTCTGTTCCAGCCGGTTCTTTTCACACCGTCACTCCCTTTCCTCCCTTCAGAAGCTCGGGGGTGCATCCCCACGGGGGGCAGTTTTTCTCTGTGACCAGACGTCATACCCCAACACCGGCTCCTAAAGCAGCACCTCCCTATTCAGTCTTGTTCATCTCTTCCATTAACACGGTAAAAACCATTTATGGGCAGAGTGATACCCACGGACATGCAGCTGGTCAGCCTTCTGGATCACATCCAAGGCACTTCAGTGAGAAACCACCACCCTCTCTTTTTTCTCTTAGTTGTGGTAAAATACACATAACATTGACCATTAATCATTTTAAGTGGGCAGTTCGGTAGCGTCCAGTACTTTCACATCATTATGCAACATCACCACCATCCGTCTCCCAGACTCTTCATCCCCCAAAATGGAAACTCAATACCCGTTAAACGACAGCCCCCCATTCCCCAGCCCCTCAACCCCAGCAACCACTATCCTACTATCTGTCTCTATGCATTTGACTGCTCCAGGTACCTCATGTGAATGGAATCACACACTATGTGTCTTGCTGTGATGGTTTATTTCACTCAGCACAATGTCCTCAAGGTTCAACTTGTGCCAGAATTCTGCTCCTTTAGGGCTGGATACTGTCCTCTTGTAAGTATAGGCCATATTTTATCTGCTCGTCCATCGGTGGGCACTTGGGCTGCGTCCACCTTTTCGGCTTCCGTGAATAATGCTGCTATGAACGTGGGTGTGCAACTATCTTTCCTCAAGACCCTGCTTTAAATTCTTTCTGAGTATAAACTCGCAAGTAGAATTGATGGACCATATGCTAATGGTACTTTTAATTTCTTGAGGACCCACCGTACCGTTTTCTGTAGTGGCTGCACTGTTTTGCGTTCCCACCGACATTTCAGTTTCACCGCATCCTCACCAGCAGTTGTTATTTTTCATTCTTCCTTCCCTCCTCCCTTCCTCCCTCCCTCCCTCCCTCCCGTTCCCTCTCTCCTCCTTTCTTTCTACAACAGCCGTACTAGTGGTTGTGGATCTAGCCTTTTTTGTGGTGGTTTTGTTTCACAGTGTGTGTTAGCCACTCAGTCGTATCCGACTCTTTCTGACCTCACGGACTGTAACCTGCCAGGCTCCTCTGTCCATGGAATTCTCCAGGCAAGAATACTGGAGTGGGCAGCCATTCCCTTCTCAAGGGAATCTTCCCCACCCAGGGATCAAACCCAGATTTCCTGCGTTGCAGGCAGATTCTTTACTGTCTGAGACACCAGGGAAGCACCTATATATGGTAAAATTCACCCTTTTTAGTGTGCAGTTCTATGATGAGTTCTTGTTACTGTACAAACACCACAGTCAATGTGTAGAATGGTTTCATAACCTCCCGAAGTTCTCTCGTGTAATCTATTTGTAGTTAACTCCTTGTCCCACCCACAACCCTGGCAGCAACGAATGTATTTTCAGTCCCTATAGCTCTACCTTTTCCAGAACATTATATAAATGGAATCCTATAGCTTATAGACTTTTGAATAGAATTCATTCACTTAGCACAATGCATTTGAGATTTACACATGTTGGGTATATCAGTGCGATATCACAGCCAGGAGATTGATGTGAACACGATAGGCAGACCTAACTCAGATTTTGTCAGTTTGACCTGCACTCATTTGTGTGTGTGTGTTCCGTCACTGTGAATATCTCTCTTGTGTTATCTGCTCCGCTCCCCACAATCTCATCCCTAATCCCTAGAAAATCACTGATCATTCTCCATTTCTGCAATTTTATTGTTTCAAGAATGTTATGTGAGTAAGTTCCCACAGTATGTAACCTTTCGAGATGGACTTTTTTTCATTCAGGATAATGCTGTGGAGATTCATCCAAGTCGTTGCAGGTGTAACAGTTCCTTTTATAAATTAGAAAAAAAATTATTACAGATTCACAGAAAATTCCAAAAAAATATAATAGAGGTCCTGTATCTCGTCCTCTCGTTCCCCGCCCCCGAAGGGTACATCTTGCTTAACTATGTTCCAAGGTCGGAACCACTCGAGGATCCGCATGACCACAATCAAGATGCAGAAGTGTTCCGCCATTCCAGGCTCGCAAATGCTGTTTATAGCCATGCCCAGGCCCTCTTTCCTCTGACCCCTAACCCCTGGCAACCCATCTCCATTTCTATATTTTTGTTATTTCAACAGTGTTATACTGTATAAATGGAATCATACAATATGTAACATTTCAAACCTGGTGCTTCCCGCCCCCCCACCCGCCCGCCAGCTCAATGCTCTCGATATCCATCCAGTTGTTTTGGGTATCAATAATTTGTTCCTTTTTGGCTGAGTATTATTCCACAGTATGAATGTGCCATGATTTGTTTAACCATTCACCCACTGAAGAACATTTGGGCTGTTTCTCATTTAGGGCTGTTACAAATAAAGCTGGCAGGAGCACTCATGTACAGGTTTTACAGGGACATAGTTTAATGTCTCGGGAATAAATGTCGACGAGGATGATTGCTAGACCATATGGTAAGTACGTGTTTAGTTTTTCTAAGGAACCGCCGATCTATTTTCCAGAGGGACTATATCACTTTACATTTCCATCAGCAAGGTTTGAATGGTTAGCTTCTCTGCATCCTGACCTGCTTTTAGTATGGTCACTAACTTTTAATTAACTGGCATAAAGTGGATGCACAGTGCTTTTAATTTGCATCTCCCTACTGGCTATTGATGTGGAGCATATTTTTAATGTGTTTATTTGCCATCTCTTTATGCTCTGTGGTGAAATGTCTGTTCAAATCTTTTGCTCATTTTCAACTGGATTGTTTGTTTTTTTCACTGTTGAGTTTTGAATGTTCTTTATACAGACTAGCTGAGTCCCTTTGTAAGATGTGTGATTTGCAGATATTTTCTTCCCACATCTGTTTACCTTAAAAAAAAACAACAACAACCTTTTTTCCCCTGGTGATGAGAACTCTTAGGATTGATCTGCTTTCTTGTATTTATTTGACTGTGTTGGCTCTCCATTGCAGCACAGGGGATCTTTTATTGGCGGCATGCAGGGTAAAGTGGAAGGCAGAAAACGTGCCTAATGAGCTGGGATCTGGCTAAGGATGTTTCCAAATCATGTGTTAAAGGTGCAACTTGGTGTCTTCTTGCTGCTTAAACACAAGAGGTGGTAGGGAAATGGCAGCAGTTCTCAAGTGAGCACATGATGGTGCCTCCTGGGGAGACCTTTGTCAATGTCTGGAGACATTTCTGGTTATCAGACCTGGAGAGGTTGCCACTGGCATCTAGTTAGTAGGGGCTGGGGATGCTGCTGAATGTTCTATAATGGACAAACCCCTCTCAACACCACCACCTCCCCCCTGGGACTTCCCTGGTGGTACATTGGACAAGAATGCTCCACCAATGCAGGGGACATGAGTTCCATCCCTGGTCTGGGGAGATTCCGCATGTCATGAAGCGACTAAGCCCACGGACCACAACTGAGCCCGAGCTCTAGAGCCAGGGAGCCGTGACTACTGAGCCAGTGTGCTGCAGCTGCTGAAGCCCACACGTCTAGAGTCCATGCTCCGAAACAAGAGAAGCCACAGCAAGGAGAAGCTCATGCGCTGTAACTAGAGAGTATCCCCTACTCACTGCAATTAGAGAAAGCCTGCATGAGGCAATGAAGACCCCACGTAACCATTAAACAAATAAAAAGAATGATCCTGCCTGAGATGTCAATAGTGCTGAGGTTGAGAAATCCTGAGCTAAAAGGGAGCACTATTAAATATGAAGGAGCCAGGACTTTGTGGTTGAAAATTCTCAGCCTCTCTACCTGGCAAATGATGGTAAAGTTAAAGAGTGGTTTCCCAGCAAAGCTCAAATCCAAATCCACAGCAGCACCAGAAAAACATGGTCCAAAGGAAAGTGAGAATGTAACTATTAATCTTTTGTGTGCATCTCAGGAAGATTTCAGACAATGCAGCAGAGTAGTCTTCAGTCAGATAAAAGACCTCAAAAGAAATGATGGGTGTGCCTCACAGATCCTCTGAATCAAGCAAGAGGAATCCTAGCAAGCTCAAGGGTGTTGACTGTCAGCCAATTCAGCAGAAGCCTAAGAGAGAAAGGCTTTTATCTCAGAGCAATCGTAGGCATTCAGTTCAGTTCAGTCACTCAGTCATGTCCGACTCTTTGCGACCCCATGAATTGGAGCATGCCAGGCCTCCCTGTCCATCACCAGCTCCTGGAGTTCACTCAAACTAGCATCCATCGAGTCGGTGATACCATCCAGCCATCTCATCCTCTGTCGTCCCCTTCTCCTCCTGCCCCCAATCCCTCCCAGCATCAGAGTCTTTTCCAATGAGTCAACTCTTCGCATGAGGTGGCCAAACTACTGGAGTTTCAGCTTCAGCATCATTCCTTCCAAAGAACACCCAGGACCGATCTCCTTCAGAATGAACTGATTGGATCTCCTTGCAGTCCAAGGGACTCTCAAGAGTCTTCTCCAACACCACAGTTCAAAAGCATCAATTCTTCGGTGCTCAGCTTTCTTCACAGTCCAACTCTCACATCCATACATGACCACTGGAAAAACCATAGCCTTGACTAGTCAGACCTTTGTTGGCAAAGTAATGTCTCTGCTTTTCAATATGCTATCTAGGTTGGTCATAACTTTCCTTCCAAGGAGTAAGCGTCTTTTAATTTCATGGCTGCAGTCACCATCTGCAGTGATTTTGGAGCCCCAAGAAATAAAGTCTGACTCTGTTTCTACTGTTTCCCCATTTAGTTGCCATGAAGTGATGGGACCAGATGCCATGATCTTCGTTTTCTGAATGTTGAGCTTTAAGCTAACTTTTTCACTCTCCTCTTTCACTTTCATCAAGAGGCTCTTTAGTTCCTCTTCACTTTCTGCCATAAGGGTGATGTCATCTGCATATCTGAGGTTATTGATATTTCTCCCGGCAATAGCTTTTGTCTAATAGCGTGGACCTGAATAAGACTCAGAGTGACCCACAAGATCTTAAAAGGATTCTATATCCAGAAGTATTCCCACTTGGACTCACAGGGTTAAAGAGAACATAAAATAAGGGTTTCTGGCTCTGAACAAGATGAAGTAGATGCTTTCCTCTCTACCCCACCCCTCCCATTGAGTTGTGCGCATGCTGTCGTGACACCCCATGGACTGTAGCCCACCAGGCTCCTGTGTCCTTGGATTCTCCAGGCAAGCATCCAGGAGTGGCTTGCCATTTCCTACTCCAGGGGATCTTCCTGACCCAGGGATGGGACCCAGGTCTCCTGCACTGGCAGATGGATTCTTTACCACTGAGCCACTAGGGAAGCCCCACCTCTCTTACTAAATGCAGTTTAAAATGCCGGGCAGGCTATATGTGAGACAGCAAAAGGGACACAGATGTGAAAAACAATCTTTTGGACTCTGTGGGAGAAGGCGAGGGTGGGATGATTTCCTAGAATAGCATTGAAACGTGTATATTATCTGAAACAGATCGCCAATCCAGCTTCGATGCATTAGACAGGGTGCTCAGGGCTGGTGCACTGGGATGACCCTGAGGGATAGGATGGGGAGGGAGGTGGGAGGGGGGTTCAGGATGTGGGACACATGTACACCCATGGCCGATTCATATCAACGTATGGCAAAAACCACTACAATATTGTAAAGTAATTAGCTTCCAATTAAAATAAATTAATTAAAAAGAATGCTGGGCAGGGCCTTCCCTGATGGTCCAGTGGGTAAGACTTCGCCCTCCCAGTGCAGGAGGCCCAGGTTCGAGGCTTCTATTCACAGCTTTTTCAAAGCATTCTGAGCTTTTGGTACACTTCCCAAGTCTAGGTCAGTCCACTGCCACTTCCATACTTCAGAGTGCTGTTACCGCTGCACTCGACCCAATACTCAAATCCCTACACGTGCTAATTTAGCAGTTTAAAACAAGAAGTATTTATCATCTCAAAGGTTCTGGCATCAGGAATCCAGAACTGCTCCAGCTGGGTGGTTCTGCTTCAGTCACTGCTGAAGCTGCAGCCAAGCTACTGGCCAAGGTTCCAGTCATCTTAAGGCTCTACTGGGGCCAGTAAGTCAGTTTCCATGATCACTCATGGGATTGCTGGCTGGCCTCTGTTCTTCACTGGCTGTTGGCTGGAACTTCAGTTTCCTGCCATGTGGGCCTCTCTATAGGGCTGTTGAAAACATAATAGTTGACTTCCCCCAGAGTGAGTGATCCAAACAACAGAGAGAATACACACCCATGATGGAAGCTGTGGTCTTTTAAATTTTTTTATGGACATGATGTACCATCTGCTATGTTTTATTGGTCACGTAGAATAACTCTGATAGAGTGCAGAAGAAAGCTTTACAAAAGTATGAATAAACAGAAGGCAAGGAACAGTGGGAGCTTTTTTGGTGGCTGGTTGCAACATTTCGATTTTATTCAATCAAGATACTTTTCTAATTTCCTTTTGGACTTTATCTTTGACTCATGGGTTATTTGGAAGTCTTGTGTTTTATTTCAAGTATTGGGGTGTTTCCCAGATCTCTTTCTGTTGTTATTTATATTTTCATTCTTTAATAGTCACAAAATATGTTTTTTATGATTTAAATTCTTTTAAATTTGTTGAGGTTTGTTTTATGGCCCAGAAGATGATGTATCTTGGTGAATGTTTTTGCGGAGTTGAAAAGAATGTTTACTCTGCTGGTAAAGTGCTATAAAAATGTCAATCAGAACAGCTAGTTAATAGTGTTCCGGATTTCTGTATTCTTACTTTTTCTTTCTGTCTACTTGTTTCATTGATTACTGAGAGAGAAGCTTTGAATCCTCTAACTGTATAATGGATTTGTCTTTTTTATTTTAGGTCTATTTTTAGCTCATGTTTTTGAAGCTCTGTTGCTAGAGGTACACATACATATTTATGATTGCTAAGTCTTCTTGCTGAAATGAACAACCTTTTATCATTAGGTAATGTTCCTCTTCGTCCCTGGTAACAATCCTTCTTTTGAAGTCTACTTTTAAATATCGTTATTTATTTATTTATTATTTTTGGCTGTGCTGGGTTTTAGTTGCTGCAAGTGGGCTTTTTCTAGTTGCAGTGTGCAGGCTTCTCACTGCAGTGGTTTCTCTTGCTTCGGAGCACAGGCTGTAGGCGCGTGGGCTTCCGTAGTTGCAACACGTGGCTCAGTAGTTGTGGCACATGGACTAAGGTGCTCTGCAGCATGTGGAATCTTCCAGATCAGGGATTGACACTTAGTGTCCCCTGCATTAGCAGGTGGATTCCTACCCACTGCACCACCAGCGAAGTCCTATCCACTGATACTTAATATTTTTTGGATTCTGTGCATTTCTTGGCTCTGTGGTCCTTTCATTATTTTTGGAAAATTATTGACCATTATTTCTACTAATAGTGTGTGTGTGTGTTTATCTCTATCTCAGATTCAAATTATGCAGATGTTAGCTTTGGATCTTCTAGGCTTTTAAAAATATTTCTCTGCCTGCACCAGTCTTACTTGTGGATCTTGGATCTTCGTTGTGGCATGCGGGATCTTTAGTTGCAGCAAGTAGGATCTAGTTCCCAGACCAGGGACTGAATCCAGGCCCTCTACATTGGAAGTGCAGAGTCTTAGCCACTGGACCACCTGGGAGGTCCCTGTTTTGGGTTTCCTTGTTTTGTTTCACTTTTTTCTGTTTCCATTTGGGTAGTCTCTCTTGACCTATCGTAAAGTTTACTGATTCTTTCCTCAGCTGTGTTGAGTTTACTGATAAGGCCACCAAGGCTTTCTTCGTCTCTGTTACATGTTTTAAAAATTTCTAGACTTTTCCATATGACTCTTTTTTATAGTCCTCTTCTCTCTGCTAACAGTCCCTTTCTGTTTTTTGTAGGCTGTCCATATTTTTCAACACAGTCTTTCACATACTGTTATAGTTGTTTTAAATGTTCTGGCAGATAACTCCAGAGAGTAATCTAAGTCTGGAGACTGGTTCTGTTGATTGCTTTGTCTCTTGACAAATAGGGTTTTTTTTTTTTTTTTTTTGGTTGTTATGTTGCTTTTTATGCGTGTGTTGTAACTTTTTAAATTTCTGGCCATAATGTGTAGAACAGTAGAGACTGAGCTCAGTATTATTTTTGCTTGGAAATCTTTATATCTCTTCTTCTTAGGCTGTTAGTGTAGAGAATTGAGTCAATCTTGTCAGGAGTTGAACAAAATTTGGTTTTGGTTTGTTTTGTTTTGTTTCTGTGATTACTTTTAGTGTCTGTAACTCCCACGGATTCTATCCTCTCATAGCCACACCGGGCCTTTAGCAATAAAACTTGTGGTTGAACTCTTCTTACCTGTTTGCATGGAGACATTGCCTTTCTCCAACTTCATAGGTGTGCCAATGCCTATATCCTACTTCTTGGAGGCGACTGCCCTTCTTTGGAATTCAGGTTAATCAGTTGCTTGGCAACCTCAGCTCACTGATGGGGTCAACAAAACTAACAATTGTACAAATTACCTAACAATTAAAAAAATTGTTTTTAGTGTGGTAGGATGCTCCTCCCAGCTTTCAGCATCCTAGATGGAAGCCAGAAGTCTAAGCCATCTACTCTCTCACTGCTCCTTTCAACTCCTGCTGTCCACCCTTAGGTTTGCTGCCTGGGCCTTCCTCTCAACTGACACTTTTCCAGCTTCAGTTCAGTTCAGTCGCTCAGTTGTGTCTGACTCTCTGTGACCCCATGAACCGCAGCATGCCAGGCCTCCCTGTCCATCAACTCCCGGAGTTTACTCAAACTCATGTCCGTTGAGCCGGTGATGCCGTCCAACCATCTCATCCTCTGTCGTCCCCTTCTCCTCCCACCTGCAATCTTTCCCAGCATCAAGGTCTTTTCAAATGACTCAGTTCTTCACATCAGGTAGCCAAAGTATTGGAGTATCAGCTTCAGCATCAGTCCTTCCAATGAACACCTAGGCCTGATCTCCTTTAGGATGGACTGGTTGGATCTCCTTGCAGTCCAAGGGACTCTCAAGAGTCTTCTCCAACACCACAGTTCAAAAGCATCAATTCTTCAGTGCTCAGCTTTCTTTATAGTCCAACTCTCACATCCAAACATCACTACTGGAAAAACTATAGCTTTGACTAGTCAGACCTGATGGACCTTTGTTGGCAAAGACCCTTCCAGCTTAGCTCCTGAATTATTTCTAACCTGGATGTCCCCACCCCCCTTTTATGTGGCAAGTACCTGACAAAGAGAAATGACAGAGAGGTTCCTGATCTGTTACCATGCTGGGGACAGCTCAAAATAATCTGTGCATTCCTGTTCCCAAGTATAGGCCTGTAAAGGGGGAGCTGAGCTCTTAGCCACTGTACTTTGGACTTGGCCTCATCCCTCTGTGCTCGAAACTGGGACCAAGTATCGACTCCATCCATTAATGAGGAATAAGAATGAAACTGACCAAAATATTTCTTGGAAGAGGAAAACTGCAACAGGATAAAAGGGGAACAGACTGGGAGTTGTGGTTTTGCTTCCCTGGTGGCTCAGAGGCGTCTGCCTCTAATGTGGGAGACCTGGGTTCAATCCCTGGGTCAGGAAGATCCTCTGGAGAAGGAAATGGCAAACCACTCCAGTATTCTTGCCTGGAGAATCCCATGGATGGAGGAGCCTGGTGGTCTACAGTCCATGGGGTCGCAAAGAGTTGGACACGACTGAGCGACTTAACTTTCAACTAACTTTCATGGAGCCCTGTGCTGTGCTGTGCTGTGCTGAGTCATGTCCAACTCGTTGTGACCCCTTGGACTGTAGCCCACCAGGCTCCTCTGTCCATGGGATTTCCCAGGCGAGGATACTGGAGCAGGTGACCATTTCCTGTTCCACGGGATCTTCCCCCAGGGATTTAGAACTCATGTCTCTTGGGTCTCCTTCACTGCAAACGTATTCTTTACTGCTGAGCCACGCTGGCTTTAAATTCCTGCTCCGTCACTCAGTTGGACAAGTCCCTTCACCTTTCTATGTCTCAGTTTCTGTACTTGTAAAATGGATGTGAAAACAGCATTTACCTCACAGGAATATTTCGAGGATTAAAAGAGTTAATACATGCAAAGCACTTAGAACAGTGACAGGCACATAATAAGCTCTATAGAAGATTACAGCGTACTTCCTATAATTTTAGAAATCTGTGGAAGAAAGCAGTTGCCTCTGTTTCTCAGGAGCAATTACAATCTAAACGGCTAATGTTTACTGAGCATCTCCAGAGTGCCCGAGCCCTGCACTTAGCATTTTTTATGAATTATCTCACAGGAGGTAGGGATTAATTATTCCTACCTAACAGGCAAAGAAAGCAAGGATCAGAGAAATTGTTTACACAGCTGGCTAGACACGAGCAGGCCTGTGCTCCTAACTACTGCACTTGTTGCTGGCCACAAACTAGTTTCCTTGCTTGTAAAATAATGGGAAAGTTGCCTGCTGTACTTATTTCCCAGGATGGTTTGGATATCTCAGTACAATAGGAGAGGCGGAACTTTAGGTATTTGTACAGAGTGCTGGTCCCCTGACAGAGAAGCCTGAATGGGTCACACAACTCTTCACAACCCCCGCCACCCCCACCGCCCGCTCCTGCCTCGTATATGCCCTTCCCCCTCTTCTCTGCCTGTTGAACTCATTTAAGACTTAGCTCAGATACCAGCACTTGCATTTCGTTCTCACAAAGGAGGGATTTAAGCTTAGATATCAGCACCGGGATTTCATTCTAACAAAGGGTGGCACAGCAGACCTGTGTGTTTCTTAAACATTTTTTTATTTTAAATTGAAGGATAATTGCTTTACAATATTGTGTTGGTTTCCGTCAAACACTTTAACATGAATCAGCCATAGGTATACATATGTCCCCTCCCGCTTGACTCCCCCCTCCCACCTCCCTCCCCATTCCACCCCTCTCAGACCTGCGTGTTGAAATGACCATGTGGGTCATTGGTTAGCGCTCCGGACTCTACAGTGATGACTGACTGCTGTGGGGGACGGAGCATAGCAGGGCCAGAGTACCAGAAAACCAGAGAGAATGGAGCCGAGCGAGGGTCGGTGGTGGAAACGGAGACGAACGGTGGATTGCAAAGATTATTTGGGAGAGAGAATCGACAGTTAATGGAGATGTATTTTAATGTGGGCAGCGAAGGACAGGGAGAAGGCAGGGATGACTCCTAGTTTCTGGTTTGCTCGTGGATATTTGTTGAATGAAGGATCGAGTAACCCCACAGCAGAAGCATCTCTGACCGACGCCCCCCGGCCCCGAACCAGGAGGTTTCTGGATCTACATGCGGGCGCCGGGTGGAAGGGAGGAGGAGAATGAGAATGAACACAGAGCTTCGGTCCAGGAGGAGCTTCTGGCCCTGGTCTGAGCCAGGAGGCACCGCGAGAGGGGCAAGCCTTTCCCCTCTGGGCCCACGGTTTCCGCCTCACTCCTCCACCCGCGCCGGCCGGGACGCGCAGCGCCCCTCTCGGCACTCTGGAGGACTTGGCTCCCCGCCGGCGTCTGGGGGCGCGGCGCAGCGGCCCACCCCTCCACCCCCGACCCGCCCTGTCCCGGCGCCCACCCCGCCCAGTGCTCTGGAAAGCTGGGCGGCGGCTCTGATCGTCCCGGAGCCAGGAACCGTGGGCTGCAGGGGTGAGTCCCGGGGCAGGGAGCCCCCGCCGCTGTGCACCTGCCTTGAAGCGCGGCCGCGGTTCCCCAGACCCTCTTCCCGCGCGAGCGCCTTCTCGAGGGGTGCGCGCCTCAAAGTGCGGAGCGTGGCCGAGGGTGCCGGCGCGCGGAGGTTGCGTCGGGGACTCCTGGGGGAGTCGGAGAGCAGGGGGTGTAGGGGGCCGTGTCCCCGCGGGCCGGCGGGGCGCAGCAAGTGTCCGGGATCGCGCGAAGCCGGGCGGAGCATCCAGGGGGCCCGGCGGGTGGTGGGGCGGCGGGACGCGTGCCGGGAACTTTGTGCCCGCCCTGGAACTACGAGCGCCCGCGCCAGCGGGGGTTCCCGGCGGCCGCCCGGCGCCCGGCACGGAGCGCGTGTGCCCGCCGCCGCCCTTCCCCCACTTCCGCCCGCCGCAGCTTCCTCGTTCCCGGCTCCCGGGGCCCGTCCGTCCCGGGGGAGACCCGGCGGCACAGCCCCACCCCGGCCGGCGCGGCCCGCTCCCACGCCCCCGCCGCCGCCGCCGCCGCGCCGGAGCGGACAGCCTGAGTCAGCGGGGGCGCCGGGCGCGGCAGGTAGGGGCTCCGCGGGGTGGGCTCAGGTGCCGCGAGAGGCCGGGGGGCCGGGTGGGGGGCGAGGCGAGCGCGAGTGCAGCCCCCGGGGGTCCTCCGTCTTCCCCGCTTGCTCCAGGGTCGCGGCGTGTCCCCTTTTAGGGAATTCTTTCGCTCGCACTGACTCCACTGCGGGTGGGGCGGGACCGAGAGGGAGCTCTCTGCACCACGGGCCGGGCCCTTGGCCGCCTCCGACCCCCCACCCCCCGCCCCCGCCAAACCTTTTCAGCTCCCTCCACCCCTCTTCCCTGCACCTTCAGTTACGTAAACAACCCCTTCCCGTCTCCTGCGCTTAGCTCCGCTGCGCCCCGGGCGGGCAGCCCCCGCCAGTCTCCGGAGATTGAGGGGGCGAGGGGGAAACAGAGGGGGCGTCCCGGAGCCCGTGGTCCCCTCCAGCTCCCGTCTTGCTCGCCCTTCCCCGCCCCCCACACCCCCGCCGGAGCAGACAGCCCCAGGGGCCCTGGGTATTTTTAGCGTTGTGACCTGGGCGGCAGCACTAAGAGCCTTTCCCAGGAATCAGCGTCAGCGTCTCCCTCCTCCGCTGCCAGCTCTGGCCACATGGTCTCCCCGCACTTCCTTGGCCCTGCCTGGCCCCTCTGGGGGTTTGGATCGCTCGTGGCCCACCCTCAGCGCCCGGTGGACTGGCCAGGGTCTCGGATATACAGAGTCCAGATGAGGCGGGGAAGGCAATCTGCGGAGGATGACGATCTGGTCCTCCAGCTAGATACTGCCTTGCCTCCGGTGATGGGCTCAGGAAGGGATGTGGAGCGAATCGGACTGAAGGGGGTTCTGGAAAGCTCTCAGCACGGGGGGCCAGAGGGCCTGGGCTGAATCGCACCCCTCCAGTTGCTACTCGCTGACTAGTGGGGAGATCGGCCAGTGAGATGTGTCAGAGGAGAGGAGCTCAAATAAAGAGCTGTGGGAGGCAGAGAAGAGATGATGTCCTCTAAATAGCTTGGGGACCGCAGCCTTCCGATTTTACAGAACACCCTCAGGAGCTGTGCCTTGTGTTTAGAGGCAGGTGGGAGGACGATGCCGTTTTCAGATGCGGAGACTGAGGCTAGAAAGATGTCTTCCTTAGGGACAGAGCCAAGTCTAGAAGTCAAGTCTGTGACTTAAGAGCAGGGTTTGGAGGGAATGCCGGTGATAGTGTGTGTGTGTGTAGAGAGAGAGTAGGAGGGGGGTGCTTTAGCTTTTGTCTGGGTTTTACAGGATGGTAGGGGGACCGGAGGTGCAGCACTGGAGGAAGGGAGCTTCATCTCTGAGATCTCTATTCTGTCCTCTTCCCCTGCCTTTGGAGGAGAGGCTGGGTCCATTAAGTGGAAAAAACGCCTCCCCCATTTGAGCTGAGCCAGCCCCTCCAACCCCTCTCCGAAGGGCATGATCCTGAGACGTGGCCATTGGCTGTGTTCGCTGAATACAGAGGAGCCTCTCTTGCTGTGCCTGGAACTAACATCCCCTTTGTGGAGCTAGGGTCAGCCCTGCCTCTGCGTGAGACTTGAACTTTGTGGTAGTGGACTTTGTTTCAGGGAAGGGAAAGAGGGAGTCAAGTCCAGGAGTGTCCAGGCTGCAGCCAGAGGCCCCACTGCTGGGATCCGGGCTGCAGGGGGGCTCCCCAAGCCCAGGCCCCCAACCGAGTCCTCTCTCTGATTCACAGCTCTCCTTGCTATTCCAGGAGCTGACATGGACCCAAATCCTCGGGCAGCCTTGGAGCGCCAGCAGCTCCGGCTTCGGGAGCGGCAGAAATTCTTCGAGGACATTTTACAGCCTGAGACGGAGTTTGTCTTCCCCCTGTCCCACCTGCATCTTGAGTCGCACAGACGTGAGTTCTGAGTCCTCGGAAGAGGGACTGGGGTAGGGCAGGGAGAAAGTCCCATAGTCCTGGACCTTGGTCCCTCCCTGCTGGTTTTCTTGGTCCTTTAAACTTCTATCTCCTGACCTGACAGATGTCTCTGACCATCTGATCAGTGCTGGCCTGGCTCCTCCCGACTTGCCCCCTTCTTGATATGCAGCCCCCATAGGTAGTATCTCATCCATGGAGGTGAATGTGGATACACTTGAGCAAGTGGAGCTTATCGACCTGGGGGATCAAGATGGAGCGGACGTGTTCTTGCCTTGCGAAGACCCTCCACCAACCCCCCAGACGTCTGGTATGCCCCTCTGCTTTGGGCCCATGGGCACTGGTCGGTCAGAGCTGGATGTCAAAGCTGGACTGGGGAAGTCTGCACGGAGGGGCTGGGCGTGGGCTTTTCCACCCACGAAGCACTTGCTTGTCCTGATTTTAGGGAAGTTGACCTTGGGGGAAGCTGGGTTACAGAGTCCTAATCCAAATCTCTCAGAAGGCCCAACTACCTTAGTCTTCATCAATTTTTCATTTGTGAAATCAGTGTAATTAGTTAACATAATAATGTAAAAATATGATTTTTAGATTAGACAACTGAAGCAGTTTTAGTCATCTTAATATTTATTTAGCACTTTATTAGGTTTCTAATACTATGCTAAATAATATTACATGTATTATCTCAATCTTTACTATGTCCTATTAGGGCAGGAGGGGTTATTCCCATCTTATAAAGAAAGACATTAGAGAGACTTCCCTGGTGATCCAGTGGTTAAGATTCTGTGTGTTCCACTGCAGGGGAAATGGGTTCGAACCCTGGTTGGGGAACTAAGATCTCACATGTCATGCTATATATATATATATATATATAGTAGTCACAGAGCCAGAAAGTGGAAAAGCTGGATTCAAACCCTAGCTGTCTTGACTCCAAAGCCCACATGCTTAACCTATAAGATATTAATGGATACTATCTTACTTAAAAGTGCTGCTATTATTGATGGCCTATTATGTGCCAGACATTTTATAAACATTCTCAGATTTTGTCTTGAGAACCCCTCTGGAATGTCGGCGCCCCCTTTTTACAGAGGAGGAGCAGAGTCCTTTAGAGGGGAAGTGACTTGCCCAAAGCTTCTCAGTAGCAAGGAAGTGAAGTGACGTAGCTAGAACTTGAACTTGCAAATTGATTGATTGGACTTTAGAGCTTAGTGAAGTGAGGGAAACTGGGAGCCAGGAGACTGGCGGGGTGACTGGCCAAGTTCCTGGGCATCAGTGTGTCCCAGCCACATCCTCGTCTCTGAGAGTCCACTGAACCCCTGTTTGTGGCCATGACCGGCTCTTCTCTCTGGGCAGGGGTGGACGACCGTCCCGAGGAGCCGAGCCTGCCAGTGCCCACGCCAGACAGGACGACGTCTCGTACTTCCTCCTCGTCCTCAGACTCCTCCACCAACCCGCACAGCGCTGATGCCAGTGACGGCGGAGCAGACACTCCCCTGGCACAGTCTGATGAAGAGGAGGATGGAGGCCACGATGGCGTGGCAGACCCCGGAGCCTGCAGCTAGCAGTGGGCCCCCACCTACAGACTGTGTGAGCTGCCTCGTCTCCACTGGAGACCCCAGGCCCGGCCAGAGCCCTTCGGAGAAGACCAGACTCTTTAGTGCAGTAGGCACCAGGGGGAGGAAAGGAGGGTGGGCTGGTGTGCCTTCCTGGGAATTAACCCGCTCCTGCTTTACTGCTAACCTTCCCCTGCTGCACCCTTCCGCTGTCTGTTAGAATATTTGGAATTAGCTGGGCATTTGGAATATAGTTTTGAACAAGATGGGCGCCCTGCCTTCAGGAGGGAGAAAAAAATGAAGAAAATACCGTGGTTTTGGCTTACTGCTGAAGTAGGGCCCACGAGTGAGGAGATGGAAGATGAGCTAGGACGAGACGCCACTGCTTTTCTTAGTGCTCTTCCCTCCTCCAGACTTCCCGAGTCTCCTAAACCAGTGTCTCTAGGCAGCCGTGAACTCCTTAACCCTCCCAGGGAGATGGTCCTGCAGCCATCCTGCTTCCTTCCGTCCTTTTTGGAACAGGGCACGGCGTGAATAATAAACAGATAACAACATACCAACCATTCCCATTCATCTTTCACATCGGACAGATACCAAACCCAATATATTTCTTTAGCTCTCTGGTGGTGGTGTAGTCGCTAAGTCTTGTCTGACTCTTTGAGATCCCATGGACTGTAGCCCACCAGGCTCCCCTGTCCATGGGACTTTCCAGGCCAGAATACAGGAGTGGGTTGCCATTCCCTTCTCCAGTGGACCTTCCCGACCCAGGGATTGAACCAGGTACCCTGCATTGGCAGGCAGATTCTTTACCGACTGAGCCGCCAGGGAAGCCCATATTCCCATCATTCACTTGCTCTGTTTATTCTAGAAGGAGTTGTTTGGAATTAGCTGGACATTAGGAATACAGTTTTGAACACGACAGGCTTCCTGCCTTTGGGCAGGAGAAAATCAAGAAAATACCACAGTTCTGAGCGTAATGAGTAGCATGATGAGGAGCTCTTCTGTTACCAGAAAAGAGGGACATCTTAATCTAGCTCATGTGGTCACTGGAGAGCTGGTTTTCAGGCTGGGATCCAAAGGATAAGAAGGAGTTAGCTGGTGGGGGTGTGTGTGGTGCAGGGGGCGCTGTACTCCAGGCAGAAAGAGCAGCTTGGAAGAACTTTAAATGGAGAGAAATAGTCTTGAGGAACTGAAAACCATTCAGCATAGCTGAATTGTTGAATCTGAGCAGGAGATTAGGGAGGATTAAGATCGACAAAGATCAGATGAGGAAATACTTGAAAGCCTGTATCAAGCTTCAGTTTAATTGCTAGTAAAATATCAGTGACTTAAGATATAAATTTTGTTTCCTCACATAAAAGAAGTCCAAAGTTCTACAGTTATTGGACACCAAGGTCCTTTTTGGCTCTTTTTACTCAGCCATCTAAGGCACATGGTTGGAATTCTCATTAATACCTCATGTCTAGAATGGCTGTTGAGTCTCCGGTTCTTGAAACTGGTAGAGAGCAGGAGAAGAAATTAGGGATGGGCAAAAGAGGCATGGGTCGCTGTCTGTTCCCACTTTGAGAACCTTTTTTGGAAGTTCTAACCAGTAGCGTCCATTTTCATCTCATTGGCAGAACTTGGTAACATGAGTAATATTTCATTTACAGGCATTTTATAGGGACACAGCATTATCTAGAAGAAAGGAAACGGACATCTTATTATCTTTCCCGGCCTTTGGAAAGATAATAACCTTTTAAGTTTTAATTACCAATGTGTCTGATTTCTGTACTTCCTGTCAAACCTCTCAGAAGCCCCCTTTAGTAGGGCCCCCTGCTGTCTTGATAAAATCAGGGTTGTGTTACTAAGAAACAAGAGGACCAAAGTCATTGGGTAGATAACTAGTAGTTTACACATTACAAATTTGAACTTTACTGGGAGTAATGAAGGATTACAAGTGATTGACATTTCTTGTTAAAAAGATAATTCTGGCTGCAGTGTAGAAAACATACTGGAAGAGGGCGTGCTCCAGACAGACAGACATAACACAATAATCCATGCAAGAGATAACAGTGGCCCAAAAGACAGTGGTGGTGATTAGTTTAACTGGGTTGAGGCTGAGTATAAACAAATGACATTCATTCAGTAAGTATTAAATGTCAGCGTTTAACATGTGTAAGACACAGAGTTTGGTCTTGGGGGTGTGGTAGTAGCACACACACACACACACACACACACACACACACACACAAGACCCAGTCTTGCTCTTAGGGAGTTCAGGCTCTCCTGGGGCCCAGATGTAAAACTGCAACTAGGACTTGAGGAAGGAGTTAATATCCTATTAAGAAAGGTCACGAGGTGTTTGCCTGGAGGAAGTGGTTCTGAGCTGAGATCTGAAGGCGGAGTAGGAGTAGCTTAGGGGAAGAATGGCTGGAAGGACTCCTTGTAGAGATGTACTGATTGGAGGGGACCAGAGTGGATGTCTGGAAACCAGGAGATGGTTGCAACCATCCAGATAAAAATGGGATGGGGTGGAGGTGGGGGATGTAGAAAAGTGGAAGGAATGAAGAGATGTTGGGGAGGCAAAATTCAAAATATTTATAGATAGGTGGGTGTGAGAGAAGACTGGCTGAAGGGCGTCACTGTTGCTTCTTCCTTGTGCAGCAGGATGATTCGGAGGGTTCTTCATCCACATGGAGGATTTAGGAGAGGGCCAGATTTGGGAAGTTGGTCATAAATTGGGTTTTGGACGTGTTGAGTTTGAGGTGCTTTGGAGACCAGGAGGACATTTTGAGTAAGCATTTGGACCCATGAGTGTGGGATTTAGAAGAAACGGTTAGATGGGAAGATCAATACATGAGTTATCAGTGTATAGGTGATGAGCATGCCATGGGTGCCAGTGAGCTTGCCCAGGGAAAGTTGGAATGAAAGGAGGGTTATAGGACCTAGCCTTAAGGAACATTATGTCATTTTTCATATTAGGAAAAATAAATCATCCCACCTCCCTTCGTACATCAGACCATCCATGGGATCAGTGACCTTCAGCCTAAATCTCAAAGCTCTCTGTGCAGTTCAGGCTGAGTGACAGGGCTGCAGGCTTCCCAATAGCTCCATTTTGCTTCCATCCCTGCAGGGGGCCATTGTAAGTGACAGTTCTTAAGTGCTTTTCCTAGCACTGCTGAAAAACTGGTGGGAGTTCTGTGCGTCTTTTGTCTAAAAGTCTGTGTCCAAGTTGAGATCATCCACTAAGCTGGGCCAGGGCCCAGCCTCATGTTAAATTTTGTGGCTTTTCTGTTTCACCAATGACTTCACTGTGCACAGAAGACACGGTCTTCTCAACCTCCTGACTTCAGCGGCTGAGCCTTCTCCTGGGCTGTATCCCATGATATCTGCAGCTCAGCTCTGCAGGGTTTCTCAGTTCTTGGGATCCCCCCACTCCCCATCCAGAGTGAATGGTGGGAAGCTAGCCTGGCCTGTTTGCTGTCAACATGTCAACAACTCTGGGCATACAGTGCTAATGGGGGAAGAGAGCTTGGCTGGGGAGAGAGATCTACAGCACTCTGGAGAGGTGGAATTGTTTGTGAGCCTACGGGGAGCCTTCAGTTCAGCTGCTATGAGCCCCAGCCCTGCCTGGGAAAATCTAGGGTCAGTTGAGACCCCAGGACCACTTCCTGTTTGGACAATGATCTCTTCTTCTGCCAAACCACAGGGCCTTGGCTGGCCCTCAGAGCCAGCATCTCCGGCCGACTGTTTTTTTGAGGCCACAGAGGGCCTTTGGAGATGGAGGTGATGACTTGGTGCCAACTCCGAGGCAAGCAGCCCAGCTTTCAGCCTCTAAACCACAGTGTGGCATCTTCTGTCTGTGGCACAGGCTTGTCATAGACCCTGAAGCAGAGGGAAGAAGACAGCCTCCTCCTATAGAATCCTGTGCTGTGGAGGGGCCACATCTCAGTGGAAGATTCCCTGGGCGGTGCACACTGCAGCTGTCCCCGGGAGTGCACAAGACTTGATAACTGTGAACAGCACAGCAACGTGGAATGATGTTATGATGTTGTCAAGTTTGTTTGTTCATCTGGACATTACTGAGCCCCCACTCTGTGCTAGCTTCCTTGCTTAGGCAACAGAAATACTAATGTGGCCAAGAGTTCTTCCAGGAAGGGACAGTGTCACAGATAATAGAAATATAAAATGGGCTGTAGCACCAGAGAGGGAGAAGGTAAAGTCTTCTCTGGGGGTGGCTGGATCTTGAGTGATGGGGACAGGCAATTTCAAAAGAAAACAAAGCATAGAAGTACAAAGTAATCATCATCATAATTGGAACTACCTTAACATTTTCTTTGAAGTTGGTAGTGTGGACTCGAGTTCTGACTCATTGTGATCGTAGGCAGTTATCTCGGTTTATGTACCTCAGTTTACTCATCTTCAAGATGGAGATAATAGTACCTTCTTCATAGAGTGGGCTTCCCTGGTGGCTCAGCGGTAGAGAATCTGCCTACAATGCAGGAACTGCAGGAGGTGCAGGTTCAATCCCTGGGTCAGGAAGATCCCCTGGAGGAGGGCATGGCAACCCACTCCAGTGTTTTTGCCTGGAGAATCCCATGGACAGAGGAGCCTGGCCATAGGCTGTCCATAGGGTTGCAAAGAGTCAGACATGACTGAAGCGACTTAGCATGCACGCACAGGTATGTACCTCATAGAGTATTTTTGAGTAAAGGTTTGCAGAAGTTACTAAGCACTTATTCCATTCCAGATTCTACATGCACCTAAGTTCTGATCCTTACAATAACCCTGAAAGTAGGTTCATCCATTCACAGAGCAGGAAAAGTGGCACTCAGATGGCTCATGCTCATATGGACTAAAGGCTGGGGTGGGGATTTGAACCCACATCTGTCTCACATCTAAGCTCAAAGCCTTCTGTTCCATGTCTAGTGGGGCAGGAGCACTGGATGTAGGTAGAATGAGGGTATACTGAGATAAAGACATCTTTTTGACTCTTCCTCTCTGGTTGCTCAAGGGTATATCTAGACCTGGCAGACACCAAATTTGGCTCTTCAGAGCCAAAATGGTTGTGAGTTTTACCAAGAGACTACAAAGCCCATCATGAATGTGCACCTGATTAGGCAGGTGGAAAAACCAAAGAAAGAATTGTTTGGAGCTCCTCCAACTCAAGCCAGCACAGAAGGGGAGAGGTAGAAAAAGATTTTAACAGATCCTTTGCAAAAGAAAATATACAAATGACCAACAAATACATGAAAAGATGTTCAACATCACTAGGTACTAAGGAAATGCAAAGTAAAACCACAGTGAGATACCACTACATACACACCTGCAGGGTAAAAACTAAAAAGACCCCCAAGTTAAATGTTCACTGGGATGTGGAGCAATAGGAATTCTCATACGTTGCTGATACAAGTATGAAATAATACCTTCTGGAGAAAGATCTAGCAGTTTCTTGTAAAATTAAACATATGTTCTCTTTCACCATTTGTAAATATTTATCCAAAAGAAATGTTAAGCATATTCCTACGAAATAACTTGTATAGCAGCCTAGCTCATAAGAACTAAAAACTTGAAAGAGCTCAGGTGTACATGGACAGAACAGATAAACTATGGTATATTCAGACAATGTATGAATGCTATACAGCAATGAAAGAAACAAACTGCTGATACATGCAAGAACATGAATGGGTCAACAAAACATTATTCCCATGAAAGAAGTCTTTTACAAAAAACTGTACATAGTATATGATGATTTCATTTATATGGAGCTCTAGAACAGATTAATCCATTTTGTGGAGAAAAATCGCAACAGTGGTTGCACCTGGAAGGCAGGGGGCACAGGGGTCGACTAGCAAGGGGCATTAGCCAACTTTCAGGGGTTTTAGGAACATATCTTGATAGGAGTTACACCAGTGTATCCATTTGTTGGATTCATTGGATGTGCACTTCGGAGTTGAATATTCGTGTTTGTAAATTTTACCCCGAAAGAAAAATGTTAACAGGTATTGAACTCTCACTCCAGTACTCTTGCCTGGAAAATCCCATGGACGGAGGAGCCTGGAAGACTGCAGTTCACGGGGTCGCTGAGGGTCGGACACGACTGAGCGACTTCAGTTCACTTCACTTTAATGATGTGCATGCTAAACTATTTAAAGAGAAGTTCCTTATGTCTGAAATCTCTGAAATGCATCAAAACATAAGATGAATTGTGGGAGTTAGACTGATAATGTGATAAGACAATTACAGTAAAATGATAACGGTGGAATCTAGGTGATGGGGAAACAGGTGTTCATTGTGACAGGTATTCATCCTTTCATCTTTGTTGTATGTTTGAAATTTTTCATAATAAACGGGAAGGTTATTTGAGGGTTTTGCGGGGAAGTTTTACACCATACGAGCGGGCTAGGCTTAGGACCGAGCAGAGACAAGAAGCTATTGGAGGCAGGGGCCCGGCTGTGGGACCTCGCAGAAGAAATAACCGTTTCCAGTCTGCTTCTTCCACTATCACGGAGGCACAATGGCAGTGGTGGCTAAGCACTTTATCGTAGGGAAAGGGGTCCACAATCCAGATCCCAATCGGTTGTGCCCTGTCAGCTCCCCTTTACACACACACCGTCCTGAAGGGTCTATCCAGGAGGTCCTTCTGACAGCCGCACCCCAACTTCCGGGACAGCACCGGAAGTCACTTCTCTTCCGCTCTTCCTATTGGAGGCCGGCCTGTCTCAGGGGTGGGGCCACTCGGAGGTGGAAGCCGCCGCAGGCATGGCGGCGGCCGTAAGGATTTTCCTGCTGTTGCTGCTGCTTCTGGGACCGGGCGGCTGGGGCCAGGCGGAGCCCCCACGCGACAGCCTGCGGGAGGAGCTAGTCATCACCCCGCTTCCTTCAGGGGACGTAGCCGCCACATTCCAGTTCCGCACGCGCTGGGATTCGGAGCTGCAGCGGGAAGGAGGTGAGGAGAGGAGACTGACGGGAGAACCCTGTGGCACCTGCTGGGAGTGGGGTGGAGGCCAGCCTTGGGGGCAGGCACTGACCCCACGGTGAGGTTCTGGTCCCGGGGCGTGGGTCCTTGGCGGAAGGTGGGGCAGTTTTTGAGGAATCACATTGTACCAGTGAAGAAACGGGCCCCGGGAGGGCTGACTTCTAGTGCGGTGGTCTCTCCGCAGCTTCATGCTACCACTCTAAACCTTTAGTTAGCACCTTCCGTGGACAGCACTGATAAGGATGCTGTTGACGATTACTGTTTATCCTGGGTGCTGGCATGGTGCTGAGTTGAGTGAACAGTTACAGGAAGGAAAGTGGAGATATATAGAGATAAAGGCACCGGTTCAAGATCACATTACTTAGTCAGTGACTGACTGGTCAGGAATTTAGATTCCTCTGACCCCAGAGCTGGGGTGTATTTATTGTTTCTTTGGGGTGGCTGAGAGCCCTCCCTCCAGGATCATCACTCACCTGCTGTCTCTTCTCCAGTGTCTCACTATAGGCTCTTCCCCAAAGCCTTAGGGCAGTTGATCTCCAAGTATTCTCTCCGGGAACTGCACCTGTCCTTAACCCAAGGCTTCTGGAGGACTCGATACTGGGGGACGCCCTTCTTGCAGGCCCCATCGGGGGCAGAGCTGTGGGCTTGGTTCCAAGAGACCGTCACCGAGTGAGTGCCCACCTTGAGGCCTGTGGCAGGCCATGGCAGGAACGTGGCATGGCAAGTGCTGTCATCCTGCCACTGCCCTTTGGGGGAAGCAGTTCCATGGGGGTAAAGCTGCACTGGAAGTAAGAAGTATTATGGCCTAGTGGCATTCTTGACTTTGCTTAATGTGTTTCCTTCCCCTGATACATCCAGACCTGTGGTCTCATGTATCTACGGAGAGAGATAACAGTTATCTGAAGCCTACTTGGATGTAAGGCACTAGAAAGCTGTGGCAAATGGGACAACCTTTTAAAGACATTCATTCACATAATAATAAAATGCCACAAGGGCCAAATAAAATATATGTGGGCTAGAATTGGCCTGCAAGACATCATATCTCTGTATTCGAGAAATTACTAGTTTTTAGGGGAGGGACGGGTTAGGTCCTGTTAGTGTGCTCAGTCACTCAGTTGTATCAGACTCTTTGTAACCCCATGGACTGTAGCCTGCCAGGCTCCTCTGCCCGGAATTTTCCAGGCAAGAATACTGGAATGGGTTGTTGTTTCCTGCTCCAGAAGATCTTCCTGACTCAGGGGTGGAACCTGCATCTGTTGCATCTCCTGCACTGGCAGGTGGATTCTTTACCATTGCCCCACCTGGGAAGCCCAGATTCTCTTAATCTTACTATGGGAAATCAGCACGTATGTATAATCAAAAAAAATTTAGGGGGACTTCCCTGGTGGTCCAGTGGGTAAGACTTCATCTTCCAATGCAAGGGGTACATGTTCCATCCCTAGTTGGGGAGCTAAGAACCCACATGCCTCATGGTCAAAAAAACCAAAACATAAAACAGAAGCAATACTGTAACAAATTCAATAAAGACTTTAAAAGTGGTCCATATTAAAAAAAAAAAAAAAACCTTAAAAAAAATTTAGGGCCTTACCTGGGAGTGGTGGGGGCTGTGGCAGGCTGGAGAGCTTGGGAGGACAGCTGCCACTCAGCCCCGATGGATTGTTGTCATGTGGGAACAGAGACCTACTGTTGTCAAATACTCTCATTTTCCCCAGAAATCTGGATTTTAATGTGAAAATTGGTAAGCTTAAGTATCAGCAAGTGACTTAAAAATTTAAGAAATGCCTATGTTGTGCACAGCAAATGGAACATGGCTATGGTTTGGGTAGCGTTTTCAGGCTTTGAGTTTGCAGTCTTTATTTGAGCTATAAGGATTGGAGCAGTTGGAAAGCTCTGAACCCAGGACTGTTGGAAAACCCCAGGCTAGCTCTACAGTGGTATCAAATGAAGAGCAAGCCCCTGCACTGGCCAGGGCTTCCTCTCTTGCCTGAACTCTGGCTTCCTTGCCTTTTATCCCAGCTGCTCTGCTGTCACTGTCTCCCCTCATAATTGCCTGTAGTGTGGAGGTGATGTTCAGAAATCTACTTTTATTCTATTACTTTATAAAGAGCAAATCTGTTTGGCTGTTTTTCTAAACGAAAAAAACACCTAATTTAGTTTGATGTTTGTCTGCGGTCCTAGGATGCTTATTTTCCCTTGTTCCATGAGCCTTTGTAGATGTAAGACTTCCCATCCTGAGGGTAGAACCAGGACTCAGCAGGGTATTCACAGGGAAGTAGGTTATTTTGCCCAGCAGAGCCCAACTCAGGGTGGATCAGTGAGCTGATCTCGGCCCCTGGGGTGTGGGGCACTTTGTATAGCATGGGGTGTACGTGGGTGATCCAGCCTTGCTCCCTGTCCTCAGGTTGCTCTCAGCCTAGTCGAGGAGAAAAGATGCTTAGGACAAGGTACTGTTGACACCCAACCATTTTCCAGAAGGCCCCTGGTGAGAGGCAGGGACGGTCAGAATGGCAGCAGTGCGACAGGAAGCTGTGGTTGGGGAGGGCAGGAACGCTGCCTGGAGGAGGGAACACCCTGGAAGGGGAGCATAAGGAGTGAGGTGGCACTGCGAGGTGTGAAGAGGAGCCACCTAAGCAGAGGCTGGCGGGGGTGCAGGGATATTCAGAGGAGGGGGAGGAAGAAGGGGCTGATAGGGGAGACCCAGGCCGCAGGCCCAGCGGGGCAGTTGCGGCTCTAGCAGCTGGCCGGCCTCATGGCTTGGCAGCCAGCTGCAGGCTCTGAGTGAGGGGACAGACGCAGCCCTGGGACAGTGAGCGGGTTTGTGTCTCCATCCAGCGTGGATGAGTCCTGGAAGGAGCTCAGTAACGTCCTCTCGGGGATCTTCTGCGCCTCTCTCAACTTCATCGACTCTACCAACACAGTCACGCCCACTGCCTCCTTCAAACCCCTGGGGCTGGCCAATGGTGAGACTGCCCCATGGCCCCGTCCTTCTTCCTGTGCCCTCTCACCCCGGCCTTTGCCTCCTTTCCCTTCTGCTTCCTCCACCGTCTGCGGGGCCAGGTCATCAATCCCCAGGGTGGGCAGGCCCTCCCCCCACCCCTGCCCCCAGGAAGACGTCTCTGCGTTGCTTTCTCCCGAAGGGACGAGGCTGTTCCACACTCCTCCCCCAGCCTAGACTGTGAGAGCGGTGGTGCTGGAGAGTGTGTGCAGGTCCCGAGGAGCAGGGCCCCAAGGCCCTCCCCAGCCAGGCTCCTGTCTCCCTCAGGCACGGACCACTCCTTCCTGCGCTATGCGGTGCTGCCGCGAGAGGTCGTCTGCACCGAGAACCTCACCCCGTGGAAGAAGCTCTTGCCCTGCAGCTCCAAGGTGAGGCCCGAGGGGCCTGAATGCGGGTGGGAGCCCCAGAGAGTGGATGGCGTGGGCTGATGCCCCCTCCCTGCCCGACAGATAACCTCGGCCCCACGCCTAGTCGCGTCACCGTGCAGGACACTGACCCTTCCTCTCACGTTGCCTCCTCCAGGCAGGCCTCTCGGTGCTGCTGAAGGCTGATCGCCTGTTCCACACGAGCTACCACTCCCAGGCAGTGCATATCCGCCCTGTTTGCAGAGTAAGTCTTGGGGGATGGGAGACGGGGGCCATCTCAGGGCTGGGAGAGAAGGTGCAGGTAAAGCACGTCACCCAGTGTCTGTCGAGGGCTGAGCCAGTGGTCAGTGGGAGACGTGATGATGACGATCCAGGGTTTTGGTCACGCACCAAGGAAACCGAGCGGAAATCTTCATCGTGGAGCCTGGTGGTTATGAGCCATAGCCGTGTGGGTACATCTGCTGGCTCAGCCACTTTCTACCTGACTTGACCTTGAGTGGGTCACTCTATCTTCCTGCTTTTCTCATCCGTTAAATGAGAATAATAGTAGTATCAGTTCATCCAGTTGTTGGCAGCGGTTCATCCCACTGATGGGCAGGATGTTGCCGGCACAGGGTTAAGTGCTCAGTACGGAGTGGTAGCAGATTGATGGCGAGGAGATACGGAATAGAGGAGGGATTGCATCCAGGTTGTGGTCCCTGGGGCTGTGAGGTTGGCAGGGAGGTAGGTCGTCACTGCTGCTGTCTGGCCCTTGTAGAATGCACGCTGTACCAGCGTCTCCTGGGAGCTGAGGCAGACCCTTTCTGTTGTATTTGATGCCTTCGTCACTGGACAGGGGAAGAAGGGTAAGCTCCCTTGCTCTGGCATCTCCACCCACCCATCGCCAGCCCCGCCCCATCTGTGTGGAGCAGGCCTAGTCCTGCCCCAGCTCATCCCTGCCCTCTGCTCCCCAGACTGGTCCCTCTTCCGGATGTTCTCCCGAACTCTCACTGAGCCCTGCCCCTTGGCTTCGGAGAGCCGAGTCTATGTGGACATCACCAGCTATGGCCAGGTACTGAGGTCTCCAGCCACACATGTCAGCCCGTTCCCTCCAAGGCCAGCCTGCCCCTCTGCTCGCTTCTCAGCCCTGTCCTTGTGTTCCCAGGACAACGAGACATTGGAGGTGTACCCGCCCCCCCTTGCCACATACCAAGACGTCATCCTGGGCACCCGGAAGACCTATGCCGTCTACGACCTCCTGGATGCAGCTGTGGTCAGCAACTCGCGCAGCCTCAACATCCAGCTGAAGTGGAAGAGGCCCCCAGAGAATGGTGGGTGGAGGGTGGGCCACCACGGCCACCATGGGCTACAGCGATTTCATCTTGTGGGGAAGACTCACAGCCCCATCTCTTCACCAGGAGACAACAGGCTTGTGTTTAGATCCAGATAACTGGAGTCAGACATCCTGGTTTTAACACCACCTCTTCTAAGCTCTATGACCTTGAAGGTTCCTAACTTCATTGTCTCATGCTGAAAACAGGGACAGTAATACCTAACAGGTTAGATGAGATAATTAATGGAAAACATGGAAGTCATTCATGCATTTGTTCATTTAATTAACAAAAATTTTTTTTGAAGACACAAGTACCCTGATTTTGAGAAACATTAACATACAGTAGTTGAAGCAGGCCTCAAACAATTAGTTACAATCATGTTCAGTGTTACCAAGAAAAAGGGTGAAATGTTGTGAGAGCACTTGGTTTGGGTTGGAGCCAGCAGAAAGCTCAGGGCTTGTTAGTACTCAGTAAACAACAGTAATTCTGTTGTCATTGCTGTGAGTTGGGGAAGACAGGGATGGTTCCAGAATGCAGGTTTCCCAGTTCTGGCAAAGCGTCTCCCCGTCCCCTTCTGGCTTTGAGACTCTGAACCTGGCCCAGGGAGTGGATTTGGGGAGTGGCCCCCCCTTTTTGTTTTTCTTTAAAGGAGTGGTTAACTGTTGGCTTTTCTCTGAGCAGAGGCCCCCCCGGTGCCCTTCCTGTACGCCCAGCGGTATGTGAGCGGCTACGGGCTGCAGAGCGGGGAGCTGAGCACGCTGCTGTACAACACCCACCCGTACCGGGCCTTCCCTGTGCTGCTGTTGGACAGCGTGCCCTGGTACCTGCGGCTGTACGTGCACACGCTCACCATCACGTCCAAGGGCAAGGAGAACAAACCAAGTGAGCGCCAGCCCCCAGCCAGCCCCTCCCCCACCCCTCCCCCTCCACGTCCCCCAGCACCTCAGTTCTCAGGATAATTCCAGAAGTACCTTGCAGTCTGCACAGGCGTCAGGAGTAGTTTGAGTGACCTCACCAGTGCCAGATCTGCAAGTGTTTATAAAGTCAAAGTAGTTAAACCACACAGGCCTGGTGACTCTTCGTAGGACATGATCAAGGCAGGAGTTTCCTAATCTTTCTCACTTGCTTCCTTCTCTTTCCTGGAGCTCTGTTTTGTTTCGGATGATTCCTAGACTCTTTTCAGGTGGAGAAAGGAAACGAGTATTGGATACAAAGAAGGTGCTGGAGTAGGTGGTTTTTGCTTCCTTGGGTGGGGTAAAGAGGTGCAGTTTTAAAAGTTTGTTTGTCTTTTCTATTATTTTTGTGAGGAGGAGTTAATATTTACTGAGTGCTTTCTATGAGATGCCAGGCATAGCACAAAAGCGCTTGTTTTCCTTTGGAGTGGAGGGAGACTAAGGAACACAGGAGACTCCTTAGGAAGATGTTACAGCACAACTCCCAACAGTTAGACTTACAATCTTTCCTAAACCTCTTTGTGGTTTCCCATATTTTCTGTCACTATCTGTACCCCCTTGAAAATCTCTACTTCAAACCTCCCACCTGTATATTTCGTGTTTTTTTTTTGTTTTGTTTTTTATTTATTTTTATTTTTGGCTGCGCTGAGTCATCGTTGCTGAGCACAGGCTTTCTTTAGTTGTGGCGAGCGGGGGCTCATCTTGCGGTGCCCGGGCTTTGTGCTGTGGTGGCCTCCCTGGCACAAAGCACAAGCTCTAGGCACGAGGGCTCGATGGTTGTAGCGTGTGGACTTCAGCAGGTGTGGGTCACGGGCTCTCGAGCGCTCAGGCTAGGTAGTTCTGGCGCACCGGCTTAGTTGTTCTGTAGCATGTGGGATCTTCCCAGGCCGGAGACTGAACCTGTGTCCCCTGTATTGCCAGGTGGATTCTTAACCACTGGACCACCAGGGAAGTTCCTGTTTTGTTTTATTTTATCTTAGCTCTGGCAGATTTGAAATACATACCCAAATGGAGCAGAGTAATGAACTCCCGTGTACGCATTACCCAGCCTCAGCAGTCTCCAGCTTCATATCCCGTTTTTTGTTTGTTGTTGATTTTTTTTCTAGTTTCATTGAGATATAATTGACATATAGCACAAGATAAGTTCAAGGTGTTCAGCATGCTCATTCAACTTACATCTATCATGAATTAAGTTTAATGAACATCCATCATCTCATACAGATACAAAATTAAAGAAGTAGTAAAAGATTTTTTCCCTTGTGATGAGAACTCTAAGGATTTACCCTCTTAACAGCTTTCATGTGTAATGTACAACATTAACATGTTTATCATGTTCTACATTACATTTCCAATTCTTGTCTTAGAACTGGAAGATTGTGCCCTTTGACTGCCTTCATCCAATTCCCCTTCCCCCTACCCCGTACCTCTAGTAACAACAAATGTGATCTCTTTTTCTATGACTTTGTTTACTTTTGAAGTATAATTGACCTGTAACACTATGTTAGTTCCTGGTAATAGCAAAGTGATTCAGTGTTTCTATACTTTTCGAAATGATCATTATGATAAGTCTCGTTACCATCTGTCACCATACAAATATAAGCCATAGTTATTGACTGTATTCCCCACACTGTACATTTCGTACCTGTGACTCATTTATTTTGCAACTGAAAGTTTGTTCCTCTTGCCCTCCCTCGTCTATTTCTCTCCTCCTTCTGCCCTTCTCTCCTCGGGCAGTCACCTGTTTATTCTTTGTGTCTATGACTACTTCTGTTTGGTTATGTTTATTCTTTTTTTTTTTTTTAGATTCCCAGTAGAAGTGCTATCATACAGTATTTGTCTTTGACTTATCTCACTTAGCCTAATATTTTCTAGCTCATCCACGTTGTTGCAGATGTCAAAGTTTCCTTCTTTTCTGTAGCTGAGTGATATTCCACGTCTTCTTTACCATTCATCCATCGATGGGCACTTAGGTCGTTTTCTTAGCTATTGTAAACAATGCTTCAGTGAACATTGGGGTACCTATATCTTTTCAAATTAATGTTTTTGTTTTCTTTGAATAAATCCCCAGGAGTGGAATTGCTGGATTGTATGGCAGTTCTGTTTTTCAATTTTGAGGAATCTCCCTACAGGTGTTGATAGTGGCTACACCAGTTTACATTCCCAACACACTGCACAGGGGTTCCCTTTTCTCCGCATACTCACCAGCACTTGTTATTTGTTGTCTTTTTGATGATCCCGAGAGGTGGGAGGTGATACCTTATTGTGGTTTTGATTTGCCTTTTTGTGATGATTATGATGTTGAACTATTTTTTCATCTGCCTGTTGGCCAATCTGTATGTCTTCTCTAGAAAAATGTCTATTCAGGTCCTCTGCCCATTTTTTTAAACAATTCTTTCTTTTTTGACATTGAGTTGTATAAATACTTTGTATATTTTGCATATAAACCCCTTATCGATATCATTTGCAAATACTTTCTCCCTTTCAATAGTCTGTCTTTTCATTTTTCTGGTAGTTTCTTTCACTGTGCAAAAGCTTTTTAGTTTGATGTAACCCCATTTGTTTATTTTTACTGTTGTTTTTCTTGCTTGAGGAGACATATCCAACAAAACATTGCTAGGTCAAAAGGCATACTGCCTATATTTTTTTCTGGAAGTTTCATTATTTCAGGTTTTACATTTAAGTCTTTAATCCGTTTTGAGTTTATTTTTGTATTTGGTATAAGAAAGTAATCTAATTTGATTCTTTTGCATATAGCTGTCTTGTTTTCCCAACACCATTTATTGAAAGGGCTCTCTTTTCCTTATTGTGTATTCTTGTCTCCTTTGACATAGATTAATTACCCATATAAGTGTGGGTTCATTTCTAGGCTGTCTCTTCTATTCCACAGCTTCCCATCATTTTTGTTTCATCTTTCCATTTATTTATTTATTTATTTGGTTTGGTTACTTTTTTTACTGGAGTATCTTAAAACAAATCCTACATATCATATCAATTCACCTTTAAACATCTCTAACAGGTACGGGGCTTAAAAATATGTATAACCTATTGTTATCACTCCTATTTCCCCCAGTGGTCTTGAAAATAACTTTATAATTGATTTGAATTGGGTAAAAATAAGGTGCTCACATTATATTCGCTTGAGATGCTCTTAAGTTTCTCTCTCTCTCTTTTTATATTAATAGACTCACTCTTTAAAGAGCAGTTTTAAGTTTACAGAAAAGTTGAGCAGAAAGTACGGGGTTCCCATATGCACTTCCCTTAACCCTCATTTCCCCTGTTATTCCCGCCTTGATTGCTGTGGTCCTCTTACATCTGTTTTAATCTGTAAAACAGTTCCCAGTGGTTTTTAAAAAATTGATTTGTTGGCAAAACTGGGTCATTTGTTGTTTAGGATGTTCTACATTCTCGTTGGCCCATGTTTAACATGTTCCTCGATCCTCTGTGTATTCTTGAGTATCAGTGGTTAGTTTTAGAAACTTGATTAGGTTTAGGTCTCATATTTTTGGCAAGAAACCTTCCCAGGTGGTTCTCTGGACTCCCTGTTGCATCATGGGAGGCACTGGACGTCTGGTGGCCCAGTTTCCGTGATGTGAAGATGGATTAGGTTGAGCATATCCTGGAACAGCTGCCCTGGAAACACCTTTTCCCTTCCCTGCCCTCCTCCTCCCCGCTGGGGGCCTGCCTGACTTTGTGATCCAGATTCCTCCTCCTCGGCTCCTCAGTCCCAGCCCCAAGGCCTGGACGGGTAGGGACAAGCGGTACAGGTGGGCTGAGCCCTGGAAAGAGCTCTGGGCGCCCTGTCGGCCCCCAGGTTACATCCACTACCAGCCTGCCCAGGACCGGATGCAGCCCCACCTCCTGGAGATGCTGATTCAGCTGCCGGCCAACTCCATCACCAAGGTCTCCATCCAGTTTGAGCGGGCACTGCTTAAGTGGACCGAGTACACCCCGGACCCCAACCACGGCTTCTATGTCAGGTGGGCTCCCCTCACCTGCTGCCCCCACCCTTCTGGCCCACCCTCTCCACCACTCTCCCTGGTGGAGAAGTGTGAGGAACACAGCTCATGGAGTACCTGTCTGCTTCTCTGCAGCCCATCTGTCCTCAGCGCCCTCGTGCCCAGTGTGGTGGCAGCCAAACCCAGGGACTGGGAAGAGAGCCCCCTCTTCAACAGCCTGTAAGTGTGAGCCCTGCCGCTGGCATCTGGGTGGCACCTGCACAGAGGATCAGGCTCCTGCAGGCTGGCCTGGGGCTAGAGGTTGTGCTTGCAAAGTAATGAGTAGATTGGCCCTGTCCTAATTCAAACCCCAGTGGTCTATACTGTTAGTATAGTCTTTATGAAATGATCCTAAAGAGCTGCTAGGAGATCAGAAGGTGAGAAGTGCAGGACGTTTACTCACCAGTTCTCTTACAAATACGGAACTGAGCGCTTATCAGATGCTGGGTACTGCAGAGAGCACCACATGGACAGCACTGGACAAAATGGACTTGCCCCTCCCTGCTCATGGGCACAGTCTAGAGAGGAACTGCTGGGGAGTAATCTGGTAGGTAATCCAGGAAGGCTGCTTGGAGGAGATGACCTGTAGGCCAAGACCAGATGGCTCAGGAAGAGGCAGCCCAGTGAAGGCAGGGTCCCTTTCCTCTCCCTCAACGTAGCTCTCCTTTGATCAGATAATCTGTATTGAGCTTTAAAAGGCTATGAGGCTAAGAAAACTTTGAAAATGCTTCCCACTGACATTGGCCCATGTGGCCAGAGAGCGGGGGTGGGGCTGGGTGGGATGAGATGTGGGGAAGCAGCCAGCCGCCTCACTGCCCGCTCCCGACCCCCAGCTTCCCAGTCTCTGACAGCTCCAGCTACTTTGTGCGGCTCTACACGGAGCCGCTGCTGGTGAGCCTGCCCACGCCGGACTTCAGTATGCCCTACAACGTCGTCTGCCTCACGTGCACTGTGGTGGCCGTGTGCTACGGCTCCTTCTACAACCTCCTCACCCGCACCTTCCAGATCGAGGAGCCCAGGAAGGGCGGCCTGGTCAAGCGGCTCGCCAACCTCATCCGGCGTGCCCGAGGTGTCCCCCCACTCTGAGGCGAGTCCTGCTCACAGCTGGGCTGCAGTTTCTCTTGAGGGGGCGTGGTGGCTGACACTTCCCCCCCACACCCCCGCAAGGCTCTGCCTGCTACTTGCCCTCCCCTGAGGCGGCTTTTGAACCAAACTGTCTCCTGGATTGGGCCACGGCCTAGAGCTGCAATGTTCAGGACAGTAGCCATGAGTCAGATGTGGCTTTTGAATTTAATTTAAATTGAAAATGCATTTCCTTATCCATACTGAGTGCATTTCACGTGCTCAGTAACCAGAGCTGCTTAGTGGCTGCTGTACTGGGCGTCATGGGGACAGATGTTCCCACCGCTGCAGAAAGTTAGTTCTGTTGGACGGTGCCCGCCTGGATAATAGGATGTGCTCAAATATTCGTACCACTGTGTGGTAGGTGGAGATTACTGGTTGTGGAATAAAAAGTGTCTAATTCCTTGATTCTTTGTCTCCTGTCCTTGAGGCCTGGGGAGAGCTGGGGCCAGGGAGTGTTTGGCAGGTACCGGAACTGGATTTCCTGTCCGATCCCCTCCCCCACCAAAAAACAACCAACCAACCAACCAAAGGCCCCTGCCTCCTCCCACCCCTGCCAGAAATTCCTTCTCATCTCCTGCTTCCCTCCTCCCCCAGCATCCTTCTCTGACTGGTTCCCAGAACTCCCTGGGTTTGATGGGGAGTGTTTATGTTAACATCTCCACGGCCATGAAAGTGAACCATCCTGTGCCTTTTAGGAGCCCTGAGAGCCAGCCCCCTGTTACCAGGGGTCGCGCTGGAGAGACACTGGACACAGGAGAGCTTTGGGTGAGCATTTTCCAACCAGACACTGCATTGCAGCCATTTGGGGCTCTTGTGAAATAACGCAGGTTCCTGGGATCCAGACCCGTGAATTCAGTCAGTTTGGGTGGAGCCCAGCCTTTCAGTTTTTATCTGGCTCGTCAGGAGTTTGTGTTCTGGGTGGTCCTCAGACCACCCACAGGCTTTGAAGCCCTTGGATTGAAGCCTGCCCCTACCCACGTCCTGGCTGTGTAACCCCAGATTCCTGTGAAACGAGTCCTCTGGCAAGTGTCTGCCCTGCCCCCACCTTCGTTCTCTTCCTCTGACACGTTTGTCAAGTGTGTACGTTATTCGTTATCTGCCCCTCCCTCTCCCAGTTCTCCCATCCGTCTTTTGGTCGATTGCCTGTCAAACAGAATACCCTGCTCTGCTAACCACTATGTCCCCCTCAATTGCCAGGTTCACTCTGACTGACAAAACCAGGTGAGATGTTGCTTCCTCCAGGAAGTCTTCCCTGACACACTGAACTGCTGTGGGTGCCCTCCCTGGACAGCTTTCATATTCCTTATTTCCCTGGTGGTTACTGCCCTTTAACTTCTAGTAGACTAGGAGTTGCTTGGAGGCACAGGGGCTTTTCTCCACTTAAATGCGTCTGCACTCAGGACAAGCTGTCAGTGCTCAGTCAACACACGTGACTGAATGAATGGGTGTGGGCTACTGTGGCTTGGGGCCTGGGGTCTAGGGGTAGGGATGGGTAAGGCGAGGGGCTCTCTAGAAACCCCTCCAGTGTGAGTGCAGGGTCTTTAATACAGTGCACGCATCGGGTGTATAGCTAATAGAGACGGGGCTGTTCAGGTTCCCTCTGAAGGTTTTCCCAGAGCTTCTAGAATGTACAAGCAATGTGTGTGCATGTGTAGGACAAGAGGTGGCATGAGTGAGCTAGTCCAGACCATAGTTGCAAAAGCAACTGGGTCAAGATGCTTTTACTCAAGTTTACTTCAAGCAGTAAACACACCAGGTGTGACATAAGAATGCAGCTGAGTATGGGACTTCCCTGGTGGTCCAATGGCTAAGACTCCGGGCTCTCAATGCAGGGGGCTCAGATAACGATCCTTGGTCAGGCAACTAGACCCCGCATGCTGGAACCAGCAATCCTGCAGGCTGCAACGAAGAAAGAAGATCCCATGTACTGCACCTAAGGCTTCGTGCAGTCAAATAAATAAAAATAAATATTAAAAAAGGAATGCAGGTGGGTAGGTTATCTGAAGCTAAGTGGTCCTGGCAGCCTGCATGTAGTGGGGTGTTTGCCAAGTCAGAACAGTAGAGTTTATACCTGCAGCCAAGTCAGCACCTAGAAATGCCGTCTACTGCCATGTCTTATATAATTTATACAAAGATGACACCCCATATCTTAGGTCTCCTCCTCCCTGAATTCCATACTCATTTACCCAGCTGCCTACTTGCCATCTCCACTTGGATGTTAAAGGCATCTCAAATTCAGTTATCTTCCAAACTTCTGATCATCTCCACCCCGACCCTAAGCATACTCACCCATTGTCAGCTCATCTCTGCAAATGACGGCTCTCATCTCCCCAGCTGCCCAGGCCTGAAACCTTGGACTCATTTTTGATCCTTCTCCCTATTCTCCAGTATGCCCTGTCAAAAAAGCTGTCTCTTCTACCTTCAACCTAACTGAAGACTCCAACTCTTCACCACCTTCACCATCAAGTTATCAAGAGGTCTCCCTGGCTACCCTGGTTATAAATTGCTTCTCCAGCTTCCAGCTCACCACTTGCCTGCCTTGTTTTCCTCGGTAGCCCTCACCACCATCTAATGTACTGTGTAGCTTCTGTATCCTGCTCATTAATAATTAAGATCCATATGGACCAGAATTTTGTAGCTGCAGTATCTGGAACAGTGCCTGGTTAAGGTGACCCTTGCTGTCTTCCAGAGCTCGGTCTCTGAGTAGCTGTTCAGAACGTGAAAGGGAATAGAGACTTCCCCGCTGTGTGGTTAAGACTCTGTGCTTCCCCTGCAGGGGGCACAGGTTCCATTCCTGGTTAGGAAACTAAGCTCCTATATGCCATGCGGTGGGCCCCAAAGAAAAAAAAGCTCTTTCTCTCAAATATATACTTATTCATGTATGATTAAGCATTTTTGGCCTTGGATAAAGCCCAAGGGTCCATTCAGCTTTGGGTCCCCACCTGGAGCTTCAGGCCAGGCTGGCTTCCCAGTGTGTCCTTGCTGATGCGATGTAACACAGTCTAGGTTGGCTCCCAGGCAATAGGAGATGTGAGGGGTGGGGTGGGAAGGGCACACCAAGGTCCCTATGACATCGCCAGGACAGGGACCTGGTCTGGGAACCCCAGGTTCTGGCTTCTAGTATTGCTGCTTGACTTTGGGCCAGCAGTTTCCCTTCCAGCAAGAGGAAGTGGTTAGATCAGATGCAGGACATGAGGAGAGAGTTATTGGGGGTGGTGGGCAGGTTGGTCAATATCCGAAATGTATCTAACAGTGGTATATTATTTAGTCTTTAAAAGGAAGGAGATTTGGGGACTTCCCTGGTGGTCCAGGGGCTAGGACCCCGAGCTTCCTTTGCAAGGGGGCACCGGTTTGATCCCTGGTCAGGGAACTAAGCAGCGCCCCCCTCCAAAAAAAGGATGGAAATTTTGATACAGGCTACAACATGGATAAACCTTGAGGACATGGCACTAAGTGAAACAAACCAGTTATGAAAGGAAAAATACTCTTGATTCTACTCGTATGAGGTTCCTGAGTAGTTAAATTCTTAAAGACAGAAGTTAGAGTAGTGGTGCCCAGGACAGGGAGAAAAAGGACTTAATTTTTAATGGTACAAAGTTTCAGTTTGGGAAGATGAAAAAGTTCTGGAGGTGAGTGGTGATCATGGTGTATATATACATACAACAATGTATGTATATGTAATACCACTAAATAGTACATTTAGAAATGGTTAAAATGGTAAATTTCATGTATATATTTTACCACGATTAAAAAAATGTGTAAAGATCTTTTTCCAGTATTCCTCTTGGTGGAGAGAGAGGGCAGTCACCCTAGCTGGCCAAGATTCCCTGAATTTCTACCCCCTCCACACTCCTCCAGGCCATGGTTCCTGCTGGACGGGAAGAACATTCTGGCTTGTCATGCAGCCCTAGGTAGGAAAGAGTTGCAGGCCAGGATCCAGGGACAGACAACCAAGGTCCCCAAATTTCCATTCAGTTTGGCTTCCTTGAGGACCCCCTGTTGAAAGGGGAACTTGCGTCCTTTGTCCTGTCTTCATTCTGGGAACACAGGACAGTGAGGGCCTGGAGGGCTGGGGGTGGGGTGATGCAGGTTTGATCACCCCTGTGATTGTGAACGATTTTTGAGGGCAAGCCCAGGGCCCTTGTAGGAAGGCTTCAGGCCTCGTCAACTTTGAATACTTTATTGACCCAGTTCCGGAGGGATACAGGGCCTCCAAGCAGGAAGGGCAGCTGAGGCAGCTTTTGGTCAAAGCCTGGGAACATGCAGGTGTCACCGTCAGCTCTTGTCCTTGGTCTCTGTGATGGAGACGACAGTCAGCTCCCTTCTTGGCTGGCCCATTGGCATCCTAGAGCCAGAGCCATCAAGCTGGACTCCTTACCCAACCCCTTCAACATCCACCAGCCCGGGGACCTCCTCATATCTAGCACCTCCCACCCAGATCACTGCTACAGCTGCGTTCCTCACCTCTGTCAACAGGGTCACCCTGCAAGGTCACATTGCTGTCTTCACCTCTGCCAGCTCTACCATGTGCTTTATTTATTTATTTGACTGCACTGGGTCTTAGGTGTGCCACAGGAGGTCTTTTACTTGTGGCATGTGGGATCTAGTTCCCTGACCAGGGATCACACTCCAGGCCCCTGAATTGGGAGGGTGGAATCTTAGCCACTGGCCACCAGGGAAGACACCCCACCCCCTCACCATCATGTATTTTAAAAGGGCTTGCTACAGTAATCAACCCACCTTTCATCTTTATTATCAGTGCCACCAGCCGCCACTGCCTTGCTGTCTACACTGCCAGCACCCTCATTACCACCCCTCCCAGGCATCAGTGACAGGTATCTCATTCCCCTTGTTCTCATCATCACTAACTCCCATATTAACGTGTCACCACCAGCATCTTCACCAACACCCTGTCCCTTCACACCCAGCATCCTGTCACCTCCGTTCCTCTTCCTGGGTCTATCAGAGGACTCACCAGGGGGTTGGCAGATCCTCAAACACATCTCTGTGGTCTCAAAACTGTTGTCATTGCCCTGACAACCACCATAGGTAAAGGGCTCACAAGCATTGGATGTCGAGTTATAGAAGTATCGGAGCAAAGCAGCTTTGCAGGGGCCCCTTGCTTGGGGGAGCTGGCACAGGTCAGGGGGCGTTTGGAACAAGTCCTGGGAAGCCTCCTGTTTGAGATTGTCTGCAAAGGTAAGAAAGAAGAGAATGGTCACTGATGTGTCCTCGTAATGAACTGATGTTTTTCCCCACCACCTACTCTACACCAAGCGTCCTCCTAGGTGTTCGCTATTCTTGCTGTTACTTAAATAATCCAATGGGAAGAGTGTAACAGTCCCCACTTCACAAATGGAGAAACAGGCTTGGAGAGGTTTGCTGATTTTCTCAAAATCATAAAGACTGCAAGTTGAGAGAGGCTTGGGATTTATACCCAGATTCAATTTCTAATCCCAAGTGCTGTATCTTGCAACCTCTCATAACTTGACGTCAAGATGTTGGCTGGAGCTTTTTTGTAAAGGGAAAAAATTATAATTTGGAAAAAATGTAAACGTTCACCAACAGGGGGTCAGTGGGCCAACACTGCAGCATAGCGTTGATGATTCATATCAACGTGAAGAGAGGTTCATAACTTTTGCTGAATATAAAATCAAATTACAAAATAGGTCTGGTGTGAGTCTGTGGATATCATATATACATATAAGCTCATAGAATGATGACATGAAGGTTATTCTTCCATATATTTGGAGCAGTTATCTCTGGGTGGTGAAATCTCGGGTGATTTTTTTCCTGAAAATCCTTTTTAGTATCATTTGAGTGTCAGTGAACAAGTATCATATTTTTTATATCTAGGAAAAAGATATTTAGATATTTACATTGAATAATTTTTAATATCCATGGGTAATCAGCAAATAAAGAAACTGGCCTCTTTTACTGAATCACTTGTTATTTTACTTCCTTTCACATCTGGCTCTGGGTATCACACAAAATGATTTATCAGACATGCACACACACACACAGACTCATACACACACACCCTCCCTTAACCATTTGCCTCAGACATTCAGGACCTCAGGGTCTCTTTTTATGGGATGTAGCACACAGAACTTTGAGAATGACACTTTCCCTAATAAGGACAGCATCCCTCAAACAAATAAGCACATGAGTCAACTCAGCTCCACGGAACCCTTATGTAAATCCTCAATGTGTGTGACCTTGACTGTTGTATTTACTGGGAGAAGCTTAACCCAGAATAGGGAAGAGGCCATTCTAGGAAGAAATTTGAGACCTTCTATTTGGGCAGCAAATTCTCAATCTTGGTTAGAATGTTAGAACCTCTTGGGGAACTTGGAAAAAAAAAAAAGTCCCGATGCCCAGCCTTCGTCCCAGATCCATTAAATCAGAATTTCTGAGTGTGAGACCCAGAGAGACCTCAGGGGAATTCTGTGCAGCCAAGTTTGAGAATCTGGCCTCCTGTTCAAAGCACTGTCAACGTTTCTTTTCTTGCTTAAGAATTCTAGGAAGTAGGAATCTGGAGAGCAGGATTGTTGGGGCTGTGTGAAATAGGGGACCAGTTTTTTAAACTTCACACGTTTACATATAGTTTGTCTTTTTAAAACAAATATATGTATTGCTTTTTAAGAAAAATTAAAATTTGGCGATGATGTCACCGAGAGACACCTGGGAGGTCTGGCCCGATTTTCCTGAGACTGGATGCGACCACAGGGAACCTTTTCCCGTGTCTAGGTCCTTGTCGCCTCCTGACCAGATGGCATGTTGGATCCATCATCCCCCCTCCCCATAGGCGATGATCTCGGGGCCCCTGTTCCCAGCCCCTCAGCTCACCTGAGGTCTTTCCTGAGCTCGCCAAGCCCACCAGGCAGAGGGTGAGGCAAAGGGCAAGTAGGCAGCTGAGCTTCATGGTGTGAGTAGCTGTGTGTTCTGGGCCGAGGCTGGGAGGCTGGAACTTATAGCTGCAGCTGAAGGAGAAAGGGTCCTATTCCCCAGAGCTGAGGGAAGTATCTTGATTCTCATTACTTGGAATAGGAAGCACCTTGGGCCAGGAGTGTGGGCTGCAAGAACTGGAGGCCATGCCAACTGGCCTTGGATGGGTTCTTCAAGGCCTTCGGGCAAGTCCCCTAAGATGGAGCTTTTGTAGCATCGGGACTATAGTCTCAGCCCCAACTACTGCAGACTTGAGTCCCTGTGACCTTGGACTGAGAAAGAACCTTTGGCGACCTCCGTTTCCCTATCTGTAAAACAGGTGGGCTGGACCATGTGGTCCCTGAAAGCCCAGCACAGCTCTTCTCCATTCTATTATTATTGGTTCCCATCCAGAGCCTCCCAGCTAGTGTCTCAGCATTCCAGGAGAGAGAACACAGCTCTTTGTTCATTGGCTCTTTTATTGAATTTTGGGATAATGAGTTTATTGTTTCATATAAATCATCATTTCTTTTAAGATCAAGCTATAGTTAATAGCATAAACAAAAGGCAAAATCACTTCCCCCAAATTCTACCCTAGTGTTATGAAGTTGAAATATAATGCAAACCACAAAGAGATTTTTAAAATTTTCTAGTAATTGCATTTTTTTTTTGGCTGTGGGGCGCATAGAATCTTAGTTCCTTATCCAATGATGGAAACTGGGTCCCTCCTAGCAGTGAAAACACCAAGTCTTAACCATTGGACTGCCAGGAAGGTCCCAGATTTTTTTTTTTAGTAGCAGTATTTTTTAAAGAGGAAAAAGAAAGAAGTAAAACTAGTTTTATTAATAGTTTATTTAACTCAATGGATCAAAAATAGTATAATTCAACATACAATCAACACGTCATAAAGAGTAATATGATGGTTTACTTTTCTTCGTACTGTCTTTGGGATCTCGCTTAAGGCAGAGTCATACTTCCTGTGCTCAGTAGCCAGACGTGGCTGATGCCTATCATAGTGGACACTGAAATTCCACCATGTGAACTAAATATCTTTACAAGGTATCCTCATAAACATTTTGTTGGATAGATAATTCTACAAAAACAAGGGGCTTACACGTTTTATTTCCCCGGGGTTTTTGCATATTGCCTTTAACTTCAAGGACAATTTCATGGGATAAAAAACTCTGGATCAGACTTTCTCTCTCCAGAACAACTGTGGACCTGGTTCCATGGAATTCTGCCATGGAGTGTCCCCATTAAGTGTCCTGAATGTTTTTCTGCCTTAGAGATGACTTTACTTCCTACCTGAAAGCCTAAAGACCTCTTTGTTTATCCTTTAGATGGAACATGCAATGCTTTTTAATCTACATATTTTTAAAGGGAAATTTTCTTGAATTGGATTGATCTGAAAGTTTGTTCGGCTTTCTCCATAACATAACATGGAAAAACCCGAATGAACTTTCTGGCCAATCCAATATTATGATGAAATAAATTTTCTTTTCCATTTGTTGAGTTTCCTATGAGACATCAGTGGTGTTAGATTATCTTTACTCGTGCTTCAGTAGTTGTTAAAAGCCTCATCACTGGAGATAGAGGAATTTAAATTCCAGCTTATTGGAGAAGGAAATGGCAACCCCCTCCAGTACCTTTGCCTGGAAAATCCCATGGATGGAGAAGCCTTGTGTGCTACAGTCCATGGGGTTGCAAAGAGTTGGAACGACTGAGCGACTTCACTTTCCTTTTGCTATTCCCTATCTATGTGACCTCAGACAAGTTATTTACCTTCTGTGGATGTACTTTCTATTTGGGGATAATAATAGATACTGTTGCTGAAAACCTGGCTTCTGTTCACCTGTACCAAACAGAAAATGCAAAGCTTTGCAGGAGTAGAAAGGAGTGGTTTTATTACCTTGCCAGGCAAAGGGTGCCACAGTAGGTTAACGCTTGCGAGACTGTGCCCCACTTCCTGGAAATTAGGAAAGGGTCATACAGTTTCAGGCTAGAAAATGGGGCTGTAGATAAGGATGGAGCTGAGGTAGTCTTGCATTCTTCTTCCCTCCTGGAGACATGGAGATAAGGCTGGCATCAGGTGGCTCTGAAACAGGTTCTGGTTGTGCTCAAGGTTATCACTCTGAGACCTTCGTTCTGGATGGAGAATGCTCACAAAGGGGAGGAGCGTTAGGGGGTGTTGTCCTGGAGAAGTAAACATCAGGTGCCTAGTATAACCTTAGCTAGAAGGCAATCATTTTCAGCATGCAATTAAGCGAGAAAGAGAGGGTGGGAGGTAAAAGCCATCTGTAGGAGCCCTGTTGAATGAGTGGAAAGAGTAACGACTGAATAGGGGCTAACACAATGGGGGGACCTCGATTAGTTTCTGCTGCAGCACAGCTACTTGTGTTTGGAGTCCTGAAGGCCACACTGTAGGCTTAAAAAATATTCACAGTCTAAGAGTTGAGAGTTAAGTTCTTCAGTGGAAAGTTTTAGGACTTAATCCCAGGGCAGCCTCTCAAGTAACCCTGAGACAGCTGCTGCGAGGAGGCGAGGGCGCAGCCAGGTTATATAGGAGTATAATTTTCCTGCAACAAAGGGCAGGTAGTATGAACGTTGGGCTTCCCTGGTGGCTCAGGGGTAAAGAATCTGCCTGCAGTGCAGGAGACCTGGGTTTGATCCTTGGGTTGAGAAGATCCCCTGGAGGAGGGCATGGCAACCCACTCCAATATTTTTGCCTGGAGAATCCCTTGAACAGAAGAGCCTGGTGGGCTGTATAGGGTTGCAAAGAGATGGACATGACTGAAGCAACTGAGCACGCGTGCATGCATGCACGCAGTCTGAATGTCAAAAGATTATTGTTAATTAAAGAAACTCAGATATGGCTGATTCATGTTAATATATGGTAAAAATCAACACAATATTGTAAAGCAATCATCCTCCAATTAAAAATAAAAAAAAAAGAGAAACATTCAAGAGGCCCATGACAATGATCCCTTAGAGGAGCATATTCAAAAATTCTGGATTAGTGGTGGGCCTGTCATTCTCTGAAGTTGACAGAGAAACAGGGTCAATCAACTAATCACTCTACCCTCATTTTTCTCCACTTTTATTGAGATACAGTTGCTGTCAACATTATATTAGTTTAAGGTGTACATAATGATTTGACATAGGTATGTATTATAAAATGATTATACCACCCCTAATTTTTTATGAGCATCTCAGGATCAAGGTGAGAAGTTATTCAATTATTGTTTCAAGCAGTACACAGAAAAAAAAAGATATTTCTTAAAATATAAAAGTTTTATGAATTAAAAAAAAAGAAAGCCAGATATTCCAAGTTAAAGACTTCAGTACTTTTCTATGTATGAGAAGATGCAAAGTTTGGGTTCTGAAACCTTCTAACATCTTTCTTATCAAATAGTGAGCTTTATATAGAGATATCTGATTCATGACTAAGTTTAGAAAATGAAGCTAGATCTCTTGTCGTGTCTGTCTGAGTATATGTATGTCTCAGTATGTGTCTTTCTCTGTCTTTGGATAGTATCGCTGAGGTTAGCTTATAAGTGAGCTCTAATTTAATTGGCCTAAACAAAAGCAAGCACTTACAAACCAAACAACTCCAAATACGAGACACTATGGAGTAGCCATCATGGTCAAAAAGAGTCTGAAATGCAGTACTTGGATGCAATCTCAAAAACGACAGAATGATCTCTGTTCGTCTCCAAGGCAAACCATTCAATATCACAGTTATCCAAGTCTATGCCCCAACCAGTAACGCTGAAGAAGCTGAAGTTGAATGGTTTTATGAAGACCTACAAGACCTTTTAGAACTAACACCCAAAAAAGATGTCCTTTTCATTATACGGGACTGGAATGCAAAAGTAGGAAGTCAAGAAACACCTGGAGTAACAGGCAAATTTGGCCTTGGAATGCGGAATGAAGCAGGGCAAAGGCTAATAGAGTGTTGCCAAGAAAATGCACTGGTCATAACAAACACCCTCTTCCAACAACACAAGAGAAGACTCTACACATGGACATCACCAGATGGTCAACACCGAAATCAGATTGATTATATTCTTTGCAGCCAAAGATGGAGAAGCTCTATACAGTCAACAAAAACAAGACCAGGAGCTGACTGTGGCTCAGATCATGAACTACTTGTTACCAAATTCAGACTCAAATTGAAGAAAGTAGGGAAAACCAGTAGACCATTCAGGTATGACCTAAATCCAATCCTTTATGATTATACAGTGGAAGTGAGAAATAGATTTAAGGGCCTAGATCTGATAGATAGAGTGTCTGATGAACTATGGAATGAGGTTTGTGACATTGTACAGGAGACAGGGATCAAGACCATCCCCATGGAAAAGAAATGCAAAAAAGCAAAATGGCTGTCTGGGGAAGCCTTACAAATAGCTGTGAAAAGAAGAGAGGCAAAAAGCAAAGGAATAAAGGAAAGATATAAGCATCTGAATGCAGAGTTCCAAAGAATAGCAAGAAGAGGTAAGAAAGCCTTCTTCAGCGATCAATGCAAAGAAATAGAGGAAAAGAACAGAATGGGAAAGACTAGAGATCTTTTCAAGAAAATTACAGATACCAAGGGAACATTTCATGCAAAGACGGGCTCGATAAAGGACAGAAATGGTATGGGCCTAACAGAAGCAGAAGATATTAAGAAGAGGTGGCAAGAATACACAGAAGAACTGTACAAAAAAGATCTTCATGACTCGGATAATCATGATGGTGTGATCACTAATCTAGAGCCAGACATCCTGGAATGTGAAGTCAAGTGGGCCTTGGAAAGCATCGCTACGAACAACGCTAGTGGAGGTGATGGAATTCCTGTTGAGCTATTTCAAATCCTGAAAGATGATGCTGTGAAAGTGCTGCACTCAATATGCCAGCAAATTGGGAAAACTCAGCAGTGGCCAAAGGACTGGAAAAGGTCAGTTTTCCTTCCAATCCCAAAGAAAGGCAATGCCAAAGAATGCTCAAACTACCACACAATTGCACTCATCTCACATGCTAGTAAAGTAATGCTCAAAATTCTCCAAGCCAGGCTTCAGCAATACGTGAACTGTGAACTTCCTGATGTTCAAGCTGGTTTTAGAAAAAGCAGAGGAACCAGAGATCAAATTGCCAACATCTGCTGGATCATGGAAAAAGCAAGAGAGTTCCAGAAAAACATCTATTTCTGCTTTATTGACTATGCCAAAGCCTTTGACTGTGTGGATCACAAGAAACTGTGGAAAATTCTGAAAGAGATGGGAATACCAGACCACCTGACCTGCCTCTTGAGAAAGCTGTATGCAGGTCAGGAAGCAACAGTTAGAACTGGACATGGAACAACAACTAGTTCCAAACAGGAAAAGGAGTACGTCAAGGCTGTATATTGTCATCCTGCTTATTTAACTTATATGCAGAGTACATCATGAGAAATGCTGGACTGGAAGAAGCACAAGCTGGAATCAAGATTGCTGGGAGAAATATCAATAACCTCAGATATGCAGATGACACCACCCTTATGGCAGAAAGTGAAGAGGAACTAAAAAGCCTCTTGATGAAAGTGAAAGTGGAGAGTGAAAAAGTTGGCTTAAAGCTCAACATTCAGAAAACGAAGATCATGGCATCTGGTCCCATCACTTCATGGGGAATATATGGGGAAACAGTGGAAACAGTGTCAGAGTTTATTTTTGGGGACGCCAAAATCACTGCAGATGGTGATTGCAGCCATGAAATTAAAAGACGCTTACTCCTTGGAAGAAAAAGTTATGACTAACCTAGATAGCATATTCAAAAGCAGAGACATTACTTTGCCGACTAAGGTCCGTCTAGTCAAGGCTATGGTTTTTCCAGTGGTCATGTATGGATGTGAGAGTTGGACTGTGAAGAAGGCTGAGCGCCGAAGAATTGATGCTTTTGAACTGTGGTGTTGGAGAAGACTCTTGAGAGTCCCTTGGACTGCAAGGAGATCCAGCCAGTCCATTCTGAAGGAGATCAGCCCTGGGATTTCTTTGGAAGGAATGATGCTAAAGCTGAAACTCCAGTACTTTGACCACCTCATGCGAAGAGTTGACTCATTTGAAAAGACTCTGATGCTGGGAGGGATTGGAGGCAGGAGGATAAGGGACAACCGAGGATGAGATGGCTGGATGGCATCACAGACTCAATGGACGTGAGTCTGAGTGAACTCCGGGAGTTGGTGATGGACAGAGAGGCCTGGCGTGCTGCGATTCATGGGGTTGCAAAGAGTAAGACACGACTGAGCAACTGAACTGAACTGAAAACTAGATGAATTTCAAGTTCATGTGAATGGGGAATAATTCAATATTAAATTAGTACCTGGCATTAATTTTTAAATTTGTCAATCTAATTAATATAGATATGTCTTAGAGTCATCAGTAGAACAATCAGTATAATGCTTTCTTTGTGCCTAGGTTTCAGTTCAGTTTAGTTGCTCAGTCGTGTCCAACTCTTTGCGACCCCATGAATTGCAGCACACCAGGCCTCCCTGTCCATTACCATCTCCCGGAGTTCACTCAAATTCATGTCCATAGAGTCAGTGATACCATCCAGCCATCTCATCCTCTGTCGTCCCCTTCTCCTCTTGCCCCCAATCCCTCCCAGCATCAGAGTCTTTTCCAATGAGTCAACTCTTAGCATGAGGTGGCCAAAGTACTGGAGCTTCAGCTTTAGCATCACTCCTTCCAAAGAACACCCAGGACCTATCCTTTAGAATGGGCTGGTTGGATCTCCTTGCAGTCCAAGGGACTCTCAAGAGTCTTCTCCAACACCACAGTTCAAAAGCATTAATTCTTCAGTGCTCAGCCTTCTTCACAGTCCAACTCTCACATCCATACCTGACCACTGGAAAAACCATAGCCTTGACTAGACGGAACTTTGTTGGCAAGGTAATATCTCTGCTTTTTAATATGCTATCTAGGTTAGTCATAACTTTTCTTCCAAGGAGTAAGCGTCTTTTAATTTCATGGCTGCAATCACCATCTGCAGTGATTTTGAAGCCCCCCCAAATAAAGTCTGACACTGTTTCCACTGTTTCCCCATCTATTTCCCATGAGGTGATGGGACCTGAACTGATGGGACCTGAGCTGATGGGACCAGATGGCGTGATTTTCGTTTTCTGCATGTTGAGGTTTAAGTCAACTTTTTCACTCTCCACTTTCATTTTCATCAAGAGGCTCTTTAGTTCCTCTTCACTTTCTGCCATAAGGGTGATGTCATCTGTGTATCTGAGGTTATTGGCATTTCTCCCAGCAATCTTGATTCCAGCTTGTGCTTCATCCAGTCCAGCGTTTCTCATGATGTACTCTGCAAATAAGTTAAATAAACAGGGTGACAATATACAGCCTTGACGTACTCCTTTTCCTATTTGGAACTAGTCTGTTGTTCCATGTCCAGTCCTAACTGTTGCTTCCTGACCTGCACATAGATTTCTCAAGAGGCAGGTCAGGTGGTCTGGTATTCCCATCTCTTTCAGAATTTTCCACAGTTTCTTGTGATCCACACAGTCAAAGGCTTTGGCATAGTCAATAAAGCAGAAATAGATGTTTTTCTGGAACTCTTGCTTTTTTGATGATCCAGCGGATGTTAGCAATTTGATCTCTGGTTCCTCTGCCTTTTCTAAAACCAGCTTGAACATCAGGAAGTTCACGGTTCATGTATTGCTGAAGCCTGGCTTGGAGAATTTTGAGCATTACTTTACTAGCCTGTGAGATGAGTGCAATTGTGTGGTAGTTTGAGCATTCTTTGTCATTGCCTTTCTTTGGTATTGGAATGAAAACTGACCTTATGAATGAAAACTTACTGTATGATAATTATTACTAATATAGACATTCTAAAATTTATATGGAGTTCCTAAAATTCTGACATGTCCCAGTCAAATGTTATCAGTCATAATTATAGTTATTATCTGCAAGTATTGTATGTCACAGCATAGCCATGTTACTTTATCTATTGAATTATCAGATTTTAAATGTGACTTCTTTTGTCATTATGAACAATTATGGTTTTCTTCTGATGACTTTGCAAAAATGCTTCCTCTTCAAAAAGATTATCAGAAAGAATTTTTGTATAAATATGTTTCTGACTTTCAGGTCATTAATGCTAAGCTGGGTAAGAAATGAAAGAATCCTAATGAGAAACCTAGGGGCTTTCCCGGTGGATCAGTGGCAAAAAATCCACCTGCGATGCAGGGGATGCCAGAGTTGTGGATTCGATCCCTGGGTCAGGAAGATCCCCTGGAGGAGGGCATGGCAACCCACTGCAATATTCTTGCCTGGAGAATCCATGGACAGAGCAGCCTAGTAGGCTCCAGTCCATGGGGTCACAGAGTCGGACACGACTGAAGCAACTGAGTAAGCACACAGTGAGAAAACTGATGGCTTCATAAACTGTTAACAAAAGAGTTAATTAATAAAAAGACTGAGTAAAATGGTGAAAGTGGTTATAATTTTTATGGTTTCTGTCTGAAAAGTTACTGGGTTGGATCTGTGTTTTACAGGTGTAAGGAAAACCTTCTCTTCAAACTAATTATGATTTACAGTAATTTGGTAAATGACACTTTTGTATAAATCTTCCTTGAGAGATTGTGAACTCTTAGGTTTTCAGAAGCTTTATCAGATACATTAGGAAAGCAACCTCACCAGCAGATACAGAAATTTCAAGGTATTCTGGGGACGTTGTAAAGGGAGGAATTCACCTAGATCTGTAGGTGAAACGTGATAAGCCCTTGGCATGACCTTCCTGGCCCTGAGAGTTTTTCTTTTCTTTTTTTTAACTTTCAGTCTGAGAATTCTTATAAAAAATTTCAGAAAAGGAAAAGCCTGTACGATCAATTATAGTTCTACAGATTACCAGACCAGGGTTTTTTTTGAGACCAGACATATTTTGCAACAAATTAGTCTTAATTTGGATACATTTGGTAGAAATGAGGGTAATTTTGGAGAGAAAAAGATTATATTAAATCCCAGTTTTGTTAATGGAGGTCTGTATTTACTGTTAGTCGCTCAGTTGTGTCCGACTCTTTGTGAACCCATGGACTGTAGCCCGCCAGGCTCCTCTCTCCATGGAATTCTCCATGACTCAGTTCCCAGATAGTTCCTTGCTGTTATGCTATATTAAAGTTAATTGAATTATTAAAAGAACATTCTAAGTTTTGTTTCTGAAGCTTATCTCAGTAATCTTCGGATGAAGATCAGATGCCCCATGACCTGCAAATGGTGTTATATGTATTGGAAAAGACATGGTTTAAAGGGCTATCTCCAGTCTGGATGGAAGGAGTTTTTATCAGGTACTCTTAATTAGCTCATGCACAGTGAAGGAAAATTAACTCTGGATTAATTCCCACTTCTAAAGGTCCCTCTGCTGGACTGGTCTATAGAGAAGACTGCTGACCTCGAACTCACCTTGAAATGATGATCAAACAGAGGAAACTACACCTACACCAGGATGAGAAGAAGATGATATAAGTAGACAGCTTATCCAAGATGCTGGACCTGAGTCATATGATCAATCACTTATAATGTTTTCTTGACTTATTAGACTTTTGCATATAAATCACTTGTTTTTCTATCATGGACACGAACCTATGCTAGTTTTAAAAATCAATCCAGTTGTTGGGTTGTGGTAATTATCTGTGTCAAGGACTTCTAGATTACCTTGGTGGATTTCTCTACTCCAAGGCTCTAATTGGATGATTTTTAAAGTTTTATTTTAGAAGAAAGAAAGTCCAGTCCAGTCCTTGATATTACTAGGTGGAATCTTTTCGCCTGACCAACTAATAATACCTCTGACCGTGGCCATAGTATGAATTTTCCTCTAAACTACTCAAGCTCAATCAGAGCAACAAGCAAAAATTCAACCAAGCAATAAAACCTCTTACATGGATTATGGGTTATGTGGTTAACACCAGACTATGGTCATTTAAGATTTAAGGCCCCCCTTTATCTTGGGAACAATTAAGTTATACTAAGGATAACCAGCTTAGTAACACTAGGAACTTGGTCTGGGAGCCTTTACGGCAGTGCCAATATATAATTTTCCCCCCACCCCAACAAAAAAGATTGGTATAGAATAGACTATGTCAGACAGCTTAAGAATATACAGGGCTATACCTAACAGAAGTTCTTGGCTTAATTCTTACTTATGACTTTAATAACGCTACTAGTTATGTTATTTGTACTTTGTCCGTTTTATAGATTGCTGTTTCTTGCATCACCAAATGTGTGACTGAATCTCCAATGACAATAATGATGATTAGGGGACTTGAAACAGTTGATCAAATATATAATTCTCTATGTGGTCACTGATTACAACAGTATAACTCTAGATATGGGAAGATACAACAAGAGGGAATTTGTCCTGGACTATAATAGTTTAAGTAAGACAGGTTAGTCCAGAGCCCTTTCAATGTTGATAAAACCTAGTCCAGTAACAGCACACTGAATGGCCTATCAGAAATCTTCACGAGAACTAGGAATGAGCCTTTCTAGCAATGTGGGACAAAATGGTCATGAAATGCCTCCCAAATTATGGCTGAACTTATGACCACCATGAGATGAAATTAAAAGACGCTTGCTCCTTGGAAGAAAAGCTATGACAAACCTAGTGTAAGTGTTAGTCGCACAGTCTTGCCCAACTCTTTGCAACCCCATGGACTGCAGCCCATGGGCTCCTCTGTCCATGAGATTTTCCAGGCAAGGATACTGGAGTGGGTTGCCATTTCCTTTTCCAGGGGATCTTCCTGATCCAGGGATCAAACCCCGGTCTCCTGCATTGCGGGCAGATTCCTTACAGACTGAGCTATAGGGGAAGCCCCAACAGAATATTAAAAAGCAGAGACATCCCTTTGCCAACAGTGGTCTATATAGTCAAAGCTATGGTTTTTCCAGTAGTCTGGTATGGATGTGAGAGTTGGATCATAAAGAAGGCTGAATGCTGAAGAATTGATGATTTTGAATTGCGGTGCTTGAGAAGACTTGAGAGTCCCTTGGACTGCAAGGAGATCAAACCAGTCAATCCCAAAGGAAATCAGTCCCGAATGTTCATTGGAAGGACTGATGCTGAAGCTGAAGCTCCAACATTTTGGCTGCCTGATGTGAAGAGCTGACTCATTTGAAAAGACCCGGATGCTGGGAAAGATTGAGGGCAGGAAGAGAAGGGAGCGACAGAGGATGAGATGGTTGGATGGCATCACTGACTCAATGGACATGAGTTTGAGCCAACTCCAGGAGACAGGGAAGGACAGGGAAGCCTGGTGTGCTGCAGTCCACAGGGTCACAAAGAGTCAGATGTGACTTAACCACTGAACAACATGACCATGAGGGGGCATTGTCAGCTGCAAATTGGCAGTTGCCATGGGTGCTTGTGAATTACCTCTATAAGGATTAAATCGTGTGCTGCCACATTCCCTGAAGGAGTTCATTGAATGTTCAGTGAATGGAGAGCAGAAATGAGGCACTCTGTGCTCAGGAAAAAGGTGGCAGGGCAGGTATCCAGGTTAGATATTTCAGGAGCTGATGTTATGAGTCCAATTCTGTATCTCCTTATATCTAGAAAAGCATTAAAACCCTCACGGTGACAACTGTTTCTCAAGACTAGCAGAAGCTTCATGAAACTAGAAGAAATATTCTACAAAATATATGTGCTTGATTGCATGTGCTCTCCATATACCAAAATCACATATATACTGTCCTGCCCTGTGTCTTTGGAGGAGTTCCTCAGGGTTATCTGAGATGCGTCTTCTCGGCTGTGATCCTCATTTTGCCCCCAGTAAAACTTAACTGGCAACGCTCACGCTGTGTGTTGTTTTTAAGTCAGCAGCTTGCTGAAATCATTCCTATGATACGCACCTCAGCTGTCTGGGACCAGTGTCCTGTGTTTTCACACCTGAGTTCCCTCGGGGCTCACCCTGGGGAGTGGCTGCAGTCTGATGGCTGCTTGATAACAGGTGTTCTTTCCTATCTGAGTTCCCTCAGAGCTCACCAGCTTACATTCCATGGTGGCTGCAATTGTAGGGGACTGTCATATCTGTTTTTAACCGATATGGCAGAAAATATTCCATTACTCAACATTCAGGTTTCAGTCATAAAAGGACTCATGGGACACAAAGTTATACTTAAGCTTATAGCAAATGCATGCAGAGTAGAATCAACAGAGGGAGAAAATGCATGTGGCAAAGCTGGAGGAACACAAGCTCAAGCCTCTGCTTGGTTCCCTCAACCCAACATGTCCAGGGTGTTGCCAACTAGGGAAGCTCACTCCTGGAAGTCTTGGGTTTTTACTGCAGTCAGGCACATGGGCATATACTTTCTGCACTGCTGACCTCAGTTAGAGATACCTTAGACCCCCAGAGGTAAAGAGGCAATACCCACATTAAAAATGACTAAAGATGACAGTCTAGGGGACACAAAGTTTACTTAAAACTCCATGAAGTGGGCAGTCTCCACTCCCAAGGCTCCAAAGGACTGTGGACCATTTATAAGAACACAGAATAAAGTTTAAGGTTGCTAACACAGCCCCCCAGACATCTTGGGTCTAGATATTTATTTCAACACAGGCCTGGGATCTGATCCAGACATTCTTACTGGGAGTTGGGTGTCACATTGATGATTTAACAGGAGTCCTGAAATCTTGGAGCATTTACCACCCAGGGGCACAGAGCTGAGCCCTCTTCATTGGTCACATGTGTTCACAGCATCCTGAATACATGAGGCTGATTTTTTATAAACAGTCTCACTTTACAGATGAAGGCACTGAAGCCCCGGAACACTAAGTAATTTGCAAACCCAGGTCCTCCTACTGTTGTAGGGGAGGAAATATTTCCCTATTTCCCTTCTAGATTCCTTGGCTGATTTGGTAATAAAATCAACATAAGAGAGATAAACAGGAGAAAAACAAGTTTCATCTGTACAGCATCACCAAAGACATGAGTCCTGAGTGAGGGAGAAGAGAATGGGGGTCTCATCAGTCATTTCATCCTTGAGGGATGGAAGAAGACCCTTTGTTTTTGCAAAAGAAGTTCAGTGACTTGTACTTGTCATATGCACTTATCATACAGCATGCGACCATTCCAAAGAAGTAAGGTAAAGCTGGAGCATTAGGAAGGGGTGCAAGTTAGTGGGAGAGAATGTGGGGTTTCCTGAGTCAGCTCTTCCTGATCTTGGCTCCTCTTTCACTTTCCCAAGGTGCATGGGGGAGGCAGCTTTTCTCTGCCTTAGACCCCAGAGGTAAAGAGGCAATACTCACATTAAAAATTATTACAGATGACGGTTTCTCCTCCAGCCCAGTGAGGGCTCCTCCAGGCTTGCTTTCAAAGCATGGTTTTATGGATCATTTAATAGGAGAGGAAATGGACTGGGACACACCTGTAACAGGGAGTCTGTTAGGAATGTTGCTTCTCAGGCCTCACCCAGACCTGGGGAATCAGAATGTGTTTTTATTTCCACAAGACCGACAGGCAGAGTCAAGTTTAAGAAGCGCTGTTACTGGGCATTTTCCCTAGCGGACACAAGCAGGAATTCTGGTTGTGTGGGGAGATTTCCCACTGGACAAGCCTGACCCCAGACCCTCCCCTTCCTTACTCCCCTCCCTGTTGCCTGTACCCACCTCTCAGTAGGGGTGTGAGAAGCTCTGTCAGCGCCCCTGCATCTGCAGAAGCCCTCCTGCAACCACAGGGATGAACCAGCTCTGCCTTTCTGCAGCCCTTCTTGTTGTCATCATGGATACCCCAGTGGCCCACACCCAAGGGGGTGAAGCCAGCAACCAGGCCCAGGATAAGTCCCAGTTCACCTCTCCTCTACAGGCAGAGTGTGGGTGGGGGGTGGGGGGAATGAAGGGATCAGTTGTCTGCTGGGGAAAAAAAGATGCAACTTCAAAGTTGAAAGTTGTTTTATCTATGGAAATTTTTAGGACTTCAGGCCTGGGAGACACCATCTCAGTTAACCCTGAGAGAACTGCTCTGAGGAGGCAAGTGGGTTGGGGAGAGGGAGCCAGGTTATATAGAAGTTTTGCAACAAATGGCAGGTAATCTGAATGTCAACAGATTATTGAAAATTGAAGAAAACCAGATATCCCAAATTAAAGAATTTAGCACTTTTCTTTTTATGGGGAGATGGAAGAGTCTGGGCTCATTGAAGTCATTCCTGTGGTACACACCTCAGCTCTCTGGGCCGTTTTCACATCCTGAGTTTCCTCAGGGCTCACCAGCTCACATTACCTGGTGGCTCCAATTGCTGATGACTGCGATACCCTTTGTTTACTGATCTGGCTGGAAATAGTCCATGATACTGGGAAAGAGTGAAGGCAGGAGGAGATGGGGATGACAGAGGATGAGACGGTTGGATGGCATCACCGACGTGATGGACATGCATTTGAGTAAACTCCGGGAGTTGGTGATAGACAGGGAAGCCTGGCGTGCTGCAGTCCATGGGGTTGCAAAGAGTCAGACACAACTGAGAGACTGAGTTGATTCCATTTCTCATCATGGAAGGGACTGGGGAGCTGGGATGGGTTGGGTGCTGCGTTATTAACCATCTCTGGATTTTTTGGATAGTTGCGCAGTTTTAACTCAGGAATGTTTCCTAACTCTCAAAAGGAATCATGTGTTCAGCTAATACAATATTGTAATTAGCCTCCAATTAAAATGAATAAATTTATATTAAAAAAATATCCCATCTCATTCTATCAGACCAGGGATCCCATTTCTGAGACTATTGTTGGTCACTGCCTTATTCCTGAACTTCACTGTAGTGGAATCAAAAGATCAATTTTTTACTGTTGTCCTGATTCATGGAACAGCCTCTGGAAGCTCTTGAGATTTACTTTTATATGGCAGTGAGATGACTGTAAAAGAAGTCTGGACATAGCTTCAGGATCACACTGAAAGACCAATCAGTTGATTATTATAAGTTTAGAATATTCAACTCTGCCGACTTCTGGGTATAGGGAAAGGTGCTGAGTTGGAATTCAGTCACCAATGACTGATAATTCAATCAATTTCAGGACCTAGTGAAACCTCAATAAAAGCCCCTAAATAACTGGGGTTTTGGAGAGCTTCCAGGGAAGTGAACACATCGAGGTGCTGTAAGGGTGGCATTTCCTGAGAGGGGATGGTACTCTGTACCCTGAAAAGCCCCTCACTCTACGCATCTCCTCCACTGTTAGCCGCTCAGCTATGACTCACTCTTTGCGACCCCTTGGTCTGTCCATGGAATTCTCTAGGCAAGAATACTGGAGTGGATTGCCATTCCCTTCTCCAGGGGATCTTCCCAATCCAGGGTTTGAATCCAGGTCTCTTGCATTGGCAGGGGGATTCTTTACAGTCTGAGCTACCAGGGAAACTCACATTCTATCTGTGATCAGTATTTCCAAACGTGTGAGTGGATGAATCAATGTCTCCTCAACATCTTCCCATAAATGCTCTACCGGCACCTTGGACTCAACTTTGACCAAACTGAACTCATCCTCCCTTCCCTAGGACTTGCTTTTCCGCCCTTCTCCCGGGAAGCTGTCTGTGCCTGTCTTGGTGCAGCTCCGTTAGGCAGAGCAGAAGCTCTGCTCAGCTGTTCCAGGACTTTCTGATTAATTTTAACAATGAGGAAGTAACATCAGTCTTTGACAGGCAAATATTTTTACTAGGAGAATGATTGTTACAGGGTAGAACAGAATCCCTGACTACATGCTGGATCTTTTCTCTTACTTTCACCCTAGTTTCTCATTGCTTCTGTTCACTAAAAGGATACTGTCTGTACATGATGGCCTGCCTTGGGGAACCCTGCCCTCTTTCTGAATGTTCAACCAAAGTGCCTTTGTTCAGGGCACTGAACACCTGACCCTGTCCACCTATGAATAGCCCCAAGAAAAAAGTAATGAACACGCTCCCTCCCTGAATCTGGTCATTCCAGGAGATACTTGTAAGACTTACGGTCTTTTTACTTTACTTCCTTACCACCTCCCATTCTCTTTTATAATAAAGATCCTGGCATCCAGATGCCATAAGATGGTTAATTTGAGACAATAGCCTGCCATCTTCTTCTTGGTCTGCCCGATTTCTCCACACCTCATCTCCTGATTTATTGACCTGTTGTGCAGCGAATAGAGCGAGCTTAGACTTGGTAATGGAGAAGGCAATGGCACCCCACTCCAGTACTCTTGCCTGGAAAATCCCATGGGTGGAGGAGCCTGGTAGGCTGCAGTCCATGGGGTCTCGAAGAGTCGGACACAACTGAGGGACTTCACTTTCACTTTTCACTTTCATGCATTGGAGAAGGAAATGGCAACCCACTCCAGTGTTCTTGCCTGGAGAATCCCAGGGATGGGGGAGCCTGGTGGGCTTCTGTCTATGGGGTTGCAGAGTCGGACACGACTGAAGTGACTTAGCAGCAGCAGCAGACTTGGTAACAACGTCTTGGTGGAAATGGATATCTTGGCCATAAACTGTGGAAATAAACTCTTTCTGTGAGAGAGGGAATCCCTTCCCGGGACATGCATGGCCGATGTCACCTGTTTCCACACGGGAAAATTGCAGATTAGTGAGTGGCCCTCGGTCACTTAGTAGTGAGTGGTAAGTTCAAGTCAAGACATTATTCTGTCGAAATCCACTGGATAGAGCTCCTGACATCTGCAAGAACTGTTAAAATGCAGGTATTGGGTAATAGTTTCTGGACGCACTGCCCCATACTCATCACTCTCCTGTCCCTAAGCCTCATCTCAGCCACTGAAGCACAGAGATGAGTGGCCCTGGGTTTTTCCCAGACACCAAATTCTTGGTATTCCTTCCAACACCATCCAATTCTCCAACACCAACTGGCCATCTCCCAGTCAGTTCCGTTCTGACAAAATCTCCAGAGTTAGAGCAGACCTCACAGGTGGAAGATGCGGTCCCACAAGACCACCCCGTTTCAAAGGCTGGCCACCAACCCTCCCTGTCCTCTCAGCTCATCTCCCTGCTCTGAGCCTGCCTGACATTTATCTGGGCATGTTCTTGGACCTTCTAGACAGTGAGCCTGGCTTCCTTCTCCTTGACCCTGGAAGTGGAGCATGGTGTGTGTGTGTGTGTGTGTGTGTGTGTGTGTGTGTGTGTGTAATTGCCTAGAAGACTGGGCTCTAGCTTTGTTTTATTTTTACTGTGGTCTTGTTTTTACTGCTGATCAGCAGTTTGGTGTTGGGTGATGCCTTCACCTCTCTGTGCTTCATTTTTTCTGTCTCTGTGATAGGTGGCAAGGTGGAAATATCCCCTAGAGAGGAGAGATTTGAATCCCCTAGAGAGGAGAGATTTGATGTGAGCATTAAAGGGGATAAAGTTTTCCACAAAGGGAATTGTGTAACATCTTGGCACTGGTAGCTGTTAGTGTGTATGTATGTGTCAGTGGGAAGATGTGTGTCTGTGTGTGGATGAGTAAGCATGTATGGGAGAGCCTTGTTGCACACGGCTATAATGGGGAATGAATAGATGGGAGGAGTGAAGGGGGAGGGTGTGTAAACCCTCACATGTGCACCACACTTCATTCCTTACAAAGCAGCAGAGTGCATGGCGCACAGACTGGATGCAGCCAGTTTCTTGGGTTCAAGTCCTGTCTACCCAGTATGACCTTAGTCAAATGACGAATTTCTTGTTGCCTCAAATTTCTCATCTGTATTGTTAGAAAATATGAAGATTTCCTCACCGTCTCTTTTAGGATTATCCTGAGGATTAGATGAGATAATGTACATCAAATGCTTAGTATAATGACTGCACACAGAAGGAGCTAAGTGTTAACTGCTGTCATTACTCATTATAATTATTATTACAAAGGACTTTGACTTTTCTTGGAGAAGGAATGTCTGTCTGTTGCCTCCAATGCTTCCACAGCAACCTCGTGATGAGGGCATGACTCATCTGACACCTGAAGACACGGGGCTCTGGGAGATTTCTGGCCCTAGGTCACAAAGTAAGAAGGAGGCAGAACCAGGATTCAGACTGAGGTGCTCTGATTGCAAAACCACTGAGGAGAGAGTAGAGAGAAGAGATGGCTGCAGGCAATCTTCCAAGCCCCCTACAAATCCACTCCAGCCTCAAGGTCCACTCAGATAGATTTCCTGTGGCTAAAACCAGGTGAGGGATGGCAGGTGATCATGCTGCAGAGACATGTTCGGCTCCCTGCTTCCCCTCTGCCCCCTCCTCTTACTCCTTTCTGTCCCCAGAAAAGGAGGATCTTTGTCCCTCGCACCAGGCCCCTCAGGAGAACATTGTCTTCCCTCAGCTCGTCTACTGCCTGGGCCTCTGCAGGTAAACTGCAATTTCCATCTGTTTGAGATGTTACCGCAATGCTTGCAGGAAGGGGCCTTTGTCATAGCTGCCTCCTGAGGTAGGTGAGGTGGGAGGGCGGGGGAAGGGCATTGATGCCCAGATGTGATAACACCTACAGGAGGCTGAAATGGGGGACTGGAGCTCACACACTGCTGATCGCTTATCTTTCCTTTGATCGGCTGTCATCCACTCACAGATGTCCATCAATGCAGGCACTGTTCTAGGTGCTGGGGTGCTTCCTGAGTGACCATACTGGACACAGTTCCACCTGTCTGATCACAATCCTTGTTTCCATGAGACCCGCAGGCATCATCAAGTCTGAGAAGTGCTGTTATTGGGCATTTGGCCCCTGCAAGCAGAAATGGGAACCCTGGTTAGGTGGGGAGATTAAGCAATAAACAGGACTGACCCAACTCCTCCCCTTGCCCACTTCCCCTCCTCATCAGTGGATCCCACCCCTCAGCCAGGATATTGAAAGCCCAGTCCATCCCCAGCATCCTCAGGAGCCCTCCTGAGGGCCACGAAGATAAGGCGGCTCTGCCTCTCTGCAGCCCTTCTCTTTCTCCTGGGCACCCTGATGACCAGCACTGCAGTGGGTGACACCAGCTGCAAGGACGATGGTAAGTCCTGGCTCACCTCTCCTCTACAGATTGGGAGTGGGATGATGAGGGGAGTCCATGAAAGGGGCTGGGGAACAGGGATGGGGTGGACACTGCCAACCCTCTCCGGATATCTCCTGAGAAATTGGGCAGTTTTAACTCCAGGGATGTTCGCTGACTTTCAGGAAGAAATCATCATGTTTCCAGCATAAAAGAAGTTTTCTGCTCAACTATATGACACTGTAGTATAATGAAAAGATCAGGACTTGATCCTTGTTCTGGTTCCTGGCCCAGACATCCTGTTTGGGATTGACCGTCTTTTGTAAGGTAATGTGATGAGTCAAAGCAAGGGACCCAGAGTAGTTTCAGGATGGGGCTTGTCTCCAAAAAAAATCTCATCAGGTGATCAGAGAATTAGAACTCTAAACCCCTAGTACTTCTGGGGAGAGGGGAGGGGAGGTACTGAGACTGAGTTCAGTCACCAATGATCAATGATTCAATCAATTTGCCTACCTACTGAAGCCTCAGTAAAATTGCCTAACACTGCAATTCAAGTGGACTGACTTGGATGCCCAGTGGGCATTTCAGAACTGGTTGGTATAGGTAGGGACACCAAGTATTTGCTGTCAGGGACAAAACCCAGACTAGCTCTTCCCTGTGACTGGGTGACTGTGGCTCAGGACCCAGGGGTGTAATTAGTGTGGGTCTGTGCTCCCAGCAATGATTATCAATTATCTACTTTATAAGAATTCCTCGGCAGAATCAGGTACTCTATCAAATGGGATGTGACATGATTATATTATAGTGACTTTAGTAGTTACATGCCGTGTGTCCCGGGGCAAGTCATCTCCGGTTTCCTCACTTGAATGGGGGGCGGGGTTACCTGTTACACAGGTTCTTTTAAGGGATGACCAGTCATGAATATTGAGAGTTTAATCACATTTCATGGGCTTTCCAAGTGGTGTGAGTGGTAAAGAACCCACCGGCCAATCCAGGAAACATTAGAGATGCGGGTTCGATCCCTGGGTTAGGAAGATCCCCTGGAGGAGCGTACGGCAACCCACTCCAATATTCTTGTCTGGAGAATCCCATGGACAGAGGAGCCCGGCAGGCTACAGTCCATGAAGCTGCCAAGAGTCGGACACAACTGAAGTGACTTAGCATGCACAATCACATTTCATAACCAGTGATGTACATTTTCCTTCAACATATTTTCATCTGGAAGATCTGGAAGAGTCACTCTACCCACCTTTTCCTTCCCTGCTCCAAATATCTTGGTATCAAATAATGATTATTTCTCTATCATTAAAATTAATTAGAAAGGCAGGGGTGGGGGCAGGCAGCTGAGTTTCTGCTCTGCCTGAGACAACTGCAGGGAGATCCAGGTTCTCTTGTGGGGTCAAGGCTATTTTTTCCAGACTGGAACAATGTTAGTCAAAACTCAAGGCCCTTCCTTTTGTCTCCTATGTCTATTATTTTATTGTCTTCTCAAGATATAGAATGTTAGTGCTGGATTCATAGTTATGTTGACTTGCCTCATCGTCAAACAGCGATTGAATGATACCCATTCTATTCAACAGCTGTGTTCTTGGCTTGGACATGGAATGGGAAGTTAATTCCTTTAACAAATACCTCTCAAGTCCCTAAAAGCATTGTTCTTGATGTAGGGAAACAGCTGTACACAAAATAGCAAAATAACTTGCCTCCTTGAAAGTGAAAGTTGCTCAGTCATGTTGGACTATTTGTAACCCCACGGACTATACAGTCCATGGAATTCTCCAGGCCAGAATACTGGAGTGGGTACCCTTTCCCTTCTCCAGGGGATCTTCCCAATCCAGGGATTGAACCCAGGTCTCCTGCATTGCAGGCAGATTTTTTACCAGCTAAGCCACAAGGGAAGCCCAACTTGCCTCCTTGGAGGGAGACAGATCATAGAGAAAGGGAAAAGTCCTCTGCCAGATGGCAATGAGTGATGTGAAGAAAAAGAGTGAAGGGGATAAAGGAGGCTGTACTAATTCTATAGAGGGTCAGGGAAACCCTCTTTTATAAGGAGGCAGCGGCTGCCGAAAATGAGCTTGTTGTGTTTGTGCAGCAGCCAGGACCAGGGTGGCTGGAGCTGAGGGGGTGAGGGGAGGGGAGTGCAAGGGGATGAGGCAGACAGGCCACAGGGTCAGGTCATGAGGAGCCTTGTACGACTTTATAAGAATCCAAGTTTGGCTCTGAGAGAGCTGAGGAGTCGCTGAGGGATTGGTCATGGGAGCCATGCAATAGGGCTCCAGTTTTAAGGGAATCCCTGAGGCTGCAGAGCAGAGTGTCTCCAGGAGATGAAGGGCGGAGACAGAGGTCTGGGGAGCAAGGCGCTGCAGTGGCCCAGGTGAGCAGTGACGGAGTAGGTACCTGTATTGTTTGCTGGGTCCATCTCAGTTCTCTTGAAGGACATGAATGACTTGCTCTGTTGAGGGTTTGATGGAGGCTTCATTACCTAGTCGTGATGCATTAAATCATTAGCCATTGGAGATTTTTCAACAGACAGCTCCTCTCCCCTCCCTCAGCTGGGCTGGGGGAGGTCATGGAGGAGGGGAGCTGCGAAAGTCCCAACCCTCTCTTTGGTCAGGCAGTACCCAATCTTGGGTCACCTAGGGGCTCTTCGGTAGTTATTCCCCTTCCCATAACCAAAGACAGCTTCAGAATTTCAGGGTTTTAGGAGCTGTTTGCCAAGAATGGCACCAAGAACAAATATTTCTTTTTCATAAACTGCAATGTCAATATTCCATCATTCCAGTCTCTAGGAGGTGATCCCTGTCAATACAGTGGTTTGTTTTCTTCCATGATTTTGCAGCATGATTCCTTCACACTTTTTTTTTTTTTTTGGTTACTTCTCCATTGTTTCTTTCCATTTATTTTTTCTTTTTATTTATTTTTTAGTTGAAGGATTATTGCTGTACATAATTTTGTTGTTTTCTGTCAAATCTCAACATGAATCAGCCATAGGGATACATATATCACCTCCTTCTTGAAACTTCTTCCCATCTCCCTCCCCATCTCACCCCTCTGGGTTGATACAGAGCCCCTGTTCGAATTTCCTGAGCCATACAGCAAATTCCCGTTGGCTATCTATTTTACATATGGTAATGTAAGTGTCTATGTTCTTTCCATACATCTCACTCTCTCCTCCCCTCTCCCCGTGTCCGTAGTCTAGTCTCTATGTCTGTCTCTCCACTGCTGCCCTGCAAATAAATTCAATACCATTTTTCTAGATTCCGTATATACGTGTTAGTACATGGTATTTTTCTCTTTTTGACTTACTTCACTTTGTGTAATAGGCTCTAGTTTCATCTGCCTCATTAGAACAGTCTCAAATGCGTTCCTTTTTATGGCTGAGTAATATTCCATTGTGTGTATGTACCACAACTTTTTATCTATGTGTCTGTCAGTGGACATCCGGGATGCTTCCATGTTCTAGCTACTAGAAATAGTGCTGCAGTGAACAATGGGATACATGCGTCTTTTCCAGTTTTGGTTTTCTCAGAGTATATGCCTAGGAGTGGGATTGCTGGGTCATATGGGGGTTTTATTCTTAGTTTTTTAAAGGAATCTGCATATTGTCTTCCATAGTGGCTGTATCAATTTACATTCCCACCAACAGTGCAAGAGCATTCCCTTTTCTCCACATCTCCTCCAGCATTTATTGTTTGTAGACTTTTTGATGATGGCCATTCTGACTGGTGCCTTCACACCTTCTGTTTTGGCTGCACACACAGAGATGGACAGGTACAAATACATGACACACACATGTTTTTGTGAGTGTGTGTGTGTACATGTGTGATTTTAGTTCCCCAACCAGGGATTGAACCTGTGCCCCTAACCAGGGGACCATCAGGGAAGTCCCTTCACACATTTTTTTTTTAACAGTGGAAACTTTCAACCTTTCACTTAAGTACAGAGAATAGTATTATAAAGTCCATTTATTCATCATTCAGCTTGAACAGTTACTGACGAGGAGAGTATTATTGACCTAGGTCCTCTTATTTTTCATGAATTGTTTTGAAACTAATCTGAGCCATCGTGCTAATCAATCCATATATACTTCATGAAGGAGATATAATTTTTTACAGATTACCATATCACGGTCATGGCACAACATTAACAGTAATGTGAATGGCCTTTTAATTCTTTACAACACACGTCCCACCGCTCTACTGCAGACAAGCTGATTGTTGCAGTTGTTGACCTTATACTCAAGCTATAATGAGTATCTGCATAACTGACCCTGGGCTCCTGCCATCCTTGCAGTCCTGTGGCCTCACTTCAGCCTGGAGCCTCCATGCAGGGGTCCCTGCAAGGGTGTGAACATCAGGTACTTCTTCAATGCCAGCTCCATGTTCTGGGAGCCTTTCATATACGGTGGGTGTGACGCCAAGGAGAACAACATCCTGAGGGCAGCAGACTGCAGGAGGACCTGCGATGGCTCTCTTGGCCACTGAGGTAAGACAGGGGGCAGACAGGGTGATGGAAGGGCTGGGATAAGAGCTCAGGGGGGCACACAGAACCTCAGAACCTCACAGTGTTCCACCTCTCCTCCTTGCAGCCCAGGAGAAGTGGCTGCAGTGTCTGGTGAAACCACACACTGAGCATGTCTTCCAGGGGCCAGCTTGGCAGAAGGTCACTGCTACAAACCCCATCATGATAATCTGAGCCTACTCACATGCTCCCCTTTCTCAGATGGGAACACTGAGTCAGCACCTCATGGAGCAGGTCCACAGTGCTAGGCTTTTCCAGCTAGGCTTGGAAAACTCCCTTTCTTCTTGTTGGTCACCCGGGTCCTAGGGATTGCTCATCTCTGGCCTGGTGGAGGACATGTCAGGATGAACGGTGTCCAGGTCTGGGGCTTCAGAATTGTCAATCAGCAAGTTCCTTTCTTTTTTGCGGAGAACCTGTGAACTGTGCTCCGCTGAGATGCTGACGTCCAAGGAGGACCCACGCAGGGCTGGGCTCTGGCTGCTTCTGAAAGAATTCGGCCTTCTCCTCTTCCTTCTCAGCGCCACCCTCAGCAGAAGTCCAGCTCTTTGCTCCCTCCCATAGCCCTGCTTGCTTTGGTTCTGTCGCTTCCGGTCAGCTCTAAGGACCAGGAGGGCTAGTCTTCGCTGTGTGCCTAGCACTTAGCATAGTTCCTGGCACAAAGCAGGCAGTCCATCAATATCTGAGGTACGGAAGAGGAATGCCGATGAGCTAGAAGCAAGTATCTAGTCCTACCCCTCATCCTCACTGCATCCTTACCTTCATCCTCCTCCCCTCCACATCTTTTCTCCTTGTGGGTGTTGGGATACTTTTGGGAATTTTCAGTTCAGTTCAGTTCAGTCGCTCAGCTGTGTCCGAGTCTTAGACTCTCATAGACTCTCCATAGACTGCAGCACGCCAGGCCTCCCTGTCCATCACCAACTCCTGGAGTTCACTCAAACTCATGTCCATTGAGTCGGTGATGCCAGCCAATCATCTCTTCCTCTGTACTTCCCTTCTCCTCCTCAATCTTTCCCACATCAGGGTCTTTTCCAATGAGTCAGTTCTTCACATCAGGTGGCCAAAGTATTGGAGTTTCAGCTTCAGCATCAGTCCTTCCAATGAATATCCAGGACTGATTTCCTTTAGGATGGACTGGTAGGATCTCCTTGCTGTCCAAGGGACTCTCAAGAGTCTTCTCCAACACCACATTTCAAAAGCATCACTTCTTTGGTGCTCAGCTTTCTTTATAGTCCAACTCTCACATTCATATGTGACTACTGGAAAAATCATAGCTTTCACTAAATGGATCTTTGTTGGCAAAGTAATGTCACTGCATTTTAATATGCTGTCTAGGTTGGTCATAGCTTTTCTTTCAAGGAGCAAATGTCTTTTAACTTCATGGTTGTAGTCATCATCTGCAGTGATTTTGGAGCCCCCCAAAATAAAGTCTGTCACTGTTTCCATATCTATTTGCCATGAAGTGATGGGACCAGATGCAGTGATCTTCGTTTTCTGAATGTTGAGTTTTAAGCCAGTGTTTCACTTTCCTCTTTCACTTTCATCAAGAGGTGCTTTAGTTCTTCTTTGCTTTCTACCATAAGAGTGGTGTCATCTGCATATCTGAGGTTATTGATATTTCTCCTGGCAATCTTGATTCCAGTTTGTGCTTCATCCAGCCCAGCATTTTGCATGATGTACTCTGCATAGAAGTTAAATAAGCAGGGTGACAGGATATGGCCTTAACTTATTCCTTTCCCAATTTGGAACCAGTCTGTTGTTCCATGTTCAGTTCTAACTGTTGCTTCTTGACCTGCATACAGATTTCTCAAGAGGCAGGTGAGTTGGTCTGGTATTCCTATCTCTTTCAGAATTTTCCAGTTTGTTGTGATCCACACAGTCAAAGGATTTGGCATAGTCAATAAAGCAGAAATAGATGTTTTTCTGGCGCTCTCTCGGTTTTTTGATGATCCAGCAGATGTTGGCAATTTGATCTCTGGTTCCTCTGCCTTTTTAAAATCCAACTTGAACATCTGGAAGTTCACGGTTCACTTTCTTTTGAAGCCTATGATTTTGAGCATTACTTTGTTAACAGGTGAGATGAGTGCAATTGTGTGGTAGTTTGAACATTGTTTGGTAATATCTTTCTTTTGTATTGAAATGAAAACTGACCTTTTCCAGTCCCGTGGCCACTGCTGAGTTTTCCAAATTTGCTGGTATACTGAGTGCAGCACTTTAACAGCATCACCTTTTAGGATCTGAAATAGCTCAATTAGATTTCGATCACCTCCACTTCCTGGTGGCTCAGAGGTTAAAGCGTCTGCCTCCAATGCCGGAGACCTGGGTTTGATCCCTGGGTCGGGAAGATGCCCTGGAGAAGGAAATGGCAATCCACTCCAGTATTCTTGCCTGGAGAATCCCATGGACGGAAAAGCCTAGTAGGTTACAGTCCACGGGGTCGCAAAGAGTCGGACACGACTGAGCGACTTCACCTTCACCTCCACTAGCTTTGTTCGTAGTAATGCTTCCTAAGGCCCACTTGACTTCACACTCCAGGATGTCTGCCTCTAGGGGAGTGATCACCCCATCATTGTAATCTGGGTCATGAAGATATTTTTTGTATAGTACTTCTGTATATTCTTGCCACCTCTTCTTAATATCTTCTGCTTCTGCTAGGTCCATACCATTTCTGTCCTTTATTGTGCCCATTTTTTCATGAAATGTTCCCTTGGTATCTCTAATTTTCTTGAAGAGATTTCTAGTCTTTCCCATTATACTGTTTTCCTCTATTTCTTTGCATTGATCACTGAGGATGGCTTTCTTATCTCTCCTTGCTATTCTTTGAAACCCTGCATTCAAATGGTTATATCTTTCCTTTTCTCCTTTGCCTTTAGCTTCTCTTCTTTTCTCAGATATTTGTAAGGTCTTCTCAGACAACCACTTTGCCTTTTTGCATTTCTTTTTCTTGGGGATGGTCTTGATCACTGCCTCCTGTATAATATCACAAGCCTCTGTCCGTATTTCTTCAGGTACTCTATCAGATCTAATCCCTTAAATCTATTTGCATTTATTGCATTTATTTAATCCCTTAAATCTATTTGCATTTATTAAGTCCCTGCAAAGCAGTGTTCTCAGTAGCCAAAATGGGGCAAAATATCTTGCCTTCTTTGAGGGAGATAGATAATAGCAAAGAAGGGGGGAAACCCTATGGTAAGTTATGAGTTTTTTGAAGGTAGAGAGTGGTGGGGAGAAAGGATGTTGTGCTCTTTCTGTAAAGGTCAGAGAAACTCTCTCTGAAAAGGAGAGGTTTGAGTGGAGGCTTTGGTCCAAGTGCCTAGTGTGTTTGAACAGCAGTCAGGACCATGGCTGTTGGAGCTGAGTGAGTGGAATGGAGGGCAGTGGAAGGGAATGAGGCAGAGAGGCCATGGGGACAAGTTATGCTTGTGAGACTTAATGAGTCAGAATTTGACTCAGAACGATGGGGAGTCATGAGGATTTGGTAATGGGAGCCACGGGATAGAACTGGGATCTTCGAGACTGCAGTTTAGGCTGCCCTCTAGAGGGCGAAGCAGAGAGACAGAGGTCCAGTGAGCAGGCTGCTGTGGTCCAGGCGAGTCAGGATGGAGCCTGTACCTATGCTGTTTTCTGGATCGATGTCGGTTCTTTGGAGACATGAATGTCTTCTCTTTGAGCTTTTTGTGGAAGTGTCTTTACCCACTTACGATACATTCAATCATTAGCCATTGGCGATTGTTCCATCTACAGAGTCAAAGGGTTTCATTAGCAAGATGGAGATTTTATTGTGCTGTATACTTTCATTCTTTAAATATCTCACTATTGGGATTTTACCAGAAAAAAAAAATGTGTATATGAAAGAAGTACCAAGGTTTAGGAACTCTTCCAGGAAATGGATGAAAAACAAATACAATATTTCTTATTATAAATCACAGTATCAGTATAGTGTACCCAGCTGAATAATTACTGACATGTGGTGAATACTTTTTACCTGTGTTGTACTGTGTGTTTTTTGGCAGAGTGTTTTGAAGCTAATCAAAGGAATCATACCAATTAATCTTAAAATACTTCGTGAAGGAGATATAAATTTGTACACGATTGCCATATCATGGTCACAACTAGCAATATGAAAATAAGGTCCCAGGAAGCAGATTGTCGAGTGGCTTTTCAATCTGACCAGCCCCACCACCCTAACATTCTCTACTGCAAACCAACTGGTGGTTTCAGTTGTTGACCTTGTAGGCCGAGCTGTGATGACTATCCTCACATCTGACCCACTCACTGCCTCTGCAATTCCAGAGGCTGCTCAGATGGTCTTCTGTCACGAGTCCCTGCAAGGACTGGAAGACCGGGTGTTTCTGCAACACCCAGGCTGGACACTGGAGACCTTTATCTATGGTGACTGTTTGGGGAATCAGAACAGCTTCCACACATCACAGGACTGCGTGAAGTCCTGCTGACACATGTCCAGGTCCCAGAGGTGAGAGAAATGACAGGGCAGTTTGAGAGGGGAAGGGCTGGGGAAACAGGTGGAGCTCAGGGCACCACACACTGTTCACACCTACATGGTGTCTTTCCTCCTTGGTGTGTCCCAGGAGAAGCGGCTGAATTGTCCTGTGAAACCACACACTGAGCACGTCCTTCAGGGGCCAGCTTGGCAGAAGGTTATCCGCTGGAATGTCCATCATGATAACTGGAGCCTACTCACATGCTCCCCTTTCCAAGATGGGAACACTGAGTCAGCTACTCTAGGAAGCCTGTCTGTAGTGCTTCTGTGCACCCAACCTAGGCTTGGAAAACTCACTAACTTCTTGTTGGTCATCCCAGCCCCGGGAAGACTGCACATGCACATTTCCAGGAAAGTTTAGGATCCGTCACGATGACAGGTGTCCAGCTCTGGGGCTTCAGTGGTGTCCATCAACAAGTTCCATTCTTTTGGCAGAGGACCTGTGATCTGTGCTCTCTCTGACAAGGATCCATGCAGAGCTGGACCGTGGCTGCTTCTGAAACAGTCAGTGTCCTCCAAGTCCAACTCAAGGCTACACTCCTCAGCAGAACTTTGCCTCTTTCCTTCCACCCGTGGGACTATATACCTTGGTTCTCTCTCATTCTCTTGGCTCCAAGCTCCATGAGAGCAAGTCTTCACGTTATCATAGCCCTTAGCACAGTTCCTGGCACAAAGAAGACTGTTCATAATTATCTGAGGAAGGAAGGGATGCAGGAACACACCATTCAAACCTGAGAACTGTGGAGCCTACGATTTTTACCAGGATTTTTGTCTTTACCCCCATTCTCACTCCGTCCTCACTTCCTCCCCCTCCCCACCATCACCTCTTTCCTTGTGGATGGCCAAGGTAGAATCTGTGGTATCTGGCTCTTGGCGTAAGTGGTGGGATAGAAAAGAAGCCACCATCGCCCACAATGATGTTGCATTTTCTTTTCTGTATGTTCAAACTGTCTAACTTATATTTTAACAAATTCATATGCAAATTAAACGAACCGGAGTGGAGTCTGGTTGTTTGCAACCACAAACCGTAACCAACAGGGTCCATGGAAATGGTGGTCCTTCTCACTGTTCTGCAGAGCAGCGCACACCTCCCCTGTTTTCGTGTCCTCAGACGAGACCCTACCAGGTACAGAAAGGCAATCCATCATAGCGCCATGAACGCTACGCAAAGGCTCGGGAGATAGACAAGTCGACATGAAGGCTTTCGTTCTTTGCTTCTTGGGCTAGGCCACATTTGGGTGCAAGCTGTCCTCCTGGACTCTCAGGAGGAGTAGAGACATGAGGCTCAGTTGTCCACTTTTCCGAGGATTCCCTCTCCTGAGGGCATGCGTGGGCATGGGGATTCTTACTTCTGGTAAAGAAAGGCAAGTACCTTTTTTGTGTCCCAGGCTCTGCCCTAGCATTTTGCCTGCGTTATTGTTTTCATCATCCTAGGAATCCTTCAAGGGAGGAAATGGAGGCAGGGAGATGGCTTTAGCTGCTGTATTTGCTTCCTAACATCGCAAGTCTCCACTGCCCCAAGCAGAGGGACTTGATGATGCTTTTCTGCTCCTGCCTCTGGGAAGATGTAGGATGGAGACACCTTTGGAGGCCAGAGAGTTATCTGTTTCATGACAGACGAGTAAAGTGAGGCATGGGTACCACAGCAAGCGCAGTATTTCAATATACAAGAGCGCTGATGATGCCGGTACTGTTACTCACTTCCTCGTAGACTTGGGCAAATTTCTCAAAATCTCAGAGCATTAATTTCTCTAGTTATAAAGTAAGGACAATGCTTCTGCTTGTTAATGTTTCTAGCCAGAGACCACTAGAAACACTTCTATTCCTAGCTGAACTAGTTGGGTTTATTATTCACAGCAGGAAGGAACAGGAGTCATCTTGGAGAGCAATATGATCTCTCCTTAAGAGAATGTTAGAACTTACAGGATGTGGGCTTGTGTTAGGTGATTTTGGGGAGAGTTCCCAGAAGCTAGCTCTGCTCTGGATGGATGGTGTTAGGAACGGGGCAGTTCTCTGATTGGGTATCTTAATCTTAACTCTAAGAAGGGAAGACAAGATGGAGTTTAGAATTGTACTTGGTAAGTCAGCATCTGTCATTCACATGGGGCAGGAGAGGAGGACTTCTGGTCATTTTTGGTGGCTTCTATAATTTAGCCATTTGTGTTTATACATGAGTGTAGAGTATCCTATTTTTGTCACGACATATCATGATCACAGAATACCCTTGTTTGATGCTGATGTCACGACATATCATGATCACAGAATACCCTTGTTTGATGTTGATGTCACGACATATCATGATCACAGAATACCCTTGTTTGATGTTGATGTCACGACATATCATGATCACAGAATACCCTTGTTTGTTGTTGATGTTTTGTGAAATATTTACATTCAGCAGGAGAACTAAAGGCCAGCGGTGGTGCCATGGCTGCTCCTGGAATCAGAGGTTGCTTTTCTCTTTCTCTGTGAAACTCAGAGCATTATGATGAGAAGTAAGAGGATATGATATTTGTAAATGCTTTGCACAAGTGTTGAAACTAAGTCCTCAATGAATGACTGGTCTGATAACATTAATAGGAGCAAATAAATCACAAATTATTACTAATAATTTGTTTAATTAATAATCATTAATATGTAACAATTAAAATTAACTATTATTTTATAACAGTTTAATGTTACAGATTCATTACTAATTAGAACAGTTTGGCTTTCAGTAGGTTTGGATGTTGCTGTGTGATCTTGGGCAAATCCTTTCATCTCTCTGAGCCAAAGTTTCTTTCTTTCTTTTTTTTTTGCAAAATAAGGTGCTGGTATCTGTTTTAAGAAAAACAAGGACTCTGCTATTTTGAAAGTTACATTGATTTTGGTGTAAAGTTCTTTGAACTCCTCAGACCAACACACTTTTAAAAGAACATAGAGTATTAGTTTCCTTCGTTCCCAGTTTTTAAAATGTGCGGTCCAGTGCATTTAAAAAAGGGATGAATAAGCATTTTGGGGGGGGATGTCATATTTCATATCCCCTGCAGAAAGTTCCCCACTATCCAAAGTGTCACTGTTTCCTGAAATGGTCCCTTTCTTCCTCAGAGGTAACCTAAAGCCCCTTTCCTTCAGTGGCAGGCCTCACTCAGTTTGAGTCCCTTGTCCATCCCATGCTGCCCTGTATTTGACCTTCTGGTGTCTCGAAAATGTACGTGGGTTTGGGGATTTCTGCTGGTTCTCTTTGGGATCAAGTCACCTGTTCCTTGGGGCTTCCAACGTGGCTCAGTTGTAAAGAATCCACCTGCCAAAGCAGGAGATGCAGGAGACTAGGGTCAATCCCTGGGTCGGGAAGACCCCCTGGAGAAGAAAAATGACAGCCCACTGCAGTATTCTTGCCTGGAGAATCCCATGGACAGAGAATCCTGGAGGGCTATAGTCTACAGGGGTGGCAGAGTCCGACCCGACTGAACGCAAACACCTCAACCTGAATCTGAGTGAACTCCGGGAGTTGGTGATGGACAGGGAGGCCTGGCGTGCTGCGATTCGTGGGGTCGCAGAGTCGGACACCACTGAGCGACTGAACTGAACTGAGCTGTTCCTCAGCCGTCAGAAACCGCTCTATACGGCCCTCTGGTGGCCGCCTGAGGAAGTGCGATCTCCTCCTGAAGCTGCGCACACTTCCTCCCTGTTAGGCCGGAATATTGAAGTCTTTTGGTAGCCGCCTTTACAGGTTGTAGTTGTTGTTGCTAGCTTCTGGCTTGGGGGCTGTCTGTGTGCCAGAAGGAAGCTGTGAACTGCAGTGCACGAGGCTGAAGGTCCAGTTGGCAGCTGGGTTGCTGTTGTTCAGTCGCTCAGTCATGTCCGACTGTTTGCGACCCCATGGACTGTATGCAGCTCTCCAGGTTTCTCTGTCCATCACCAGCGCCCGGAGCTTGCTCAAACTCATATCCATAGAGTCGGTGATGTCATCCAACCATCTCTTCCTCTGTCGTCCCCTTCTCCTCCTGTCTTCAGTCTTTCCCAGCATCAGGGTCTTTTCCAGTGAGTTGGCTCTTTGTATCAAATGGCCAAAATATTGGAACTTCAGCTTTAGCATCAGTCCTTTCAATGAATATTCAGGGTTGATTTCCTTTAGGATTGACTGGTTTGATCTCCTTGCTGTCCAAGGGACTCTCAAGAATCCTCTCCAACACCACAGTCTGAAAGCATCAATTTGTTGACACCCAGCCTTCTTTATGGTCTAACTCTCACATCCATACATGACTACTGAAAAAACCATAGCTTTCACTAGATGGACCTTTGTTGGCAAAGTAATGTCTCTGGTTTTTAATATGCTGTCTAGGTTTGTCGTAGTTTTTCTTCCAAGGAGCAAGTGTTTTTTAATTTAATGGCTGCAGTCACCATCTGCAGTGATTTTGGAGCCCCCAAAATAAAGTCAGCTACTGTTTCCACTGTTTCCCCATCTATTTGCCATGAAGTGATAGGACCAGATGCCATGATCTTCATTTTCTGAATGTTGAGCTTTAAGCCAACTTTTTCACTCTCCTCTTTCACTTTCATCAAGAGGCTCTTTAGTTCCTTTTTACTTTCTGCCATAAGGGTGGTGTCATCTGCATATCTGAGGTACTGATATTTCTTTCAACAATCTTGATTCCAGCTTGAGCTCCATCCAGCCCAGCATTTTGCATGATGAACTCTGCATATAAGTTAAATAAGCAGGGTGACAATATACAGCCTTGATATATTCCTTTCCCATTTCAGAACCAGTCTGTTGTTCCGTGTCTGGTTCTAACTGTTGCTTCTTGACCTCCATATAGGTTTCACAGGAGGCAGGTCAGGTGGTTTGGTATTCCAATCTCTTTAAGAATTTTCCACAGTTTGTTGTGATCCACACAGTCAAAGGATTTAGCGTAGTCAATGTAGCAGAAGTAAATGTTTCTCTGGAATTCTCTTGCTTTTTCTATGATCCAGTGGATGTTAGCAATTTGATCCTTGGTTCCTCTGCCTTTTCTAAATCCAGCTTGAACATCTGGAAGTTCTCGGTTCATGTACTGTTAAAGCCTGGCTTGAAGGATTTTGAGCATTAGCTTGCTAGTATGTGAAATGAATGCAGTTGGCTGCAAAGTTTAAATGTTCTTTGGTATTGCTCTTCTTTGGGACTGGAATGAAAATTGACCTTTTCCAGTCCTGTGGCCACTGCTGAAATTTGAAATTTTCCAAATTTGCAGAACATATTGAGTGCAACACTTTAACAGCATCATCTTTTAGGATTTGAAAAAGCTCACCTGGAATTCCATTACCTCCACTAGCTTTGTTCGTAGTGATGCTTCCTAAGGCCCACTTGACTTCACACTCCAGGATGTCTGGCTCTAGGTGAGTGATCACACTATCATGATTATCTGGTCATTAATATCTTTTTTTGTATAGTTCTTCTGTGTATTCTTGCCACCTCTTCTTAATATCTTCTGCTTCTGTTGGGTCCATACCATTTCTGTCCTTTATTGTACCCATCTTTGCATGAAATATTTCCTTGGTATCTCTAACTTAATACTGTCATAAATTAATAATTATTGATAAAAGTTAAAGAACTTTTATATTTGCAGTATTACTATTACTCTTATCTATCTAACATTCATTAAAAGGTTACTCTGCCAGTACTTGGACAGACAAAGCATTTAACAAATACAACTCTTTTATTCTCATCATGACTCTATGAGATTGATAGAGAAAGAGAAAAGCGACTTCTGAGTTCCAAGACCTGAGCTGGTACACAATGGTCCTTCTGGTTTTCTGCTCGACATAAACATTTTACAGAACTTTAACATCAAATGAGGCCATTCTGTGTTTGTGAAAGATCTAGAAAAAATGGTACACTGGATAATCATATTTGAGCATTGACAAAAGGAGCCAAATTACAGAAAGCACCAATATGATCAAAGCACCTTCCCGTCTTGAATGACTGCTACTTCTTGACCAAGTACCGCTCTCAGAGCCTCAATCAAGCCTTCCCTTCTTAGATTTAAGATTACGATACTTAGAGAACTACCCCACTTCTTCACAGCCTTCATCCAGAGCAAAGACAGCTTCCTGAAACCCTCCACCAAATCACTAATACCACCCACATCCTTGAAGTTCTTTCTAACATTTTCTTCATAAGAGAGCATATTGTTTTCCAAGATGATTCCTGTTCCTTGCTGCAGTGAGTAATAATCCCAATGAGTTGAACTAGGAATGGAAGTTCATCTAGGAACAGGGGTGTTTCTACTGGTCTCTGGCTAGAAGTATTAACAAGTAAGATTGTTATCCTTATTTTATAATTGAATAAAGGAAAACGCAGAGATGCTGAGAAATTTGCCCAAGACTCTGAGGAAGTGAGTAACAGCGCCAGCACTGTCTGTGTTCTCATTTACTTCATTACTGGGCTCTGGTCCCCATGCCTCACTGTCCTCATCCGCCGTGAAACAGATACTCTCTGTTTCCCTAAGGTGTCTCCGTTCTACATCTTAGAGGCGGAGCTGGAAAACATGGTCAAAGTGGATCTACTTGGGAGGCTGGGAAGTTGCCGTGTTAGGAAATGAAGGCAGCAGCCAAGTGTCATCTCCATGCATCCATTTCCTCCCTTGAAGGATTCTTAGGAAGATTATAGAAAAATGCAGGGAAAATGCTAACACAGAGCCTGAGGCACTAAAAGGTAGTTGTCTTTCTGTAACCGAACTAAGAAGCCCCCTCCCCACATGTGACATCAGGGAATCGGATTTCTTAGAAAAGTAGACAACTGAGCCTCATGGCCATTCTCCTCCTGCGAGTCCAGGAGGACAACCTGCTCCCAAACTTGACTGAACTTAGAAGAATGAAATAAAAGCTGTCATGTTGAGGTGTGTGTTTAGCACATTTCTGTGTAGCTTGGTGTGGCTACTAAGAGGTGACGCTATAACAGGTTTGCTTCTTGTACCTGGTAGGGCATAGTCTCTAGACAGGGAAATGGGAGGTGCCCACTGCTCTGCAGAACAGTGAGAAGGACCACTATTTCCATGGACCTTATTGGTTAAGGTTTGTAGTTGTAAACAACGGGCTCCACTCCAGTCAATTTCAGTATGCATTTATTAAAATATAACCCGCAGTGTTTGAAGTTACAGAAAGGAAAATGCAGCATCATTCTGGGGATTAGGGGCTTCTTTATCCCAAACTCTTCTCTCATTATGGATGCTGAGAACTGGATGCTGGAAATACCGCCTGGGCCACCCGCAAGGAGAGCAGTGATGGTGGGCCAGGGGGATGAAGGTGAGGATGCCGTGAGGATGGGGGTGAAAATGAAAATCCTGTGATAAAGCGCAGGCTCTGCAGTCACTCTGCTCATGGGTGCTCCCTTCCTTCCTTCCTCAAATTGAACTGTCCCTTTGGTGTCAGGAACTGTGCTAAGTGTTTGGGATAAAGGGAAGACATGTTCTCATGGTGCTGAGAGCCAACTGGATGAGACAGAAAAGGCATGTAGACCACGGAAGAGAGGAAACAGGCAGGCTGTGCTGCGGAGGGTAGGGGAGAGAAGAACTGCTAGGAGACCGAACAGTTTAGAAGCAGACACGGCCTGTCTCTGCAGGGCTCCTTCTCGGACTTCACATTTTCTGGGAGACACTCTTCGCATGTCCTCTGCAAAAAGAAAGGAACTTGCTAAGTGCCACCATTTGCAGCCCCAGACCTGGACACTGGTCATCTTGACAGATCCTAGATTTTCCAAAAATCATAGAACCAGAGTCCTCATGACCCGAACGGCCTACAAGAAAGAAGTGAACTTTCCAAGCCTAGGTGGGGGCACTCAGGAGCACTGCAGACCTGCCCTGGAGGGTGGCTGAGTCAGTGTTCCCAGCTGAGAAAGAGTGTGATCACAAAGAGGCCTCTGGGGTTGACCTTCTGCCATTCACTCCCTGGAGAACTCGCTCAGTGTGTGGTTTCACAGGACACCGCAGCCTCTCCTGGGAGCAGTGAGAAGGAAGACCCTGTGCAGCGTGAATGGTGTGTGGCCCCCTGAGCTCCACCCCTTTCCCCAGCCCTTCCCCACCCCCTGGGCCCTGCGCCCTGTCTTACCACAGGGAACCAGCCCCTTTTCCGCAGGTCTTTATGCAGTCCTCTAACGTTAGGAAGTTGTTTTCGTTCCTTCCGAGGCCGCTGTATGCAAACGGCTCACAGTGAGCAGTCTTGGCATTGTAGAAGTACCTGGGCATCAAGGCTTTACCATGACCTACTATTTTAGGCTCCAGGCAGAAGGCAGGCCTAGAATCTGCTGGAATGAGAGGGGCAATTATCAGTTATGTGGACGGTCATCACAGCTCCGTACAAGGACAACTAGAACCACCAGTTTGTTTGGAATAGAGAATGTCAGGGTTGTGGGGGTCAAGTTGAAAAGCCCATTTGAAAACCTCCTTTTTTGGATGAATTATGAATGTTGCTGGGGGTGACATGATGTAGTAATCATGTGCAAACGTATATCTCCTCATGAAGCCTTTTAAGAAAGTTTGGCATAATGCCTTTGAGTAGCCTTAAAGCTTCTATAGGACTTCCCTGGTGATCCCATGGTTAAGAATCTACCTTGCAATGCCTGAGTCCAAGGTCAGGGAACTGAAGTCCCAATGCTGTAGACACTAAGTCGACAGGCCATAACTACTGAGCCCGGGACCTACAACTAATAACCAGCCCACCCAAATACATAAATGCTCAAAAAAGAAAACAAAAAACCCTCCACAACTGTACAACAAAAGGACAAAGGTAAAAAATATTCCCCATATGTCAATAATTACTGGGTCTGGATACCTGAGTTTTATAATATTATTAATATTCTCTGTGTTATGTGTGTGGTAAAAGCTTTCAATCGTTAATAAAAATTGTGAAGGACTCATGCTATAATGGAAAAAGGCATGAAGAAAACATAATACTGTGTTTACTTCAGATATTTCATGAGGATTCTATAAATGAATATTGATACTATATATTGTGTATATAAGGAGAAATATACATATTTGTTTTTTAATCGTTTTCCTGACACTGATCCTAAAAATCTTGGTATTTCTTTTGTGATAAGAGCAATAAAAGTGTTTTTTGGTGTGTGAAGTGGTTGAGTTTGGAAAGACTCTAATGAGCCCAGAATGGGCTCTGATTGCACGGGAAAGGACTGCCTACAGGAGGGTGGGCACGTTCATTCCTACCCTTTCCCTGGTCTTCTATCCACTGCTCCTCTCCTTCGCTCAACCTCAGGGAGGGTAACGGAGCTGTCTGTTGAACGATCTCCAATGGCTAATGATTTAATGCATCATGACTAGGTAATGAAGCCTCCATAGAAACTTCAACAGAGCAAGGCATTCATGTTATTCAAGAGACCTGGGATCCACCCAGGGAATAACATAGATACACACTCCGTGAGAACAATTGCAGCACCCTGCTCCCTGGGGCTTTGTCTCTGCTCTTTACCCCCTCGAGGCCACTCTCTGAACTGCAGCCTGAAGGGTTCTGTTATTATTCTGTCCTTTCGCAGGGCTCCATCACGACCAGTCCCTCAGTGAGTCCCTTTTTCTCTGAGAGTCAAATTCTGATTCTTAAAAAGTCCTACAAGCGTCCTCTCGACCTGCTTCTGTGGCCTCTATGCCTCACCCCTTCCACTCCTTCCCCCTCATATAAACCCTCTCATATCCAGCTACCCTGGTCCCTTCTGCTGCTCAGACACAACCAGGCATGTTATTTCTGCAGCTCTGCTCAGTGCCTCCTTATCACAGAGGGTTTCCTTGACCCTGTAGAGAAAAAGGACAGCATTCTTTCTCTGCCTCGCTCTCTGTCTTCAAGAAACTGATAACCTACCATAGGATTTCTCCCTTGTGCTATTTTTATGTCACCCTCCAAGAAGGCAAATTATTTTGCCATGTTTTTTTCATAGCTGTGTCCCCATCCCCAAGAACAGTGCTTTAAAGGGACTTACTAACTCCGATTTTCATTCTCTCCACAAGTGCAAGGTCATCAAATAGAATGGGTATAATTGATTTCCTTTTAGTACAAAATCACCTTGAGGATGGGGCACATAAACATAAAGGTCAATCTCCCTCTAATGTTCAGTCTCCTGAGAGGATAATAGTCTGTCCTGGTGATCGTTAATGCTGAAGCCTCTGAACCCAAATATTTATGGATTTTTATGGAGGTTTTCAATAGATAGCCACTTTGACTGAATTAGTGGCCATTGCTGATTGATCTCTATCTCAGAGCCTGCCCCTCTCCCCAGAGGGGCTGGCAAGAAAGTGGTGAAATTTCCAACCTCTAAATGGGTGTTTGAGTTTTTTGGCAGACAACCCAGAACCTAAAGTTTCCTGGGTTGCTTTCCCTGAGTGGTCTCATGATCTATCAAAGAAAGTGAGTTCCAAGAGTTTCAGGATGCCTGGACCATGAACCAGGACAAGGATCAAATATAGATCAAATATATGAACAATAAAATAATAGTCAAAAGAGGACAAGTGAAAGGGCCTGGAGACTTTACTCATATTTTCTCAGCCTAGGTCCCACGAGACAAACCACACAAGGGCTGTGTTTTTGTGCTCCTGAAGTTGATCGGCTCAGTGGTCCCACATCTTTCTGCTTATTTTTAATAATAGAGGTATAATCATTATTTGAGCCCTCAATATGTTTTCTTGCAAGGATAAACTTCTTCAGATTAACGCATTGGTGGAAAATGGGCAAAACTGGTCATGAAATGTGAACAGATTTTTTATATTCATGACTGGTAAACTGTTCAGGGAACTCATGTAACATTTTCTCCTGTTCACATGAGGAAACTGCAGATGACTTGCCCCAGGACACAAGCATGTGGGTGGTAGGGTCGGGACAAGTAACTATGATGTCACAACCCATCGATTACAATACCTGATTCTACCAGGAGTTCAGAAAATACAGCTTACTTGTAAGAGTTTCTGGATGCAGTGTCCTACTTTTATTACTTCCCCATCCCAAGCTTCATCTAAGCCCCCACCTCACAGGGCAGAGTGAGCTTGGGTTAAATCCTGACAGCGAATATGTGGCGTCTCTACCAACATCAACCAATTCCCCAGATACCTGCTGGGTGTCCCCCAGTCAATTGATGCCTGATGTGAAATCCGTGCAGTTAGTGCAGATCTCACAGGTCGAGGGCTCAAGACCGTCCTCACTTTAGTGCCAGTCACGTGTTCCCTTGTTACTTACACTTGTGAGCGAACGGTTAAAATGTGGAGGTTCCATGACCCCACTTCCAAGTTTAACAACGGAATGGAACTGATGACAAAACTTAGGAAAACCCTTACTGTTCTCAGATGAATATACATGAAAAATTCACAAATAGTGAAATGGAGGGGATGTGTAGGGCAAAGGGGGAGTGGAGGTGTGTGGAGCCTCCATGCCTCAGTGAGCACAGCACCCTCACATCACATACTTGTATTCACCACCCAGGAGACAACTCTCTGAACTTTAATATTTTTACAGTTTTTTTGAGGTTTCAAGAAGTAGGCTTATTGACTGAATCATTGGCTGCTGGCCATTGGCCGGTGGTGACTGCTCCCAGTCTCGGTGCCCTTTCCTCTCCCCAGAGGTACGGAAAGTACAAACCTTTATTCTTCTCACTGAGTATTAATTGTTGAATATTGAGTGTTGGGGACTCCTCTGCTGTATGGTTCTTGTGTTTTGCTCCGGAAACTATCACGTGATCTATGAAGGAGAGTAAATTTCAAGAGTTTCAGGAGGCCTGGTCCATGAAACAGGATAAGGATCAAACATGGATAAGATAACAACAGTCAAAAGACAACAAGGGAAAGGGCCTGGAGACTTCAGCAATGTGGTGTCAGCCTTGGTCCCACAGCCTACCACACAAGGGCTGTTTCTTGCTCTCCCTGCCTTTGCTCTCCTCTGTGGTTCCACATCTTTTGATTAGTTTTAATAATAGAGGAATAACCATTATTCGATACAGAAATATTTTTACTTGTCCAAAGCAAGTAGGCAAAGAATTTTTTTTTCAGATTTAATACACCATAGTGGAAAATGGACAAATCTGGCCATGAAATGTAAATAAACTATTTATTTACATGATTCGTCATCTGTTCAAAGAACTCATGTAACATGTTTCCCCTGTTCAGATGAGGAAACTGCAGATGGCTTGCCCCAGGACACAATCATGTGGGTAGTGGGGTCAGGAAAAGATACCGTGAGGTCGCAACCCACTTGATACACCACCTGACTCTGCTAGGGACTTGAAATACCGATAACTGCTGAGAGTTTCTGGGTGCAGTGTCCTACTTTTCCTACTCACCTCTCCCCAAGCCTCCTGGGAGCCCTCAAATCACAAGGGAAGGTGAGTCTGTGTTTTTTCCTGAAGCGAAATACGTGGTTTCTGCACTAACACCATCCGGTTCCCAACACCCGATGGGAGAACCACAGTTAATTGACTTCTGACACAGAATCTGTGGAGTTTGGGCCGATGCCACAGGCTGGGGCAACTAGACTGTCCTCTCTTCAGAAGCCCGCCATGTGGTCTGGGGTCACTCATGCTTCTGACCAAGTGACTAAACATGAGAGTTTCCATGACCCCACCTCCACGCACAGTAATCAGTAGAACTGGTGACTGATCTCGGGAAAACTCTTAACTGTTCTCAATCAATGTACAGGATAAAACTCAGAAAGAATGGAATGGAGGAGATCTGTAGGGCGAAGGGGGAGTGGAGACGTGCGAAGCCTCTATGGCCTGGTTTGAGCACCCTCATATAACCTTTTTTTTACCATCCCGAACGCTCTCCGAATGCCAGTATTCTGGATTTTTAATGAGGTTTCACTAAATAGGCACATTGATCGAATCACTGGCCAGTGGTGACTGACCTCAATCTCAGTGCCCTCCCCTTTCCCCACAGGAGCAGAAAGTTCAAACCTTTATTTCCTTTACGTATTGCTTTAATCACTTCATTTATTAAACCGGATCCCGCACTGGCAATCTTGGCACCTATGAAAGACAAAAATTCCAGAATTTTCAGGAGTCTTAGACCATGGAACCGGGACAAGTTTCAGATATGAATAATAAAATGATAGTCAAAAGTGGACAAAGGAAAAGGCCTGGAGACTGTGCTAATCTTATATCAGCCTTGTCCCAGGAGCCAGCCACACAGGGGCTGTGTTTCATGCTTTCCCTGCAATTGCTCTGCTCAGTGGTCCCAGGTCTTTGTGATTTATTATTATAGTAGAGGGATAATCATTATTTGACACATAAATATTCTTTCTCACCCCAAAGCAGTAGGTAGAAGTATCTTTTCAAATGAACATATCTTGGTGGAAAATGAGCAAAATTGGCCATGTAATGTGAATAAACCCTTTGTATTTATGACTGGTAATATGTTCAAAGAGCCCATGTAACAGGTATCTGCTGTTCAGATGTTTTTCCCCAGGACACATGGCATGTGGGTGTCAGGGTCAGGACAAGATACTGCCCTGTCACAATCCATTTGATGTACTATCCTATTCTCCCAGAAGCTCTGAAAATACTGATAACTGGTGACAGCTTCTGGGTGCAGTGCCCTACTTTCATTACTCCCCTGTCCCCAGGACTCACCTGAGCTTCCAAAGCACAGGGGGAGTGAGTCTGGGTTTCCCTGACACCACATCTGTGGTGTCTCGAGAAACAACATGCAATTCCTCCAAATACCCACTGGGTGCCCCACAGGGCCATTTAATTCTGATAAGAAATCAGGGGAGTTAGTACAGATTCTGCATGCTGAGGGCTCAAACTGTTCTCAGCTCAGATGATAGCCGTGTTGTCCTGATTCACTCATGATTTGACAAAGTGTCTAAACTGGGAAGTTCCATTACCCCACCTCGGTGTTCAATAATGCAATAGATCTGACGACCAAACTCAGGAAGACCACTCTCATAGGGATCTCATGTTATCACAAAGGATAAATCTTGGCACAGCAACGTGAGTGAGAGGTGCAGGGGAAAGTGGAAGTGGAGACCCTCACATCACCGCCGTGTGTTACCACCCCAAACGCTCTCTGAATGCCCACATTCATGAATTCTCATTGAGGTTTCACTAAACAGGCATATTGATAGAATCATTGGCCAGTGGCGCCTGTTCTCAATCTCAGTGCCCTCTCCTCTCCCCGGAGTTGCAGAAAGTTCACACCTGTAGACACACCACGGATGATATTTTTAATCGTATTTTTTGTTGAACGCTTCTCAGGTCCCCGTCTATGGCTTGTCTCCAGACCTATGAAAGACAGGAAATTCAGAGAGTTTCAGGAGACCTGGGCCATGAACCAAGGCAAGGATCAAATATGGAGAATAAAAGAATAGTCAACAGTGGACAAGGCAGGAAACAAAGATGTATAATAAAATAATAGTGAAAAGGGGAAAAGGGAAAGGGCCTGGAGACTTTACTAATACTGTATCAGCCTTGGTCCCAGAAGGCAACCACACAGGGCTGTTTCCTCTTTCCTCTGCAGAGGCTCTGCTCATCCATCCCAGGTCTTTCTGGTTATTCTTCATAAATAAAGGAATGCTCATTATTTGACACCCAAATATTCTTTCTTGCCCAGGACCAGTAGGTAGACAAATTATTTTCAGATTAATTAACACATCTTGGTTAAAAATGCACAAAGTTCACTACTTGCAAAGAGTTGAAATGTGTTTCACCTCTTTGTATTCATGACTGGTAATCTATTCAAACCAGTCAGTCCTAAAGGAAATCAACCTTAAATATTCATAGGAAAGGCTAATGCTGAAGCTGAAGCTCCAATACTGTGGCCATCTGATACAAAGAACTGATTCATAGGAAAAGACCCTGATGCTGGGAAAGATTGATTGAAGGCAGGAGGAGAAGGGGATGACAGAGGATGAGATAGTTGCATGGCGTCACTAACCCAATGGACATGAGTTTGACCAAGCTCCGGGAGATAGTGAAGCACAGAGAAACCTGGTGTCCATGGGGTCGCAAAGAGTTGGACACGACTGAGCAACTGAAGGAAAACAATAAATCTGTTCAAAACCCCATATAATATGTATCCCCTGTCCAGATGAGAAAATTGCAGATGAGTTGCCCAGGAAACATGGCATGTGGGTGGCAGGGCCAGGACTAGATACTATCGTGTACAGTGCATTGGATACACTGCCTGATTCTGCCAGGAACTCTGAAAATACAGATAACTGAGAACGGTTTCCGGGTGCCACGTGTATGTTCGTTACTCCCCACTTTTGGAGCATCACTTGAGCCCCAAGATCATAGGCGAGAGTGAGTCTAGGCTTCTCTGACACCAAATACGTGGTGCCTCTACCAATAGCAACCAATTCCCAAACAGCCACTGGGTGCCCAACAAGAAATTCACTTCTGTCTCAAACCCATGGAGTTACTGCAGATTCTGCAGGTTGAGTGCTCAAGACTCTCCTCAGTTCAGATGCCAGCCATGAGGTCCTGAGTCACTCACTCATGCTTGTGACCAAATGGCTAAAATCCGGGCCTCTATGACCCCACCTTCAAATTCAACTACCGAATAGAACTGGCAGCTGACCCTAGGAAAACCCTTGCTTGCTGTACCCGGATTAATATACAAAATAAAACTCAAGGCAGCACAAGGGAGGAGATGCGCAGGGCAAAGGGGGACTGGAGGTGTACCCAGCCCCCACGCTCTAGTGAGCACGGTACTTTCACAGCATATTCCTGTCCACCACCCTGCAAGCTCTCTGAACCCAGTAGTTAAGTACTTCTTTTCAGGGCTCGCTAAACAGGCGTATTGGTTGGATCATCTGCCGTTGGTGATTGATTTCACTCTCCATTCCCTTCCCTGCCCTCAGAGGTGCTGCAGTGAGAGGTGATGAAAAAAGTACCCTTTAAATGGATGTTTGAGGTTTCTTGGAGACCAGCCCCATCTTGAAGGTACCTTGAGTCACCTTTAGTGATTCATCTCATAACCTATAAAGTCAGCAAATTCCAAGAGTTTTAGGAGGCCTTGGCCATGTCATGAGAAGGATCGAATATGGATCTTTTTATTACTACATTATAGTGAGGTTCAGGGACAAGGCAGGGACCAGGAATAGAGAGTCTCACAAATGGGGTTCCTAATCTGGTAGATTTAGGTGGGATGTATATATATATATAATATATTTCCTCATGAGAGTCATACTGTCAATGGAGTTCAAAGCTTGCAACATCAGCCTTCCCTAGCGGTCCAGTAGTTAAGAATCCACCTGCCAATGCAGGGAACAAGGATTGATCCCTGGTTTGGGAAGATTCCACAGGCCTCATTGCAACTAAGCAGGTGAGTCACAATTACTGAGCCCAGATACCTCAAGCCCCTGCTCTGCAACGAGAGAAGCCACCACAATGAGAAGCCCGCACACTGCAACCAGAGTAGCCCTCGTCACTAGACAATGTCATCGCATAGCCAGTAAGTCCAAGGCAGTAAACCCAAACAAAAATCCTGCCCAACGTGACAGGAGAAATCCAGAAAGAGTTGGCAGCACTCACCCCACACCTGCCCTGCCCCCTTCCATGGACTTCTGTCATTTTCCCAGAAGCTGTAGAGGAGAGGTGAGGCTGGACCTACCTTCATCCTGGACATGGTGTATATTCAGCGGGGTGCTGTCCACCAGGATAACCAGGAGGACGAGAAGGGCTGCGGAGAGGCAGAGCCGGTTCATCTTCGTGGCCTTGCAGGAGGGCTCCTGAGGATGCTGGGGATGCACTGAGCTTTAATATCCTGGCTGAGGGGTGGGATCAGGTGATGAGGAAGGGAATGGGCAAGGGGAGGAGCTGGGTCAGTCCTGTTTATTGCGTAATCTCCATACAAAACTATGCCTCTGGCTTCTCTCTGCAGGGGCCTGAAGTCCAATAAAAGTACTTCTCAGATTTGACCCTACCTGTGGGTCTCCTGTAAACACAGATAATGATTCTAATATGTTCACTCAGGGAGCGTCCCAGGACCTAGAGGAGTGTGTGGCACGTGATATATAGTCAGTGAGTGGATGAGACAAATCACAGGACCTATAAGTGAATAGTAGTGTGTGAGCCCAGGTCCTTCTTTCAGCCTCCTGCGGGTGTCATCTCACCTGGGCCTCAGTGCCCTGACCCCCCTCACCTAGCTCAGAAGACAGGTGGGACACAGGCCACCTTCCTGCAACCACTCTCACAGCTTCTCCACTGGATGGACACTTACTGTCTATCAGACACTGGTCCAGGCAGGAACTTAGCTGGGGAAGCTGATGTCCTCCTGGGCTGTGACCCTCCAGTGTGTTCACTCTGGTTACAGCATGAGCACTGGAATCATGGAATATTGAGGGAATACTGATGCTGTCACGATAAAGAAATATCAATTCCTGTTCTTGGCACAGAGCTCCTAACACTGCTGGAGTTTCCTGAGAGATGAGAGAAACAAGGAGACATTTGTCATGTGAGGGAGGGGGCTAGTAAACAGCTAAACCAAGGATGGAGTGTGTTATCAGGGTAACCAACACTTGATTGGGGGAGTGGGAATTTTCATTTCCACCTTTCCTCTTTCCCTGCCCCCACACCTCAGGGAGGGGTGAGAGGTGAAGGGTGAATCCATCACAAATGCCTAAAGATTGAATGATTTGTGATGAAGCCTCCACAGAAACCTCAACAGAGCAAGGCATTTATGATCTAAAAACTGAGATCTACCCAAGGAGCAACACAGGTACACACGCCACCATGGCTCACGGGGCCACTGCAGCAGCCTGCCCAGGGGCCTCTGTCTCTGCTCTTATTTCCAAGGAGCCACCCTCCCCTCTGCAGCCTCAGGGATCCTCTTCAAACTTGAGCCCTATTGCATGGCTCCCATGACCAATCCCTCAGTGACTCCTCAGCTCTCTCAGAGTCAAACTTGGATTCTTATAGAGTCCTACAACGCTCCTCATGACCTGTCCCCGTGGCCTGTCTGCCTCATCCCCTTCCACTCCCCTCCCCTCACCCACTCAGCTCCAGCCACCCTGGTCCTGGCTGCTGCTCAAAGACACCAGGCTCATTTTTGGCAGCCTCTGCTCAAGGTCTCCTTATTCCAGAGTGTTTCCCTGACCCTCTACAGTCTCCTAAATCCCCATCGCTTTCTTTCTTCACAACACTCATCACCATAGGATTCTTCCATATGGAAGGATTTCTGCCATAGGATTTTCCCCCTCTTCATTGTCTGCTGGCCTCTCAGGAGGCATATTATTTTACTGTATTTTGTTTACAGCTGTTTTCCTACACCAAGAAATATGCCTTCTGGGCAAAAATCCTATGTATTTGATAAATATTTGTCATGTAAATGAATCTCCCATGTTATCCTTATTTCAAGTGCACAATCATTGAAAACTCTGGATATAATAATATTCCTTATAGTCTATTTGATGATGAAATCTGTCTGTCATCTATCTATCTATCTATCTATATATAAGAGTTGACTCATTGGAAAAGACTCTGATGGTGGGAGGGATTGGGGGCAGGAGGAGAAGGGGACGACAGAGGATGAGATGGCTGGATGGCATCACGGACTCGATGGCTGTGAGTCTGAGTGAACTCCGGGAGTTGGTGATGGACGGGGAGGCCTGGCATGCTGTGATTCATGGGGTCGCAAAGAGTCGGACAGGACTGAGCGACTGAACTGAACTGACTGATATACACCTGTATTTATGTGTATACATATGATGAAACCTGTCTCTCTATGTATACCTATGTGTGTGTGTGTATATATATATATATATATATATATATATATATATATATATGCTGCTAAGTCGCTTTAGTTGTGTCTGACTCTGTGCGACCCCATAGATGGCAGCCCACCAGGCTCCTCCATCCCTGGGATTCTCCAGGCAAGAACTCTGGAGAGGGAAGCTATATATATATAGCCGCCCTCATTGCTCAACAGTAAAGATTGTCTGCAATGTAGGACACCTGGGTTAAATCCCTGGGTCAAGAAGATCCCCTGGAGAAGGGAATGGGTACCCACTCCAGTATTTTTGCCTGGAGAATTCCCTGGACAGAAGACCTTGGCAACCGATATAGCCCATGGGGTCACAAAGAGTCAGACATGACTGAGCCATGAGCGCTTTCTTTCACCTGTCCATATAATTGTGAGTCTCCTTTAACACCATATATCCCAATAGGAAAATGAAATAGTCATCTGACAGGACCAACAAAATGAGTTGCATTGAGTTTTGACTTATATTTTACCAGTTTGGAAAGAACAGTTTTTGCGCCTTGAGCAAACTCCTAGAAGTATTATGTTGCCTGCTCTTCCCACAGTGGTCTCCAAAGGAAAGAAGCCTGGTTGTCACTCAATGTTCTGATTAATTTCATCACAGGGAAGTGCTCATTATTTGACAATTTTTTTTGAAGGGCTGGTGAGGAAATATATGCAGATAATTCTTTCGGACTAAAACATTGTGGTGGAAATTCGACATCATTGACCATGAATGTCAAACTCTTTATATTCATTGACTGGTAATCCTTTCAAAAACTCATGTAACCTGGTCCCCCTGTTCAGGAGAGGAAAGTGCAGATGACTTGCCTAGGACAGAAAACGTGCCAGTGGTAGGATCAGGACAAGTACATGATTCTGCCAGGAATTCTGAAAAGGCAGAGAACTGGGAGGGGGTTCTGAGTGCTCTGCCCCACATAATATAGTCTCAGGGTCCTGACCCTCATACCATACACAAATGATAGGGAAGTGTGAGTCTGGGTGTTGTCCCTGACTCCAAACATTCTGGGTCTCTACCAATAGCAACTGGTTTTCCAACACCCGCTGGGCATCCAGGAGTCAATCCACTTCTGACACTAAATCTGCAGAGGGGACCCAGACCCCGCAGGGTGAGGGCTCCCTCCCTGAGGACGGCCCACACTTCAAGTGTTGATCACAAGTCCTGGGGTCACTTTCTTGTGTGACCAACTGGCAATAAACTGAGAGCTTCGAAGACTCACCTCTAAGGTTCAATAACTTATTAGAACCACTCACAGAACTCAGGAATGCCCTTTACTTACCGTCCCCAGTTGATGGAAAGCATAAAACTCAGGGACAGGGAAGTGGAAAAGCTTCTGGTAAATGGGGAGTAGAGGATGCTGAGACTCCAAGCCCTCTCAGGACTTTCCCCCCTCACATTCCCTTGATGGTATCACCTTCTCTGAAGCTCTCTGAACCCAGTGTTCATGGGGTTTAATTGAGGGTTGGACACAGACAATTTGATTGAATCTTTGGCCATTGGTGACTGAAATCAGCATCAGTACCTTCTCCTGTCCCCAGATGGCTGGGCTTGATATTTCTAACCCTCTAGTCACCTGATGGCATGTTTTACAGGCCAGTCCTATCCTGACACTATCTCAGGTCCCATCCTTCACTCATCTCATGATTGAGAATATACAGAAAATTCCAAGGGTTTCAGGGGGGCTGGGGCATGGATGGAGACAGGGGTCAAATTTGGATGTTGTTATGACACTGCAGTAGGATCAGGGTCAAGGCAGGGACCAGAAATAAGGGTCTCAGTTATGAAGTCCCTAATCTGGTAGAATCAGATGGGATATGTCTTTTACAAAGCGGAACACATAATGATATCTCTTGAGAGGCAAGGAATTTCCCTGAAGTGAAAACGGCTCAATTTACTGGAAGAAATGCAGAGAGGTTTTCTGTACCCCCTCAGTGCCTTCCATGGAACCTGCTTATCACCTGTCCCCAGGCTGTAGAGGAGAGGTGAGCCAGGACTTACCCTGGCACTGGTTCCTGGTTTCACCCACCAAGTGCCCAGAAACAGAAGAAGGGCTGTAGAGAGGCAGAGCTGGCTCATCTTTGTGGCCTTGCAGAAGGGTTTCGAAGGAAAGCTGGTGGCAGACTGAGCTTTTTGCACTCCAGCTGAGGGATCAGAACAGCCAACAAGGAGAGGAATGAGGAAGGGAATGATCAGGGGTCAGTCTTGTACAGTGTGTAATATCCCCACCTCTCATGGTCCTGCTTCTGCCTACTGGGGCCAAATGCTCAGTAACATTGATTCTCAAACTTGACTATGCTTGTTGGTTTCATAGAAACACAGGGTGTGATACCAAACGTGGAATTTTGTTCAGTATGGTCATTCAGGGAGCATCACAGCTCTTAGAGCAGTGCATAGCAAGTGATGGATGAAAGCAAATCAAAGGTGGATAATTGAGCAATACTGTGCTAGCTCATGTCCTCTTTGCAGCCTCCTGCAGGTGTCTTCACATTTGGGCCTCTATGCCCACCTGCATCAACTGTGCCTACTTAAGAAGACAGATGTGACCCAGGTAAGCTTCCTGCAACCATTCTGGCAGCATCTTTACTGGACCCACAAAAGCTCTTCACCTGGCATTGGTCCAGACAGATGGTGAGTCAGGGAAAGAGCATCTGTATCGGGGGCATAAACTCTGATATTCTGGGGAGAAAAGAGTAAGGGAGTGGTCAGAAGGGAAGCAGAGACAGACATGTCTCCAGAGCATGACCACCCCTCACCCCTCATCTGATTTCACCAACAGGAGAGCTGTCTGCCTGACTGGACTCCAGGGGACCTTGGAAGAACACTGGTAACCACCTCCTTCCTCCTGCTCTCCCTCAGTGGCGATGGGACCGTAGGGCCTTGGTTTGGGCACCAGCTCTGTGTTTTCCTAACTTTGTGCCTGAGGACTTAAATCTCCCAGAGTCCTGTATCCTCAGGTATCAGATGAGATCCGCACGGCACACATCATGTGGTTGCCGTGGAAGCAATGGAGGCAACAGGCATGTATTCCTTCCCCCTGAGAAGTTTAAGGCCTTTGTAGTATTAATAATAACAGTAATGAGTAGTTACACCAGGTAAAACTTAAATTCTTCATTGTGGCAGGCATTATCCTAAGCACCTGACACATATAATTCATCTAATCCTCAAAAATATTTAAAGAAAGATGGAGAAACTGTTGATATTTCCTCATGTGACTGAGGAGGTACCTGAGATAACAGGAAATAAAGTAGTTTGCTTAGGTCATAGCTTGTAGAGAGGGGATTGGGACCCAGGGATGTGACTTCAGAGTCTGTGCACATGTGCCCTGCTGCAGTGCGAGCTGTAAACTAGAGCGCACACATCACGTGTGTTGTTGTTCCATCACTCAGTTGTGTCTGACTCTTTGTGACCCCATGGACTGCAGCACACCAGGCTTCCCTGTCCTTCACTGTCTCTCAGAGTTTGTTCAAACTCATGTTCATTGAATCGGTGATGCCATCCAACCACCTCATCCTCCATCACCCGCTTCTCCTCCTCTCCTCAATCTTTCACAGCATCAGGGTCTATTTTTCCCAAAGAGTTGTCTCTTTGCATCAGGTGGCCAAAGTACTGGAGCTTCAGCTTCAACATCAGTCCTTCCAGTGAATATTCAGAGTTAATTTCTTTAGGATTGATTGGTTTGATGTCCTTGCTGTCTAAGAGACTCTCAAGAGTCTTCTCCGTGACTACAGTTCAAAAGCATAAATTCTTTGGTGCTCAGCCTTCTTTTTGGTCCAACTCTCATATCCGTACATGACTACTGGAAAAACCATACCTTTGACTATATGGACCTTTGTCAGCAATGTTAGGTCTCTTCTTAATATGCTGTCTAGGTTTGTCATAACTTTTCTTCCAAGGAGCAAGCATCTTTTAATTTCATGGCTGCAGTCACCGCCTGCAGTGGTTTTGGAACCCAAGAGAATAAAACCTGCCACTGTTCGACACACCCACAATCCCTTTTTGTATATTTACTTGCAGTTACAACCATGTAACCTCCCAGGTGGTGCTAGAGGTAAAGAATCCGCCTGCTGATGCAGGAGACACAGGAGATGTAGGTTTACTCCCTGGGTTGGGAAGATCCCCTGGAGAAGGGCATGGCAACCCACTCCAGTACTCTTGCCCAGAGAATCCCCCATTGGGAGAGGAGGCTGGTGGGGTACAGTCAGTACAGAGTCAGATGTGACTGAAGCGACTTAGCACAGCACACAACCATGTAACACCACTGAGAAGGAAAGGAGCTCTCAGTCCTGAGTTACCCTAGGATAGAATGGCATTAATAGTCAGTCACTCACAAAACCAGCCACTGTGAGTGGAGGGTCTCCTCTCTCCTGTGACATCTCATGTGTACCATTTCATTTAGCTTCATGTCAATCTTACGGCATCTGGATTCTCATCCCATTGTGTCAAGGAGAAAGCAGAGGCTCAGAGAGGTAAAGAGACTTCCTCATTACTCACAACTTGCAGATGGCACAAATAGGACTTTGGTTTAGGAGGCCTTCTGGCCCTTCCCTTCCTCCTGTCTCAATCTGTCTACCTGAGACCAGGGAGCAGCAGAGACTCCCCCTAAGAGCACAAACTCCTCTCTTCTCCCCCATCCTCTCATCTGTCTGTCTTTCTCTCCCAGTGTCCTCCTGTCCTGGTCCTCCTCAGTTTGACTCAGGTTAGAGCCCCCACCCCCACCCCTGGATCAGAAGTCCCCTGATGGGCTGGTCCCCACTCCTCCTCCCTCCTCCCTACTCATTAGTGAGATCTCTGATTAGAAACCTCCCCAGTTCCTGGGGGCATCTTCAGAGAAATCACAAGACAGGAAAATCACAGGGTTTGTATCTGGATAAAGACCAGAGAACCCAAAACTCTGATATCAGGTCATATCTCTGCTCCTTAATCCTCAGTTTTTCCCTCAAAAAAAGGGAGAAATTTGAATTCCATGATACTTAAGGCCACATCCTGAAAGGATGGAATGTACACTGGGCATGCAGAAGATGTTTAGATTTTTCTGAGGCTTTGTCCTGTGACCATCATTCACATCTGAGTCATGGGTGGCCAATTTCAGGCTACATGATAAAACAGCACCTGGCTTTTTGGAAATAAGTAGTTTGCATTCTTAAAATGATGTGTGAATACTGTTTTTGTTTGGATAGTTTTCAGGATTGAAAGGAAAAGCAGAAACCAGAGATTGCAAATGCGGCTAGTATACAAGTATTATTAACCCACATAGTACTTTTTTACAATTATGAAACATTTCTGGGATTTAACAGTGGGAGATTTTATAGAAAATGAACTTCTCACATTGTTGGAAAAATAAGTGATCTGGCAACACAGTCTTGACATTTAACAAGAGCTCTCTTCTGTTACATGGGATTCTCCAGGCAAGAATAGTGGAGTGGGTAAACATTCCCTTCTCCAGGTGATCTTCCCAATCCAGAGATCAAACCCATGTTTCCTGCATTGAGAAGCCACCTTTACCGTCTGAGCCACCAGGGAGCAGTGGCGCTCAACTCTGAGCGAGCTTCAGAATCCATTCGACATTTGTTGAAACACAGATCTGAGCCCTCCACTGTCTGAGGTTTGATTTGGTAAGACATGGTTGGGACCTGAGTATCTGCATCTACCAGGTTTCTGGGACTGAGGCTGCTGCTCAAGGGACCATGTTCTGACAGCCGTGTGCTAAGCTAAGGAGAGCTGCTCTCTTCTTAGGATGGGAGTGTTCTCTCCAGTTTCCATAATCCCCACTGTTCTTATTGTCCCTCCAGCCTCCACCCCCACTCCAAATACATCCAGCCATATTTGGCTGTTCCAGGGGCATTTAACATTGTGACCTATGGGATGGGGTCACACTAAGTGTTCAGGAAAAGGTGTTAGTTTCTTTTTAGCTGCTATGTCATGTCTGACTCTTTGCGACCCCATGGACTGTAACACGTCAGGCTCCTCCATCCATGGGATTCTCCAGGCAAGAATACTGGAGTGGGTTGCATTTCCTTCTCCCAGGGATCCTCCCCTCCCAGGGATCAAGCCCACATCTGTACTGGGAGGCAGGTTCCTTACCACTGAGCCACCAGGGAAGCCCTCAGGAAAAGGTAACTTGTTCTTATTTCACAATCTTATGACTTAAGTATTATTATTCTGATTTTGGGTCTTTCCTGGTAAGAAAGAAACAAAGTGAAGTTTCTCAGTCCTGTCTGACTCTTTACGACTCTGTGGACTGTAGCCTATCAGGCTCCACCGTCCGTGGAATTCTCCAGGCAAGAATACTGGAGTGGGTTGCCATTTCCTTCTCCAGGGGATCTTCCCAACCCAGGGATCGAACCGGGGTCTCCTGCATTGCAGGCAGGTGCTTTACCCTCTGAGCCACCAGGGAAGCCCTCTTTCCTGGTAGCTCAGTGGTAAATAACTTACCTAGAATGCAAGAGACACAGGTTTGATCCCTGGGTTTGGAAGATCGCCTGGAGAAGGAAATGGCAACCCACTCAAGTACTCTTGCCTGGAGAATCCCATGGACGGAGGAGTCTGGTGGGCTAAAGTCTGGATTAGGTAGAGTCAGACACGACCTAGTGACTGAGCATGCACACACATTCTTATTTTAGACGTGAAGAAACAAAGTTCACCTAAGGAAAAGTTTCTTGTTGAAAGAGAAAAAGCTGAAAGTCAGAAGGAAGACGTATGAAAAGTATTAGTTGTGTGTCCCATTTCTTTTAATGTTACTAATACACTAACAACACTCAGGCGAACTAGTCTGTTATTAGCGTAGATGATTCATTGAAGATATTGAACATGAGACTTCATGAGTGTCAAATCATATTTATCAAGAAAAGGAGGCAGGTCCAGCAGTTGCAGCTATGGGAAGAGGGGCAGAGTCCAAGCACTCAGGTTCCAGAAGGTTCTGGAAGTGATGGTGGGGTGGAGGATGAAGGTGAGGATGCAGTGAGGAAGAAGATTAGGACAAGATCCTGGATTTAATCCCGGGGTCCACAGTCACTCCAGTCATGTGGAGCTTTTCTCCTTCCTTCCTTCCCCCAATATTTATGGACTGACTGTATCCTTTGTGCCAGGAGCTGTGAGAAGTTCTAGGGATAAAGAGAAGACTTGCTCTCATGGTGTTTAGGGCTAACTGGATGAGACCGAACTAAACCAAGTAGCCCCATGGGGGTAATGAAAGAGGCAGATTTCTGCTGATGAGGATAGAGTTGTGAAGCAAGAGAAGGCGGAACATTTTCAGAAGCAGACAGAGTCCAGCCATGGGTGGATCCTCCTTGTCCTTCAGCATCTCAAGGGAGCACAGTTCACAGGTCCTCTGTGAAAGGAAAAGTGAAAGTGAAGTCATTCAGTCGTATTCGACTCTTTGCAACCCCATGGACTGTAGCCTACGAGGTTCCTCCATCCATGGAATTTTCCAGGCAAGAATACTGAAGTGGGTTGCCATTTCCTTCTCCAGGGGATCTTCCTGACCCAGGGATCGAACCTCAGTCTCCCACATTGCAAGCAGATGCTTCTACCATCTGAGCCAGCAGGGAAGCAAAAGGGAAGGAACTTGCTAATTAATACCTCTGAAGACCCAGAACTGGATACTGCATAACTGGACAGGTCCTAGACCATCCCAGAAAGGAGCAAAGCACTGTCCTCCCAAGGCCAGGGTGGCCACCAAGAAGGCAGTGAATTCTCTAAGCCAAGGTGGGGCACTCAGGAGCAATATAGATGGCTCTGTAGGGTGAGAGGTGACTCTGTGTAGGGTGACTGACTTAATGTTCCCATCTGAGAAAGGGGAACATGGGAGTAGTCTCAGATTGTCATGATGTGGCTTCTAGGTGTGACCTATGCTACGCTGGCCTGTGGAGGACATGCTTAGTCCATGGTTTCAAAGGACACTGCAGCCACTTCCCCTGGGATGCCCCAAGGAAAAAGACACTGTGGGTTGGTGAGGAGTGTGTGCTCTCTTGAGCTCCATATCTCCCTAGCCCATCCTCTACCTGTCTTAGCCCAGGGCCTGAAAGCACCACTGTGGGTCTGGAACAGTCCTTCCCCATCTTGACATTGTTCTTCTTTGCTTTGAAGCAAAGGACTTGAAGATCCCGGACTTGGTGTTGTAGATGTATCTGATTACTTTGGCCTTGCAGGGACCTGTGTGTGGAGATTGCAGGCAGAAGTCAGGCCCCAGGGCTGCAGACATGGGAGGATCTCAATCAAATAGAGGATGGTCATCACTGTTTGGTGTACAAGGTGAGCAACTGAAACCCACCACTTTGTTTGCAATAGAGATGGTCGGGGTCTAGGGGTGTGAATGTGAAAAGGCCCTTTGATATCCTTCTGTCCAGGGCAATATTACCAGTGTTGTTAGGCATCACAGTGACAGGGTAATACTGTAAATAATTACATATTGTTACTGAATATCCTTATTTTTTTACTTTACAATATTGTATTGGTTTTGCCATACATCAACATGAATCTGCCACGGGTGTACACGTGTTCCCTATCCTGAACCCCCCTCCCACCTCCCTCCCCGTGCCATCCCTCTGGGTCATCCCAGTGCACCAGCCCCAAGCATCCTGTATCCTGCATTGAACTTGGACTGGCGATTTGTTTCTTATATGATATTATACATGTTTCAATGTCATTCTCCCAAATCATCCCACCCTTGCCCTCTCGACAGAGTCCAAAAGACTGTTCTATACATCTGTGTCTCTTTTGCTGTCTTGCATACAGGGTTATCATTACCATCTTTCTAAATTCCATATATATGCATTAGTATACTGTATTGGTGTTTTTCTTTCTGGCTTATTTCACTCTGTATAATAGGCTCCAGTTTCATCCACCTCATTAGAACTGATTCAAATGTATTCTTTTTAACGGCTGAGTAATACTCCATTGTGTATATGTACCACAGCTTTCTTATCCATTCTTCTGCTGATGGACATCTAGGTTGCTTCCATGTCCTGGCTATTTTAAACAGTGCTGCGATGAACATTGGGGTACATGTGTCTCTTTCAATTCTGGTTTCCTCGGTGTGTATGCCCAGCAGTGGGATTGCTGGGTCATATGGCAGTTTTATTTCCAGTTTTTTAAAGGAATCTCCACACTGTTCTCCATAGTGGCTGTACTAGTTTGCATTCCCACCAACAGTGTAAGAGGGTTCCCTTTTCTCCACGCCCTCTCCAGCATTTATTGCTTGTAGACTTTTGGATCGCAGCCTTTCTGACTGGCGTGAAATGGTACCGCCTTGTGGTTTTGATTTGCATTTCTCTGATAATGAGTGATGTTGAGCATCCTTTCATGTGTTTGTTAGCCATCTGTATATCTTCTTTGGAGAAATGTCTGTTTAGTTTATTGGCCTATTTTTTGATTGGGTCATTTATTTTTCTGGAATTGAGCTGCAGGAGTTGCTTGTATATTTTTGAGATTAGTTGTTTGTCAGTTGCTTCATTTGCTATTATTTTCTCCCATTCTGAAGCCTGTCTTTTCACCTTGCTTAGAGTTTCTTTTTTTGTGCAGAAGATTTTAATTTTAATTAGGTCCCATTTGTTAATTTTTGCTTTTATTTCCAATATTCTGGGAGGTGAGTCCTAGAGGATCCTGCTGTGATTCATGTCGGAGAGTGTTTTGCCTATGTTCTCCTCTAGGAGTTTCTGAGTTTATTTTTGTGTATGGTGTTAGAAAGTGTTCTAGTTTCATTCTTTTACAAGTGGTTGACCAGTTTTCCCAGCACCACTTGTTAAAGAGATTGTCTTTTCTTCATTGTATATTCTTGCCTCCTTTGTCAAACATAAGGTGTCTATAGTGCGTGGGTTTATCTGCGGGCTTTCTATTTTGTTCCATTGATCTACATTTCTGTCTTTGTGGCAGTACCGTACTGTCTTGATGACTGTGGCTTTGTAGTAGAGCCTGAAGTCAGGCAGGTTGATTCCTCCAGTTCCATTCTTCTTTCTCAAGATTGCTTTGGCTAGTCGAGTTTTTTTGTATTTCCATACAAATTGTGAAATTATTTGTTCTAGCTCTGTGAAAAATACCGTTGGTTGCTTAATAGGAATTGGATTGAATCTATAGATTGCTTTGGGTCGTATACTCATTTTCACTATATTGATTCTTCTGATCCATGAACATGGTATATTTCTCCATCTATTAATGTCCTCTTTGATTTCTTTCACCAGTGTTTTATAGTTTTCTATATATAGGTCTTTAGTTTCTTTAGGTAGATATATTCCTAAGTATTTTATTCTTTTCGTTGCAATGGTGAATGGAATTTTTTCCTTAATTTCTCTCTCTATTTTTTCATTATTAGTGTATAGGAATGCAAGGGATTTCTGTGTGTTGATTTTATATCCTGCAACTTTACTATACTCATTGATTAGCTGTAGTAATTTTCTGGTGGAGTCTTTAGGGTTTTCTATGTAGAGGATCATGTCATCTGCAAACAGTTAGAGTTTTACTTCTTTTCCAATTTGGATTCCTTTTATTTCTTTTTCTGTTCTGATTGCTGTGGCCAAAACTTCCAAAACTATGTTGAATAGTAGTGGTGAGAGTAGGCACCATTGTCTTATTCCCGACTTTAGGGGAAATGCTTTCAATTTTTCACCATTGAGGATAATGTTTGCTATGGGTTTGTCATATATGGCTTTTATTATATTGAGGTACCTTCCTTCTATTCCTGCTTTCTGGAGAGTTTTATCATAAATGGATGTTGAATTTTGTCAAAGGCTTTCTCTGCATCTATTGAGATAATCATATGGCTTTTATGTTTCAATTTGTTAATGTGGTGTATTACCTTGATTGATTTGCAGATATTGAAGAATCCTTGCATCCCTGGGATAAAGCCCACTTGGTCATGGTGTATGATCTTTTTATTGCGCTGTTCAATTGCTAGAATTTTGTTAAGGATTTTTGCATCTATGTTCATCAGTGACATTGGTCTGTAGTTTTCTTTTTTTGTGGCATCTTTGTCAGGTTTTGGTATTAGGGTGATGGTGGCCTCATAGAATGAGTTTGAAAGTTTACCTTCTTCTGAAAATTTCTGGAAGAGTTTGAGTAGGATAGGTGTTAGCTCTCCTCTAAATTTTTGGTAGAATTCAGCTGTGAAGCCGTCTGGACCTGGGCTTTTGTTTGCTGGAAGATTTCTGATTACACTTTCAATTTCTGTGCTTGTGATGGGTCTGCTAAGATTTTCTATTTCTTCCTGGTTCAGTTGTATTTTTCTAAGAATTTGTCCATTTCTTCCAAGTTGTCCATTTTATCAGCATATAATTGCTGATAGTAGTTTCTTATGATCCTTTATATTTCTGTGTTGTCTGTTGTGATCTCTCCATTTTATTTTCTAATTTTATTGATTTGATTTTTCTCCCTTTGTTTCTTGATGAGTCTGGCTAATGGCTTGTCAATTTTATTTATTCTGTCAAAGAATCAGCTTTTGGTTTTGTTGATTTTTGCTATGGTGTCTTTTGCATTTATTTCTGTCTTAATTTTAAAGATTTCTTTCCTTCTACTAACCCTGGGTTTCTTCATTTCTTCCTTTTCTAGTTGCTTTAGGTGTAGAGTTAAGTTATTTATTTGACTTTTTTCTTGTTTCTTGAGGTATGCCTGTATTGCTATGATCCTTCCTCTTAGCACTGCTTTTACAGTGTCCCACAGGTTTTGGGTTGTTATGTTTTTATTTTCATTCATTTCTATGCATATTTTGATTTCTTTTTGATTTCTTCTGTGATTTGTTGGTTATTCAGCAGCATGTTGTTCAGCCTCCACGTGTTGGAATTTTTAATAGTTTTCCTCCTGTAATTGAGATCTAATCTCACTGCATTGTGGTCAGAAAAGATGCTTGGAATGATTTCAACTTTTTTGAATCAAGGCTAGAATGTGATTTATCCTGGAGAAAGTTCCATGTGTGCTTGAGAAAAAGGTGAAATTTTTTGTTTTGGGGTGAAATGTCCTATAGATATCAATTAGGTCTAACTGGTCTATTGTATCATTTAAAGTTTGTGTTTCCTTGTTTATTTTCTGTTTAGTTGATCTATCCATAGGTGTGCATGGGGTATTAAAGTCTCCCACTATTATTGTGTTATTGTTAATTTTCCTTTCATACTTGTTAGCATTTGTCTTACATATTGTGGTGCTCCTATGTTGGGTTCATATATATTTAGAATTGCTGTATCTTCTTCTTGAATTGATTCTTTGATCATTATGTAATGCCCTGCTTTGTCTCTTTTAAAGTATATTTTATCTGATATGAGTATTGCTACTCCTGCTTTCTTTTGGTCTCTATCTGCGTGGAGTATCTTTTTCCAGCCCCTCACTTTCAGTCTGTATGTGTCCCTTGTTTCGAGGTGGGTCTCTTGTAGAGAACATATATAAGGGTCTTGTTTTGTATCCATTCAGCTAGTCTTTGTCTTTTGGTTGAGGCATTCAACCCATTTATATTTAAGGTAATTATTGATAAGTATGATTCCATTGCCGTTTACTTTATTGTTTTGGGTTAGAGTTTATACACCCTTTCTGTGTTTCCTGTATAGAGAAGATCCTTTAGCATTTGTTGGAGAGCTGGTTTGGTGGTGCTGAATTCTCTCAGCTTTTGCTTGTCTGTAAAGCTTTTGATTTCTCCTTCATATTTGAATGAGATGCTTGCTGGGTACAGTAATCTGGGTTGTAGTTTGTTTTCTTTCATCACTTTAAGTATGTCTTGCCATTCCCTCCTAGCCTGAAGAGTTTCTATTGAAAGATCAGCTGTTATCCTTATGGGAATCCCGTTGTGTGTTGTTTGTTGTTTTTTCCTTGCTGCTTTTAATATTTGTTCTTTGTGTTTGATCTTTGTTAATTTGATTAATATGTGTCTTTGGGGTGTTTCACCTTGGGTTTATTCTGTTTGGGACTCTCTGGGTCTCTTGGACTTGGGTGATTATTTCCTTCCCCATTTTAGGGAAGTTTTCAACTATTATCTCCTCAAGTATTTTCTCATGGTCTTTTTTTTGGTCTTCTTCTTCTGGGACTCCTATGATTCGAATGTTGGGGCATGTAACATTGTCTCAGAGGTCTCTGAGATTGTCCTCATTTATTTTAATTCATTTTTCTTTTTTCTTCTCTGCTCCATTTATTTCTACCATTCTATCTTCTACTTCACTAACCCTATCTTCTGCCTCCGTTATTCTGCTATTTGTTGTCTCCAGAGTGTTTTTGATCTCATTTATTGCATTATTCATTATATACTGACTTAAAAAAAATTTCTTCTAGGTCCTTGTTAAAGCTTTCTTGCATCTTCTCAGTCCTTGTCTCCAGGCTATTTATCTGTGATTCCATTTTGATTTCAAGATTTTGAATCATTTTCACTATCATTATTCTTTATCAGGTAGATTCCCTATCTCTTCCTCTTTTGTTTGGTTTGGTGGGCATTTATCCTGTTCCTTTACCTCCTGGGTGTTCCTCTGTCTCTTCATCTTGTTTATATTGCTGAGTTTGGGGTGGCCTTTCTGTATTCTGGTAGTTTGTGGAGTTCTTTTAATTGTAGAGTTTCCTTGTCATTGGTGGGGTTGTACAGGTGGCTTGTCAAGGTTTCCTGGTTATGGAAGCTTGTATCGGTGTTCTGGTGTGTTGAGCTGGATTTCTTCTCTCTGGAGTGCAATGAAGTGTCCAGTAATGAGTTATGAGATGTCGATGGGAAGCCTGTATATTGAAGCTCAGGGCTATATTCCTGTGTTGCTGGAGAATTTGCATGGTATGTCTTGCTCTGGAACTTGTTGGCCTTTGGGTGGTGCTTGGTTTCAGTGTAGGTGGAGGCTTTTGATGAGCTCCTATTGATTAATGTTCCCTGGAGTCAGGAGTTCTCTGGTGTTCTCAGGATTTGGACTTAAGCCTCCTACTTTTGGTTTTCAGTCTCATTGTTACAGTAGTCTCAAGACTTCTCCATCTATACAGCACCACTGATAAAACATCTGGTTAAAGATGAAAAGTTTCTTCACAGTGAGGGACACTCAGAGAGGTTCACAGAGTTTCATGGAGAAGGGAGTTAGAAATGACCCAAATGAAATGAGGTGGAATCAAAAGAGGAGAAAGCAAGCTAGCCAGTAATCACTTCCTTATGTGTGCTCCACAGTCTGGACCACTCAGAGATGTTCACGGAGTTATACAGAGAAAAGAAGAGGGAGAAAGGAGACAGAGGTGGCTAGGAGGACAAAGGGGGGAATCAAAAGGAGAGAGATAGATCCAACCAGTAATCAGTTCCCTAAGTGTTCTCCACCGTCTTGAACACACAAAGAGATTCACAGAGTTGGGTAGAGAAGAGAATGGGGAGGGAGGAGACAGAGGCGACCTGGTGGAGAAAAAGGGGAGTCCAAAGGGAGAGAGAGCAGTCAAGCCAGTAATCTTGCTCCCAAGTAAAAATGAGTACTGAAGATTGGGTTCTGAAAGGTACAAAATTGATAACAAATACCAAAAAGCAAAGATTAAAAATCTAGAGTAGAGGTTGGATTTTCAGAAATACAATGTTAAAGAAAAGAAGAAAAAAAAAACAAAGTCACAAAAATTATATACAAAAATATATACATGAAGTTTGCTTTAAAATATAGGGTCTTTTTTTTTTTGCAAAGTTATAGTAGGTTGTAAAAATGAAAATTAAAAGAGTAATAGAGGACTTAAAAATTAAAAAAATTAAAAAAAGGAATGATTGTAAAAATAGTAAAAATATATCTAGGACTTTCTCATGTTGGTGTGGGCAGTGTGGGGTCAGTTCATTTTCAGCTAATTCCTTGGTCTGGCTTATATTTCTCAAGATCTATAGGCCCCTTCCTATGCAGTCGGTGCTAACGACAGGGTTTTAATCTATTGCACCTGTCACTTCCAAGGCAGTTCCCTGTGTTTTAGCTTCTTCTGTTTGCTGGTCTCTTCAGTGTCTGATTTCCACCCTGACACAAGGGGGCGGTGGTGGACACTTTTTTAGGTTCACTTGTTCAGTTGTGCTGTGGGGAGGAAGAGATGCTGCAAACAAATAACACTGGCGTGTGCTCGCAGTGCCTTAGCCACACTGGGCCTGCCCCTGCTCATGGCGCATGTGCCCTCCCTGCCCACACTGCTCAGGCTCTAGGTTGCTCCACCAGGAATGTCCGAGGCCGGCCCTGGTCTGCATGCCCCTCCCAGGTCTAAGCCGCTCAGGTTCAGGCACTCAGGTAGTCCTCAGAGGCGCAGACTTGGCTGGGCCTGCGTTTTGTGCCCTTCCCAGATCCGAGCAGCTCAGGTGAGTAGGTGTTTGGTGAGTGCGGTCGCTGCAACTTATCGCCTCCCCCGTCCCTGCTGCTCAGTTTTCTGGGTGTTCAACCAGAACACCTTCTCAGGCGGATGTTGGCTGTCCAGAACCCCAAGAAGTCTTAGTTAGCAAAGAAGCCTGCTTGCAGTTTGGTAGATAATGTCTCTCTGGGGCTGTGATTGTCCCCTTCCAGCTCTAGCTGCCTGTCACCAGACGGGGATGGTCTGCAGCCAGCTAATTCTGTTCAGTCCTTTGTTCTGTGCGCAGGCCTGGCAGGCAGAGTCTTAGGTTAGGGCTTTTCGCGTGGTAGCTATCCCACAGTCTGGTTTGCTAGCCCAAGTTAGTTCCCTCAGATTGCCCTTGGAGCATTCAGGCCTGGTCCTTACTCTAAGCAATGCAGCCCTTGCCTCCCTGCCCAGCCCCCGCTTGCTAGTGGCGGTTGCAGGCCTCTGCGCTGCTTCTCCGCTGGGGGAGTTACGGATGGGCTCGTAATCTGTGGTTTTTAATTATTTATTTATTTTTCCTCCCTGTTATGTTGCCCTCTGTGCTTCCAAGGCTCGCCACAGACTCGGCAGTGAGAGTGTTTCCTGGTGTTTGGAAACTTCTCTCTTTTTAAGACTCCCTTCCTGGGACAGAGCTCTGTCCCTACCTCTTTTGTCTCTTTTTTTGTCTTTTATATTTTCCTACCTCCTTTTGAAGAAAATGGGCTGCTTTTCTGGGTGCCTGATGTCCTCTGCTGGCATTCAGAAGTTGTTTTGTGGAATTTATTCAGCGTTTAAATGTTCTTTTGATGAATTTGTGGGGGAGAAAGTGGTCTCCCCGTCCTGTTCCTCTGCCATCTTAGGACCGCCCCTGAATATCTTTAAATTAAATGGCATAATGCCACTGACTAGCTCCAAAAGAACAAAAAGGGAGGATATGTATTAAGAATAGTCTCCTTATGCTGATAATGATTGGAGCTGTACAATCGTCTGTGGGTTTATAATACCTTTTTCTGGATATGTGTGTGATTGAAACTTCTCACCATTAATAAAGAAAATGTGAAGCTGGATAACCAACAAGGACCTACTGTATAGCACATGTAATGCTGCTTAGTGTTAAGTGGCAGCCTGGATGAGAGGAGAATTTGGGAGAGATGAATTCATGTATATGCAGGCTGAGTCACTTTGCTGTCCACCTGAAACTATCACAATATTGTTAATTGACTATCAATTCACTTCAACATTCAGAAAACTAAGATCATGGCATCTGGTCCCATCACTTCATGGCAAATAGATGGGGAAACAGCAGAAATAGTGGCTGATTCATTTTTTTTGGCTCCAAAATCACTGCAGATGGTGACTGCAACCATGAAATTAAAAGACACTTACTCCTTGGAAGGAAAGTTATGACCAACCTAGACAGCATATTAAAAAGCAGAGACATTACTTTGGCAACAAAGGTCGTTCTAGTCAAGGCTTTGGTTTTCCCAGTAGTCATGTATAGATGTGAGAGTTGGACTATAAAGAAAGCTGAGCACTGAAGAATTGATGCTTTTAGAGTGTGGTGTTGGAGAAGACTCTCGAGAGTCCCTTGGACTGCAAGGAGATCCAACCAGTCCATCCTAAAGGAAATCAGTCCTGGGTGTTCATTGAAAGGACTGATGTTGAAGCTGAAACTCCAATACTTTGGCTACCTAATGTGAAGAACTGACTTATTTGAAAAGACTCTGATGCTGGGAAAGATTGAAGGCAGGAGGAGAAGGGGACAACAGAAGATGAGATGGTTGGATGGCATCACTGACTCAATGGACATGAGTTTGAGTAAACTCTAGGAGTTGGTGATAGACAGGGAGGCCTGGCATGCTGCAGTGCATGGGGTTGCAAAGAGTCGGATGCAACTGAGTGACTGGACTGAACTGAACTGATAGTCTATACTCCAATACAAAATAAAGAGTTAAAAGAGAGTGGGGAGGCATTATGCTGTACTAGAGAAACGCATGAAAGAAGAGCCACCAGTGTGTTCACTTTGGTTACATCATGGGTGCTGGAATAATGGAATATTGACACTGTGACTTATATGAGAAATTTCCTGTTCTCCATCTACTTTCATCTGGAGGGCAAAAGCTCAGATGTCACTCAACGTTGTGATGAATTGCATAACAGATCATGATTTGACAGATTAAATTTTTTTAGAGAGGTGAGGAAATGTAGGTATATGAGTCTTTTGGAGTAAAAAATTTTGGTGGAAAGTGGACATCATTGACCACAAATGTGTAAACTTTTGATACTCATGACTGGTAATCCTTTCAAAAAACACTTGTAACCTGGTTCCCATGTTCAGGTGAGGAAACTTCAGGTGACTTGCTCCAGGACACAAAATGTTTCAGTGTTAGGGTCAGGATAAGTCACAATCTATTTAATCAAGTATGTGGTTCTCCCAGTAATTCTGAAATGCAGAGAACTGGGAAGGGGTTCTGAGTGCTTGGTCCCAGGGTCCTGATCCTCATGGTAGACACAAATGGTAGAGAAAAGTCAGTTTGAGATTTGTCCCTGACTCCAAACATGTGGGATCTCTGCCAATAGCACTGAGTTCCCCCAAACCCACTGGGCATTCAGGAGTCAACTTACTTTGGACACTAAATCCACAGAGGTGACCCAGATCTCACAAGGGAGAGCTTGGTCCTTGAGGGCTGCCCATACTTTCAAGTGTTGATCACAAGTCCTGTGGTTACTTACATGTGTGACCAACTGGCTATAAATTCAGAGGTTCCATGATGCACCTCACATGTTCAATAACATATTAGAACTACTCCCATAACTCAGGAAAGTCCTTTATTTATGGTCCCCAGTCATTATAAAGCATAAAATCAGGGACAGCCAAATGGAGGAGAAAAGGTGTTAGTTGCTCAGTCATGTCTGATTCTTTGCAGCCCCATGGCTTGTAGCCTTCCGTGCTCCTCTGTCCATGTAACTCTCCAGGCAAGAATACTGGAGTGGGTAGCCATTCCCTTCTCCAGGGAATCTTTCCAACCCAAGGATGGAACTTGTGTCTCCTGCACTGTAGGCAGATACTTTACCATCCGTGCCACCAGGGAAGCCCAGTGGAGGAGAAGCATAGGGTAAATGGGGAGTTAGGGGTGTAAAGCATAAAACTCAGGGACAGGGAAGTGGACAAGCTTAGGTTAAACGGGGAGTAGAGGATGCCGAGACTGCAGGCCCTCTCAGGACTCTCCCGTCCTCTACCCCTTTGTGTGCTCACCGCCCCTGAAGCTCTCTGAACCCAATGTTTATTTGGGTTTTAATTGAGGGTTGGGTGCAGGCAGTTTGATTGAATCTTTGACCATTGATGCCTGAACTCCTTGTCAGTACCCTCTCCTTTCCCCAGAGGGACTGGGGTTGACAGTTCAAACCCTCTAATCACCTCCTGCCGTGTTCTGGAGTCCAGTCCCATCCAGACACTATCTCAAGTCCACTCATCTTGTGACTTACAGAGATACAGTAAGTTCTAAGAGTTTCAGGAGGCCTGGGGCATAAATGTAGAAAAGGATCAATTACAGATCGTGTTATGACACTACAGTGCAGTCAGGGACTAGATAGTGACCAGGAATAGGGTCTCAAAGATGAGGTCCATGAACTGGTAGAGTCAGGTGGAATGCTTTTTTTTTTCCTCAAAGCTGAACATATAATGTTATGTTTTGAGAGTCAAGAAAAGTTCCTGGAGTGAAAACTGCCCAATTTATCAGGAGAAATCCGGAAAGGGTTTGCTGTACTTCCTCCACCCCGGCTCCCCAGTCCCTTCCATGGACTCCCCTCAATACCCCCCTTCCCCAGCATGTAAAGAGGAGGTGATCGGGGACATAACCTGGGCCTGGAGGCAGGTTTTACCCCCTGGGGGTGCTCTGGAGGATGAGAAAGTCTACAGAGAGGCAGATTCTGGCTCATCTTTGTGGCTTTGCAGGAGGACTTCTGAGGAAAACTGGGGGCTGAGTGAACTTCTCACCTCCCAACTGTATGGAGGATGAGGAGAGCAAAGAGGAAGGGGAGGACTGGGCTAGTCCTGTTCATGCTTGACCTCCCCATCTAACCAGACTTCCTGTCTCTGCCTGCTGGGGTCAAGTGCCCAGTAACAACATTTCTTAGACTTGACTATGCCTGTGGGCCTGGTGGAAACATAGATTGTGATTCTGCAGGTGGAATTTTGTCCAATATGGCCCCTCAAGGAGCACCCCAGCACCTAGAGCTGTGCATGGCACAGGATGGATGGTCTGTGAGTGGATGAGAGCAGATCACAGGACAGGTAGGTGATCAGCAGTGTGTTAGCTCAGGTCCTCCTTTTCAGCTTCCTGTAGGTGTCTTTACAGCACTTCCCCCCACCCCACCCCGACCTTCAGTTCAGTTCAGTTCAGTCGCTCAGTCGTGACCGACTCTTTGCGACCCCATGAATCGCAGCATGCCAGGCCTCCCTGTCCATCACCAACTCCCGGAGTTCACTCAGACTCGCGTGCATCGAGTCAGTGATGCCATCCAGCCATCTCATCCTCGGTCATCCCCTTCTTCTCCTGCCCCCAATCCCTCCCAGCATCAAAATCTTTTCCAATGAGTCAACTCTTCGCATGAGGTGGCCAAAGTACTGGAGTTTCAGCTTTAGCATCATTCCTTCCAAAGAAATCCCAGGGTTGATCACAAGGCGGGTGTGATGTGTCAGGCTTCCTGCAATTATTGTGGCAGCATCTCTACTGGACAGACACCAGCTCTTTGCCTGGCAATAGTCCAGGCAAATGGTGAGCCAGGGGGAAGAGCATGTCCATCTGGGGCACAGACTTGATATTTTGGGTAGAAAAAAAAGAGTAAGGGCAGTGGGCCAAAGGGGAGCAGAGAGACAAACACATCTCCACAGGTTGATCCCCCACTGCCCCTCATCTGGTTTCACCAACAGGAGAGCTGCCTGCCTCAGGGCACCTTGGCAGATCGCCTGCAACACCACACAACTCTGGTCTTTCCACCTGTGGTTTGGGGAGCAGAGGCCTCAGTTTGCGTCCTGGTTCTGCCTTTTCCTAACTTTGTGACTTGGGGCCATAAATTTCCCTCCTCTTTACATGTTACATAGCGTAGTGACATACACACACAGTTACGTAGCAGCTCATGCTGCTCACATTGTGGAGCTGTTCTGAAAGCAATGAAGGCCATAGACATATATCCTACTCCCTGCCGAGTGTAAGTCCTTTGAAATAATAATAATGAGGAATAACTATGTTAACTCCTTTGGCCAGAGGGTCAAATAATGGCAAAGTGAGGTGGGCAAAGGGCTAGACCTCGGTGAGGTCAATCACTGAAGCAAGAGGGCTTTCAGTTACCTCTGAGGAAGAAGGAGACCTATTTGGAGGACAGATTGTGATTCCACTCTGGCACTGGGGGAAATTCCTCACAGTGAACTTCTAGAAGGGGACACTACAACAATCAATGCTACTTTTTTTTTCTTTATTACAATCAACAGTACATTTAAAGAGGAGTCAGGAGCTGAGGAAACTAACACTCTATGTGCTTCTTTATAATTTGCCTTGTTCTGTGGTGTTCAAAGCATGTTATCAGCATAATCAACAATGGTTCTCAAAAGGACCCAAGTCTGGGTTTTTTCTTTTAAAATTTTAAATCTATTTATTTTAATTGGAGGCTAATTACTTTACAATATTGTATTGGTTCTCTTAATGCAGACAACATCATCCTCTTTCTCTAAAAAGGAATCTGTGTCTCAGGGAGATGAAATGACTTGTTTAAGACCACACAGCAGTATAGTGAGTTATGGAAGTCAGTCTCTTTCCTTTAATACCAAGTCATTTCCCATTACACTGTTATAAATTAATAATTTTAGTAAAAATCAAATTCTTTACATATTAATAGTATCACTATTATTGCCATCAAATCTGAAGTGAAGTGAAGTGAAGTTGCTCAGTTGTGTCCGACTCGTAGCGACCCCATGGACTGCAGCCTACCAAGCTCCTCCGTCCATGGGATTTTTCAGGCAAGAGTACTGGAGTGGGTTGCCATTTCCTTCTCCAGGGAATCTTCCCAACCCAGGGATCGAACTCGGGTATCCTGCATTGTAGACATACACTTTACCATCTGAGCTGCCAGGGAAGTGCCATCAGATCTGACATTTATCAAAATGTTACTGTTGTCAATACTTACACAAAGGATTTAACATATATCGTATCTTTTTCCTTCTGATCACAATATTATGAGATAGATAGGTGAAGCAAAAAGCAACCTCTGAGTTGCAAGGTCTGACGTGGCACCACAGTGGGGCTTCTGTTCTCTTGCTGAACATAAACATTATACAGAAGTTAAAGATCAGACAAGTTCTTACTGTGTCTGTGAAAGGTCAAAACAAAAATAGGACATTTGGTAATTATGTCTGAACAGACACAAGAAGTTACATTATACAAACCACTGAAATGACCACACATCCCCCTATCTTGAGTGACTGCTACGTCCTGATCAAGTGCATCTCTAATCTCTATCTAGTCTTCCCTTCTTAGAGTTAATATTAAGATACCAATTCAGAGAACTACCCCACTTCATAATACCAATCATCCTGAAACCCTCCCCCAAATCATTTAACACAGCCTACATCCTAGAAGTTCTTTCTAACATTCTCTTAATGTGACATCATATTGTTTTCCAAGGTGATTTCTACCCCTTACTGAGGGGTGAAGGGTGAATCCATCATAGATGGCTAAAGATTTAATGAATTATGATTTGTGATGAAGCCTCCACAGAAACCTCAACAGAACAAGTCATTCAGGTTATTCTAAAGAAGTGTCATTTACCCAAGGAACAGCACAGGGACACACTCCATCATGGCCCACGGGACCACTCAGCAGCCTGCCCAGGGGCCTCTGTCTCTGCCCTTCACTGCCTAGAGGCCACTCTCCACTCTGCAGCCTCAGTTCAGTTCAGTTCAGTCGCACAGTCATGTCCGATTCTTTGCGACCCATGAATTGCAGCACGCCAGGCCTCCCTGCCCATCACCAACTTTAGGAGTTCACCCAAACTCACATCCATCGAGTCGGTGATGCCATCCAGCCATCTCATCCTCAGTCGTCCCCTTCTCCTCCTGCCCCCAATCCCTCCCAGCATCAGAGTCTTTTCCAATGAGTCAACTCTTCACATGAGGTGGCCAAAGTACTGGAGTTTCAGCTTTAGCATCATTCCTTCCAAAGAACACCCAGGACCGATCTCTTTTAGAATGGATGGGTTGGATCTCCTTGCAGTCCAAGGGGCTCTCAAGAGTCTTCTCCAATACCACAGTTCAAAAGCATCAATTCTTTGGTGCTCAGCTTTCTTCACAGTCCAACTCTCACATTCATACATGACCACTTTGTTGGCAAAGTAATGTATCTGCTTTTCAACATGCTATCTAGGTTGGTCATAACTTTTCTTCCAAGGAGTAAGTGTCTTTTAATTTCATGGCTGCAGTCACCATCTGCAGTGATTTTGGAGCCCCAAAAAATAAAGTCTGACACTGTTTCCACTGTTTCCCCATCTATTTCCCATGAAGTGATGGGACCAGATGCCATGATCTTCATTTTCTGAATGTTGAGCTTTAAGCCAACTTTTTCACTCTCCTCTTTCACTTTCATCAAGAGGCTTTTTAGCTCCTCTTCACTTTCTGCCATAAGGGTGGTGTCATCTGCATTTCTGAGGTTATTGATATTTCTCCCGGCAATCTTGATTCCAGCTTGTGTTTCTTCCAGTCCAGCGTTTCTCATGATGTACTCTGCATATAAGTTAAATAGGCAGGGTGACAATATACAGCCTTGACATACTCCTTTTCCTATTTGGAACCAGTCTGTTGTTTCATGTCCAGTTCTAACTGTTGCTTCCTGACCTGTATACAGGTTTCTCAAGAGGCAGGTCAGGTGGTCTGATATTCCCATCTCTTTCAGGATTTTCCACAGTTTATTGTGATCCACACAGTCAAAGGCTTTGGCATAGTCAGTAAAGCAGACATAGATGTTTTTCTGGAACTCTCCTGCTTTTTCCATGATCCAGCGTATGTTGGCAATTTGATCTCTGGTTCCTCTGCCTTTTCTAAAACCAGCATGAACATCTGGAAGTTCATGGTTCACATATTGCTGAAGCCTCAAAATTTGGAGAATTTTGAGTATTATTTTACTAGCGTGTGAGATGAGTGCAATTGTGCGGTAGTTTGAGCACTCTTTGGCATTGCCCTTCTTTGGGATTGGAATGAAACCTGACCTTTTCCGGTCCTGTGGCCACTGTTGAGTTTTCCAAATTTGCTGGCATGTTGAGTGCAGCACTTTCACAGCATCATCTTTCAGGATTTGAAATAGCTCAACTCAGGGATCCTCTTAAAACTTGAGTTTTATCAAAATGCTTGCATGATGAATCCCTCAGTGACTCTCCAGCTTTCTCGGAGTCTGCCTTTCTGTATCCTTTCTCGAACTCTTGGGCACCCTAGTGGCCCACATCACATCAGCCAGTAACCAGGCCCAATATAAGTCCCAACTCACGTCTCCTCTACAGACTGGAGGGGAAGGAGGTGAGTCCATGGTATAGGCTGGGAACAAAGAGTGTGTTGGGTTCTGCCAGACTTCTCTGGATTTCTTCCGGAAGTGAGCAATAGAACTCTAGGGACATTTCTTGACTCTCAAAAAAACTATGTGTTCAGATTTTTAAAAAAATAACCCTACCTCACTTTATAGAATTAGGGACTTCATCTCTAGACTCTCTAACTAGACTCTAGGTCTCTATCTTGTCCCTAAATCCCACTTTAGTATAACAAAAATATCCATAGTTGATCCATGTCCTGGTTCCTGCCCCAAGCCTTCTGAAACTCTTGGAATTTAATATCTTTCAATAAATCATGAGATAAGTGAAGAATGAGATCTTAGATAATGTCTATGTGGACCTGGACTCCAGAACATGCCATCAGATGATTAGAGGGTTAGAACAATCAGTTCCCAGTCCCTCTGGGGAGAGGAGATTGTACTGATACTTAGTTCCATTAGCAATGGCCAAAGATTCCATCAAATTGCCTCCATCCAACCCTCAATTAAAACACATGAATACTGGTTCAGAGAGCTTCAGCTGAGGTGATGACATCAAGGGATTGTGAAGGGGGTAGGGTCTTGAGAGGGCTTAGAGGCTCAGTATTTCCTACTCCTTCTTTGTCTTATGCTTCTCCTCCCCACCCCTGAGTTTTGCTATCCCTGAGTTTTATTCTTTATAATAACTGGGGACAGTAAGTAAAGGGATTTCCTGAGTTCAGTGAGTGGTTCTGATAACCTATTCAACATGGGAGATGGGTCAAGGGATCTCTGAATTTATAGCCAGTTGTTCACAAGTGTAAGTGACTCCAGGGCTCATGATCAACACTTGAAGTGTGAGCCATTCTCAGGGAGGCAGTCCTCACCTTGTGGGGTCTGAGTCACCTCTGTGGATTTAGTGTCACAAATGAATGTACTCCTGGATGTCCAGTGGGTGTGGGGGAACTTGCTGCCATTGGCAGAGACCCCACATGTATGGAATCAGGGACAAATCTCAGACACACTCTTTTCTACCATTTGTGTCTGGTGTGAGGCTCAGGGACAGGGGACCATATTATGTTGAGCAGAGCACTCAGAATCCCTCTCCACTTCTCAACATTTTCAGAATTCCTGGCAGAATCAGGTACTTGAATAAATGGATTGTCACAGATCGTGTCTTGGCCTCATCCTACCACCTACACGCTGTGTGTCCTTTGGCAAGTTCCATCTGCAGTTTTTTTGGTGAGAGCAGGGGAACCATATTACTTGAGTGTTTTGAAAGGATTACCAGTCATGAGTACAAAGAATTTACATGTTTGTGGTCAATATTGTCCATTTTACACCAAAAGCTTTTAGTCTGAAAGACTTGATGACCTACCTCCATTTCTTCATGATGCATCAAAAAAAAAAAAAAAAGTATGTGTCAAATAATGATCATTTCTCTGTGATGAAATTAATGAGAAAATTGAGTGGCAGCTGAGCATCATCCCTCCAGAGGCAGCTGCAGGCAGAGCAAGAAATGCAGTACTTTCTTGGGTTTGCTTGTGGGCCCAAGACTACTTTTTCCAGGCTGGTATGATATTAGTCATTGACTAATATCAGGAATCGACTTCCCTGGTGGCTCAGATGGTAAAGCGTCTGTCTACAATGCAGGAGACTCGGGTTCGAGCCCTGGGTTGGGAAGATCCCCTGGAGAAGGAAATGGCAATCCACTCCAGTACTATTGCCTGGAAAATCCCATGGACAGAGGAGCCTGGTAGGCCCCAGTCTATGGGGTCGCAAAGAGTCGGACATGACTGAGCCACTTCACTTTATGATATTAGTCAAGACTTAATGTCCTTCCTCTTGCTCCCCTATCAGACTATATTTTAATTTCCTATAATTATATAGATGAAAGTTAGAATCATAATTATATAAACAGGCCTCATCATCATAGAGACTAACAGGAATTTTACTCTATCCACTCTTTTCAATGATGGTGTACTTGGCATGAGTATGAAATAGAAGAGTCATTTACCAGAGAAATATTTATCAAAACTTATCCTTTTGGTTCAGAAAATAAACATGGTTCTTGGAGTTGGTAAACAGCTGTAAACACAATATAGTAAAATAACACCCTTATAGGAGAAAGACACAGAATAAAGAGGGGAAAATCCTATGCCAGGTGGTGATTAGAGTCGTGAAGAAAGAGAGTGATGGGGATAAAAGAGACTGTCCAGGGTCAGGTAAACCCTCTGTGATAATGAGGTGTTGAGCAGAGCCTGCCAGAATCATGCCTATTGTGTTTGCGCAGCAGACAGGAACAGGATGGCTGGACCTGAGTGAGTTGAGGGCACTGTTGGAAGGGGATGAGGCAGAGAGGCCATGGGGCAGGTCTTAAAGAGCCTTGTAAAAGCTCATGTGAGGTTTGTAGAACTGTAAGAATCAGAATCTGACTCTCAGAAAGCTGAGGAGTCAGAGAGGCACTGGACAGGGGAGCCATGGGGTAGAATTCACTGTGAAACAGGATTCTTGTGGCTGCAGTGTGGAGAGTGACCTCTAGGGGGCGAAGGGCAGAGACTGAGGCCCCTGGGCAGGTGGCTGCATTAGTCCAGGTGACTCTGGCATGTGTACACATTTTGTTGCCTGGATGGATCACAGTTCATTAGAATTACATGAATAACTTTCTCTGCTGAGGTTTCTGTAGAGGCTTCATAAAAAATCATGATTCCTTAAATCTTTAGCCATTTGTGATGGATTTACTCCTCAAACTTTCTCCTTTTCTTGAGGTGTGGTGGCAGGGAAAATCAGAAAGTGGAAATTAAAACTCCACCCCTTAATCAGGAGTTGGTTACCCAGGCAAGCAACCTCCATTCTAAGGTTAAATTTAGCCTTTACTAGTCACCTCCCTCACATGATAAAAGACTCTTGTAGTGCTCTTATGTCTTAGAAAATACAGTGGTTTTAGGAGCTCTGTTTCAGGAATTGGAAGAAGACCAAATTAATTATTCTCATGTAAGTCATAGTATCAATATTCCCTCAATATTTCATTATTCCAGTACTGTCAGGGAATGTTTAACAGGAGGATTCCTACATGCTGTTTCTCATAAATTCTCTGTTCCTTATCAGTTTTTATTCTGAGTATGAGTAGAGCTGCATGCAGCTCTCAGGACTGAGATCATGAGAAATGGTATCTGCTTGGATTCCTTTCAGTAACTCCCTTCAGTGACTCTTTTCAGTGTCAACAACCTTGTACATATTAGACTATCCATATTGTGGCTCTTGATAAAATTTCATCCTGTGTAATAGCTGAGTAATCTTCTTACTAAAGATATATAAGCCTGCATTTCTGCTAATAAAATACCTTTGGTCCATCAGAGCTTGGGTCCCCATGTCTTTCTTTCTGTCCTTCTCTCTTTCCTTCTCTCTCTCCCTCCCTCCAGCTCTCTTTCACTTTCTTATCATTAACTCCAGACCACCAGGTTCTGGTCCATTAAAGGACCCCAACAAGTGGCGCCCAGAACAGGGACTCTGGTATACGTTACATTTTGGACAGAGTGACTCAAGAGGCCTATTGAAGTTGAGACCTATTGAGGTCCTTAAGTACTAAGACACGAGTAAAGCGGCTGGAAAGCCCCATCATTTCTCTACTTTACTTCACCATTTGTTTAAAGCTCAGGGACTTTTGGTTTCATGCCAGTGAATAGAGGCTTGCTTTCAAACAGTAGTTAAATGTAATCCTTGGTTCCTTGATAAAGGCAGTTTTGATTTAGAAATTTGGTGTCGGGTCAAAGAAAATGTTGAGCGAGCTGCCAGGCAGGGAGAAAATATTGCACTTGATTTCTGGCCCCTATGGGCTCTCATTAAAGCTGTAATTCTGCCATTTCAAGGTAAATTCTAGCCCTCCCAATATTTGACAACAGACAGAACACTTATTACATGAATATAAATTAAATGATAAAACTTTACAAAAGGCCCAGTTTAAACAACATAAAATATTTCAAAAATTTCCTACTAATCCTATCCTGGCTACTCCAAATGCTCCTCCTCTGCCAACAAGTGCAACTCCAAACGTCTCTCCTTTGCTAGAACCTAATAATTCTGATAACAACTCTCCTAAGACACCTTTCGACACCAAAACTGGCAATACTTTTTTAGATAATAGTAAGTCCTTAGCACAGACCCATATTTGCAAAAAATTGGCACTTACTTGCTCTCCTCCATGACAGAGACTCTCTGAATTACTGGCTTTGCAATCACAAGTTTCTGACACCAATGCTTTCTCCATCTTTCCAGTTTTAAGAAATCCTGATGCTCAAGGGCACATAATACCTCAATATGAAGGTATTAACCTTTTTTACATGCTACAAATGAAAAAGGCTATAACTATGTATGGCCCACATTCGCCTTTTACTAAAGAGCTTCTAAATGCTGTGGCATCTTCTATTGGAAACTTTATTCTCTATAATTGGCGAGTTTTAATAAAAGCTCTCCTTAAACCAGGAGAATATCTTCAGTGGACAATGTGGTTTCATGATATAGCCAGAGACCGTGCTAAAAGGAATGCTTGAGCTGGCACTCCCCCAAACCAAATTACTTTTTGAAATGTTAACTGGTGCCAATTTGATACCATAGGAGCTCAAATACAATGCCCTCCCTTATTGCATGAACAATTAAAAACAGTGGCCCTTGAAGCTTGGGATCAAATTACTCCTCAAGAAGAGCCTACAAGCTGCTACACTAAAATATTACAAGGACCTAATGAAAGTTATGCTGATTTTTTAGCTAGATTAGAAACTGCTATTTCCCGTACTGTAATCGGAAAAGAAACCAAAAAACAGCTAGAGAAATTACTTGCTTATGAAAATGCAACTCATGAATGTAAAAAAGCTATCACTCCAATTCGTGAGACTGGGACTATTATTGATTATTTGAAGGCTTGTCGCAATCTAGGATCAGAAACTCAAAAGATGCAAATGCTAGCTAAGACAATGGCTACTGCCTTTAGAAAGGGAAATAAAGGATACTTTATATGTGGAGATAAAAACCATTTAAAAAGGGATTTCCCTAAGAAGGCTCATAAAAAACCTACAAAAATCTGCCCTCACTGCTGTAGAGGAATGCATCAGGGCAAAGATTGTAAATCTAAATTTAACATTGAAGGAAAACCTATTCCAAGAAACTCTAAGCAGGGGACCCCCCAGGTCCCCTTCAACAAAAACTAGGGGCAAATTCTTTTTCCTCAAACCCTCAACATCTGGCAGTGCTGCCATCGATATACCAGCCCTAAATGATTTTTTCCTCTACCCTCAAGCAGTCCCTTCTAGAATACCTACTAGACTTTTTGGACCCCTGCCCCCACAAAACTTTGATCTTTTACTTGGCCGATCTAATTTGACTTCTAAAGAAATTGCTGTTCACCCTGAAGTAATCAATTCAGATTATAAAGGAAAAATTCAAATCATGATGTCATCTGAGATTCTATGGCAATTCAGAAAGGGGGACAAAATTGCTCAATTACTTCTTTTGCCTTACATTTCTATTAATTCCTCTAATGATGTATGGACAGGCATATTCAACGTTGCAGATCAAAAACAATCCTTATGGACATCATTGTTATCTGAATATGCCCAACCAAGTATAAATATCTAAAATAATGGTAAAAGATTTTCTAGTCTCCTTGACACTGGATCTAATATTAATATTACTATTATTTCCAAACACTTATGGCCCAAATCCTGGCCTGTACAAAAAAATCTCTTGCCAAATTGCAGGAATTTCTCAAACCAAAGTACAGGAGATTTATCAAAATGTTCAAATCTACCCATGTGAAGGACCAAAAGGCCAGCCTACAACATTCCAACTGACAAACAACTAATCTCAAAAATATACAAGCAACTTATGCAGCTCAATTCCAGAAAAATAAACGACCCAATCAAAAAATGGGCCAAAGAACTAAATAGACATTTCTCCAAAGAAGACATACAGATGGCTAACAAACACATGAAAAGATGCTCAACATCACTCATTATCAGAGAAATGCAAATCAAAACCACAATGAGGTACCACTTCACACCAGTCAGAATGGCTGCGATCCAAAAATCTGCAAGCAATAAATGCTGAGAGGGTGTGGAGAAAAGGGAACCCTCCTACACTGTTGATGGGAATGCAAACTAGTACAGCCACTATGGAGAACAGTGTGGAGATTCCTTAAAAAATTGCAAATAGAACTACCTTATGACCCAGCAATCCCACTGCTGGGCATACACACCGAGGAAACCAGAATTGACAAGAGACACATGTACCCCAATGTTCATCGCAGCACTGTTTAAAATAGCCAGGACATGGAAACAACCTAGATGTCCATCAGCAGATGAATGGATAAGAAAGCTGTGGTACATGTACACAATGGAGTATTACTCAGCCGTTAAAAAGAATTCATTTGAATCAGTTCTGATGAGATGGATGAAACTGGAGCCGATTATACAGAGTGAAGTAAGCCAGAAAGAAAAACACCAATACAGTATACTAACACATATATATGGAATCTAGAAAGATGGCAATGACGACCCTGTATGCAAGACAGGAAAAAAGACACAGCGGTGTATAACGGACTTTTGGACTCAGAGGGAGAGGGAGAGGGTGGGATGATTTTGGAGAATGGCATTCTATCATGTATACTATCATGTAAGAATTGAATCGCCAGTCTATGTCTGACGCAGGATACAGCATGCTTGGGGTTGGTGCATGGGGATGACCCACAGAGATGTTATGGGGAGGGAGGTGGGAGGGGGATTCATGTTTGGGAACACATGTAAGAATTAAAGATTTTAAATTTAATAAAAAAAAAAAGAAAGAAAAAAAAAAGACCTTATATGATAGTTCAGTTCAGTCACTCAGTCGTGTCCGACTCTTTGCGACCCCATGAATCGCAGAACGCCAGGCCTCCCTGTCCATCACCAACTCCCAGAGTTCAAAGAGGCATAATAGTTACTTACAAATCTTAAGAGAGGTAAAGCAAAAAGGGGACCTATATTTTTCAGTTTGGGGGACTGGGACCTATAGTCAATTATTTTAAAAGTTCAGTCGTGAGGATAACTTCAGGGAATTGTAAGATTTAGGAATACATTGTTTTGTGACCCTTGGATTACATAATATATTATTAAACCTACTTTCTAAGTATTTTCTTAAAATACCTATTTTACTTCATTTCTATTCTTACCACCAAGACTGAAATGTTCTCTGAAGTTTTCTTGAACTTTATGCTTTTTCTCCTTTTCAATCCACCTCCAACTCCCATAATTTATCTTTCCTTGGTAAAGTTAGCCAAATCTAACTCTTCAAAAATAATATTATCTGAGATTTTCAGTTTCTTAGTAGGCAAGAATGATATTCATGGGGCTTATGATATATTTGAAATTAATTCCGCTGTATTATTAAGATTTTATGTTTACCATGCTTACTCTTCATCTTTTTTGTTCTTTATTTACTATAGATTGATAAAAAAATAGTTCTTATATTTTTAGTTCAACTTTATGCTATGTTAGGGGTAGCCCTTAGATGTACCCCTTAATCTAATAGGAAGGGACTTACTTATGCAATGGCAAACTCAGATATACATTCCACATTTTTGCTAAGGGCCACTGCTCATTTAACAGACAAGCAATTATTAAAATAACTTGGAAGAATGACGAGCCTATTTGGACAGAGCAATGACCCCTTACGAAAGAAGAATTACAGGCTACTAAAGAACTTATAGACACACAATTAGAATTAAAACATATTGAGGAATCTTGTTCTCCTTGGAACTCTCCTATTTTTGTTATATATATAAAAAAATCTAACAAATGGCATCTCTTAACAGACCTTAGAAAAGTTAATGCAACTATGAAACCTATGGGTGCATTACAACCAGGGATCCCATCACCTACTACTATTCCTCAAAATTGACACATTATTATTAGTGATTTACAAGATTGATTTTTAATATATCTTTACACCCTTTAGACCAGGAGAGATTCACTTTCTCTCTCCCTTATCCTAATCATATCAGGCCTCATAAATGATTTCAATAGACTGTGTTACCTCAAGATATGCTTAACAGTCCGACTATTTGTCAAAATTTTGTAGCCAAGAATTTAATCCAATGTGACAGCAATTTCCTCACGTATATATCATCAATAATATACTGTAACTACAAAAAGGAGAAATGATATTTTTGACACTGAATGGCCATGATATTCTTTAGACTCCAGAAAAAACTGATTAAAATAAAATCTTTTTAAAAATTGCAAAACCGGTTCTTCTTACACGTGCAGTTAGGAAAAGGTTAACTTGTTAAAATACTTTTTTTAGAGCTCCAATTCTGCCTGGGAAACAAAAACAGACCTAAGAAAAAACCTAAAGTTAACTCTTATCATGTACTTGGGATACACAGCCCACTCTATCTGGGACTCCAGTCATAAACAAATTGGTGGAACTAAAAAAAAAAAATATATATATATATATATATATATATCTCAATGTATGTCTTTGTTTTTGGATAATATGGTTAATGAGCTCTATTTAAATTCAAGTTCACATGAACTGAAAAATATTCAGTATTAAATATAATGTTTATTTAAATATAATTGTTTGCTAATCTAATTAAGACATGTCTTAAGTCATCAACATTGTATAATACTTTTATTATGCCTAGGTTTGAAGTAAACTAAATTTGTCAACAAAAAGGTAGCTCTTTATATATATATGTATATATGATGAAAACTTTTAGATAAACTCTATTTAAAATAATTATATTTTTAATAGAATAATCTATTATTATAATCTGAAATAATCTCCTAGGATTGGTGTAACTTAAATTTCTAAAGTTGTACTAAACTAAATAATAAAAGTTTATTAAATAGCTAGGTCATTTCCAAATAAAATAAGATTTTAAAACATTAATTACTGAACACTAACTTCCTCTTACAAAAGTTTTTCTTACAGAAAAACTAAAGAGATTTTAGACTATTAATAAATATATATAATATATGATAATATATAATATAATAATATATTCACAAATTATAAAATGCTAATATACAAGACACTTCATGGTTACTAAAGAAAAATAAGATGTATATTTTTATTTTTTTATTTTTCTTTTTTAAATAATTTTATTTTATTTATTTATTTATTAAAAAAATTTTTTTTAATTTAATTTTAAAATCTTTAATTCTTACATGTGTTCCCAAACATGAATCCCCCTCCCACCTCCCTCCCCATAACATCTCTGTGGGTCATCCCCATGCACCAGCCCCAAGCATGCTGTATCCTGCGTCAGACATAGACTGGCGATTCAATTCTTACATGATAGTATACATGATAGAATGCCATTCTCCAAAATCATCCCACCCTCTCCCTCTCCCTCTGAGTCCAAAAGTCCGTTATACACCGCTGTGTCTTTTTTCCTGTCTTGCATACAGGGTCGTCATTGCCATCTTTCTAGATTCCATATATATGTGTTAGTATACTGTATTGGTGTTTTTCTTTCTGGCTTACTTCACTCTGTATAATCGGCTCCAGTTTCATCCATCTCATCAGAACTGATTCAAATGAATTCTTTTTAACGGCTGAGTAATACTCCATTGTGTACATGTACCACAGCTTTCTTATCCATTCATCTGCTGATGGACATCTAGGTTGTTTCCATGTCCTGGCTATTTTAAACAGTGCTGCGATGAACATTGGGGTACATGTGTCTCTTGTCAATTCTGGTTTCCTCGGTGTGTATGCCCAGCAGTGGGATTGCTGGGTCATAAGGTAGTTCTATTTGCAATTTTTTAAGGAATCTCCACACTGTTCTCCATAGTGGCTGTACTAGTTTGCATTCCCATCAACAGTGTAGGAGGGTTCCCTTTTCTCCACACCCTCTCAGCATTTATTGCTTGCAGATTTTTGGATCGCAGCCATTCTGACTGGTGTGAAGTGGTACCTCATTGTGGTTTTGATTTGCATTTCTCTGATAATGAGTGATGTTGAGCATCTTTTCATGTGTTTGTTAGCCATCTGCATGTCTTCTTTGGAGAAATGTCTATTTAGTTCTTTGGCCCATTTTTTGATTGGGTCGTTTATTTTTCTGGAATTGAGCTGCATAAGTTGCTTGTATATTTTTGAGATTAGTTGTTTGTCAGTTGCTTCATTTGCTATTATTTTCTCCCATTCAGAAGGCTGTCTTTTCACCTTGCTTATATTTTCCTTTGTTGTGCAGAAGCTTTTAAGTTTAATTAGATCCCATTTGTTTATTTTTGCTTTTATTTCCAGAATTCTGGGAGGTGGATCATAGAGGATCCTGCTGTGATTTATGTCAGAGAGTGTTTTGCCTATGTTCTCCTCTAGGAGTTTTATAGTTTCTCGTCTTACATTTAGATCTTTAATCAATTTTGAGTTTATTTTTGTGTGCGGTGTTAGAAAGTGATCTAGTTTCATTCTTTTACAAGTGGTTGACCAGTTTTCCCAGCACCACTTGTTAAAGAGATTGTCTTTACTCCATTGTATGTTCTTGCCTCCTTTGTCGAAGATAAGGTGTCCATAGGTGTGTGGATTTATCTCTGGGCTTTCTATTTTGTTCCATTGATCTATATTTCTGTCTTTGTGCCAGTACCATACTGTCTTGATGACTGTGGCTTTGTAGTAGAGCCTGAAGTCAGGCAGGTTGATTCCTCTAGTTCCATTCTTCTTTCTCAAGATTGCTTTGGCTATTCGAGTTTTTTTTGTATTTCCATACAAACTGTGAAATTATTTGTTCTAGCTCTGTGAAAAATACCACTGGTAGCTTGATAGGGATTGCATTGAATCTATAGATTGCTTTGGGTAGTAGACTCATTTTCACTATATTGATACTTCTGATCCATGAACATGGTATAGTTCTCCATCTATTAGTGTCCTCTTTGATTTCTTTCATCAGTGTTTTATAATTTTCTATATATAGGTCTTTAGTTTCTTTAGGTAGGTATATTCCTAAGTATTTTATTCTTTTTGTTGCAATGGTGAATGGAATTGACTTTCTAACACCACACACACAGATAAACTCAAAATGGATTAAAGATCTAAAAGTAAGACCAGAAACTTTAAAACTCCTAGAGGAGAACATAGGCAAAACACTCTCTGACATAAATCACAGCAGGATCCTCTATGATCCACCTCCCAGAATACAGGAAATAAAAGCAAAAATAAACAAATGGGATCTAATTAAAATTAAAAGCTTCCGCACAACAAAGGAAACTATAAGCAAGGTGAAAAGACAGCCTTCAGAATGGGAGAAAATAATAGCAAATGAAGCAACTGACAAACAACTAATCTCAAAAATATACAAGCAACTCATGCAGCTCAAGTCCAGAAAAATAAACGACCCAATCAAAAAATGGGCCAAAGAACTAAATAGACATTTCTCCAAAGAAGACATACAGATGGCTAACAAACACATGAAAAGATGCTCAACATCACTCATTATCAGAGAAATGCAAATCAAAACCACAATGAGGTACCATTTCACGCCAGTCAGAATGGCTGCGATCCAAAAGTCTACAAGCAATAAATGCTGGAGAGGGTGTGGAGAAAAGGGAACCCTCTTACACTGTTGATGGGAATGCAAACTAGTACAGCCACTATGGAGAACAGTGTGGAGATTCCTTAAAAAAACTGGAAATAGAACTGCCTTATGACCCAGTAATCCCACTGCTGGGCATACACACCAAGGAAACAAGAATTGAAAGAGACATGTGTACCCCAATGTTCATCGCAGCACTGTTTAAAATAGCCAGGACATGGAAACAACCTAGATGTCCATCAGCAGATGAATGAATAAGAAAGCTGTGGTACATATACACGATGGAGTATTACTCAGCCATTAAAAAGAATACATCTGAATCAGTTCTAATGAGGTGGATGAAACTGGAGCCGATTATACAGAGTGAAGTAAGCCAGAAAGAAAAACACCAATACAGTATACTAACACATATATATGGAATTTAGAAAGATGGTAACGATAACCCTGTATGTGAGACAGCAAAAGAGACACAGATGTATAGAACAGTCTTTTGGACTCTGTGGGAGAGGGCGAGGGTGGGATGATTTGGGAGAATGGCATTGAAACATGTATACTATCAGGTAAGAAACAAATAGCCAGTCTATGTTCGATACAGGATACAGGATGCTCGGGGCTGGTGGACGGGGATGATCCAGAGAGATGATATGGAGTGGGAGGTGGGTGGGGGTTCAGGATTGGGAACTCATGTACACCCGTGGCTGATTCATGTCAATGTATGGCAAAACCCGTGCTGCGATTCATGGGGTTGCAAAGAGTCGGACACTACTGAGTGACTGAACTGAACTGAACTGATTGTAAAGCAAAATAAAGTAAAAATTAAAATTAAAATAAATAAATAAAATGAAACACTAAAGAAAAATACTCTTGTTTATTGAGATAAAAGTCAAGCTAAATCAGGGAAATTAATATTTATGGCCAATTACACCACTGTTGACTGGGGACCCCATGATATGTGGATTTCTAACTGCTCAGATTATATTAACAGCACTATGTGTGACTATGCTACTCAAGTAGCATAGAAGATTACCAACAATTCAATGAAACACTTCCATGAAAAAGACTCCTTGGCTGGCTTGACTGCGAAATGACACCTCCTCGTCCTCGAATTGTCCTCAATAAACAGATTGGGCCTGAACAATGGGACATCTGGAAACTTGCTGCTAGCATTGAAGAACTTAGGATTTGGACTGGACATTTCACAAGGACCAATCATAGTCATAGAAACTATTTCTTTCATTATAATCAATCATATTTCATATAAGCATGTGTTCCCCTTCCTTTTGTTCTAGCTATAGGAAATTTACAATTCAATAAGACTTTACGTTCTGTAACTTGTATAAATTGCAAATTATATACTTGGCTTAACTCTTCTGTTTCCTTAAGAAATGAATCCCTTTTGATTCTTCGATCTCCACGTAGTCTGTGGTTACCAATAAATCTCCACTGGCCCTGGGAAGAAGGTCCCATCGCTAGACTTGCTTCCCGGTTACTTACTAAGTTGCTCCGGTGATCTAAAAGATTCATTGGATGGCTGATTTTTGGCGTTTTGGCATTAATAGCTATTTGCACCATTGCTGCCATCACTGGCGTTGCTTTACAAACCTCAAATTAAACACATAATTTTATCCAAAATTGGACTAAAGATGCTTATACTATGTGGGCCACTCAGGCTCAGATAGATGAAGATATTCAAGATGAAATATAGGAACTAAAAACAGCCATCAAATGGGTTAGAGATCAATTAACAGATGTACAAAAACAGGTGATGCTAAAGTGTGATTGAAATTCTACTCAATTTTGTGTTACTCCTGTTCAATAATAGTGCCTACAGCTGGGAATAAATCAAATTTCATTTACAAGACATACATGATAATGCCTCTCTGAATGTACAATTATTACAAAAAGAAATCTTTAAAGCCTTTTCTAAAAATCTGTCCTCTTCTACTAATTTGAAAACTTTAGCTGAACAACTAGCTGATCAATTATCTGGGCTAGACCCATGCGGATGGTTTCAAAGCATTACTCACAGCATCGGGTCTAGAACTGCAATTTTGGTGATTGTCTTGACAATTATATTTATCGTTTACCATTACCTTCATGCAAAAAATTTTAAACTAAACAAACTCAAATGATCAGAACCCTTTTTACAAATATTATAAATAAATAAGGGGGAATTGTCAGGGAATGTTTAACAGGAGGATTCCTACATGCTGTTTCTCATAAATTCTCTGTTCCTTATCAGTTTTTATTCTGAGTACGAGTAGAGCTGCATGCAGGTCTCAGGACTGAGATCATGAGAAACGGTATCTGCTTGGATTCCGTTCAGTAACTCCCTTCAGTGACTCTTTTCAGCGTAAGCGACCTTGTATGTATTAAACTATCCATATTGATAAAATTTCATCCTGTGTAATAGCTGAGTAATCATCTTACTAAAGATATATAAGCCTGCATTTCTGCTAATAAAATACCTTTGGTCCATCAGAGCTTGGGTCCCCATGTCTTTCTTTCTTTCCTTCTCCCTCTCTCTCTCCCTCCCTCTGGCTCTCTCTTTCACTTTCTTATTGTCAACTCTGGACCACCAGGTTCTGGTCCATTAAATGACCCCAACACAGTGCCCATGATGTAACTAGAGTAAACACATTAGTGGGCTTTCTTCCATGCCTTTTCCCATTAAATCATGATGCCTTCACACTTTCTGTCTGTTTTTTTGTAGAGGCTTTCAACCACACACATGTACAGAAAATAGTATAAAGTCACGAACCATTGTCCAGCTCCAATCATGATCAACATATGGAGAATATTCTTAGTATACATCCTTTATTCTTGTTCTATTTGCAGTTAATCAATGTGTCATGCCAATTCATCTAGAAATATTCAGTAACAACATGTAATTACTTACAATATTACCCTGTAATTGTGAAACCTAAAAATATTAATAATAATGTCCTAAAAGGCAAGATATCTAAGGCCTTTTCAGATTCACACCTCTGCACTCCTTCCACTCTCTATTGCAAACATACTGGTGATTTCTATTTTTTACCTTTTAGACCCAGCTGTGATGACCATCGTCCTATTTCACAGAGATCCTCCCATCCCTATAGCCCTGCAGCCTGACATCTGCCTGGAGCCTCCATACATGGGTCCCTGCAAGGGGAAAATGATCAGATGCTTCTACAATGCCAAACCAGGTTCTGGGAGACCTTTGTATATGATAGCTAAAATGTTAAGAACAAAGATGGGTGGGTCTTTCTGGGTTCTGGGGCTGTGTTAAGACCCTTGGTGGTGCTATTCTATCCTGGGTAAGACATGGGCATGGTGGGGAAGGGCTGGGGAAAGAGCTGGACTTCAGGAGGGCACATACTCCTCAAAACTGCCTACAGTGAGGTTTTTTCCCTTGCTGCCTCCCAGGGGAAGTTGCTGCAGGGTCCTTGAGACGATGGACTGAGCATGCGCTCCATGGGCCAGCTTGACAAAAAGCCAGCTGTAGAAGCACCAGCTTGATAACCAGAGCTTACTGCCATGTTCTCCTTTGTCAGAGGGGATCACTAAGTCAGCCACCCCACAGAGCAGGTCCATAGTACTCCTCAGTGCTCCACCTTGGCTTGGAAAATTCACTTCCTTTGAGTATTCTGATGGTGATCGTGGTCCTGAGAGGACTGTGGTTGCTCATTTCTAGGATGGTCTAGGACCTGTCCAGGTATACCTTGTCCAGGTCTGGGGCTTCAGCGATGTCAGTCAACAAGTTCCTCTCCTTTTGCAGAGGCCATGAACACTGGGCTCTGAGAAGCTGAAGTCCAAGGAGCAGCAGTCAGGGCTGAGCTCTGGCTGCTTGTGATAATATTCAGCCTTTCCCTCTTGCTTCTCAACCCTACCTTCCTCAGCAGAAATCTGCTTCTTTCCTTCCCCCCATGGGTCTACTTGCTTTACTTCTGTCTCATCCAGTCAGCTCTAAGCACCCTGAGAGCAAGTATTCTCTTTATCCTTACAACTTTGCCCAGCTTCTGGCACAAAGGACACAGTCCATGAACATTGGAGGAAGGGAGGAAAGAATGCAGGAGAAAAGCTCCTTATGATTGGAGTGACTGTAGAGCCTGGGGTTGAATCCAGAATCTTGTCCTAATCTTCTTCTTCACTACATTTTCATCCTCCACCCCACCATCTCTTCTAGAGCCTTTGGAACCTGGACTGCGTGGATGCTCCGAGAATTGCTGGGATGCAACTCCAATTCTTGTAAATATGATTTGGCACTCATGAAGTCATGTCCAAAATCTTTGATGCATCATGTATGTTAGTATCAAATAAATTTGCCTGGATGGTGTTTGTATGATTATGTATTAGTGACATTGAATAACTGATGACACAACTAACAGGCAAGTGTCTTCCTTCTGATTTCAGCTGTTTCTCTCCCAGCAAGTCATTTTTCCGTAGCTGAAGTTCAATATCTTCATTGCTAAAAAAGGAATAATATTACTTAGCTGATAAATTGTTATAGAAGAGCAAACTACCTTTTTTGAACACTTACTGTGAGCCCATCCCACAGGTCACAGTTTTAAATGCCATCTTACCAGGTGAGTAATCCCTAAGGTTGGAAGTATGTAGGGGTAGGGATGGAGGCATGAGAACAATAAGGAATGAATGCTCCAAACCAGAGAGAATGTTCCCCTCCTGAGGAGACAGCTGCACTCCATAGCTTAGTTCATGGTTTTTGAAATGTGGTCCCTTGAACGGCACCCTCAGTGCCTCGGGAAACTTGTTGATGCAGATACTCAGATCCCACCTTTGCTACTGAATCAAAAACTCTGGGCTGAAGTTCTCAAATCTGTGTATGACCAAATGGCTAAGGGATTCTAATGCTCACTCAAGTGTAAATCTCACTGCCCTTATTAAATTGCAGGACTGTGATGCTAGTTTGTTTTCCTTTTCCAGCATTGATAGAATTTTTATATGAAATCTCCCACTGTTAAATCTTGTAAATGCTTTAAAATAGTAAAATGAACTCTGTGGGCTAGCAATACATATATTCTAGACAGGTTTGCAGCCTCTGGTTTATTCTCTTCTTTTTAACCTTGAAAATAATCTTTAAAATTGTATTATGTGGTCCAAAAATTGAGGTGCTGTTTATCATGTAGCAAGAAAGTGGTCATCCTTTACTCGGATATGAATGTACTTCTCAGAAGCTTCAATACTTTGGCTACCTGATGCATGGAGCCGACTCATTGGAAAAGACTCTGATGCTGGGAAAGCCTGAGGGCAAGAGGAGAAGTGGACGATAGAGGATGAGATGGTTGGATGACATCGCTCACTCAATGGACATGAGTTTGAGCAAACTCTGGGAAATGGTGAAGAACAGGGAAGCCTGGCGTGCTGCAGTTCCTGGGGTCACAAAGAGTCGGACATGACTGAACAACTCAACAACAAATACTCAGAGGGCATAGCATCTCAAACATCTAAACATCTGTCTCCCCTGGGTGCATTCCGTCCATATCAGGATACAGCCTTAGATAGCATGGAATACAGTATCTCATTTTTCAGAGGGAAAAAATGCAGAATAGAAGCAGAGATATGAACTGTGGTCCCAGGTTGTCATGGTAACTGGTCCTTATCCAGAATATGAACAATATGAGGTTCGGGCCCTGTAATTTCTCTGAAAAGGCCTGGAAGGGCCTGCAAGATTCCTAATTAGAGACCAGACACAGTCAAGAGTAGGCAGGGGAGAGGCGAGGGAAGGACAGTATCATCAGGGGGCTTTTCCTGGGGGGCCCCTAATCTGGATCAGAGTGAGGAGAACCAGGAAAGGAGGACATGAGGGAGAAAGACAGGCAGATGAAAGAGCACTGGGGAGAAAAGAGGAGTCTCTGTTGTTAGGAGGAGGCTCTGCTGCTCCCGGTCTCAGATGGACAAACTGAGGCAGGAAGAGGCACAGGGCCAGAGGGCTCCTCAACTGAAATCGTAGTTGTGCCATCTGTTGTTTGTGGGTCCTGAACAAGTGGTTTTACCTCTATTAGCCCATACTTTCTCCTTGACACAATGGGATGAGAACCCAGATGCTGCAGGATGGACGTGAGGCTAAATGAAATGCATGTGGAATGTCTCAGGAGAGAGCAGACCCTCCTCTCATCGTGGCTTGTTTGGTGAGTCACGGGCTCCTGATGCCCTTCTGTCCTGGGGCAGCTTTGTATTGAGAGCTCCTGCTCTTCTCCAGGGAAAGGGTGTCTCTGTGCAGGAACACAGCCCACCTGTGTCCTCTGCAGCTCATCACCCAGCTCTGTGCCTGCTTGACGTTTGGCTGGACTTGCTCCCGGGGTTTCTGGGCATTGAGCCCAGCTCCCTTCTCCTTGAGCCTGGAGTGGAGCACAGGGTGTGTGTGTGTGTGTGTGTGTGTGTGTGTGTGTGTGCACGTGTGTGTATGTGTGGTTGGGAAATGCTTGTCAGTGTGTGGATGAGTGAATGGGGGGGGGTGTTTTGTGCTACATGCTTGTAACTGAGAGTGAATAAACGGGTGTGAGTGAGGGGATTGTGGGTGTGTCACCCTCATGTGTGCACCATAGTTTACAGCCAACAGTGCAAAGAGTGTGTGTGCACAGACTCAAACCAGATTCCTAGGGTCAAATCCTCCCTCCCCACTCTATGACTTTAGGAAGATTACTTTATTGCTTTTTACCTCAATTTCCTTTTTTGTAGCCTGAGGAAATATCAGTAGTCCTTCACACCCTCTTTTAGGATTTTTGTGAATAAAATGAGTTAATATATGTCAAGACCATAACACATATAACACATAGAAGAGTCTATATATTATCATCTATAAATACTCAGTATTATTATTAATACTACAAAGGACTTTGACTTCTCAGGGAGAAGGAATTTATTTCTGTTGTGGCTGTTGCTTCCACAGCAACCCTGTGATGTGGGCAGCATGGATCTCATCTGACACCTGAAGACACGGAGCTCTGGGAGGTTTACATCCTCAGGAACAAAGTCAGGAAAAGGCAGAGCTGGTACCCAAACCAGGGTCCTGTGGCCCCATCACCACTGAGGGAGAGGAGGAGGATGGGGCAGCTGCAGCCAGTCTTCAAGGCCCCTGACGTCCACTCAAGCAAGGCACGCTCCTGTTGGTGAAGCCAGGTGAGGGACAGCAGGTGGCCAGGTTGTAGAGATGTGTATCAACTCCCTGCTTCCCCTCTGCCCACTCCCCTTACCCCCCTTTCTACCCAGGAAACAGGGTTGCTGCTCCAGCAGGACATCACTTTCCCCATCGCCACAGTTCCTGCCTGGACCAGTGGCAGTAGCCAGCAAGCGTCCATCCAGTGGAGAAGTGGTGACACAGTTGCAGGAAAGCACCCTGTGTCCCACCTGTCTTCTGAGCTAGCTGAGGAGGGAAGGACATTGCTATCAGGATGCAATGATAACCATGGGAGGCTGAAAAGGAGAATCTGAGCTAAACTTGGCTGGGCACTTATCTGCCCATTGATTTACTCTCGTCCATTCACTCAGTGTCCATCGCTTGCCATGCACTGCTCTAGGTGCTGGGGTGCTCCGTGAACATCAAACAAAAATTGCACCTGTGGAATCACAGACTGTGTTTTCAGAGGATCCGCAGGCAAAGTAAAGCTGGAGAAGCAGTGTTACCAGGCATCTGGCCCCAGCAGGCAGAAGCAGGAAGTCTGGCTCTGTGGGAGATTTCACACTGGACAAGCCTGACCCCCGTTCCTCCCATTACTTCCCGCTTTGTGGCCCGTCCCACCATGCAGCTGGGGAGTGAGAAGCTCAGTCACTCCGAGCTTACCTCAGGAGCGCTTCTGCAAGGCCTTCTGTCTTTCTGCAGCCCTTCTTGGTCTCCTGGGCACGGTGATGGCTGGCACCCTAGTGGGTGAAACCAGCAACCTGGCCCAGGGTAAGTTTCAGCTCACCTCTCCTCTACAGAATGTGGTAGGATGAAGAGAGTCCATGGAAGGTGCTAGGGAGCAGGCGTGGGATGGAGGCTGCCAAGTTTCTCTTGATTTCTTCTGGGATATTGGGCAGTTTTCACCACAGAGACTTTTCTTTCTTTTATTTATTTTAGTTGGAGGCTAATTACTTTACAATATTGTGGTAGTTTTTGCCGTACATTCACATGAATCAGCCATAGGTGTACATGTGTTCCCTATTCTGACCCTTCCTCCTACCTCCCTCCCCTCCCATCCCTCAGGGTCATCCCAGTGCACCAGCCCTGAGCATCCTGTCTCATGCATTGAACCTGGGCTGGCGATCTATTTCACATATGATAATATATATGTTTCAATGCTATTCTCTCAAATCATCTCACCCTCGCCTTCTCCCACAGAGTCCAAAAGTCTGTTCTTTACATCTGTGTCTCTTTTGCTGTCTTGCATATAAAGCCATTGTTACCATCTTTCTAAATTCCATATTATACTGTATTGGTGTTTTTCTTTCTGACTTACTTCCCTCTGTGTAATAGGCTCCAGTTTCATCCACCTTATTAGAATGGATTCAAATGCATTCTTTTTAATAGCTGAGTAATATTCCATTGTGTATATGTACGACAGCTTTTTTATCCATTTGTCTGCCGATGGACATCTAGGTTGCTTCCTTGACTCTCAAAAGGTAACACTACGTGTTTTTGTGTTCAGTGCCTCAGTTGTGTCCGACTCTTTGTGACCCCACAGACTGCAGCCCGCCAGGCTCCTTTGTCCCTGGGATTCTCCAGGCGAGAATACTGGAGTGGGTTGCCGTTTCCTTCTCCATTCCTGGTCACTATCTTGTCCCTAAAAGTCAATGTAGTATAATAACAAAATCCTTATTTCGTTTGTTTGTTCCTTGTTCCCATTCATGCCCAAGCTTCCTGAAACTTTTGGAATTTAGCGTCTTTCTGTAAGTCATGGGATGAGTGAAGGATGGGACCTGAGATAGTATCTGAATGGGACTGGACTTCAGAACATTCCGTCAGGTGATTAGAAGGTTAGGAACTATCAACCCTAGTCCCTCTGGGGACAAGAGGGTACTGATACTGAGTTCAGTCACCAATAGCCAATTCAATCAAATTGCCTACCTCCAACCCTCAATTAAAACCCATGCAGATTGGGTTCAGAGAGCTTCAGAGGAGGTGATAACATCCAGGGTTTGTAAAGGGGAGAGTCCTGAGAGGGTTTGGAGGCTTGGCAGCCTTACTTCCCCATTTCCCCCATGCTTCTTCTCCATTTCGCTGTCCCTGAGTTTCATGCCTTATAACAACTGAAGACAGTAAGTAAAGGGCTTTCCTCAGTTCTGTGAGTGGTTCAAATAAGTTATTGAACTTGGAGGTGGGTCATGGAACCTCTAATTTCGTAGCCAGCAGGTCACACGTGTTAAGTGACCATAGGACTTGTGATCAACACTTGAAGTATGAACAGTCTTTAGGGAGCAAGCCCTCACCCTGTGGGGTCTTTGTGATCTCTGCGGATTTAGTGTCAGAAGTGAACTGACTCCTGGATGCCCATGGGTGTTGGGGAACTGATTGCTGTTGGTAGAGAACCCGCATGTTCAGAGACTGGGACAACACCCGGACTCACTCTTCCCTATCATTTGTGTCTGGTATGAGGTTCAGGTCCCAGGAACTACGTTATCTGGGGAGAGCACTCAGAACCCCTTCCCAGTTCTTGAATTTTTAGAATTCCTGGCAGAATCACGTACTTGACCAAATGGATTGTGACTTATCCTGATCTTAATACTCACAGGCTTTCTGTTCTGGGGCAAGTCATCTGCAGTTTCCTCTCCTGAACAGGGGGACCATGTTACATGAGTTTTTTTGAAAGGATTATCAGTCATGAATATAAAGAATTTGCACATTCGTGGTCCGTAATGGTTCACTTTCCACCAAAATATTTTACTCCGAAAGACTTGTCTACCTACATTTCCTCACTATCCCTCTAAAAATATTTCATCTGTCAGATGATCATTTCTCTGTTATGAAATTAATCAGAATGTTGAGTGACAACTGGATTTCTTACCTTTGGAGACAACTGCAGGAAGAGCTGGAAATGCAGTATTTTGAGAGTTTGCTCAAGGTGCAAAGACTGTTATTTCCAGGCTGGTACAATGTAAGTAAAATCTCAATGCACCTCAGTTTGTTGTCCAGTCAGACTATTATCTCATTTTCATATCAGCATATACGATGCTAGAGAGACACATTATTATATAGACAAGTGAAAGAAAGTGAAAGTGTTAATTACTCAGTCGGATCTGACTCTTTGTGACCCCATGAACTGTAGCCCCTCCAGGCTCTTCTATCCATGGAATTTGCCAGACAAGAATACTGGAGTGGGTAGCCCTTCCCTTCTCCGGGGATCATCTTATCCTAGTGATCAAACCCAGGTCTCCTGCATTGAAGGCATTCTTTACCATTGAGACATGAGGGATAAGCCATATCTATCTATCTATCTATAAACATACACAGCCCTCATTATCAAATAGACTAACATGAATTTTAATATATCCAGACTCTTCAATAACTGTACACTTGGCAATAGTGTGACATGGAGATTCTTTTATTTGAGAAATATTTATCGAATATTTATCCTTTTTGTCCCAGAAGTTATATTTATTCGTGTAGAAAAACAGCTTTAAACAGAATATAGTAATATAATGTGCCATCTAAGAGGCCGACAGGCAATGAAGATGGGGAAAATCCTATGCCAGGTCGTGATGAGTGTTGTCAGGAAAGAGAGTGATGGGGATTCAAGAGGCTGAAGGGGGTCAGGGAAACACCCTGGAATAAGGAGACCTTGAACAGAGGCTTCCAAAAATGAGCCTGGTGTGTTTGAGCAGCAGTCAGAACCAGGGTGGCTGGAGCTGAGTGGGTGAGGGGAGGGGAGTGGAAGGGGATGAGGCAGAGAGGTCACAGGGGCAGGTCATGAAGTGCCTTGTAGGACTTTGTAAGAATCTGAATTTGACTCTGAGAGAGCTGGGGAGTCACTGAAGGACTGGTCATGGAAACCATGTGATAGGACTCAGGTTTAAACAGGAACCTTGAGGCTGAAGAGTGGAGAGTGCCCTCTAGAAAACAAGGGCAGAGACCCAGGCCCCTGGGCAGGCTCCTGCAGTGGTCCAGTGAGCCATGGTGCAGTGTGTACCTGTGTTATTCCTTGGGTAGATCACAGTGCTTTAGAAGAACATGAATGACTTGCTCTGTTGAGGTTTCTCTGGAGGCTTCCTCACATATCACGAATCATTCAATCTTAAGGCATTTGTGATGGGTTCACCCTCCACCCCTCTCCCCTCCCTGAGATGTGGGTGCAGGGAAAGAGGAAAGATGGAAATGAAAATTCCCACTCCCCTAATCAAATGTTGGTTACCCTGACAACACACTCCATCCTTGGTTTAGGCTGAGTGTGTTTTCTTTTAATTAAAAAATTAATTAATTTATTTTAATTGGAGGCTAATTACTTTACAATATTGCAGTGGTTTTTCAGGCTGAGTGTTTACTAGTCACCTCCCTCACATGATAAAAGACTCCTTGTTGCTGTCATCTCTCAGGAAACTTCAGCAGTGTTAGGAGCTCTGTGTCAGGAATAGGAAGAAGACCAAATTAATATTTCTTTATAGTCACAGTATCAATATAACCTCAATATTCCATGATTCCAGTGCTCATGCTGTGACCAGAGTGAACATGCTGGAGGGTCACAACCCAGGAGGACATCAGCTTCCCCAACCAAATTCCGTCCTGGACCAGTGTCTGGTAAAGAGCACACATCCATCCAGTGTAAAAGCTGTGACAATTGTTGCAGGAAGGTGGCCTGTGTCCCACCTGTCATCTGAGCTAGGTGAGGGGGGTCAGGGCATTGAGGTCCAGGTGAGATGACATGTGCAGGAGGCTGAAAGGAGGACGTATGCTAACACACTGCTGATCACTTATCTGCCCATTATCTGCTCGCATCCACTCATGAACATTCATTACATGCCATCTACTGTTCTAGGTGCTGGGACTTTCCCTGAGTGACATACTAGAATCACAATCTGTGTTTACAGACACCCACAGGCATAGTCAAGTCTAAAAATTGCTATTAATGGAACTTAAGCTTCTGCAGAGAAAAGCAGGAGGCATGCTTAAGTAAGGAGATTGGGCAATAAAAAGGACTTACACAACTCCTCCCCTTCCCCGCTCTCCTCCTCATCACCTGAGGTCACCCCCTAGCCAGGATGTTAAAAACTCGGTCTGTCCCCAGCATCCTCAGGAGCACTCCTGCAAGGCCACGAAGATGAGCCAGCTCTGCCTCTCTGCAGCCCTTCTGGTCCTCCTGGTCAGTCTGGTGGATAGCACCCCAGCGTTTAGAAACAATATTCAGGACCAAGGTATGTCTGGACTCACCTCTCCTCTACAGGTTCCAGGGAATGATGGAAGGCCATCAAAGGGATGAGGGGTGGAGGGAAGGTGAGAGGTCGTGCTGGCAACCCTCTCTGGATTTCTCCTGTCATGTGGGGCAGGATTTTTGTTATTTTGGTTTGGCTGCATTGGTCTTCCTCGATAGATGAGGACAGTCTCTAGTTCTGGAGTCTACTCTCCGGTTGTGGTGTGTGAGCTTCTTGCTGGGTTGGCTTCTCATGTTGCAAAGCAAGGGCTCTAGGCATCTGGGCTCACCAGTTGCAGTTCACCTGCCTAGTTGTGCCAAGGCACATGGAATCTTCCCAAATCAGGGTTCAAACTCATCAATGCTTCAATGGCAGACAGATTCTTAACTATTGCACCCCAAGGAAGTCTGAAGTTGCAAGTATTGAGCTCCACTGATATGAATGTCATGAGTAAATATATTACATATGTTGGGCTTCCCTAGTGGCTCAGACGGTAAAGCGTCTGTCTACAATGCGGGAGACTCGGGTTCGATCCCTGGGTTGGGAAGATCTCCTGGAGAAGGAAATGGCAACCCACTCCAGTACTCTTGCCTGGAAAATTCCATGGACGGAGGAGCCTGGTAGGCTACAGTTCATGGGGTCGCAAAGAGTCAGACACGACTGAGCGACTTCAATGTCAATGCCAATGTCATGGAATTGGATGGTGTTGGTGGAGAAGCCATGTGTTTCATATTAGGGAAAAACGGAGACTCCCCCTCCCCTGTGATTTGGAGGCTCAGGTGAGGCTTGGGGAGAGGTGAATTGGATAGTAGGGCCCTGGACCCAGAAATTCTGTATTCTCAAGTTCCTAGCAAATCACCCATGAGGTCGCTAAGAGTCGGATATGACTGAACGACTTCACTTTCACTTTTCACGTTCATGCATTGGGGAAGGAAATGGCAACCCACTCCAGTGTTCTTACCTGGAGAATCCTGGGGACCGGGGAGCCTGGTGGGCTTCTGTCTATGGAGTTGCACAGAGTCGGACATGACTGAAGCGACTTAGCAGCAGCTTAGCAGCAGCAAATCAATAGTGTATCAAATGGGTTGTGACCTGACAGTATCTTGTCCTGACCAGGCCATCCACATGCTTGTGTGCTGAGGCAAGTCATCTACAATTTCATCTTCAGATTAAGGGAAACATGTTCCATGAGTTCTTTGAACAGACGATGAGCCAGAAATATAAACAACTTATTCACATGTCGCAGCCAGATTTGTCCATTTTCCACCACAATATATGAACCTGAAAAAAATTTTCTCTACTAGCTTGCTTTACCAAGTGAAAATATTTATCTACTAATGATTATTCATCTGTTATTAAAACTAACCAAAAGATGTGGAACCATGGAGAAGAGCAATTGCAGGGAGAGCAAGAAACACAGCTCTCTTGTGGTAGGCTGTGGGACGAAGACTGAGACAACATTACGAAAGTCTCCAAGCCCTTTCCCTTGTCTTTTTTTGACTGTTATTTTCTTATCCATGTTTGATCTTTTCCCTGTTTCATGGACCAGGCCTCCTGAAACTTTTGTTTCACAGGTGAGAAGATAATTTTCAGAAGACAACATGAAAAACACACAGTACAGGAATTCCCAACACAAACACTCAAAAAAGAGAATAAAGGTTTGTGGCTACTGCACCACTGAGGAGAGGGAATGGCACTGGGATTGACATCAATCACCTATGGCCAATGATTCAATCAATAAGACTATTTCTTTTTTTTTATTTCACAATATTTTATTGGTTTTGCCATACATTGACATGAATCTGCCACGGGTGTACATGTGTTCCCCATCTTGAACGCCCCTCCCACCTCCCTCCCCATACCATCCCTCTGGGTCATCCCAGTGCACCAGCCCCAAGCATCCAGTATCATGCATGAAACCTGGACTGGCAATTTGTTTCACATATGATAATACACATGTTTCAATGCCATTCTCCCAAATCATCCCACCCTCGCCCTCTCCCACAGAGTCCAAAAGACTGTTCTATACATCTGTGTCTTTTGCTATCTCGCATACAGGGTTATTGCTACCATCTTTCTAAATTCCATATATATGTGTTAGTATACTGTATTGGTGTTTTTCTTTCTGGCTTACTTCAATCTGTATAATCAGCTCCAGTTTCATCCACCTTATTAGAACTGATTCAAATGTATTCTTTTTAATGGCTGAGTAATACTCCATTGTGTATATGTACCACAGCTTTTTTATCCATTTGTCTGCTGATGGATAGGTTGCTTCCATGTTCTGACTATTGTAAACAGTGCTGTGATGAACATTGGGGTACATGTGTCTCTTTCAATTCTGGTTTCCTCGGTGTGTAGGCCCAGCAGTGGGATTGCTGGGTCATAAGGCAGTTCTATTTCCAGTTTTTTAAGGAATCTCCACACTGTTCTCCATAGTGGCTGTACTAGTTTGCATTCCCACCAACAGTGTAAGAGGGTTCCCTTTTCTCCACACCCTCTCCAGCATTTATTGCTTGTAGACTTTTGGATCGCAGCCATTCTGACTGGTGTGAAATGGTACTGCCTTGTGGTTTTGATTTGCATTTCTCTGATAATGAGTGATGTTGAGCATCCTTTCATGTGTTTGTTAGCCATCTGTATGTCTTCTTTGGAGAAATGTCTGTTTAGTTCATTGGCCCATTTTTTGATTGGGTCGTTTATTTTTCTGGAATTGAGCTGCAGGAGTTGCTTGTATATTTGAGATTAATTCTTTGTCCATTGCTTCATTTGCTATTATTTTCTCCAATTCTAAAGGTTGTATTTTCATCTTGCTTGAGTTTCCTTTGTTGTGCAGAAGCTTTTAATTTTAATTAGGTCCCATTTGTTTATTTTTGCTTTTATTTCCAATATTCTGGGAGGTGGGTCATAGAGGATCCTGCTGTGATGTATGTCAGAGAGTGTTTGCCTATGTTCTCCTCTAGGAGTTTTATAGTTTCTGGTCCTACGTTTAGATCTTTAATCCATTTTGAGTTTATTTTTGTGTATGGTGTTAGAAAGTGTTCTAGTTTCATTCTTTTACAGGAGGTTGACCAGTTTTCCCAGCACCACTTGTTAAAGAGATTGTTTTTTCTTCATTGTATATTCTTGCCTCCTTTGTGAAAGATAAGGTGTCCACAGGTGCATGGGTTTATCTCTGGGCTTTCTATTTTGTTCCATTGATCTATATTTCTATCTTTGTGCCAGTACCATACTGTCTTGATGACTGTGGCTTTGTAGTAGAGCCTGAAGTCAGGCAGGTTAATTCCTCCAGTTCCATTCTTCTTTTTCAAGATTGCTTTGGCTAGTCGAGGTTTTTTTGTATTTCCATACTAATTGTGAAATTATTTGTTCTAGCTCTTTGAAAAATACCATTGGTAGCTTGATAGGGATTGCACTGAATCTATAGATTGCTTTGGGTAGTATATTCATTTTCACTATATTGATTCTTCTGATCCATGATCATCGTATATTTCTCCATCTATTAGTGTCCTCTTTGATTTCTTTCACCAGTGTTTTATAGTGTTCTATATACAGGTCTTTTGTTTCTTTAGGTAGGTATATTCCTAAGTATTTTATTCTTTTCGTTGCAATGGTGAATGGAATTTTTTCCTTAATTTCTCTCTCTATTTTCTCATTATTAGCGTATAGGAATGCAAGGGATTTCTGTGTGTTGATTTTATATCCTGCAACTTTACTGTATTCATTGATTAGCTGTAGTAATTTTCTGGTGGAGTCTTTAGGGTTTTCTATGTAGAGGATCATGTCATCTGCAAACAGTGAGAGTGTTACTTCTTCTTTTCCAATTTGGATTCCTTTTATATCTGCTCTGATTGCTGTGGCCAAAACTTCCAAAACTATGTTGAATAGTAGCGGTGAGAGTGGGCACCCTTGACTTGTTCCTGACTTTAGCGGAAATGCTTTCAGTTTCTCACCATTGAGGATAATGTTTGCTGTGCATTTGTCATATATGGCTTTTATTATATTGAAGTATGTTCCTTCTATTCCTGCATTTTGGAGATTTTTTTAAAAATCATAAATGGATGTTGAATTTTGTCAAAGGCTTTCTCTGCATCTATTGAGATAATCATATGGCTTTTATGTTTCAATTTGTTAATGTGGTGTATTACATTGATTGATTTGCAGATATTGAAGAATCCTTGCATCCCTGGGATAAAGCCCACTTGGTCATGATGTATAATCTTTTTAATGTGTTGTTGGATTCTGTTTGCTAGAATTTTGTTAAGGATTTTTGCATCTATGTTCATCAGTGATATTGTCCTGTCGTTTTCTTTTTTTGTGGCATCTTTGTCAGGTTTTGGTGTTAGGATGATGGTGGCCTCATAGAATGTGTTTGGAAGTTTACCTTCTGAAAATTTCTGGAAGAGTTTGAGTAGGATAGGTGTTAGCTCTCCTCTAAATTTTTGGTAGAATTCAGCTGTGAAGCCGTCTGGACCTGGGCTTTTGTTTGCTGGAATATTTCTGATTACAGTTTCAATTTCTGTGCTTGTGATGGGTCTGCTAAGATTTTCTATTTCTTCCTGGTTCAGTTTTGGAAAGTTGTACTTTTCTAAGAATTTGTCCATTTCTTCCAAGTTGTCCATTTTATTGGCATATAATTGCTGATGGTAGTCTCTTATGATCCTTTGCATTTCTGTGTTGCCTGTTGTGATCTCTCCATTTTCATTTCTAATTTTATTGATTTCATTTTTCTCCCTTTGTTTCTTGATGAGTCTGGCTAATGGCTTGTCAATTTTATTTATCCTCTCAAAGAACCAGCTTTTGGTTTTGTTGATTTTTGCTATGATGTCTTTTGCATTTATTTCTGCCCTAATTTTTAACATTTCTTTCCTTCTACTAACCCTGGGGTTCTTCATTTCTTCCTTGTCTAGTTGCTTTAGGTGTAGAGTTAGGTTATTTATTTGACTTTTTTCTTGTTTCTTGAGGTATGCCTGTATTACTATGATCTTCCTTTTAGCACTGCTTTTACAGTGTCCCACAGGTTTTGGGTTGTTATGTTTTCATTTTCATTCATTTCTATGCATATTTTGATTTCTTTTTTGATTCTTTCTGTGATTTGTTGGTTATTCAGCAGCGTGTTTTTCAGTCTCCATATGTTGGAATTTTTAATAGTTTTCCTCCTATAATCGAGATCTAATCTCACTGCATTGTGGTCAGAAAAGATGCTTGGAATGATTTCAATTTTTTGAATTTACCAAGGCTAGATTTTTGGCCCAGGATGTGATCTCTCCTGGAGAAGGTTCCGTGTGCACTTGAGAAAAAGGTGAAATTTATTGTTTTGGGGTGAAATGTCCTATAGATGTCAATTAGGTCTAACTGGTCTTTTGTATCATTTAAAGTTTGTGTTTCCTTTTTTATTTTCTGTTTAGTTGATCTATCCATAGGTGTGCATGGGGTATTAAAGTCTCCCACTATTACTGTGTTATTGTTAATTTCCCCTTTCATACTTGTTAGCATTTGTCTTACATATTGCAGTGCTCCTATCTTGGGTGCATATCTATTGATAATTGTTATATCTTCTTCTTGGATTGATCCTTCTTTGTCTCTTTTCACAGCCTTTGTTTTAAAGTATATTTTATCTGATATGAGTATTGTTACTCCTGCTTTCTTTTGGTCTCTGTTTGCATGGAATATCTTTTCCCAGCCCTTCACTTTTAGTCTGTATGTGTCCCTTGTTTCGAGGTGGGTCTCTTGTAGAGAACATATATAGAGGTCTTGTTTTTGTATCCATTCATCTAGTCTTTGTCTTTTGGTTGGGGCATTCAACCCATTTACATTTAAGGTAATTATTGATAAGTATGACTCCGTTGCCATTTACTTTATTGTTTTGGGTTAGAGTTTATACACCCTTCCTGTGTTTCCTGTCTAGAGAAGATCCTTTAGCATTTGTTGGAGAGCTGGTTTGGTGGTGATGAATTCTCTCAGCTTTTGCTGGTCTGTAAAGCATTTGATTTCTCTTTCATATTTGAATGAGATCCTTGCTGGGTACAGTAATATGGGCTGTAGGTTATTTTCTTTCATCACTTTAAGTATGTCTTGCCATTCCCTCCTGGCCTGAAAATCAGCTTTCATCCTTATGGGAATCCCCTTGTGTGTTATTTGTTGTCTTTCCCTTGCTGCTTTTAATATTTGTTCTTTGTGTTTGATCTTTGTTAGTTTGATTAATATGTGTCTTGTGGTGTTTTGCCTTGGGTTTATCCTGTTTGGGACTCTCTGGGTTTCTTGGACTTGGGTGATTATTTCCTTCCCCATTTTAGGGAAGTTTTCAACTATTATCTCCTCAAGTATTTTCTCATGGTCTTTCTTTTTGTCTTCTTCTGGGACTCCCATGATTCGAATGTTGGGGCATTTAACATTGTCCCAGAAGTCTCTGAGATTGTCATCATTTCTTTTAATTTGTTTTTCTTCTTTCCTCTCTGCTTCATTTATTTCTACCATTCCATCTTCTATCTCACTAATCCTATCTTCTGCCTCCATTATTCTACTCTTGGTTCCCTCCAGAGTGTTTTTGATCTCATTTATTGCATTATTCATTATATATTGACTCTGGTCTTTCTTCTAGGTCCTTGTTAAACCTTTCTTGTATCTTCTCAGTCCTTGTCTCCAGCCTGTTTATCTTTAACTCCCTTTTGTCTTCAAGATTTTGGATCATTTTCACTATCATTATTTGGAATTCTTTATCAGGTAGATTCCCTATCTCTTCCTCTTTTGTTTGGTTTAGTGGACATTTATCCTGTTCCTTTACCTGCTGGATATTTCTCTGCCTTTTCATCTTGTTTAGATTGCTGTGTTTGGGGTGGCCTTTCCATATTCTGGCAGTTGGTGGTTCTTCTTTATTGTGGAGTTTCCTTGCTGTGGGTGGGGTTGGACGGGTGGCTTGTCATAGTTTCCTGGTTGTGTAGGTGTTCTGGTGGGTGGAACTGGATTTCTTCTCTCTGGAGTGCAATGAAGTGTCCAGTAATGAGTTATGAGATGTCAGTGGGTTTGGAGTGATTTTGGGCAGCCTGTATTTGAAGCTCAGGTCTATGTTCCTGTGTTGCTGGAGAATTTGCATGGTATGTCTTGCTCTGGAACTTATTGGCCTTTGGTGGTGCTTGGTTTCAGTGTAGGTATGGAGGCATTTGATGAGCTCCCATTAATTAATGTTCCCTGGAGTCAGGAGTTCTCTGGTGTTCTCAGGATTTGGACTTAAGGCTCCTGCCACTGGTTTTTAGTCTTATTCTTACAGTAGCCTCAAGACTTCTCCATCTATACTTCACTTTCAGATAGTTCCTTGATCCGGCTTATACTTCTCAAGCTCTATAGGCCCCTTCCTATGTAGTCGGTGCTAACTACAGGGTTTTAATCTATCTCACCTGTTACTTCCAAGGCGGTTCCCTCTGTTTTCACTTCTTCTGTTTGCTGGTCTCTTCAGTGTCTGATTTCTGCCCTGACACAAGGGGGCAGTGGTGGACACTTTTTTAGGCTCATTTGTTCAGTTGTGCTGTGGGGAGGGAGGAAGGCTGCAAACAGATATCACTGGCGTGTGTGGGGAGTGCTCGCAGTGTCTCACTGGGTTTGCCCCCGCTCACAGCTGTGTGCTTTCCCTGTCTACACTGCTTAGGCTCTAGCTTGCTCCGCCGGAACCGTCTGAGGCCGGCCCTGGTCTGCATGCCCCTCCCAGGTCTAAGCTGCTCAGGTTCAGGCACTCCAGTTGTCCTCAAAGGTGTGGACTCAATTGGGCCTGCGTTTCGTGCCCTTCCCAGGTCCAGCAGCTCAGGTGACCAGGTGTTTGGCAAGCACGGTCGCTGTGACTTATCTCCTCCTCTGTCCCTGCCGCTGGGTTTTCTGGATGTACTACAGGCGCACCTTCTCAGGCGGATGTCAACTGTCCAGAATCTCAAGAAATCTTGGTTAGCAATGAAGCCTGCTTGCAGTAGGGTAGATGATGCCTCTCTGCGGCCGCAATTGCCCCCTTCTGGCTCTGGCTGCACTCGCCTGCCTGTCTCCGGTGGGGGATGGGCCGGTCCGCAGCCAGCTAGCTCTGCTCAGTCCTTTGTTCTGCGGGCCTGGTAGTGTCTTAGGTTAGGGCTTTTCAAAGGGTAGTTATCCCACAGTCTGGTTTGCTATCTCAAGTTAGTTCCCTCAGATTGCCCTCAGGGCATTCAGGCCTGGTCCTTACTCTAAGCAATGCAGCCCGCGCCTCCCTGCCCAGCCCCTGCTTGTTTGTGGTGGATGCAGGCGTCTGCACTGCTTCTCCACTGAGAGTTACTGTTGGGCACGTAATCTGTGGTTTTTAATTATTTATTTATTTTTCCTCCTGGTTATGTTGCCCTCTGAGGTTCCAAGGCTCACCACAGACTCGCCCGTGAGAGTGTTTCCTGGTGTTTGGAAACTTCTCTCTTTTTTAAGACCCCCTTCCTGGGACAGATCTCTGTCCCTACCTCTTCTGTCTCTCTTTTTGTCCTACCTCCTTTCGAAGACAATGGGCTGCTTTTCTGGGTGCCTGATATCTTCTGCCGGCATTGAGAAGTTGTTTTGTGGAATTTACTCAGCATTCAAATGTTCTTTTGATGAATTTGTGGGGGAGAAAATGGTCTCCCGGTCCTATTCCTCTGCCATCTTAGGACCGCCCCCAAGCCTATTTCTTGAAACTCCAAAAATGTGCATGAATATTTTGGCTCAGAGGATTTTCTGGGTGCTGAACACAAGTACGTGATGTGAGGGTGCTGTGCTCACTAGGGCATGGATGCTCCACACACCTCCACTCCCCTTTATCCTACACATCTCCTCATTTCACTGTTTGTGAGCTTTATGTGTATGTTCATCTGAGAAGAATAAGTATGGGCTTTCCTAAGTTTGGGTGTCAATTCCTTTCTGTTATTGAATCTAGAGGGGTGGTCAGGGAACCTCTACATTTTGGCCATTTGACCACAAGCATAAATAACTCAGGATCAGGTGGCTGGCACTAAAGTAAGGGCACTTTTGAGCCCTCAGTGGGTGGAATCTGCACTAAATGCACTGATTTCCTGTCAGATGGCAATTGACCAGGGGACACCCAGTATGTCTTTGGGGAATTGATTGATGTTGGTAGAGACATCACATATTTGGTGTGACATCACTCACTCTGCTCTGTGACTCAAGGGCTCAGGTGAGGCTTGAGGCCAGGAATAAGTAGACACTGTATCCAGAAACTCTTACAAATAAGCTGTATTTTCAGAATTCCTGGTAGAATCATGTATTGTGTTAGATAGATTGTAATATCATAGTAACTAGTTTTGACCCTACCACCCACAACTTTTGTCCTGGGTCAAGTCATCTACAGTTTCCTCATCTGAACAGGGGACACATGTTGCAAGCATTCTTTGAACAGATTACCAATCATGAGTGTAAAGAATTTATTCATATTTAATGACTAATTTTATCATTTTCCACCAACATGTTAATCTGAAGAAGTTTATCCTTTTACCTCCTGTGGGGAAGAAAGCATATTGAGATGTCAAATAATGATTATTCCTCTATTATTAAAATAAGCAGAAAGACCTGGGACCACTGAGAATCAACTGCAGGACCACAAGAAACACAGCCCTTGTGTGGTTTGGCTCGTGGGATCAAGGCTGAGACAATATAAGTAAAGCCTCCTGGCCTTCTCCTATGCTCTCTTTTGACTGTTATTTTAATATTTGTATTTGATCCATATTTCATCCTTGTCCTGGTTCATTGCCCTGGCCTCCTGAAACTCTTGGAATTTACTTTCTTTGCTAGGTCGTGAGACCACTCAGGGAAAGCAACCCAGGAAATCTTCAGGTACTGGGGGGTCTTCCCCAAAACTCCAACACCCAGTTAGAATTTTGAAATTTCACCACTTTCTTGCCAGCACCTCTGGGAAGAGGGGCAGGACCTGAGATTCAGATCAGTCAGCAAAGGCCACTAACTCAGTAAATATGGCTATTTATTGAAAACCTCCATAAAAATCCATAAATATTTGGGTTCGGAGAGGTTTCAGGGTTAATGATTACCCATAAAGACTATTTTATTACCCTCTCAGCAGACTGAAGGCTAGAGGGAGATTGACCATTATATCAATGTGCCCCGTCATCAAGGTGATTGTGTACTACAAGGAAACCAATTATATCCTTTGTATTTAAGGACCTTGCACTTGTTGAGAGAAGGAAAATGGGAATTATCAAATCCCTACAAAGCACGGTCTTGGGGGTGGGGAAACATGGGAAAATAACTTGCTTTCCAGAAGGGAGACATAAAATAGCAAAGGAGAGAAATGTTATGGTGGGTTATTAGTTTCTGGAAGGTAGAGAGCGAGGCAGAGAAAGGAAGCTGTGCTTTTTGTCTTAAGGGTCAGGGAAACCCTTTGTGATGGGGAGGTGTTGAGAAGAGACTGCAGAAGTAACGTGCCTGCTCTGCTTTGAGTAGCAGAAGGGACCAGTGTTGCTGGAGATGAGTATGTGTAGGTGAGGGGAAATGAGTAGAAGGGGATGAGGCATAGAGGCCTCTTTGAACAGATTACCAATCATGAATATAATGATTTGTAAAGGGAGAAGGTCATGAGGAGCCTTGTAGGGCTCTATAAGAACCAGAATTTGACTGTCAGAGAAAAGGGGACTCACTGAAGAATTGGTCTCCTGGGAGTCATGGGATAAGACTGAATTAAGAGAATCCTTGAGGCTGCAGTGCAGAGAGTGGCCTCTAGGGAGTAAAGAGCAGAGACAGAGCCCCAGTGATTAGGTTACTGCAGTGGTTCACATGGAGTGTTTATTTATATTTTTCCCTGGGTGGATCCCGTGTCTTTTGAATAACATGAATGTCTTGTTCTGTTGAAGTTTCTATGGAGGCTTCATTTCCTAGTCATGATGCATTAAATCATTAGTCATTGGAGATTGTTCAACAGATGGTTCCATTACCCTCCCTGAGGTTGAGGCTTCCCTGTCCATCACCAACTCCTAAAGTTTACTCAAACTTATGTCCATTCAGTCAGTGATGCCATCCAACCATCTCATCCTCTGTCGTCCCCCTTTTCTCCTGCCCTCAGTCTTGCCCAGCAAGATAGTTTTTTTCAATGAGTCAGCTCTCCAAATCAGGTGGCCAAAATATTGGTGTTTCTGCTTCAGCATCAGTCCTTCCAATGAATATTCAGGACTGATTTTCTTTACGATGGACTGGCTTGATCTTCTTGCAGTCCAAGGGACTCTTAAGAGTCTTCTCCAACACCCCAGTTCAAAGGCATCGATTCTTCGGCGCTCAGCTTTCTTTATATTCCAACTCTCACATCCATACATGACTACTGAAAAAACCATAGCTTTGACTAGACAGACCTTTGTTGGCAAAGGAATGTCTCTGCTTTTTAATATGCTGTCTAGGTTGGTCATAGCTTTTTTTCCCCAAGGAGCAAGCATCTTTTAATTTCATGGCTGCAGTCACCATCTGCAGTGATTTTGGACCACAAGAAAATAAAGTCTGTCACTGTTTCCATTGTTTCTGCATCTATTTGCCATGAAGTGATCAGACTGGATGCCATGATCTTAGTTTTCTGAATGCCGAGTTTTAAGCCAACTCTTTCACTCTCCTCTTTCACTTTGATTACGAGGCTCTTTAGTTTCTCTTTGCTTTCTGCCATAAGGGTGGTGTCATCTGCATATCTTAGGTTACTGATATTTCTTCTGGCAATCTTGATTCCAGCTTGTGCTTCCTCCAGGCCGGCATTTTGCATGATGTACTTGCATATAAGTTAAATAAGCAGAGTGACAATAGACAGCCTTGACCTACTCCTTTCCTCATTTGGAACCAGTCTGCTTTTCTATGTGCAGTTCTAACTGTTGCTTCTTGACTTGCATACAGATTTTTCAAGAGGCAGGTCAGGTTGTCTGGTATTCCCATTTCTTGAAGAATTTTCCACAGTTTGTTGTGATTCTCACAGTCAAGGGCTTTGTTGTAGTCAATAAAGCAGAAATAGATGTTTTTCTGTAACTCTCTTGCTTTTTTGATGATCCAGTGAATGTTGGCAAGTTGATCTCTGGTTCCTCTGCCTTTACTAAATCCAGCTTGAACATCTGGAAGTTCTCTGTCACATACTGTTGAAGCATTTTGAGCATTACTTTGCTTTTGTGTGAGATGAGTGCAATTGTGCGGTAGTTTGAACAGTCTTTGACATTGCCTTTCTTTGGGACTGGAATGAAAACTGACCTTTTCCAGTCCTGTGGCCACTGCTGTTTTCTAAATTTGCTGGCATATTGAGTGCAGCACTTTCACAGCATCATCTTTCAGGATTTGAAATAGCTCAACTGGAATTCCATCACCTCCACTAGCTTTGTTCATAGTGATGCTTCCTAAGGCCCACTTGAATTTGCATTCCAGGATGTCTGGCTCTAGTCCAGTGATCACATCATCATTTTTATCTGGGTTTTGAATATCTTTTTTTTCCTTTTATTATTTATTTATTTTTACTTTACAATATTGTATTGGTTTGTGTAGTTCTTCTGTGTATTCTTGCCACCTCTTCTTTATATCTTCTGCTTCTGTTAGGTCCATACCATTTCTCTTCTTTATTGTGCCCATCTTTGCATGAAATATTCCTTTGGTATCTCTATTGAAGAGATCTCTAGTCTTTCCCATTCTGTTGTTTTCCTCTATTTCTTTGCATTGACCACTGAGGAAGGCTTTCTTATCTCTCCTTGCTATTCTTTGGAACTCTGCATTCAAAGGGTTATATCTTTCCTTTTCTCCTTTGCCTTTAGCATCTCTTCTTTTCTCAGCTATTTGTAAGGCCTCCTCAGACAACCATTTTGCCTTTTTGTATTTCTTTTTCCTGTGGATGGTCTTGATCACTGCCTCCTGTACAAGGTCACAAACCTCCATCCATAGTTGTTCAGGCACTCTATCAGATCTAATTCCTTGAATCAGTCACTTTCACTGTATAATCGTTAGGGATTTGAGTTATGTCATACCTGAATGGTCTTGTGGTTTTCCCTACTTTCTTCTATTTAAGTCTTAATTTTGCAATAAGGAGTTAATGATCTTAGCCCCAGACAGCTCTCAGTCTTGTTTTTGCTGACTGTATAGAGCTTCTCCATCTTTGGTTGCAAAGAATACAATCAATGTGATTTTGGTATTGACCATCTGGTGATGTCCATGTGTAGAGTCTTCTCTTGTCTTGTTGGAAGAGGGTGTCTGGTATGAGAACATTACCTAGTCATGATGTATTAAATCATTAGCCATTGGATATTGTTCAATAGATGGTTCCATTACCCTCTCTGAGGTTGAGGGAAAGTGAGGGTTGGTGGATAAAACACCATGGAAGAAGGTAGAAATGAAATTTCCCACTCTCCTATAGGCAGTCCTTTCCTGTGCAATCAGAGCCCATTCTGGCTTATGAGGGTATTAACAAACTCACTGATTTCAGATACCAACAGACACTTTTATTGTGTTCGTCACATAAGAAATACCAAGATTTTTAGTAACAGTGTCAGAGAAAAGATGAAAAGACAATTATATGTATTTCCTCTTATAATCACAATATCATTAGTATCATTATTCATTTTATAGAATCCCATGAGGTAAACAAAGTAAACAGAGTGGTATGCTTTTTTTTAAGTGCCTTTTTCCTTTATAGCATGATTCCTTCACAACTTTTATGAGTAGTGAAATGTTTTTACCATACAGATCAGTGCAGAGAACATTAATAGTCTTATAAAACTCAGGTATCTATACCCAACAATTATTGACATATAAGGAATATATTTTACCTGTGACCTCTTTTTATTGTTGTAGAGCTGTGGGTTTTTATGAGCATTTATGCATTTATTTGGGTGGACTGGTAATTAGTTGTGGGTCCGAGGCTCAGTAATTATGGGCTGCTGACTCAGTGGCTACAGAATTTGGGACTTTAGTTCCCTGACAAGGATTTGAACCCAGAATTCCTTTCTTGGAAGGAGAATTCTTAACTACTGGGCCACCAGGGGATCCTATAGAAGTTTTAAGGCTAATCAAAGACATTTGTATATCACATCATGCCACACAACATTCATAATTCTATCTGAAAATGGAGGTTTCAAATGGGCTTTCAATTTGACTATCTTCCACAACCCTAATATTCTCTATTGCAAACAAACTGGTGGTTCTAGTTGTTGTCCTTGTACGGAGCAGTGATGACCACCCTCATAACTGAGCCATTGCCCCTCTCCTTCCAGCAGCTCCTAAGCCTGCTTTCTGCTGCTGCTGCTGCTAAGCCACTTCAGTTGTGTCCGACTCTGTGTGACCCCATAGACGGCAGCCCACCAGGCTCCCCCATCCCTGGGATTCTCCAGGCAAGAACACTGGAGTGGGTTGTCATTTCCTTCTCCAGTGCATGAAAGTGAAAAGTCAAAGTGAAGTTGCTCAGTCATGTCCGACTCTCAGCAACCCCATGAGCTGCAGCCTACCAGGCTCCTCCATCCATGGGATTTTCCAGGCAAGCTTTCTGCATGGAGCCTAAATTAACTGGTGACTGCAAGGCCATGATGATCAGGTACTTCTACAATGCATATACTGGCCTCTGTGAACTGTTTAGGTGTGGCGGTTGTGGAGGAAACAAAAACAACTTCCCAACAAAAGAGGAGTGCATGAAGACCTGCTGTCCAAAGGCACAGTCCCTGTGGTAAGACAGGGGCCAGGGCACAGGAGGAGGGGAAGGGCTGGAGAAAGAGATGGGGAGCTCAGGGGATCACACACCTTCACCCTGCACAGTGTCTTTCCTCCTCGCTGCTGCCAGAAGAGGCTGCAGTGTCCTGAGAAACTACACACTGAGCGAGTTCTCCAGGGAGAGAATGGCAGGTCAACCCCAGAGGCCTCTTTGTGATCATCTCAGCCTGATCACATGCTCCTCTTTCTCAGTTGGGAACACTGATTCAGCCACCCTCAAGGGCAGGTCTGTAGTGCTCCTGAGTGCCCCATGTAGGCTTGGAAAACTCACTTTCTTCTTTTAGGCCATTCGGGTCATGAGAACTATGGTTCCATATTATTTGGAAAGTCTAGGCTCTGTCTAGTTGACTGGTGTCCACCTGTGGGACTGCAATGATGTCACTCAACAAGTTCCTTTCATTTTGCAGAGGACATGAGAGGAATGACCCCCTGAAACTCTGAAGGCCAAAGAGGATCCCTGCAGGGCTGTGCTGTGTCTGCTTCTAAAACAGTTCAATCTCCTTCCAGTTTTTTCTCTCCCTACATGTCTCAGCTGTACTTGCTTATTTCCTTTCCTCCATTGTCTTCATGTCTTAACTCTGCCTCATCCAGTTGGCTCTCAACACCATGAGACCCCTAAGCTCAATTCTTGGCTGAAGGAGAGAGTTCATAATTATTTGAGAAAGGGAAGAAGGAATATAGGAGCACATTCCTCATGACCAAAGTAATTATAGCCCTTTGGTTTGATGCCAGGATTTTTGTTTTGACCCCTATCCTCATGGCATCCTCACCGTCATCCCCCTCCCCACCATCACTGCTCTTTTTGTGCGTGGCCAAGGTGGAATTTCCAGGATCCAGTTCTCAGCATCCATAATGAGAGAAGAGTTTCAGATAAAGAAGACCCTTGACCCCACAATGATGTTCCAATTTTCCTTTCTGTAGCTTCACACACTGTGGCTTATATTTCTATAAATGCATTTTCAAAAAGAAACTGCCTGGAGTGGAGTCTGTTATTTGCAACTACAAACATTAACCAATAGGGTCCATGGAAATGGTGGTTCTTCTCTCTGTTCTGCAAACTGTGGGCACCTCCCCTTGCCCTGGCCAGAGACTGTGCCCTACCAGGTATAGGAAGCAAGTTCATTGTAGCATCATTGACGTCTTCATAGCTACACAAGCCACACAAAACCATGGGAGACAGACTCTTCCACATGACAGCTTTTATTCCTTTCTTCTAAGTTCAGTCAAAATTTGGGGGTAGTTTGTCCGCATGGACGCTCAGAAGGAGAATGGGCATGAGGCTCATTTGTCCAGTTTTCTAAGGTATCTGATTCCCTGAAGTCACCTGTGGGGAGGGTGCTGCTTAGTTCAGTTAAAGAAGGACAATTACCCTTTAGTGCCCCGGGCTCTGTGTTAGCATTTTGCTTGCATTATTGTATTAACCACTTTGAGTCCTTCAAGGGAGGAGACGAGGCATGGAGACGACACTTCCGGGTGTTCATTTCCTAACGTGGCAGTTTCCTGCTCTCTCCAGCAGAGGGCCCTTGATGATCTCCTGCTTCTGCCTCTGGGAAGATGCAGGATGGAGGCACCTTGGGAAAACAGACAGTATCCATTTCATGACAGATGAGTAAAGTAGGCATGGGGACCACAGAAACACAGAATTATAATAAGCAAGAACACAGATGGTGCTGGTGCTGTTACTCACTTCCTTGAAGCCTCGGGCAAATTTCTCAACATCCCTGAGCTTTCTTTTCTTTAGTATAAAATAATGATAACGATCTTACTTCTTAGTATTTCTAGCTAGAGACCAGTAGAAATACCCCCACCCCTAGTTGAATTTGTTGGGTTTGTTACTCACTGCAGCAAGGAACAGGAATTATCCTGGAAAACAATATGCTGTCTTATAAAGACAAAGTTTGAAAGAACTTATAGGACATAGGCTGGATTAGATGACTTGGTGGAGGGTTTCAGGAAGCTGTCTTTGCTCTGGATGAAGTCTCTGAAGAAGTGAGATAATTCTCTGATTTGGTATCTTAATGTTAACTCTAAGAAGTGAAGTGAAGTGAAGTGAAAGTTGCTCTGTTGTGTGTGACTCTGAAATCCCCTGGACTATACAGTCCATGGAATTCTCCAGGCCAGAATACTGGAGTGGGTACCCTTTCCCTTCTCCAGGGGATCTTCCCAATCCAGGGATCGTACCCAGGTCTGTTGCATTGCAGGAGAAATCTTTACCAACTGAGCCACAAGGGAAGAACTAACTCTAAGAAGGGAAGACTAGACAGAGGTTAGAGCTGTACTTGGTCAAGAACTGGGACATATGACTAACACTTTGGTAAATGTCCTTTTCTGATTTTCAGGTGTTTTTCTTTCAGCAAGAAACTTTTCCTTAGGTGAACTTCATTTCTTCATCTCTAAAATATCAGTAGGTGTGGGTGTACTCCGTGTGTCTGACTTTTGCCACCCCATGGACTGTAGGCCACCAGGCTCCTCTTTTCATGCAATTTTTCAGGCTGGAATACTTGAGTGGGTTTCCATTTCCTGCTCCAGGGGATCTTTTGGACAAAAGGATTGAAACTGAATCTCACATGTCTCCTGCATTGCTTTACCACTGAGAGACCTGGGGCGACCCAAAATAGTAATAATGATACTTAACTCATAAGACAGTTAAATAAAAACAGCTACCTTTTCCTAAGGGCTGCCCTCTTGGTTAAGTGGTAAAGAATCCACCTGCCAATGCAGGACACATGGTACTGATTCCTGGGTGGAGAAGATCCCCTGGAGAAGAAATGCAGTCCATTCAATTATTCTTGCCTGGTAAATCCCACGGGCAGGTAAGCCTGGTGGACTATAGCCCATGGGGTCTCAAAAGAGTTAGACAGGACTTAGGGACTGAACAAGGACAACAATGGGATAATGAGTTGTTATTAATGAAAAGATATTGGCTTAAGTAACTCACTACGCTGTTGTGCAGTCTTGGGCAAGTCATTTCATCTCCCTGAAACACAGATTCTCTCTTTCTAAAAGAGAATAATGGTGTCTGCATCAAGAAACCCCCAGATTTGGTTACTTTTGAGAACCATGTTGATTATGCAGGTAATGTGCTTGGAACAGCACAGAACAAGGCAAATTGTCAAGAAGCACATAGACTTTTAGTTTCCTTGGCTCCTGACTGCTCTTTAAATGTGCTGTCAACTGTAGTAAAGAAAGGATGAAATAGGACTGGATATTGTAGTTTCACCTTCTGATATAGAAATTCACCAGCAGAGCAGGAAGTTCCCTCAGTGCCAGAGTGGGGTTGCAGTCTCTCTTCCAAATAGGTCTCCTTCTTCCTCAGAGGTAGTGTAAAGCCCTCTTGCTTCAGTAATTGACCTCACCCAGGTCCAGGCCTTTTCCCACCTCGTGCTATTGGATGTGTTCCAAAGTTGCTTCAGGCATGTCCCACTATGTGTGACCCTACAGACTGTAGCCCACCAAGCTCCTCTGTCCATGGGATTCTCCAGCCAAGAATACTGGAGTGGGTTTCCATTTCCTCTTCTGAGTGATCTCCCCAAATGGGAAAGAACCAAGGTCTCTTAACTCTCCTGAATTCACAGGTGGGTTCTTTCCCACTAGCACCACTGGGGAAACCCTTTCCCACCTTACTTTGCCAGTATTTAAACCTCTAGTCAAAGGAGCTAAGTGTTACATTCATAATTACTCAATAATATTATCATTACAAAGGACTTTGAGTTTGAAGGAAGTAGGAATATATGTCTATGGTCTCTACTGCTTCTGCAACACCCTCAGGATGTGGGCAGTGCTGATCTCTTGTGACACCTGGAGTCAAGGGGCCCTGGGATAATTCTGGTCACAAAGTTAGAAAAGGCAGAATTGGGACTCAAACTGAGGTCTTCTGATTCCAAAATGCACACTGGGGAGACCAGAGGTGGGGGTCAGAAAGTGCAGGTGTACTTCTAAGAGTTGACCCCTGAGATGCACTCCAGCCCCTGAGGCCCACTCAGCTGGCATCTCTCCTATTGATGAAACCAGTTGAGGGATGGTGGGTGGTCACACTGTAGAGACATGTAAGTCTTTTGGCTCCCTTCTGGCCACTTTCTTACTCTTTCTTCTACCCCAAAATATCAGTGTTTGTTTCCCAGATGGAGTTGCTCTCCCCTTGACTCACTGTCTGTCTGAACCAGTGCCAGGAGAAGAGCTTGTATGGGTCCAGTAGAGATGCTGCCACAATATATTCTTACTATATATTCTTTATATCTGTGTCTCTTTTGCTGTCTCACATCTTTCTAAATTACGTATATATGTGTTAATATACTGTATTGGTGGTTTTCTTTCTGATTTACTTCACTCTGTGTATAGGCTCCAGTTTCATCCACCTCATTAGAATGGATTCAAATGCATTCTTTTTAATAGCTGAGTATATTACCACAGCTTTCTTATCCATTCATCTGCTGATGGACATCTAGGTTGCTTCCATGTCCTGGCTATTGTAAACAGTGCTGTGATGAACGCTGGGATACACATGTCTCTATCAATTCTGGATTCCTCAGTGTGTGTGCCCAGCAGTGGGATTGCTGAGTTGTATGGCAGTTCTATTTCCAGTTTTTTAAGGAATCTCCACACTGTTCTCCATAGTGGTTGTACTAGTTTGCATTCCCACCAACAGTGTAAGAGGGTTCCCTTTTCTCCACACACTCTCCAGCATTTATTGCGTATAGACTTTTGGATAGCAGCCATTCTGACTGGCGTGAAATGGTACCGCCTTGTGGTTTTGATTTGCATTTCTCTGATAATGAGTGATGTTGAGCATCTTTTCATGTGTTTCTTAGCCATCTGTTAGTCTTCTTTGGAGAAATGTCTGTTTAGTTCTTTGGCCCATTTTTTGATTGGGTCGTTTATTTTTCTGGACTTGAGCTGCAGGAGTTGCTTGTATATTTTTGAGATTAGTTGTTTGTCAGTTACTTCATTTGCTATTATTTTCTCCCATTCAGAAGGCTGTCTTTTCACCTTGCTTATAGTTTCCTTTGTTGTGCAGAAGCTTTTAATTTTAATTAGGTCCTATTTGTTTATTTTTGCTTTTTTCAGTTCAATGGGATCACTGCTGTGTCACCTAGTGGAAACATTCCTCCCTCCAGAACCAGCACCTCCAGGCCAACAGTACACAAAGTCAAGGGGTCGAGAAGGTAAGATTTGCTAGTGGTCATAATGGGAGGTGCCCCTCCATCTCTACCTCTTGATTTCTGAACCCATGAATCCTGATTATGGGAGAAATAGCAAGATATATTGGACACTGATTGAGAGCATAGACAGCCTTCGAGAGAACCTTACCCCAGCCCTGCAAGGTATTGTCATCTGGCTGGCACTCCAGCTGAGTCTTCAAAAGGCTGTTTCACTGTTCTGTCAAGACAGTTGTTTTAGAGTGATGGTGAATTCCATGATCATGGGCCCATTGCCACACTTCTTTTGCTGTGAAGTGAGTTCTTTGATCAGAGCATTATTGTAAGGCAAGGTGGATAAGGCATTCTGTAAGTACATGTCTGGTAGTTTTGCATACAGGGAAACATTGCATACAGGGCAGGCAAATTCATATCCAGAGTGTCTATTCCCTGATGTCCCTTCCATGATGCAAGTGGCTTGATGTAATCAACCTGCCACCAGGTAGCTGGCCCATCACCCCAGGGAATGGTTCTGTACTGTGCATGGATGTTGGTCTCTGATTCTGGCAGATCAGCACTCAGCAGTAAACAACTAATTATATTTCTATATCCCAGAAACAATTAAAGATGAACTTTTTACAGTCACATAAAAAATCAACTAAGATTAAGAAAAGATGTGCAAAATCTTTATGGAGAAAATGATGACATTTTTCAAGAGAAATTAAAGAATACCTAAAGAGAAAGAAAGAGATACCATATTCATAAATTGCAAATCTTAAGGACTATGCCAAAGCCTTTGAGTGTGTGGATCACAATAAACTGTGGAAAATTCTGAAAGAGATGGGAATATCAGACCACCTGACCTGCCTCTTGAGAAACCTATATGCAGGTCAGGAAGCAACAGTTAGAACTGGACATGGAAAAGCAGACTGGTTCCAAATGGGGAAAGGAATATGTCAAAGCTGCCTATTGTCACCCACTTGTTAAAGAGATTGTCTTTTCTCCATTGTATATTCTCGCCTCCTTTGTCAAAGATATGGTGTCCATAGGTGCGTGGATTTATCTCTGGGCTTTCTATTTTGTTCCATTGATCTATGTTTCTGTCTTTGCGCCAGTACCATACTGTCTTGATGACTGTAGCTTTGCAGTATAGTCTGAAGTCAGGCAGGTTGATTCCTCCAGTTCCATTCTTCTTTCTCAAGATTGCTTTGGCTATTTGAGTTTTTTGTATTTCCATACAAACTGTGAAATTATTTGTTTTAGTTCTGTGAATAATACCATTGATAGCTTGCTAGGGATTGCATTGAATCTATAGATTGCTTTGGGTAGGAAACACATTTTCACTATATTGATTCTTCTGACCCATGAACATGATATATTTTTCCATCTATTTGTGTCATCTTTGATTTCTTTCATCAGTGTTTTATAGTTTTCTATATATAGGTCTTTTGTTTCTTTAGGTAATTTTATTTTAAGTATTTTATTCTTTTTGTCACATTGGTGAATGGAATTGCTTCCTTAACTTCTATTTCTGTTTTCTCATTGTTAGTGTATAGTAATGCAAGGGATTTCTCTGTATTGATTTTATATCCTGCAACTTTACTACATTCATTCATTAGCTCTAGTAATTTTCTGGTGGTGTCTTTAGGGTTTTCTATGTAGAGGATCATGCATCTGCAAACAGTGAGAGTTTTACTTCTTTTCCTCTCCCTTTTATTTCTTTTCTCTTCTCCTATTGCTGTGGCTAAAACTTCCAAAGCTATGTTGAAAAGAGTGGGTGCCTTTGTCTTGTTCCTGACTTTGGGGGAAATGCTTTCAATTTTTCACCATTGAGGATAATGTTTGCTGTGGGTTTATCATATATAGCTTTTGTTATGTTGAGGTATGTTCCTTCTATTCCTGCTTTCTGGAGGGTTTTTATTATAAATGGATGTTGAATTTTGTCAGAAGCTTTCCTATGTCTATTGAGATAATAATATGATTTTTATCTTTCAATTTGTTAATGTGGTATATCATTGATTGATTTGCAAATATTGAAGAATCATTGTATCCCTGGGATAAAGCCACTTGGTCATGATGTATGATCTTTTTAGAATGTTGTTGGATTCTGTTTGCTAGAATTTTGTTAAGGATTTTTGCATCTATGTTCATCAGTATTTGGCCTGTAGTTTTCTTTTCTTGTGGAATCTTTGTCTGGTTTTGGTATTAGGATGATACCAAACTCATAGAATGAGTTTGGGAGTTTACCTTCCTCTGCAATTTTCTGGAAGAGTTTGAGTAGGATAGGTGTTACCTCTTCTCTAAATTTTTTGTAGAATTCACTTGTGAAACCATCTGGTCCTGGGTTTTTGTTTATTGGAAGATATTTGATTACAGTTTCTATTTCCATGCTTGTCATACATTTGTTAACATTTTCTATTTCTTCCTGGTTCAGTTTTGGAAGGTTATACTTTTCTAAGAATTCATCCATTTCTTCCAAGTTGTCCGTTTTATTGGCATATAGCTCCTGATAGTAGTCTCTTATGATCCTTTGTATGTCTGTGTTTTCTGTTGGGATTTCTCCATTGTAATTTCTAATTTCGTTGATTTGATTCTTCTTCCTTTTTTCCTCAATGAGTGTGGCTAATGGTTTGCCTATTTTATTCATCTTCTCAAAGAACCAGCTTTTCAGTTCAGTTCAGTTCAGTTGCTCAGTCGTCTGACTCTTCGCGACCCCATGAACTGCAGCACACCAGGCCTCCCTGTCCATCACCAACTCCCAGAGTCTACCCAAACTCATGTCCATTGAGTTGGTGATGCCATCCAACAATCTCATCCTCTCTCGTCCCCTTCTCCTCCTGCCCTCAATCTTTCCCAGCATCAGAGTCTTTTCAGGTGAGTCAGCTCTTGGCATCAGGTGGCCAAAGTATTGGAGTTTCAGGTTCAACATCAGTCCTTCCAGTGAACACTCAGGACTGATCTCCTTTAGAATGGACTGGTTGGATCTCCTTGCAGTCCAAGGGACTCTCAAGAGTCTTCTCCAACACAGTTCAAAAACATAAATTCTTTGGTGCTGATTTTTCTTTATAGTCCAACTCTCACATCCATGCATGACTACTGGAAAAACCATAGCCTTGACTAGACGGACCTTAGTCGGCAAAGTAATGTCTCTGCTTTTTAACATGCCATCTAGATTGGTCATAACTTTCCTTCCAAGGAGTAAGCATCTTTTAATTTCATGGCTGCAATTACCATCTTTAGTGATTTTGGAGCCCCCAGAAATAAAGTCTCTCACTGTTTCCATTGTTTTTCCATACTTGTCATGAAGTGACGGGACTGGATGCCATGATCTTAGTTTCTGAATGTTGAGTTTTAAGCCAACCTTTTCATTCTCCTCTTTCATTTTCATCAAGAGGCTTTTTAGTTCCTCTTCACTTTCTGCCATAAGGGGTGTCATCTGTATATCTGAGGTTACTGATATTTCTCCCAGCAATCTTGATTCCATCTTTGCTTCTTCCAGCCCAGCGTTTCTCATGATGTACTCTGCATATAAGTCAAATAAGCAGGGTGACAATATACAGCCTTGACGTACTCCTTTTCTTATTTGGAACCAGTCTGTTGATCCATGTCCAGTTCTAATTGTTGCTTCCTGACGTGCAGAGTTTTGTTCATTTTTGCAATAGTCTCCTTTGTTTCTTTTTCATTTATTTCTGTCATAATTTTTATGATTTCTTTCCTTCTACTAACTCTTGGGTTCTTCATTTCTTCTTTTTCTATTTTCTTTAGGCATAAAGTTAGGTTATTTATTTGATTTTTCTCTTGTTTCTCGAGGTACACTTGTATTGCTAAGAACCGTCTCTTAGCACTGCTTTTACTGAATCCCATAGGTTTTGGATTGTGGTGTTTTTATTTACATTTGTTCCTATGCATATTTTGATTTCTTCTGTTATTTGTTTGTTATTCAGAAGCATGTTGTTTAGCCTCCATATGTTTGTATTTTAATAGTTTTTAAGATGTAGTTGACATCTAATCTTACCACATTAAGATCAGAAAAGATACTTGAAATGATTTCGATTTTTTTGAATTTACCAAGACTAGGTAAATTTATGGCCCAGGATGTGATCTATCCTGGAGAATGTCCTGTGTGCCCATGAGAAAAAGGTGAAATTCATTGTTCTGGTGTGAAATGTCCTATAGATATCAAATAGGTCTGACTGGTCCATTGTATAATTTAAAGTTTGTGTTTTCTGGCTAGTTTTCTGTTTGGCTGATCTATCTATAGGTGTGAATAGGGTATTAAAGTCTCCCACTATTATTGTGTTACTGTTAATTTCCCCTTTCATATTTGTTAGCATTTGCCTTACATATTATACTGCTCCTATGTTGGGTGCATGTATATTTATAATTTTTATATCTTCTTCTTGGATTGATCCTTTGATTATTATGCAGTGTACTTCTTTGTCTCTTTTCATGGCCTTTATTTCAAAGTCTATTTTATCTTATATGAGTATTGCTACTCCTGCTTTCTTTTGGTCTCCATTTGCATGAAATATCTTTTTTTAGCCGTTCAGTTTCAGTCTGTATGTGTCCCTTGTTTTGAGGTGGGCCTCTTGTAGACAGCATATATAGGAGTCTTGTTTTTGTATCCATTCAGCCAGTCTTTGTCTTTTGGTTGGGGCATTCAACCCATTTACCTTTAAGGTAATTATTGATAAGTATGATCCTGTTTCCATTTACTTGGTTGTTTTGGGTTCGAGTTTATAAACCTTTTCTGTGTTTCCTGTCTGGAGAAGCTCTTTTATCATTTGTTGAAGAGCTGTTTTGATGGTGCTGAATTCTCTCAGCTTTTGCTTGTCTGTAAAGCTTTTGATTTCTCCTTCATATTTGAATGAGATGCTTGCTGGATACAGTAATCTGGGTTGTAGTTTGTTTTCTTTCATCACAATAAGTATGTCTTGCCATTCCCTCCTAGCCTGAAGAGTTTCTATTGAAAGATCAGCTGTTATCCTTATGGGAATCCCCTTGTGTGTTGTTTGTTGTTTTTCCCTTGCTGCTTTTAATATTTGTTCTTTGTGTTTGAGCTTTGTTAATTTGATTAATATGTGTCTTTGGGGTGTTTCACCTTGGGTTTATTCTGTTTGGGACTCTCTGGGTCTCTTGGACTTGGGTGATTATTTCCTTCCCCATTTTAGGGAAGTTTTCAACTATTATCTCCTCAAGTATTTTCTCATGGCCTTTCTTTTTGTCTTCTTCTGGGACTCCTATGATTCGAATGTTGGGGCATTTAACATTGTCTCAGAGGTCTCTGAGATTGTCCTCATTTCTTTTAATTCGTTTTTCTTTTTTCCTCTCTGCTTCATTTATTTCCACCATTCTATCTTCCACCTCACTTGTCCTATCTTCTGCCTCAGTGATTCTACTGTTGGTTCTCTCTAGAGTGCTTTTGATCTCAGTTATGGAATTGCTCATTATTGATGGACTCCTTTTTATTTCTTCTATGTCCTTGTTAAAGCTTTCTTGCATCTTCTCAATCCCTGTCTCTTGTCTATTTATCTGTAACTCCATTTTGTTTTAATGATTTTGTATCATCTTTACTTTCATTATTCTGAATACTTTTTCAGGTAGACTCCCTATCTCCTCCTCTTTTGTTTGGTTTGATGGGCATTTATCATGTTTCTTTACCTGCTGAATATTTCTCTGCCTTTTCATTTTATTTAGATTGCTGTGTTTGGGGTGGCTTTTCTGGAGGCTGGAAGTTTGTGGTTCCTCTTTATTGTGGAGCTTGCTCCCTGTGGGTGGGGTTTGACTAGTGGCTTGTCAAGGTTTCCTGGTTAGGGGAGTTTGCGTCTGTGTTCTGGTGGGTAGAGCTGGATCTCTTCTCTCTGGAGTGCAATGATGTGTCCTGTAGTGAGTTTTGGGGTGTTTATGGGTTTGGCATGGCTTTGGACAGCCTGTGTTTTAATGCTCAGGGCTATGTTCCTGCATTGCTGAAGAATTAGCATGGTATGTTTTACTCTGGAACTTGTTCGCTCTTGGGTGGAGCTTGGGTTCAGTGAAGGTATGGAGGCTTTTTGATGATCTCTAGTCTATTAATGTTCCCTGGAGTCAGGAGTTCTCTGGTGTTCTCAAGTTTTGGATTTAAGCCTCCTGCCTCTGGCTTTCAGTCTTATTCTTACAGTAGCCTCAAGATTTCTCCATCCATACAGCACAGGTGATAAAACATCTAGGTTAATGGTGAAAAATTCTCCACCGTGAGGGACACCCAGAAAGGTTCACAGATTTACATGGAGAAGAGAAGAAGGAGGAGGGAGATAGAGGTGGCCAGGAGGAGAAGAGAGGAAGTCAAAAGGGGAGTGAGCAATCTAGCCAGTAATCAGTTCCCTATGTGCTCTCCACAGTCTGGAAGACCCAGAGAGGTTCACGGAGTTACATAGAGAAGAGAAGAGGGAGGAGGAAGATAGAGGTGACCAGGTGGAGAAGAGGGGGAGTCAAAAGGGGAGAGACCTATACAGCCAGTAATCAATTCCTTAAGTGTTCTCCACAGCCCAGAACACCCAGAGAGGTTCACAGAGTTACACAGAGAAGAGAAGAGGGAGGGAAGAGATAGAGGTGACTTGGGGGAGAAAAGAGAGAGTCAAAAGGGGAGAGAGCAATGAAGCCAGTTATCACACCCCTAAGTGAAAATGGATACTGAAGATTAGATTCTTAAAGGTACAAAACTGATAACAAATACCAAAAAGCACAGATTAAAAATCTAGAGCAGAGGTTAGACTATAAAAAATACAATATTAAAAATATAAAATAAAATCAATCAAAAAATTATAAAATATTTAAATATGAAATTTGCTTTAAAAATATATATATATTTGACAGTGTACTATAAAAATGAGGAAGGAGTAATAAAGAACTTAAAAAAAATTTACATGAGAATAGTAAAAATATATCTAGGAATTTTTCTGGAGATGTTGTGGGCAGTGAGGGGTCAGTTCAGTTTCAGATAGTTCTTTGTTCCAGGACAAAAGCTGACTTCAGTTTCCTGTAAAGTGGACTGTATGATGCTGGAAAGGCAACAGGGATATACTGAAGAACAACAAAATGTCCTTGCCCTCAGGGTGCTTATGTTCTACAAAAGTTCTGTGAAGAATTACCTGGAGGCATGATGAGATGGATACAAGTGGTGGAGTAGAAGGACATGTGCTCATCTTCTCCTGCGAGAACACCAAATTACAACTCGCTGCTGAACAACCATCAGCAAGAAAATGTTGGATCCCACTGTAAAAAGATACACCACATCCAAGGGCAAAGGAGAAGCCCCAGTAAGATGGTAGGAAGGGCGAAATCACTTTTAGAATCAATTCCCATACCTGTCAGAGATGCTCGGAGGGCAAAAAAAAACCTTGTGTGCACCAGGACCCAGAGACCCCACAGAAACTGAGCCAGAGCTGTGTTTGAGTATCTTCTGCAGAGGTACAGGTCATCAGTGGCCTGCTGCAGGGGCATGGGGTCTGGGTGCAGCAGACCTGTGTTTGGCATAAGCCCTGTTGGAGGAGGTCACCATTAACCCCAGCATAGAGCCCCCAGAATTTACACAGGACTGGGGAAACAGACTCTTGGAGGGCACAAACAAAACCTTGTGCACATTAGGATCCAGGAGAAAGGAGCAGTGACCTCAGAAGAGACTGATCCAGACTTGCCCATGGGTGTTCAGGAGTCTCCTGCAGAGGTGTTGGTCAGCAGTGGCCTGCTGCAGGATCAGGGGCACTGAGTGCAACAGTGGGTGCACTGGACCTTTTGAATGCGGTCACCATTATCTTCATTACCTTCATCATAGTTTGGCCTCAGATCAAACAACAGGCTGTGTTTGATCTGCTCATCAACAGAAAGTTGGATTAAAGATTTACTGAGCATGGCCCTGTCCATCAGAACAAGACCCAGTTCCCCTTCAGTCAGTCTCTCCCATCAGGAAGCTTCCATAAGCCTCTTGTCCTTATCCATCATAGGGAAGACAGAATGAAAGCCACAATCACAGAAAACTAACCAAACTGATCACATGGACCACAGCCTTGTCTAACTCTATGAAACTATGAGCCATGCTGTGTAGGGCCACCCAAGACAGATGGGTCATAGTGGAGAGTTCTGACAAAACATAGTCCACAGGAGAAGGAAATGGCAAACCACTTCAGCATTCTTGCCTTGAGAATCCCATGAACGATATGAAAAGGCAGAAAAACAGGACACTGAAAGATGAACTCCCCAGGTTTGTAGGTGCCCAGTATGCTGCTGGAGATCAGTGGAGAAATAACTCCAGAAAGAATGAACAGATGGAGACAAAGGAAAGATAACACCCACTTGTGGATGTGACTGGTGATGGAAGTAAAGTCCAATGCTGTAAACAGCAATATTGCCTAAGAACCTGGAATGTTAGGTCCATGAATCAAAGCCAGTTGGAAGTGGTCAAACAGGAGATGGCAAGAGTGAACACTGACATTTTATGAACCAGTGGACTAAAATGGACTGGAATGGGTGAATTTAACTCAGCAGAAAAGAGGATATGAGCTAACACACTTCTGATCAACAGTGTGCTGTGCTTAGTCACTCAGTCTTTGCAAGCTGAGCCCATGGATTGTAGCCCACCAGGCTCCTCTGTCCATGGGATTCTCCAGGCAAGAATACCAGACTGGGTTGCCATTTCCTTCTCCTGGGGATCTTCTCAACCCAGGGTTCAAACCTGGGTCTTCTGCATTGGAGACAGATTCTTCACCCACTGAGCCAACAACACTGATCAATGCTCCATCTTTGACTTGCTCTCATCCACTCACTGACCATCCATCACGTGCCATGCAGTGCTCTAGGGCTGGGATTCTCCCTGAGTGACCATATTGGAACAAAATTTCCCCTTTGGAATCACAAGCTGTGTTTCCCATTAGACCCACAGGCATAAGGAACTTTGAGAATCAATGATACTGGGCATTTGGCCCCAACAGGCAGAAGCAAAACCATGAGAGGTGAGGAGCTTACACATTGTACAAGACTGATCCCAGATTAACCCCTTCCTCACTTCCCTGTTTGTCATCTGTTCTGACCCCTCAGCTTGGGTACCAAAAGCTCAGTCAGCCCCCAGCTTTCCCAAGAGGCTTTCCTGCAAGGCCACAAAGATGAGCCAGCTCTGCCTCTCTTTAGCCCTTCTTGTCTTCCTGGGCACCTGGTAAAACCAGGAACTGGTCCCAGGGAAAGCCCTGGCTCACTTCTGTACAGGCAGGGGACAGGTGATGAGAGGAGTTCATGGAAGGCACTCAGGTACAGGTGTGGGGTGGGTACAGAAAAATCTTTCTGCATTTCTTCTGGTAAATTTAGCAGTTTTCATTTCAGGGACCCTAGTCCTGGTCACTTCCTGGACCCTGATCTTACTGTAGTGTCATAATAACATCCAAATTTGACCACTGTCTCTGTCCATGCCCCAGGCCCCCTGAAACACTTGTATTTCCTGTACCAAAATCAGGAGATGAGTGAAGGATGGGGCCTAAGATAATGTCTGGGTGGGACTGGATTCCACTGCCTGCCATCAGGTGATTAAAGGGTTAGAACTATCAAGCCCAGTCCCTCTGGGGGACAGGAAAGTGTACTGATACTGGGTTCAGGCATCAGTGGCCAAAGATTCAATCAAATTACCTGCATCCAACCCTCAATTAAAACTCATAAGCACTGGATTGTGCTGATCTTACCAATCACAGGCTTTCTGTCCTGGAGCAAGTCATCTGCAGTTTCATTTCCTGAACATGGGGACCAGGTTACATGAGTTTTTTGAAAGAATTACCAGTCATGAGTGTAAAGAGTTTACACATTCGTGGACAATGATGTCCACTTTCCACAAAAATGTTTTAGTCCAAAAGACTTTTCTGCCTACATTTCCTCACCATCCCTCTAAAAAATTTATCTGTCAAATAATGATCTTTTCTGTGTAGTGAAATTAATCAGAATGTTGAGTGAAAACTGAGCTTCATACCTTTGGAGACAAGTGTAGGAACAGCGGAAGATGCAGTACTTTTGAGAGTTTGCTCAAGATGCAAAGAGTGTTTTTTCCAGGCTGGTATGACATAAATCAAAATTCAATGCACCTCATTTTTTTGTCCTGTCAGACTATTATTTAATTTCCCTATCAGGATATGCAGTTATAGAGGAGACTCATAATTGTATAGACAGGTGAAAAAAAATAGAAGTGTTAATGGCTTAGTTGTGTCTGATCTTTGTGACCCTATGGACTGTAGTCCATCAGCTCTTCTGTCCACGGAATTCTCCAGGCAAGAATAGTGGAGTGGTTAGCCATTCTCTTCTTGAGGGGATTTTCCTGATCCAGGGATTAAACCCAGGTCTCCTGCATTGCAGGCAATCTTTACCATGGAGACATGAGGGAAGCTCTCTCTCTCTGTATGTGTATATATATGCACACCAAAAGACCTTCTGTGACATAAAGCCTACTTATTTGATAAATATTTATCAAGTAAACGAACCTCTCATGTCATACTCAAGCTAAGTACACAGTCATTGAAGAGTCTGGATATAATAAAATTCCTGTTAGTCTATTTGGTGATGAAGCCTCTCTCTCTCAACATCAATATCCCAGAAATATCCCAGAAGGAATATTTCTTGGTTTAGGGAAACAGCTGTAAACAAAATATAGTAAAGTTATATGCCTTCTGAGACCAACAGACAATGAAGACGTGGGGAAATGCTATGGCAGGTGGTGATGAGTGACATGAAAAAAGAGAGTGATGGGGATTCATGAGGCTTAGGGGGTCAGGGAGACACTGTAATAAGGAGGCCTTGAGCAGAGGCTGCCAAAAGTGAGACTGGTGTGTTTGCCCAGCAGCCCAGACCAGAGTGGCTGGAGCTGAGTGGGTGAGGGGAGGGGAGTGGAAGGGGATGAAGCAGAGAGGCCGTGGGGGAAGGTCATGAGAAACCTTGTAGGACTTTATCAGAGTCCGAATTTGACTCTAAGAGACTGGTTATGGGACCCATGTGGTAGAACTCAAATTTTAAGAGGATCCCTGAGGCTGCCAACAAAGGTCCATCTACTCAAAACTTTGGTTTTTCCAGTAGTCATATATGGATGTGAGAGTTGGGTTGTAAAGAAAGCTGAGCACTGAAGAACTGATACTTTTGAACTGTGGTATTGGAGAAGACTCTTGAGAGTCCTTTGGACAGCAAGGAGATCCAACCAGTCCGTCCTAAAGGAGATCAATCTTGAGTATTCATTGGAAGGACTGATGCTGAAGCTGAACTCCAATACTTGGGCCACCTGATGCGAAGAACTGACTCATTTGAAAAGACCACGATGCTGGGATCTTCCCTCATAGCTCAGTCGGTAAAGAATCTGCATGTAATACAGGAGACTTGGGTTCGATCCCTGGGTCGGGAAGATCCCCTGGAGAAGGAAATGACAACCCACTCCACTATTCTTGCCTGGAGAATCCCATGGACAGGGGAGCCTGGCAGGCTACAGTCTATGGGGTCGCAAGGGTCAGACACGACTGAGCAACTTTCACTCCTCACTACTATGATGTTGGGAAAGATTGAAGGTGTGAAGAGAAGGGGAGGACAGAGGATGAGCTGGTTGGATGGCATCACTGACTCAATGGAAATGACTCATCACTGACTCAATGGAGTTTGAGTAGGCTCCGGGAGTTGGTGATGGACAGGGAAGCCTGGCATGCTGCAGTCCATGGGTTTGCAAAGAGTCTGACACGACTGAGTGACTAAACTGACTGAACTGACCTACTGAGGCTGCAGAAAGGAGAATGACCTTGAGGGGGTGAAGGGCAGAGACAGAGGCCCCTGGGCAGGCTGCTGCAGCGGTCCAGTGAGCCATGGTGTAGTGTGTACCTGTGTCTTTCCTTAAGTAGATCTTATTTCCTTAACAGAACATGTATGACTTGCTCTGTTAAGTTTTTGTGAGACTTCATTCCAAATCATGATTCATTCAATCTTTAGGCATTTATCATGGATTCAGCCTCCACCCCTCACTCCTCCCTGAGATGTGGGAGCAGGGAAAGAAGAAAGGTGGAAATGAAAATTGCCACTCCCCCAATCAAGTGTTGGTTACCCAGGCAACCAACTCTGTTCTTGGTTTAGGCTGAGTGTTTACTAGTCATCTCCCTCACAGGACAAAAGTCTCCTTGTTTCTCTCATCTCTCAGGAAACTTCAGCAGCGTTAGGAGCTCTGTGTCAGGAATAGGAAGACCGAATTAATATTTCTTACATAATTGAGCTAGGTGATGGGGGTCAGGGCATTGAGGTCCAGGTGAGATGACATGTGCAGGAGGCTGAAAAGGAGGATGTGGGCTCACACACTGCTTTTGACTTATAGGTCCTATGATTTGTCTCATCCACTCACTGACTGTCCATCATGCGCCATGCACTGCTCTAGGTCCTGGGATGCTCCCCAAGTGAACATATTGAAATCATGATCTGTATTGACAGGAGACCCACAGGCATAGTCACATCTAAGTTCTGCTCTTACTGGACTTTTGGCCCCTGCAGTAAGATGCAGGAGGCATGGTTAGGAGGGAGATTACGCAATAAACAGGACTGACCCAGCTCCTCCCCTCCCTCACTCTCCTCCTCATTGCGTGATCCCACCCCTCAGCCAGGATATTAAAAGCTCAGTCCGTTCCTAGCATCCTCAGGAGCCCTCCTGCAAGGCCACAAAGATGAATTGCCTCTGCTTCTCTGCAGCCCTTCTCTTCCTCCTGGTTATCCTGGTAGATGGTACTCCGGTGTATGAACACCATTCCCTGGACCAAGGTATGTCTGGACACCTTTCCTCTAGAGGTTCTCAAGAAATTAGGAGAGTCCATAGAAGGGTTAGGGGGAGGGGATCAGTGGTGGGGTGGGTGCTGCCAACCCTCTCTGGATTTCTCCTGCCAAGTTGGGCAAGATTTTGTTGTTAGTCTGGTGTTGGCTGCCTTGGTGTTCCTCGATATTTGAGGATATTCTCTAGTCACGAGGGCTACTCTGTGGTTGCTGTGTGTGGCCTTCTCATTGGCATGGCTTCTCTTGTCGCAGAGCAGGGACTCTAGGCATCTGGACTCAGTAGTTGCGGTTCACATGTTCCCTTGAGGCAACGTGGAATTTTCTCACACTAGGGATCGAATCCACGTCCCCTGAATTGGCAGGCGGATTCTTAACTGCTGAACCGCCAGGGAAGTCGGAAGTTGCAAGCTTTTAACTCCACTGACATTATGATATGCATGAAGAGATACATTAAAATTCATATATATAAAGATAAATAATCCCACCTAACTATACCAGATCAGGGACCCTATTTGTGAGACTATCTATTCCTGGTCCCTGCCTTGTCCATGAACTGCACTGTAGTATAGTAATAAAAAGATACATATTTGATCCTTCTCATGATACGGCCCAGGCCTCCTAAACTCTTGGAATTTACTGATTTTAGTGGTTATGAGATGAGTCACTAAAGGTGACTCAGGGTACCTTAAGAATGGGGCTGGTCTCTAAGAAACCTCAAATACTGCTTAAAGGTTACAGTCTTCACCACCTCTCATTCCAGCACTTTGAGCTAACGGGAGGGAAGAGAAAGTGAGAAAAATCACCCATGGCTGATTATCCAACCAATATGCTTGTTTAGCAAAACCTAGAGAGAAATACAGAAATGTTGGCATTCAGAGAGCTTGCAGGTGGGTGAATGCAGGAGGGTGGTGTGACGATGCTCTGCTCACTAGTGCATGGGGGCTGGGCACACCTCCCTCCCTCTTTGCCCTACACATCTCCTCCTTTTGCTGCCTTGAGCTCTATTTTGTATATTTCTCTGAGAACAGTAAGTAAGGGTTTTCCTAAGTTCAGCCTCTGGTTTTATTTAATTGTTGAATGTGAAGGTGGGATCATGGATGCCCCATTTTTAGCCATTTAGTCACAAGCATGAGTGACTCGGGGCCTCATGGCTGGCATCTAAACTGAGGACAAACTTGACCCCTCAACCCGCAGAATCTGCACTAACTCCATGGATTGGAATCAGAAGTAAATGGACATGCTGGACACCCAGTGGGTGTTTGGGGAATTGGTTGCTGTTGGTAGAGACACCACTTATCTGATGTCAGGGAAACCTAGGCAAACCTAGACTCACTGTCCCCTGTGATTTGGGGCTCAGGCAATGCTCCAGAAAAAGGGAGAAATGAGGGTACATGTTGCAGCCAGAAACTGTTCTCACTTATCTGTATTTTCAGAGTTCCTGGGAGAATGAGGGAGTGTATCAAATGGGTTGTTGTAACATGCTATCTTGTCCTGGCCCTGCCACCCACATGCCACGTCCTGGGAAAAGTCATCTGCAATTTTCTCATTGGAACAAGAGATAATGTTGCATGGGTTTTTGAACAGATTATCAGTCATATATATAAGGGAGATGAATCAGATGTTATGGTGAATTTAGTGCATTTTCCAACAAGATGTGTTAATCTGAAAACAATTTCTCTACCTACTTGTTTTTGGCAAGAAATAATATTTAGGTATCAAATAATTTTTATTCTTCTATTATGAAAAATAACCAGAAACACCTGGGATGAATGAGCAGAGCCACTGTAGGGAAAGAATGAATCACAGCCCTGTGTGGGTTGGCTCCTTGGACCAAGGTTGATGCAACATTAGTAAAGTCTCCAGGCCCTTCCCCTTGTCCCCTTTTGGCTATTATTTTAGTATTGATATGTGTCTCCTCCCTTGTCCACTGTCAACTACTATTTTATGATCCATATTTGATCCTTGTCTTAGTTCACATCCCACATCTCCAGAAACTCTTGGAATTTACTGTCTTTCACAGGTTTGGAGACAAGCCTTACAAGGGGACCTGAGAAGCTTGTAGTATCATCTGTGATTAAAGAAATCGTCGACGATGTGATTATAGGTTTGAACTTTCTGAATCTCTTGGGAGAAAAGAGGGCACTGAGACTGAGAACAGCCACCACTGGACAATGATTCAATCAATATGTCTGTTTGGTGAAACTGCAATAAAAATCCATAGATACAGGCATTCTGAGAGATTTGGGGGTGGTAACACATGATGGTGATGTGAGGGTCCTGTGCTCTTTAGGGTTTGAAGGCTCCCCATACATCCATTTCCACTTTGCCCTGCACATCTCACTTGCTCCACTGTCCTTAGATTTATCCTTAACAATAACAATGTGAGATCAGCATGTAAGTGGTTGTCCTGAGTTGGTCATCAGATCTATTGAGTTATTGAACATGAAGTTTCAATAACCGGAACTTCCCAGTTTTAGCCATTTTGTCAAATCATGAATGACTCGGGACAACATGGCTGGCATCTGAACTGAGGACAGAGTTAGTCCTCAACATGCAGAGTCTGTACCAACTCCCTCAATTTCATATCAGAAGTAAATTGACTGGTTGGACACTTAGTGGGTGTTTGGGGAATCGGATGTTGTTTCTAGAGACACTACGTATTTGGTGTCAGGGAAACCCAAACTCACACTCTGTGTGCTTGGGAGCTCAGGTGAGTCCTGGGGATAGGGGAGTAATGAAGGTGGGACACTGCACCCAGAAGCTCTCAGCAGTTATTGGTATTTTCAGAGTTCCTGGCAGAACAGGATAGTGTAACAGATGGGTTGTAACAGGGAAGTATCTTGTCCTGACCCTGCCACCCACATGCCTTGTGTCCTGTGGCAAGTCATCTACAGCTTCCTCTTCTGAACAGCAGATACAATGCCACTTGATTTCTTTGAACATACTGCCAGCCACAGATATAAAGAGTTTATTCACATTTCATGGCCAGTTTTGGTTAATTTCCAACAGGATATGTTCATTTGAAAAGATTTCTCTACCTACTTGCTTGGGACAAGAAAGAACCTTTATGCATCACAATGATTATCCTTGTACAATAAAAATTAATTAGAAAGGCCTAGAACCACTTAGAGCAACTGCTAGGAATGCATGAAACACAGCCCTTGTGCGGCTGGCTCATGGAACCAAGGCTGATACAATACTAGCAAAGTCTCCAGGCCTCTTCCCTTGTCCACTTTTGGCATCAATTTATTTTCCATATTTGAACCTCATCCTGGTTTATGGTCCAAGACTCCTGCAAATTTTGGAATTTTTTTCTTTCATAGGTACCAAAATTATATGCAAGGCGTGCAAGATGATAAGAAAAGCGGCCGAAACATTCAAGAAATGCCTTGAAGGTTTGAACTTTCTGCACCTGTGGGAAGAGGGGATAGCACTGAAACTGAAATCAGTTACTACTGGTCGAGGATTCAATAAGTATCCCTGTTTAGTGAAACTTCAATAAAAATCCATAAATATTGGCTCACAAGGCTTATGAGGTGGGAACAAATTGTGGTGAGGTAAGGGTGCTGTGCTCACCAGGGCACAGAGGCTCCGCTCACCTCCACTCTCACTTTGCCCTAAACATCTCCTCCATTTCACTTTTTCTCAGATTTAATCCTATACATTAATCTGAGAACAGTGTGTAAAAATTCTCCTGAGTTTGGTTGCTGGTTTAATTGAGGTATTGTGCACGGAGGTGGGGTCATAGAAACTCTCACTTTTAGTCAGATGGTCAGAATCATAAGTGACTTGAAACTACATGTCTGGCATCTGAAGTCAGGACAGTCTGGATCCCTCAACCTGTGGCATTGGCACTAACTCCACAGACATGGTATCAGAAGTTAATGGACAGAAGGCTGCCCAGTTGGTGTTGGGAACTGGATGGTGTTGGTGGAGAAATAACATATTTGGTGTCAGGAAAACACCCAGACCCACTGTCCTCTGTATTTGAGGGCTCAGGTGAGGCTTGGGGAGAAGTGAGTAGTGAAAGTGAGACACTGCACCCAGAAACTCTTACCAGTCCTCTGTATTTTTGAGTTCCTAGCAGAATCAGTAATGTATCAAATGGGTTGTGACATGACAGTATCTTGTCCTGACCAGGCCACCCACAGGCTTGTGTGTTGGGGCAAGTCATCTGTAGTTTCCTCACCTAAATAGGGGAAACATGTTCCATGAGTTATTTGAACAGATGATGAGTCTTGAATAGAAAGTGTTTATTCATATGCCATAGCCAGATTTGTCCATTTTCCACCATGATGTGTTAATCTGAAAAACAAATTTCTCTACCTTCTTGATTTGGCCAAGTAAAAATATTTCTTTAGCAAATAATGATTATTCCTCTATTATTAAAACTAACTGAAAGAGGTTGAACTATGGAGGATAGCAACTGCTGGAAAAGCAAGAAACAGCCCTTGTGTGGTACGCTGTGGGACCAAGGCTGATATAACATTGCTAAAGTCTCAGGCCTTTTCCCTTGTCCTTTTTTGACACTTATTTTCTTATCCATGGTTGATCATTTTCCTGTTTCATGGACCAGGCCTCCTGAAACTCTTGAAATTTTCTCTTTTTCATAGGTGAGGAGTTGATTTCCTTAAGGCAACTTGAGAACCATACACTACAGGAGTTCCCAACATATATATTCAAAGAGGAGAATAAAGGTTTGTACTTTCTGCACCTCTGGGGAGATGGACCTCTACATTTTAGACATTTGGTCACAAGCCCAAGCTGGTCAGGACCCTGTGGCTGGGACTAAAGTGAGGACAGTCATGATCCTTCAATAGGTGGGATCTGCACTAACTGCACAGATTTCATATCAGACATCGATTCACTGGGGGACACCCAGTGGATGTCTGGGGAACTGGTTGATGGTGGAGACACCACATATTTGGTGATAGGGTAAACACGAGCTCACTCTCTCCTGTGATTTAGGTGCTTAGATGAGACCTGGGGACAGGGAAGTAATGAAAATAGAACACCGCATCCAGAAAACCTTACAGTGAAAGTGGAGTGTTAGTTGCACAGTCATGTCCGACTCTTTGCCATCCCATGGACTGAAGGCCACAGGCTCCTCTGCCTGAATACTGCAGTGGGTTGCCATGCCTTTCTCCAGGGGATCTTTCCAACCCAGGATCAAACCCAGGTCTCCTGCACTGCAGTCAGAGTCTCTACCATCTGAGCCACCTGGGAAGCTGGAAACTCTTACAAGTAAACTATAGTTTTAGTATCCCTGGTAGAATCAGGTATTATATCAGATGGGTTGTGACATCATAGTTACGTGTCCTGACCCTACCACCCACATGCTCTGTGTCCTGGGGTAAGTCATCTGCAGTTTCCTCATCTGAACAGAGGAAACATGTTACATGGGTTCTCTGAACAGATTACCAGTCATGAATATAAAGAATTTATTCACATTTCATGACCAATTTTGTCCATTATCCACAAATGTGTTAATCTGAAGAACTTTATCCTTTGATCTCCTTTGGGCAAGAAAACATATTGCGGTGTCCAATAATGATTATTCCTTTATTATTAGAACAATCAGAAAGACGTGGGACCACTGATCAGCAACTGCAGGAGCACAAGAAACATAGTGCTCGTGTGGTTTGGCTCATGGGATCAAGGCTGAGACAATATGAGTAAAGCCTCCAGACCCTTTCCTTATTCTCTTTTGACTGAGTTTAATATTCATATTTGATCCATATTTGATCCTTGTCCTGGTTCATTGCCAAGGCCTCCTGAAACTCTTGGCATTTACTTTCTTTGCTAGGTCATGAGAGCACTCAGGGAAAGCAACGCAGGAACCTTCAGGGGCAGGTTTTGAACTTGTGATTAATCAGCAATAGTGGCTAATTCAGTCATGGTTATTTATTGAAAACTTCCATAAATATCCATAAGTATTTGGGTTCAGAGGTTTCGGCATTAAAGATCACCAGGACACATTATTTTATTATCCTCTCAGCAATGGAATGTTAGAGGGAGATTGACCATTGTGTCGATGTGCTCCATCATCAAGGTGATTTTGTACTAAAAGGAATTCAATTATACCCGTTCTATTTGATGACCTTGCACTTGTGGAGAGAGTGAAAATAGGAGTTAGGAAGTCCCTACAAAACAGTGTTCTTGGGGATCGGGACACAGCTGTCAAAAAAATAAGGCAAAATAAATTGCCTTCTAGGAGGGACACTTGAAAATACCAAAGAGTGAAATCTTATGGTAGGTTATCAGTTTCTTGAAGGTAGAGAGTAAAGCAGAGAAAGGATGCTGTGCTTTTTCTCTACAGGGTCAGGGAAACCCTCTGTGATAAGGAAGTGCTGAGCAGAACTGCAGAAACAACGTGCCAGGTTACTCATTACGACTGTGTTTGAGCAGGAGCCAGGGCCAGCGTGGCTGGAGCTGAGTTGGTTTAGGTGAGGGGAAAGCAGTGGAAACGGATGAGGCATAGAGGTCATGGGAGCAGGTCGCGAGGAGTCCTGCAGGAGTTTTTAAGAATCAGAATTTCACTATCATGAAAAAGGGGACTCACTGAGGAACTGGTCTCCAGGGAGCCGTGGGATGCTACTGCTGCTGCTAAGTCGCTTCAGTTGTGTCCGACTCTGTGCGACCCCATGGACTGTAGCCCACCAGGCTCCTCCGTCCATGGGATTTTCCAGACAGGAACACTGAAGTGGGATAGGACTGAATAATAAGAATCCCTGAGGCTGCAGTGCACAGAGTGTCCTCTAGGGGGCAAGGAGCAGAGACAGTGCCCCACTGAGCAGGCTGCTGCAGTGGTCCATATGGAGTGTGTATTCGTGTGTGTGTCCATATCCATGTTCCCTGGGTGGATCCCAGGTCTCTCGAATAACATAAATGTCTTGCTTTGTTGAGATTTCTATGGAGGCTTCATTACCTCGTCATGATGCATTAAATCATTAGCCATTGGGGACTGTTCAACAGAGAGCTCCGTTAACCTCCCTGAGGTTGAGGGAAGGCAAGGAGATTGTGGAAGAAAGACCATGGGGGAGGGTGGGAGTGAAAGTTTTCACCCTCCTGTAGGCAGTCCTTTCTGGTGCAATATCAGAGCCCAAGCTGGGCTTATGAGGGTCTTTCCAAACTCACCAACTTCACATACTAAAAGACACCTTTATTGTTCTCATCATATAAGAAATACCAAGAGTTTTAGGAACAGTGTCAGGAAAATGATGAAAAAAGAAATATGTATATTTCTTCTTAGAATCACAATATCATTAGTATCAATATTTATTTTACAGAATCCTTGTGAGGTAACCGAAGTAAACACAGTGTTACGTTTTCTTCATGCCTTTTCCCATTATAGCATGATTCCTTCACCATTGTTATTAATGGTGAAAAGTTTTTTACCACACACTTAAACAAAGAGAATATTAATATTATATTAATATTAATATATGTATAACAGTATTATAAAACTCTTATCAAACCCATTAATTATTGACATATAAGGAATAATTTTTACCTTTGTCCTCTTTTTGTTGCAGTTTTTTTTTTCTTCTTTTTAAAGCATTTATGTATTTGTTTGTGTGGGCTGGTTCTTATTTGTGGGTCCCAGACTCAGTAGTTATGGCCTGTCGACTCCGTGCCTACAGCATTTGGGACTTTAATTCCTTGACAAGGGATTGAAGATAGGACTCCCTTGCTGGAAGGCAAATTCTTAACCACTGAACCACCTCGGAAGTCCTTCTGAAGTTTTAAGGCTATTCAAAGGCATTACACCAATTTTTCTTAAAATACTTTGTACATGATTACTATAACATGTCACGCTTAGCAACCTTCGTAATTCTGTCCCAGAAAGGAAAGGAGGTTTTCAAATGGGCATTTCAATTTGACCATCCCCACAACCCTAACATTCTCTACCCCAAACAAACTGGAGGTTCTAGTTGTTGGCCTTCTACGGAGCTGTGATGACCATCCTCATAACTGAGCCATTACCCCTCTCATTCCAGCAGATTCTCAACCTGCCTTCTGCCTGGAGCCTAAGTTAGCTGGTTCCTGCAAGAACAAGACAGCCAGGTACTTCTACAATGCCAAGACCGGATGCTGTGAACCGTTTGTTTTCGGTGGCTGCGAAGGGAACAAAAACAACTTCAACACGATAGAGGACTGCTTAAAGTCCTGCTGTCCCGACTGCATGAAGACCTGCTGCACACTGAAAAAGTCCCAGGGGTAAGACAGGGGGAGGGCACAGGGGGGAGGGGAAGGGCTGGGGAAAGGGGCGGAGCTCAGGGGGCCACACACCATTCACCCTGCACAGTGTCTTCCTCCTCGCTGCTGCCAGGAGGAGAGGCTGCAGTGTCCTGTGAAACCACACACTGAGCGAGTTCTCCAGGGAGAGAATGGCAGGTCAACCCCAGAGGCCTCTTTGTGATCATCTGAGCCTGATCACATGCTCCTCTTTCTCAGCTGGGAACACTGACTCAGCCACCCTCCAGGGCAGGTCTGCAGTGCTCCTGAGTGCCCCATGTAGGCTTGAAAAACTCACTTCCTTCTTGTAGGTCATTTGGGTCATGCGCACTACAGTTCCATATTGTTTGGAAAGTTTAGGCTCTGTCAAGATGACCAGTGTCCAGGTCTGGGGCCACAGTGATGGCACTCAACAAGTTCCTTTCTTTTTGCAGAGGACATGTGAAGAGTGGTCCCTGAAACTCGAAATCCAAGGAAGACCCCTGCAGGGCTGGGCTGTGGCTGCTTCTGAAACAGTTCCGTCTCCTCGCAGTCCTTCTCTCCCCTACCCTCCTCAGCAGAACCTGCCTATTTCCTTTCCTCTATTGGTCAACATGTCTAATTCTGTCTCATCCAGCTGGCTCTCAGCACCATGAGAGCATGTCTCCCCTGTACCCCTAGCACTTCACACAGTTCCTGACACCAGTGAGACAGTTTATAATTATTTGAGGAAAGAAGGAAGGAATGTAGGAGCACATTCCTCATGACCAGATTAAGTACAAGGCTGTGGTGTAACACAGGATTTTTGTTTTTACCTCCATCCTCACGGTATCCTCACCTTCAACCCGTCCCCACAATCACTGCTCTCCTTCTGGGTGGCCAAGAGGAATTTCCAGCATTCAGTTCTCATTGTCAGTAGTAAGAGAAGGGTTTGGGATAAAGAAGCCTCTTGACCCCACAATGATGCTGTGGTTTTCCTTTCTGTAGCTTCAGACACTGTGGTTTATATTTAAATAAATACATATTAAAAATTAAACTGACTGGAGTCTGTTGTTTGGAACTACAAAACTTAACCAGCAGAGTCCATGGAAATGGTGATCCTTCTCACTGTTCTGCAGAGGATTGGGCACCTCCTTTTTTCCTGTCCAGAGACTGTGCCCTACCAGGTATAGGAAGCAAACCTGTTATAGCTTCATCATCTTAGTAGTCACGCAAGCTACACAGAAACCTGGGAGGCACACACCTGCACATGAAAACTTCATTTCTTACTTCTAAGTTCAGTTCAAATTTGAGGCCACGTTGTTCTCCTGGACTCTCAGAAGGAGAAAAGGCTTGGGGCTCAGTTGTCCAATTCCTAAGGAATCCTGTTCTCTGATGTCACATTTGGGGAGGGTTTTTTTTAGTTCTGGTAAAGAAGGGCAACTCTCATTTCGTGTCCCAGGCTCTGTGCAAGGATTTTGCTTGCATTATTCTATTAATCATGCTAAGAATCCTTCAAGGGAGAAAATGGAATCATAGAGGTGGCACTTAGCTGCTGTATTCATTTCCTAACATGGTGGGTCCCCACTTTCCCAAGCAGAAGGACTTTGATGATGCTTTCCTGTTCTGTTTTTGGGAAGATTTAGAATGGAGGCAACTTCAGAAACAGTATCTATGTCACTACAGATGAGTAAAGTTTACCGTGGGGACCGAAGCAAGTATATTACTGAAATAGATGAGAACACATAGGGTGTTGGTGCTGTTTTTGATAGCTTTCCAGTCTTAGGCAAATTCTCAACATCTCTGAACTTGGCGTTCTTTAGTCATAAAATAAGGATAAGGCTTCCCTGGTGGCTCAGACGGTAAAGTGTCTGTTTACAATGCGGGAGACCCGGGTTCGATCCCTGGGTTGGGAAGATCCCCTGGAGAAGGAAATGGCAATCCACTCCAGGACTATTGCCTGGAAAATCCCATGGACAGAGGAGCCTGGTAGGCTACAGCCCATGGAGTCGCAAAGAGTCGGACACGACTGAGCGAATTCACTTCACTTCACTTCAAGGATAAGGCTGGTACTTGTTCATGTTTCTAGCCAGAGACCACTTGAAATACTCCTGTTTCTAGTTGAGCTCATTGGATTTATTTACTACTCACAGCAGCAAGAAACAGGAATCATCTTGGAAAACAATATGCTGTCATATTAAGACAATGTTTGAAGGAACTTATAAGATGTGGGCTTCTGTGATTTGAATTTGGGGAAGGTATCAGGAAGACGGCTTTGCTCTGGAAGGACGGTGTTTAGGAAGTGGGGTAGTTCTCTGATTGGTATCTTTTCTTTTCCTTTTTTGGAGCAAAATATGTAAAGCATTTATTTATTTATTTATTTTGATTTTATATTTTATTTTATTTATTTTTTAAAAAATATTCATTTTAATTGGAGGCTAATTACTTTACAATATTGTAGTAGTTTTTGCCATACATTGACATGAATCAGCCATGTGTGTACATGTGTTCCCCATCCTGAACCCCCCTCCCACCTCCCTCCCCATCCCATCCCTCAGGGTCATCCCAGTGCACCAGCCCTGAGCACCCTGTCCCATGCATCGAACTTGGACTGGCGATCTGTTTTGCATATGGTAATATACATGTTTCAATGCCATTCTTCCAAATCATCCCACCCTTGCCCTCTCCCACAGAGTCCAAAAGACTGTTCTATACATCTGTGTCTCTTTTGCTGTCTCATACATAGGGTTACCTGATTGGTATCTTAATTTTCACTCTGAGAAGGGAAGACTAAATAGACTTTAGAGCAGTACTTGTTCAAGAAAAGCTGTCACTCAAGATAAGAAGGTATTTGGTCGTATCGGTAGTTTGTGAAATGTAGCTCCTTTGCTCAGGGCTAAAACATGATTACCCAATGTCCTATTTTTGTCTAAATTTTTCACCAACCCAGAGTGACCTCATCTGATGTTGAAGCTTTGTAAAGTGTTTATCCTGAGCAGAAGAACATAAGGGTCATTGTGGTATCAGGCCAGGTCTTGGAATTCAGAGGTTGCTTTTCTCTTTATCAATCTCATAGAGTATTGATGAGAATGAAAGAGATTTATTTGTTAAATTCTTTGTCCAAGACTGCCTGAGTAACCATTTAATGAAGGTCAGATATGATAATAGTGATATTAGTAGTATAAATATGTTATTTAATTTTTAATAATTTTTAGTTGATAACAGTGTAAAGAAAATTACTTGATATTAATGAAAAAGCTTAGCTTCAACAACTGACTATATTTTCTGGTCTTTGTCAAGTCATTTCATCTCCCTGAGACACAGGTTTTACTTATGCTTTTAATGAAAGAAGATGGTGATATCTGCATTAAGAAATCCCCAGATTTGCATACTTTTAAAAACCATGTTGATTACGCTGCTAATGGCATTGAATACCAAAACAAATTGTCTAGAAGCACGTCAAGTATTAGATTCCGCCACTCCTGACTGCTCTTTAGACGTGCTGTCGACTGTAGAAAGAAAGGGACAAATAACACTGACTGCAGTAATGTCATCTTCTAGAAGTTCCCGCTCAAGTAACTGGCGCAGTGCCAGAGTGGAGTCATAGCCCCAATTCCAATTAGGTCTCCTTCTTCCTCAGAGATAACTGAAGCCCTCTTGCTTTAGTGATTGACCTCACCCAGGTCCAGCTCTTTTCGCAAGCCTCCATTGTCTTTGTGTGACTCTTTGGTCAATGCCATTAAGTGTTAATTACAATAATTGCTCATTATTATTATTGTTTCAAAGGACTTTGACTTTGCAGGGAGAAGAATATATGTCCATGATGATTCAGAACAGCCTCATGGTGTGAGCAACATGATATCATGCTACAAGTGAAGAAGAGGGTAATTTCCCACCTCAGATCACATAGCTAGGAAATGGCAGAACTGAGACTCAAACTGAGTTCCTCTGTTCCAAACACCACTAGTGAAGAGTCCAGAGTTGTGGTGGGGGTAAATGGGTGGTAGGTAATCTTCCAAGGTCCCTGAGATCCACTCTAGCCCCCGAGGTCCACTCTGGCAGGTAGGTAGATCTCCTGTTGGTGAAACCAGGTGAGGGGCAGTGGGTGGTCATGCTCTAGAGATGTGTTTATGTCTCTGCTTCCCTTCTGCTCACTCCCTTTACTTTATCTCTATCCAGAATTATCAGGGTTTGTGCCCCAGATGGAGATGTTCTTCTCCAGCTCAACATTTCTTTGGACCACTGCCAGGTCAAGAGCTTATGTGTTCCAGTAAAGATGCTGCCACAATGGTTGCAGGAAATTATCTGTGTCATACCTGTCTTCTGAAGTAGGTGGGGTTAATGTGAGAAGGGGAGCATTGACATGTAGATATGAAGACCCTGCATGAGGCTGTGAAGGAGGACCTGGGCTAACACACTGCTGGTCACGTAGCAGTCTTTGATCTGCTCTCATCCACTCATGGACCATCCCTCAGGTGCCATTCAGTGCTCTAGGTGCTGGGATGCTTCTTGAGGACCATATTGGACAAAATTCCACTTGTAGAATCACTAGTGTTTCATAACCACTGTGTTTTCATGACCACAGGGTCAAGTTTGAGGACTGAAGTCACTGGTTATTTTCCCTGAGCAGACACAAGCAGGACAGAGGAGCCTGGTGGGCTATAGTCCATGGAACCTCAAAGAGTCAGAACAGACTGAGTGACTGAGCAGACAGACACACACAGGCAGAAGCAGGCCAATGGAAGGTGGGGAGATTGCACATTGTGCATGATTGACCCCAAATCCTCCGTCTCCACACTCCCCCCTCCTTCTCACCCGTTCTTACTCATCTGTTGGGGTGTAAACAGATCTGTCAGCATCCGTCTTTCCATAGATGCCCTCTTCAAGGCAAAAAGCATGAGCAGAATCGACCTTTCTGCAGTCCTGCTCATACCCCAGGGCACCCTAGTGGCTGGAATCTCAGGGAGTGAAGCCAGCAACCAGGTCCAGAGTAAGTCCCAGATCACCTCTACTCTGCAGACTGGAGGGAAAGGAGGTGAGTGAGTGCATGCAAGGGGTGGGAAGAGGGGTGTGGTGGATGCTGCCAGCCCTCTCTGGATTTCTTCTGGGAAGTGAGCAGTTGAACTCCAGCGACACTTCTTGATTGCCAAAAAGCATGTGGTCTGCTTTACAGGATGCTTGTGGCTGGTGCACTGGGATGACCCAGAGGGATGGTATGGGGAAGGAGGTGGGAGGGGGGATTCAGGATGGGGAACACGTGTACACCCGTGGCGGATTCATGTTGATGTGTGGCAGAATCAATATTATATCGCAAAGTAAAGAAAAAAAATAATAAAGCAGTGAAGTGATTAAAAAAAGATTAAAATTGCCCACTTAAAAAAATATTACAGGTATTAAAAAAAAATCCCACCTCATTTTACAAAATCATGACCTTCATCTCTGAGACTGCCAATTTCTAGTTTCTACCTTGTCCCTAAACACCAGTTTAGAATAATAAAAAGATCCGTATTTGATCCTTGGCCTGGTTCATGCCCCAGGACTCCAGAAACTCTTGGAATTTACTGTCTTTCTCTAAGTACTGAAATCTCTGAAGGATGAGACCTTAGATAGTATCTGTGTGCAGCTGGACTCCAGGATATGCCATCATATGATTAAAGGGTTAAAATTATCAGTCCCTAGACCCTCTGGGGAAGAGAGAATGGATACTCAGTTCCATCAACAATGGCCAAAGATTCAATAAAATTGCCTACCTCAAACTCTTAATTAAAATCCATGAACACTGCATTCAGAGAGCTTCAGAGGGGGTGATAACATAAATGGTTTGTAAGGGAGAAGTGTCCTGAGATGGCATGGATGCTCAGAATTTCCTACTCCCTCTTTGCCTTATGCTTCTCCTCCCTTTCGCTGTCTCAGAATTTTATTTTTTATTATAAGAGGGGACCATATGTAAAGGTTCCCCAATTCTGTGAGTGGTTGTGATAACTTCTTGAACATGGGAGTTGGGTCAAAGAATATCTGAATTAACAGTCAGTTGGTCACGGGTCTAAGTGACCCCAGGGCTCGTGATCAACACTTGAAGTGTGAGCTGACCTCAAGGATGAAGCCGTCACCCTGTGGGGTCTGGGCCATCTCTGCGGATTTAGTGTAAAAAGTGAATAGACTGCTGAAGGCCCAGTGGGTGTGGGGGAACTGGGTTCTGTTGGCAGAGACCCCACATGTTTGTTGTCAGGGACAAAACCCAGACTCACTGTTTTCTTCCATTTTTTATCTGGGGTGAGATCCAGGGTAAGGGGACTATAATATGTTGAACAGAGCATTTAGAACTCCTCAGTAGTTCTCTGCATTTTCAGAATTCCTGACAGAATCAGGGACTTGATTAAATGGGTTGTGACAGAATGTGTCTTGTCCTCATCCTACCACCTACATGCTGTGTATCCTGGGATAGTCCCATCTGCAACTTTTACATGAAATCAGTGGCACCAAGTTTCTGGAAATTTTTGAAAGGATTACTAGTGAGTACAAAGATTTCACACCTTTGTGGTCAGCAGTGTCCATTTTCCACCAAAATATTTTCATCTGAAAGACTTGTTGACTTACTTACATTTTTCCATGACATATCCCCCAAAATGTGAAAAATAGTGATCATTTCTCTGTGATGAAATTAATCAGAGTTGAGTAACAGCTGAGGGTCTTCTCTTCAGAGGCAATGGTAGGAAGAGCAAGAAATGCAGTACTTTGTTGAGTTTGCTCTTGGGGCCAGGATTGCTTTTCCCAGGCTGGTATGATCTTAGGCAAGAGTCAATGCTCTTTTCCTTGCACCCCTATCAGACTACATTTTATTTTCCTATAATGATATAGATGACAGTTACATGGATAATTATATATACAGGCCTCATCATCATAGAATAATTTTACTCTATCCACTCTCTTCAATGATGGTGCACTTGGCGTGAGTACAAAACAGGAGAGTCACTTACTTGAGATATGTTTATCCAAATGTATCTTTTTGATTCTGAGAGCATAGTTTTTAAGTAGGAAATAGCTATAAACAAAATATAGTAAAATAATATACACATAATAAAGAAGGGGAACACACAATAAAGTTGGGGAAAATCCTATGCCAGGTTATGATGAGTGTCGTGAAGAGAGAGACAGATGGGGATAAAGGAGGCTGGCAAAGGCCAGGGAAATGCTCTGTGATGAGGTTTCGGACAGATGCTTCCAAAAAAGTGTCTGAATGTTTGAGCAGCAGCCACGACCAGAGTGGCTGAGGCTGAGAGGGTTGAGGGACAGGGAGGAGGAGATGAGACGGAGAGGGCCTGGGGACAAGTCATGAGGTGGCTTGTAGAACTGTAAGAATCAGAATTTGACTCCCAGAAAACTAGGGGTTCACTGAGGGACAGGTCATGGGAACCATGGGATAGGATTCACTTTGAAACAGGATCCTTGTGGCTGTAGTGTGGAGAGTGGCCTCTAGGGGGCGAAGGGCAGACACAGAGGCCCCTGGGCAGGCTGCTGAATTGTCCAGGTGAGCCATGATGAAGTGTGTATCCATGTTGTTGCCTGGATTGAACTCGGTACATTAGAACAACATGAATCACTTGCTCTGTTGAGATTTCTGTGGCGGCTTCATCACAAATCAGGATTCATTGAATTTAGCCATTTGTGATGTAGTCACCCTTCAAAGCCTAGCCTCTTGAGTTTTAGGGGCAGGGAAAAGCAGAAGGTGAGAATAAAACCTATACCTATGGCTGATAGGTTGATGTTTGACAGAAAACAACAAAAATTCGTAAAGCAATTATCTTTCAAGTAAAATATATGTATTAAAAAAAATAAACTCAACCACCAAATCAGGTGTTACCTAGGCCACCAACCTCCATTCTAAGGTTAGATTGAGGCTGTGCTGGTCACCTTTCTCACATCATAAAAGACCCTTAGTGCTATCATCTCTAAGGAAATCCAATCGTTTTAGCAGCATAGTTCCAGGATTAACAGTTCCTTAATTCCAGTGCACATGATGTAAACAAAGTAAACATTTTGAGGGGTTTTCTTCCATGCCTGCCTCCATTAAATCATGATGCCTTCACACTTTCCTTTTTATACCAAAAGCTTTCAACTATATATATCTACAGATCAGAGTATTATAAACTGGTGGACCATTGTCCAGCTCCAATCATGATCAACATATGGAGAATATTCTTAATGTGTATCATTTATTATTGTTCTAGTTACAGCTAATCAGTGGAAACATGCCAATTCAGTAACGATATGCAATTATTTACAATATTACCCTGTCGATCTGAAGCCTAACAACATGAATAATGTCCTACAGAGCATGATACGAAGTGGCCTTTTCACATTCACACCCATACCAGTCTCTATTGCAAATAAACTGGTATCATCTGTATTTTACCTTTTAGACCCAGCTGTGATGACCATCTTGGTATTTCACTGAGATCCTCCCATCCCTATAGCCCTGTGGCCTGATGTCTGCCTGGAGCCTCCATTCAAGGGTCCCTGCAAGGCCAAACTAAGCAGACACAGCTACAATGCCACATCCAGTTTCTGGCAGATTTTTCTATATGGCAGCTAAAATGTTAAGAACAAAGACTGCAGTGGGAGCCAGGCTGTGTTAAGACCCTTGCTGGTGCTATCTATCTAGGGTAAGACAGCAGGCAGGGCATGGGATATTGGAAGGGTGGGGGAAAGAGGCGGAGCTCAGGAGGGTACACACTTCTCTAAACCACCCACAGTGACTATTTTCCTCGCTGTCTCCTGGGAGAAGTGGCTACAGTATCCTTAGAAATCATGGGCTGAGCATGTCCTCCAGGCGCCAGCTTGGGAAAAGGTCAGCCCTAGAAGCACCATCCTGACAATCTGAGCTTACACTCATGTTCCCCTTTCTTAGATGGGAAGAGTAAATCAGCACCCCACAGAGCAGGTCTGTAGCGCTCCTGAGTCCCCCACCTCGGCTTCAAAAATTCACTTCCTTGTGATGATTACTGTGATCCTGAGAGGACTGTGGTTGCTTATTTCTAGAATGGCCTAGGTCCTGTCCAGGTACACAATGTCCAGATCTGTGGCTTCAGAGATTCAATCAGAAAGTTCCTCTACTTTGCAGAGGCCATGGAAACTGGGCTCCCTGAGATGCTGAAGTCCAAGGAGCACCCAGTCAGGGCTGCTCTCTGATGTTAGAATTTTCAGCCTTTCCCTCTTGCTTCTCAGCCCTACCTTCCTCAGCAGAAATCTGCCTCTTTTCTCTCCCATAGGACTACTTGCTTTACTCCTGCCTCATCCAGTTGGCTTTATGCACCATGAGAGCAAGTCTTCCCTTTGTCCCTAGAATTTGCCCAGCTCCATGCCCATAAGATACAGTCCATAAATATTGAAGTAAAGATGGAAGCAATGCGGGAGAAAAGCTCCTCATGACTGCAGTGAAAGTAGAGCCTGGGACGTGAATTCCTGACTCTTGCTGTAATTTTCTTTGTCACTGCAATCTCACCTTCCTCCTCCACCCCACCAGCACTTCGAGAGTCTTTGGAACGTGGCTGCCTGGATGCTGCCAGAGAGGCTGGGACCACTTTGTTTCTTTGTAAATGTGATTGCCAGTCATGAAATCACATTGAAAATCTTTGATGCATCATCTTTGTTAGTATCAAGAAGATTTTCCTGGTTGGTGTTTGTTTGTGTGAGTGTTAGTGAAATAGAAATATCTGGGAATACTTGAAAAACAGGCAAGTGTCTTCCTCCTGATTTTCAGCTGTTTGTCTTGCAGCAAGTCACTTTTCTGTAGCTATAGTTCAGTATCTTCATCTGTAATAAAGGAATAATGATTGTTGATTGATAAGATCGTTAAAGAAGAGCAAGCTATCTTTTTCTCAACACCTCTTGTGAGTCCACATGACAGGTCACACTTTTAAATGCCCTCCAGGACAAGTGAGTAATGTGAATGGAAGTATTTTGTGTGAGGTGGAGGCAGGTGGACCATATGAAATGATGGTGGTGTGGAAGTTTGAGAGAATGCTCCCCTCATGAGAAGAGAGCCCCACGAGGATATGTCACTAGTTTGCTCGCTTTCTTTAAAGATTTTTAGGGTTAGATAAATTATATGTTTCATGTGTCTAGGATAATGCCTGCTACAATGAAGAATTTAAGTTTTACCTGGAGTAATTTTCATTATTATTATTACTACTACAAAAGACTTTGCCTTCTAGGAAGAAGGAATATATGCCTGTTGCATCCATTCTTCCACAGCAACCACATCATGTGGGCATCATCGGTCTCATGTGATACCTGAAGACACAGGGTTCTGAGAGTTTTAAATCCTAAGGCACAAAGTTCGGAAAATGCAGAACTAGTCCCCAAACCGAGGTCCTGTGGCCCCATCACCAGTGAGGGAGAGAGCAGGAGGAATGGGGTGGCCACAGATGTTCATTCAAGGTCCCCTGAGGTCGACTCAGGCAGACAGCTCTCCTGTTGTTGAAACCAGACGACAGATGGCTGTTGGTCATGCTGTGTATACAGGTTCAGCTCCCTGCTTCCCTTCTGCCCCTTCCCCTTACTTGTTTTTTGATGCATAAACAGAGTTATAGTCCAGGATGACATCACCTTCACCAACTAAGTTCCTGCCTGGACCAATACCAGGGCCAGAGTTCCTCGGTTCCAAAAACCACTAGTGTAGAGTCCCGAATTGTGGTTGGGGTAGTTGGGTGGTAAGTAACCTTCCAAGGTCCCTGAGATCCGCTCTAGCCCCTGAGGCCTATTTTGGCATGTAGCTCTCCTGTTGGTGAAACCAGATGAGGGGCAGTGGGTGGTCATGCTCTGGAGACGTGTTTATGTCTCTACTTCCATTCTGCCCTCTCCTGTTACTTTATTTCTACCCAGAATATCAGGGTTTGTGCCCCAGTGGGGATTCTCTTCCCTGGCTCCACATCTCTTTGGACCAGTTCCAAGTGAACAGCTTGTGTGTTCCAGCAGAGATGCTGCCACAACAGTTGCAGGAAACTCACCTGTGTCATTCCTGCCTTCTGAAGTGAGTAGGGTTAATGTGAGAGCACTGACATGTAGATATGAAGACAGCTGCCTGAGGCTGTAAAGGAGCACCTGGCCTAACACACTGCTGATCACCTAGCGGTCCTCTGATCTGCTCTCATCCACCCACAGACTATCCTTCACGTGCCATGCAGTGCTGAAGGTGCTGGGATGCTTCTTGAGGGCCATATTGGACAAAATTCCACCTGTAGAATCACAATCTGTGTTTTCATGAGACCACAGACAGAGTCAAGTTTGTGGACTGAAGTCGCTGTTTATTTGCCTTGAGCAGACACAAGCAGGACAGAGGATCCTGGCGAGCTGCATTCCATGGGGTGTCAAAGAGTCAGACAAGATGAAGTGACTCAGCAGACACGCATGCACAGGTAACGGAAGATGGGGAGATTACACGTTGTACATGACTGACCCCAAATCCACTCCTTTCCACTGGCCTGTTCTTACCCATCTGCTTGTATGTAAACAGATCTGTCAGCATCCTTCTTTCCATAGACGCCCTTCTGCAAGGCCCCAAACTTGAGCAGACTCAGCCTTTTGGCAGCCTCGCTCATTTTGCTGGACACCATTCTGGCCAGCATTCCAGGGGATGAAACCAGCATCCAGGTCCAGAGTAAAGTTTCCCTTTGAAAGAGGGTGCTTGTGGCTATGGTGTGGAGAGTGGTCTCTAGGGGCTGAAGGGCAGAGACAGAGGACTCTGGCAGCCTGCTGTATTGTCCAGGTGAGCCATGTTCAAGTGTGTATGCATATTGTTGCCTGGATTGATCTCAGTTCAGTAGTATAACGTGAACAACTTGCTCTATTGAGATTTCTGTGGAAGCATCATCACAAATCTTTAGGCATTTGTGATGTATTCACACTTCTAACCCTTACCTCCCCTTGAGGTTTGGAAACAGGGAAAAGCAGAGGGTGAGAATTAAAATATACCTATGGCTGATTCATGTTGGTGATTGACAGAAAACAACAAAATTCTGTAAAGTAATTATCCTACTTACAATTAAAAAATATAAATTAAGAATAACCAATTAAAATTTAAATTAAAAAAAAAAAGAATAATAGAAAAAACTCAACCTCCCAATCAGGGAGTTTCCATTAAACCATGACAGCTTCACTCATGTCCATAGAGTCAGTGATGCCTTCCAGCCATCTCATCCTCTGTCATCCCCTTCTCCTCCTGCCCCCAATCCCTCCCAGCATCAGGTCTTTTCCAATGAGTCAACTCTTTGCATGGGGTGGCCAAAATATTGGAGTTTCAGCTTCAGCATCAGTCCTGGATGTTCATCTCCTTTAGAATGGACTGGTTGGATCTCCTTGCAGTCCAAGGGACTCTCAAGAGTCTTCTCCAACACCATAGTTCAAAAGCATGAATTCTTCAGCACTCAGCTTTCTTCAAAGTCCAACTCTCACATCCATACATGATTACTGGAAAAACCATAGCCGTGACTAGTCGGACCTTTGTTGGCAAAGTAATGTCTCTCCTTTGAATATGCTATCTAGGTTGGTCATAACTTTCCTTCCAAGGAGTATGTGTATTTTAATTTCATGGCTGCAGTTACCATCTGCAGTGATTTTGGAGCTCCCCAAAATAAAGTCTGACACTGTTTCCACTGTTTCCCCATCTATTTCCCATGAAGTGATGGGACCGGATGACATGATCTTAGGTTTCTGAATGTTGAGCTTTAAGCCAACTTTTTCACTCTTCTCTTTCACTGTCATCAAGAGGCTTTTTAGTTCCTCTTCACTTTCTGCCATAAGGATGGTGTCATCTGCATATCTGAGGTTGTTGATATTTCTCCTGGCAGTCTTGATTCCAGCTTGTGCTTCTTCCAGCCCAGTGTTTCTCATGATGTACTCTGCATAGAAGTTAAATAAGCAGGGTTACAATATACAGCCTTGACATACTCCTTTTCCTATTTGGAACCAGTTTGTTGATCCATGTCCAGTTCTAACTGTTGCTTCCTGACCTGTATATAGGTTTCTCAAGAGGCAGGTCAGGTGGTCTGGTATTCCCATCTCTTTCAGAATTTTCCACAGTTTGTTGTGATCCACACAGTCAAAGGCTTTGGCATAGTCAATAAAACAGAAATAGATGTTTTTCTGGAACTCTCTTGCTTTTTCGATGATCCAGCAGATGTTGGCAATTTGATCTCTGGTTCCTCTGCCTTTTCTAAAACCAGCTAGAACATCGGGAAGTTCATGGTTCATGTATTGCTGAAGTCTAGCTTGGAGAATTTTAAGCATTACTTTACTAGTGTGTGAGTGAGTGCAATTGTGCTGTACTTTGAGCATTCTTTGGCATTGCCTTTCTTTGGGATGGAATGAAAACTGACCTTTTCCTGTCCTTTGGCCACTGCTGAGTTTTCCAAATTTGCTGGCATATTGAGTGCAGCACTTTCACAGCATCATCTTTTAGGATCTGAAATAGCTCAACTGGAATTCCATCACCTCCACTAGCTTTGTTCGTAGTGATGCTTTCTAAGGCCCACTTGACTTCACATTCCAGGATGTCTGGCTCTAGGTGAGTGACCACACTTTCGTGATTATCTGGGTCGTGAAGATCTTTTTTGTAGAGTTCTTCTGTGTATTCTTGCCACCTCTTCTTAATATCTTCTGCTTCTGTTATGTCCATACATTTCTGTCCTTTATTGAGCATGAAATATTCCCTTGATATCCCTAGTTTTCTTGAAGAAATCTCTCGTCTTTCCCATTCTGTTGTTTTCCTCTATTTCTTTGCACTGATTCCTGAGGAAGGCTTTCTTATCTCTCTTTCTTATCTTTCTTATCTCTTGCTATTCTTTGGAACTCAACATTCAAATAGGAATATCTTTCCTATTCTCCTTTGCTTTCTACTTCTCTTCTTTTCACAGCTGTTTGTAAGGCCTCCTCAGACAGCCATTTTGCTTTTTTGCTTTTCTTTTACATGGAGATTGTCTTGATCCCTGTCTCCTGTACAATGTCACGAACCTCTGTCTTCATCAGGCACTGTGTCTATCAGATCTAGTCCCTTAAATCTATTTCTCACTTCCACTGTATAATCATAAGGGATTTTAATTTTTATGCAATTATTTACAATATTATCCCATCAGTCTGAAATTAACAACATGAATAATAATGTCCTGCAAAGTAGTATGTGAAATGGCCTTTTCATATTCACAAAGTGATATTTTCCATATTTTACCTTTTAGACCCAGCTGTGATGACCATCTTTGTATTTCACTGAGATCCTTCCATCACTACAGCCCTGTGGCCTGATTCTGCCTGGAGCCTCCATTTATGGGTCCCTGCAAGGCCAAAATAAGCAGACACAGCTACAGTGCCACATCCAGTTTCTGGCAGATTTTGTATATGGTAGCTAAAATGATAAGAACAAAGACCACAGTGGCAGCCTCGCTGTGTTAAGACCCCTGCTGGTACTATACTATCCTGGGTAAGACAGCAGGCAGGGCATAAGGAGAGGGGAAGGGCTGGCGAAAGAGGTGAAGCTCAGGAGGGTACACACTTCTCTTAACCACCCTCGGTGACTATTTTCCTTGCTGTCTCCTGGGAAAAGTTGCTGTGGTATCCTTAGAAATCATGGGTTGAGCATGTCCTCCAGGGGCTAGCTTGGGAAAAGGTCAGCCCTAGAAGCACCATCCTGATAATATGAGCATCATTAATTCATTACTCTCATGCTCCCCTTTCTTAGATGGGAAGAGTAAGTAAGCCAGCCCAGAGCAGGTCTGCAGTGCTCTTGTGTCACTTCCTTCTTGTTGGTCATTGTGATCCTGAGAGCACTGTGGTTTCTCATCTCTCGGATGAGGTCCTAGGTCCTGTCCGGGTACAAAGTGTCCAGGTGTGGGACTTCAGGGGTTCAATCAGCAAGTTCCTCTTCCTTTGTTTAGGCCATGGGAACTGGGCTCCCCTGAGATGCTGAAGTCCAAGGAGCACCCAGTCAGGGCTGCTCTCTGGCTGCTTGTGAGAATAATCAGCCTTTCCCTCTTGCTTCTTAACCCTACTTTCCTCAGCAGAAATCTGCCTCTTTCCTCTCCCATAGGACTACTTGCTTTACTCTTGCCTCATCCAGTTGGCTTTATGCACCATGACAGCAAGTCTTCCCTTTGTCCCTAGAATTTGCCCAGCTCCATGCCCATAAGATACAGTCCATAAATATTGAAGTAAAGATGGAAGCAATGCGGGAGAAAAGCTCCTCATGACTGCAGTGAAAGTAGAGCCTGGGACGTGAATTCCTGACTCTTGCTGTAATTTTCTTTGTCACTGCAATCTCACCTTCCTCCTCCACCCCACCAGCACTTCGAGAGTCTTTGGAACGTGGCTGCCTGGATGCTGCCAGAGAGGCTGGGACCACTTTGTTTCTTTGTAAATGTGATTGCCAGTCATGAAATCACATTGAAAATCTTTGATGCATCATCTTTGTTAGTATCAAGAAGATTTTCCTGGTTGGTGTTTGTTTGTGTGAGTGTTAGTGAAATAGAAATATCTGGGAATACTTGAAAAACAGGCAAGTGTCTTCCTCCTGATTTTCAGCTGTTTGTCTTGCAGCAAGTCACTTTTCTGTAGCTGTAGTTCAGTATCTTCATCTGTAATAAAGGAATAATGATAGTTGATTGATAAGATCGTTAAAGAAGAGCAAGCTATCTTTTTCTCAACACCTCTTGTGAGTCCACATGACAGGTCACACTTTTAAATGCCCTCCAGGACAAGTGAGTAATGTGAATGGAAGTATTTTGTGTGAGGTGGAGGCAGGTGGACCATATGAAATGGTGGTGGTGTGGAAGTTTGAGAGAATGCTCCCCTCCTGAGAAGAGAGCCCCACGAGGATATGTCACTAGTTTGCTCGCTTTCTTTAAAGATTTTTAGGGTTAGATAAATTATATGTTTCATGTGTCTAGGATAATGCCTGCTACAATGAAGAATTTAAGTTTTACCTGGAGTAATTTTCATTATTATTATTACTACTACAAAAGACTTTGCCTTCTAGGAAGAAGGAATATATGCCTGTTGCATCCATTCTTCCACAGCAACCACATCATGTGGGCATCATCGGTCTCATGTGATACCTGAAGACACAGGGTTCTGAGAGTTTCAAATCCTAAGGCACAAAGTTCGGAAAATGCAGAACTAGTCCCCAAACCGAGGTCCTGTGGCCCCATCACCAGTGAGGGAGAAAGCAGGAGGAATGGGGTGGCCACAGATGTTCATTCAAGGTCCCCTGAGGTCGACTCAGGCAGACAGCTCTCCTGTTGTTGAAACCAGACGACAGATGACTGTTGGTCATGCTGTGTATACAGGTTCAGCTCCCTGCTTCCCTTCTGCCCCTTCCCCTTACTTGTTTTTTGATGCATAAACAGAGTTATAGTCCAGGATGACATCACCTTCACCAACTAAGTTCCTGCCTGGACCAATACCAGGGCCAGAGTTCCTCGGTTCCAAAAACCACTAGTGTAGAGTCCCGAATTGTGGTTGGGGTAGTTGGGTGGTAAGTAACCTTCCAAGGTCCCTGAGATCCGCTCTAGCCCCTGAGGCCTATTTTGGCATGTAGCTCTCCTGTTGGTGAAACCAGATGAGGGGCAGTGGGTGGCCATGCTCTGGAGACGTGTTTATGTCTCTACTTCCATTCTGCCCTCTCCCGTTACTTTATTTCTACCCAGAATATCAGGGTTTGTGCCCCAGTGGGGATTCTCTTCCCTGGCTCCACATCTCTTTGGACCAGTTCCAAGTGAACAGCTTGTGTGTTCCAGCAGAGATGCTGCCACAACAGTTGCAGGAAACTCACCTGTGTCATTCCTGCCTTCTGAAGTGAGTAGGGTTAATGTGAGAGCACTGACATGTAGATATGAAGACAGCTGCCTGAGGCTGTAAAGGAGCACCTGGCCTAACACACTGCTGATCACCTAGCGGTCCTCTGATCTGCTCTCATCCACCCACAGACTATCCTTCACATGCCATGCAGTGCTGAAGGTGCTGGGATGCTTCTTGAGGGCCATATTGGACAAAATTCCACCTGTAGAATCACAATCTGTGTTTTCATGAGACCACAGACAGAGTCAAGTTTGTGGACTGAAGTCGCTGTTTATTTGCCTTGAGCAGACACAAGCAGGACAGAGGATCCTGGCGAGCTGCATTCCATGGGGTGTCAAAGAGTCAGACAAGATGAAGTGACTCAGCAGACACGCATACACAGGCAATGGAAGATGGGGAGATTACACGTTGTACATGACTGACCCCAAATCCACTCCTTTCCACTGGCCTGTTCTTACCCATCTGCTTGTATGTAAACAGATCTGTCAGCATCCTTCTTTCCATAGACGCCCTTCTGCAAGGCCACAAACATGAGCAGACTCAGCCTTTCGGCAGCCTCGCTCATTTTGCTGGACACCGTTCTGGCCAGCATTCCAGGGGATGAAACTAGCATCCAGGTCCAGAGTAAAGTTTCCCTTTGAAAGAGGATGCTTGTGGCTGTAGAGTGGAGAGTGGCCCCTAGGGGCCGAAGGGCAGAAACAGAGGACTCTGGCAGCCTGCTGTATTGTCCAGGTGAGCCATGTTCAAGTGTGTATCCATACTGTTGCCTGGATTGATCTCAGTTCAGTAGAACCACCACTTGCTCTGTTAAGACTTCTGTGGAGGTATCATCACAGATCAGGATTCATTAAATCTTTAGGCATTTGTGATGTATTCACGCTTCTAACCCTTGCCTCTCCTCGAGGTTTGGAAACAGGGAAAAGCAGAAGGTGAGAATTAAAACATACCTATGGCTGGTTCATGATGATGACTGACAGGAAACAACAAAATTCTGTAAAGTAATTATCCTACATGAAAAATATATAAATTAAGAAAAAGAAAAAACCTCAACCTCCCAATCAGGTGTTTGTTACCCAGGCAAACAACCTCCTTTCTAAGATTAGATTTGAGTTTTTCTGGTCAGTGTCTGCACATTGTAAAAGACTCCCTTGATGCTGCCATCTCTTAGGAAATCCAATCATTTTAGGAGATTGGCTTCAGGACTTATTAGAAGACCAAATTAATACTTGTTGTATAAGTCAGAGTATCAGTATTCCTTCAATATTCCTTTATTCCAGTGCCCATGGCGTGAACAAAGTGGACAAAGTGGGAGGTTTTCTTCCATGCCCTTCTCCATTAAACCATGACAGCTTCACACTGTGTTTTTCATAGTGGAAACTTTCAACTATACACATGTATAGATCATATATTATGAACTCGTGGACCATTGTCCAGCTCCAGTCATGATCAAAATATGGAGAATAACCATAATGTGTATCTTTTATGCTTGTTCCATTTGCAGCTACTCAGTAGAAACATGCCAATTCATGTATAAATATCAGTAATGATATGCAATTATTTAAAATATTACCCTGTCAATCTGAAATTAACAATATGAATAATAATGTCCTGCAAAGCAGTATATGAAATGGCCTTTTCATATTAACACCCATACCACTCTCTATCGCAAACAAACTGGTATTTTCTGTATTTTACATTTTAGACCCAGCTGTGATGACCATCTTCATATTTCACTGAGATCCTTCCATCACTATAGCCCTGTGGCCTGAGTCTGCCTGAAGCCTCCATTCATGGGTCCCTGCAAGGCCCAAAAAGCAGACACAGTTACAATGCCACATCCAGTTACTGGCAGATTTTGTATCTGGTAGCTAAAATGATAAGAACAAAGACTACAGTGGCAGACTCGCTGGAGGCAAGAATATACAATGGATTAGAGAAAATCTCTTTAACAAGTGGTGCTGGGAAAACTGGTCAACCACTTGTAAAAAAATGAAACTAGATCACTTTCTAATACCATACAGAAAAATAAACTCAAAATGGATTAAAGATCTAAACGTAAGACCAGAAACTATAAAACTCCTAGAGGAGAACATAGGCAAAACACTCTCTGACATACATCACAGCAGGATCCTCTAGGACCCACCTCCAAGAATACTGGAAATAAAAGCAAAAATAAACAAATGGGGCCTAATTAAAATTGAAAGCTTCTGCACAACAAAGGAAACTATAAGCAAGGTGAAAAGACAGCCTTCTGAATGGGAGAAAATAATAGCAAATGAAGTAACTGACAAACAAGTAATCTCAAAAATATACAAGCAAGCTCCTGCAGCTCAAGTCCAGAAAAATAAATGGCCCAATCAAAAAATGGGCCAAAGAACTAAATAGACATTTCTTCAAAGAAGACATATAGATGGCTAAGAAACACATGAAAAGATGCTCAACATCACTCATTATCAGAGAAATGCAAATCAAAACAACAATGAGGTACCATTTCACACCAGTCAGAATGGCCGCGATCCAAAAGTCTACAAGCAATAAATGCTGGAGAGGGTGTGGAGAAAAGGGAACCCTCTTACACTGTTGGTGGGAATGCAAACAAGTACAACCACTATGGAGAACAGTGTGGAGATTCCTTATAAAACTGGAAATAGAACTGCCTTATGACCCAGCAATCCAACTGCTGGGCATACACACCAAGGAAAGCAGAATTGAAAGAAACATGTGTACCCCAATGTTCATCACAGCACTGTTTATAATAGCCAGGACATGGAAGCAACCTAGATGTCCATCAGCAGATGAATGGATAAGAAAGCTGTGGTACATATACACAATGGAGTATTACTCAGCCATTAAAAATAATACACTTGAATCAGTTCTAATGAGGTGGATGAAATTGGAGTCGATTATACAGAGTGAAGTAAGCCAGAAAGAAAAACACCAATACAGTATACTAATGCACATATATGGAATTTAGAAAGATGGTAACGATAACCCTGTATGCAAGACAGCAAAAGAGACACAGATGTACAGAACAGTCTTTTGGACTCTGTGGGAGAGGGTGAGGGTGGAATGATTTGGGAGAATGGCATTGAAACATGTATAATATCATATAAGAAATGAATCGCCAGTCTAGGTTCAATGCAGGATACATGATGCTTGGGTCCGGTGTGCTGGCATGACCCAGAGGGATGATGCAGGGAGGGAGGTGGGAGGGGGGTTCAGCATGGGGAACACATGTACACCCGTGGCAGATTCATTCATGTATGGCAAAACCAATACAATATTGTAAAGTTAAAAAAAAAAAAGACCCCTGCTGGTACTATCCTATCGTGGGTAAGACAGCAGGCAGGGCATAAGGAGAGGGGAAGGGCTGGCGAAAGAGGTGAAGCTCAGGAGGGTACACACTTCTCTTAACCACCCACGGTGACTATTTTCCTTGCTGTCTCCTGGGAGAATTGGCTGCAGTATCCTTAGAAATCATGCGTTGAGCATGTCCTCCAGGGGCCAGCTTGGGAAAAGGTCAGCCCTAGAAGCACCATCCTGATAATATGAGCTTACTCTCATGCTCCCCTTTCTTAGATGGGAAGAGTAAGTAAGCCAGCCCAGAGCAGGTCTGAAGTGCTCTTGTGTCACTTCCTTCTTGTTGGTCATTGTGATCCTGAGAGCACTGTGGTTTCTCATCTCTCGGATGAGGTCCTAGAAATGTACCCTAGGTCCTGTCCGGGTACAAAGTGTCCAGGTGTGGGACTTCAGGGGTTCAATCAGCAAGTTCCTCTTCCTTTGTTTAGGCCATGGGAACTGGGCTCCCCTGAGATGCTGAAGTCCAAGGAGCACCCAGTCAGGGCTGCTCTCTGGCTGCTTGTGAGAATAATCAGCCTTTCCCTCTTGCTTCTTAACCCTACTTTCCTCAGCAGAAATCTGCCTCTTTCCTCTTCCATAGGACTACTTGCTTTACTCTTGCCTCATCCAGTTGGCTCTAAGCACCATGAAAGCAAGTCTTCCCTTTGTCCCTAGAATTTGCCCAGCTCCATGCCCATAAGATACAGTCCATAAATATTGAAGTAAAGATGGAAGCAATGTGGGAGAAAAGCTCCTCATGACTGCAGTGAAAGTAGAGCCTGGGACGTGAATTCCTGACTCTTGCTGTAATTTTCTTTGTCACTACAATCTCACCTTCCTCCTCCACCCCACCAGCACTTTGAGAGTCTTTGGAACGTGGCTGCCTGGATGCTGCCAGAGAGGCTGGGACCACTTTGTTTCTTTGTAAATGTGATTGCCAGTCATGAAATCACATTGAAAATCTTTGATGCATCATCTTTGTTAGTATCAAGAAGATTTTCCTGGTTGGTGTTTGTTTGTGTGAGTGTTAGTGAAATAGAAATATCTGGGAATACTTGAAAAACAGGCAAGTGTCTTCCTTCTGATTTTCAGCTATTTGTCTTGCAGCAAGTCACTTTTCTGTAGCTGTAGTTCAGTATCTTCATCTCTAATACAGGAATAATGATAGTTGACTGATAAGATCATTAAAGAAGAGCAAGTTATCTTTTCATCAACACCTCTTGTGAGTCCACATGACAGGTCACAATTTTAAGTGCCCTCCAGGACAAGTAAGTAATGTGAATGGAAGTATTTTGTGTGAGGTGGAAGCAGGCGGACCATATGAAATGGTGGTGCTCGTGGAAGTTTGAGAGAATGCTCCTCTCCTGAGAAGAGAGTCCACTAGGATATGTCACTAGTTTGCTCACTTTCTTTAAGGATTTTTAGGATTAGATGAATTATATGTTTCATGTGTCTAGGATAATGCCTGCTACAATGAAGAATTTAAGTTTTACCTGGAGTAATTTTCATTATTATTATTACTACTACAAAAGACTTTACCTTCTCAGGAGAAGGAATATATGCCTGTTGCATCCATTCTTCCACAGCAACCACATCATATGGGCATCATCGGTCTCATGTGATACCTGAAGACACAGGGTTCTGAGAGTTTTAAATCCTAAGGCACAAAGTTAGGAAAATGCAGAACTAGTCCCCAAACCGAGGTCCTGTGGCCCCATCACCAGTGAGGGAGAAAGCAGGAGGAATGGGGTGGACACTAGTGTTCTTCCAAGGTCCCTGAGGTCGACTCAGGCAGACAGCTCTCCTGTTGTTGAAACCAGGTGACAGATGACTGTTGGTCATGCTGTGTATACAGGTTCAGCTCCCTTCTTCCTCTCTGCTCCCTCTCCTTACTTGCTTTTTGATGGGTAAACAGAGCTGTAGCCGAGGATGACATCAACCTCACCAGTAAGTTCCTGCTTGGACCTATATCAGGGCCAGAGTTCCTTGGTTCCAAAAACCACTAGTGTAGAGTCCTGAGTTGTGGTTGGGTTGATTGGTGGTAGGTAATCTTCCAAGGTTCTGAGATCCACTCAAGCCCCTGAGGGCCACTCTGGCAGGTAGCTCTCCTGTTATGTGAAACCAAGGGAGGGTAGTGGGTGGTCACGCTCTGGAGACATGTTTATGTTTCTACTTCCATTCTGCCCACTCCCTCTACTTTATTTCTACCTAGAATATAGGGTTTGTGCCCCAGTGGAGATTCTTTTCCCTCGCTCAACATCTGTTTGGACCAGTTCCATGTAAATATCTTCTGTGTTCCAGTAGAGATGCTGCCAAAACGGTTGTAGGAAGCTTACCTGTGTCATACCTGTTCTGAAGTAAATGGGGTTAATGTGAGAGCACTGTCATGTAGATATGAAGACAGCTACCTGAGGCTGTAATGGAGGACCTGGCCTAACACAGTGCTGATCACCTAGCAGTCCTTTGATCTGCTCTCATCCAGCCACAAGGCATCCTTCACATGCCATGGAGTGTTCTAGGTACTGGGATGCTTTTTGAGGATCATATTGGACAAAATTCCACCTGTAGGATCACATTCTGTGTTTTCATGAAACCACAGACAGAGTCAAGTTTGAAGAGTGAAGTCACTGTTCATTTGCCCTGAACAGACACAAGCAGGACAGAGGAGCCTGGCGAGCTGCAGTCTCTGGGGTGTCAAAGAGTCAGACTCAGCAGACACAGTGGACTCAGCAGACACAAAAACACAGGAAGAAGCAGGAGTATGGGAGGTTGGGAGATTACACATTGTATGTGATTGACCCAAAATTTTCCATTTCCACACTCTCCTGCTTCTGGCCCATTTATACCCATCTGCTGGGGTGTTAACAGATCTGTGAACATCCATTTTTTCATAGATCCCCTTCTGCAAGACTGCAAACATGAGCAGATTCTGTTTCTCTGCAGCCCTGCTCATTTTCTTGAACACTGTTCTGGCCAGCATTCTGGGGGATGAAACCAGCAACCAGCTCTGGGGTTCATAACAGCTCACCTGTCCTCTACAGACTGGAGGAAAAGGAGGTGAGTGCATGGAAAGGGTGGGAAGAGGGGTGTGGAGGATGCTGCTAGCCCTCTCTGAATTTTTTCTCGGAAGTGAGCAGTTGAACTCCAGCACATTTCTTGACTCTCAAAATGTATCAATATATGTTCTGCTTTTAATAAAATTATCCCACCTCATTTTACAAAATCATGAATTTCATCTCTAAGACTGTCTATTCCTAGTCTCTACCTTGTCCCTAAATGTCATTTAGACTAGTAAAAAGATTCATATTTGATTTTTGTCCTGGTTCATGCCCCAGGAATCCAGAAACTCTTGGAATTTATTGTCTTTCTCTAACTGGGAGTAACCTGTGAAGGATCAGACCTTAGATAGTATCTGTGCACACCTGGACTCCAGAATATGCCATCACATGATTAGAAGGTTAGAATTATCTGTCCCCAGCCTCTCTGGGGAAGAGAGAATGGATACTGAGTTCCATCAAGAATGGCCAAAGATTCAATCATACTGACCACTTCAAACTGTCGATTAAAATTCATAAACACTGCATTCAGATAATTTCAAAGGGGTAATATCATCAAGATTTTGTAAGGGTGGCTTGTCCTGAGATGGTGTGGAGGGTCAGCATTTCCTACTATCTCTTTCCTTATGCTTCTCCTCCCTTTCGCTTTCTAGGAGTTTTATATTTTATAATATGGGACCATAAGTAAAGGCCAGGAGGAGCTACCCCACATCCAAAGTAAGATAAAACAAAGTAAGATGGTAGGCACTGAGAGAGGGCATCAGAGGGCAGACAGACTGAAACCACAACCACAGACAACAGGCCAGTCTGATCACATGGACCACAGCCTTGTCTAACTCAATAAAACTAAGCCATGCCATGTGGGGCCACCCAAGATGGATGAGTCATGGTAGAGAGGTCTGACAGAATGTGGTCCACTTAGGAGGGAATGGCAAACCAGTCAGTATTTTTGCCTTGAGAACCCCATCAACAGTATGAAAAGGCAAAAAGATAGGACACTGAAAGAGGAACTCCCCAGGTCGGTAGGTGCCCAGTATGCTACTGGAGATCAGTGGAGAAATAACTCCAGAAAGAATGAAAGGATGGAGCCAAAACAAAAACAACATCCAGTTGCGGATGGGACTGGTGATAAAAGCAAGGTTTGATGCTGTAAAGAGCAATATTGCATAGGAACCTGGAATGTTAGGTCCATGAATCAAGGCAAATTGGAAGTGGTCAAACAGGAGATGACAAGAGTGAACATCGACATTCTATGACTCAGCTAACTAACATGGACTGGAATGGGTGAATTTAACTCAGATAACCATTATATCTACTACTGTGGGCAGGAATCCCTTAGAAGAAATGGAGTAGCCATCATAGTCAAGAAAAGAGTCCAAAATGCAGTACTTGGATGCAATCTCAAAAACGACAGAATGACCTCTGTTCGTTTCCAAGGCAAACCATTCAATATCACGGTAATCCAAGTCTATGCCCCGACCAGTAATGCTGAAGAAGCTGAAGTTGAACAGTTCTATGAAGACCAACAAGACCTTCTAGAACTAACACACCCAAAAGATGTCTTTTTCATTATAGGGGACTGGAATGCACAAGTAGGAAGTCAAGAAACACCTGGAGTAACAGGCAAATTTGGCCTTGGAGTACAGAATGAAGCAGGGCAAAGGCTAATAGAGTTCTGCCAAGAGAACACACTGGTCATAGCAAACACCCTCCTCCGACAGCACAAGAGAAGACTCTTGTAGAGTCTGATTTTGACACCAAAATCAGATTGATTATATTCTTTGCAGCCAAAGATGGAGAAGCTCTATAGTCAGAAAAAACAAGACCAGGAGCTGACTGTGGCTCAGAACTCCTTATTGCCAAGTTCAGACTGAAATTGAAGAAAGTGGAGAAAACCACTAGACCATTCATGTATGACCTAAATCAAATCCTTTATGACTATACAGTGGAAGTGAGAAATAGATTTAAGGGACTAGATCTGATAGAGTGCCTGATGAACTATGGATGGAGGTTCATGACATTGTACAGGAGACAGGAATCAAGACCACCCCAAGAAAAAGAAATGCAAAAAAGCAAAATGGCTGTCTGAAGAGGCCTTACAAATAGCTGTGAAAAGAAGGGAAGTGAAAAGCAAAGGAGAAAAGGAAAGATATAAGCATCTGAATGCAGAGTTCTAAAGAATAGCAAGGAGAGATAAGAAAGACTTCCTCGGTGATCAGTGCAAAGAAACAGAAGAAAACAATAGAATGGGAAAGACTAGAGATCTCTTCAAGAAAATTAGAGATACCAAGGGAACATTTCATGCAAAGATGGGCTCATTAAAGGACAGAAATAGTATGGACTTAACAGAAGCAGAAGATATTAAGAAGAGGTGGCAAGAATACACAGAAGAACTCTACAAAAAAGATCTTCATGACCCAGATAATCATGAAAGTGTGGTCACTCACCTAGAGCCAGACATTCTGGAATGTGAAGTCAAGTGAGCCTTAGGAAGCATCACTATGAACAAAGCTAGTGGAGGTGATGGAATTTCAGTTGAGCTATTTCAAATCCTGAAAGATGATGCTGCGAAAGCACTGCACTCAATATGCCAGCAAGTTTGGAAAACTCGGCAGTGGCCAAAGGACAGGAAAAGGTCAGTTTTCATTCCATCCCAAAGAAAGGCAATGCCAAAGAATGCTCAAACTACCGCACAATTGCACTCATCTCACGTGCTAGTAAAGTAATGTTTAAAATTCTCCAAGCCAGGCTTCAGCAATACGTGAACCATGAGCTTCCAGATGTTCAAGCTGGTTTTAGAAAAAGCAGAGGAACCAGAGATCAAATTGCCAACATCTGCTGGATCATTGAAAAAGCAAGAGAGTTCCAGAAAAACATCTATGTCTGCCTTGTTGACTATGCCAAAGCCTTTGACTGTGTGGATCACAAGAAACTGTGGAAAATTCTGAAAGAGATGGGAATACCAGACCACCTGACCTGCCTCTTGAGAAATCTGAATGAAGGTCAGGAAGCAACAGTTAGAACTGGACATAGATCAACAGACTGGTTCCAAATAGGAAAAGGAGTATGTCAAGGCTGTATATTGTTAGCCTACTTATTTACCTTAAATGCAGAGTACATCATGAGAAACGCTGGACTGGAAGAAGCACAGGCTGGAATCAAGATTGCTGGGAGAAATATCAATAACCTCGGATATGCAGCTGACACCACCCTTATGGCATAAAGTGAAGAGGACTAAAAAGCATCTTAAGTTCAGTTCAGTTGCTCAGTCGTGTCCGACTGTTTGCAACCCTATGAATTGCAGTATGCCAGGCCTCCCTGTCCATCAGCATCTTGATGACAGTGAAAGAGGAGAGTGAAAAAGTTGGCTTAAAGCTCAACATTCAGAAAACAAAGATCATGGCATCTGGTCCCATCACTTCATGGGAAATAGATGGGGAAACAGTGGAAACAGTGTCAGACTTTATTTTTTGGGGCTCCAAAATCACTGCAGATGGTGACTGCAGCCATGAAATTAAAAGATGCTTACTTCTTGGAAGAAAAGTTATGACCAACCTAGATAGCATATTGAAAAGTAGAGACATTACTTTGCCAACAAAGGTCCGTCTAGTCAAGGCTATAGTTTTTCCAGTGGTCATGTATAGATGTGAGAGTTGGACTATAAAGAAAGCTGAGAATAGAAGAATTGATGCTTTTGAACTGTGGTGTTGGAGAAGACTCTCGAGAGTCCCTTGGACTGCAAGGAGATCCAACCAGTCCATTCTTAAGGAGATCAGTCCTGGGTGTTCATTGGAAGGACTGATGCTGAAGCTAAAACTCCAATACTTTGGCCACCTGATGCGAAGAGCTGACTCATTTGAAAGGACCCCGATGCTGGAAAGATTGAAGGCAGGAGGAGAAGGGGATGAGAGAGGATGAGATTGTTGGATGGCATCATTGACTCAATGCACATGGGTTTGGGTGGACTCTGGGAGTTGGTGATGGACAGGGAGGCCTGGCGTGCTGCGGTTCATGGGGTTGCAAGGAATCAGACAAGACTGAGCAACTGAGCTGAACTGATAAGTAAAGGGTCCCCATTTCTGTGAGCAATTCTGATAACTTGTTCAACATTGGAGTTCAGTCAAAGAATATCTGAATTAACAGTCAGTTGGTCACATGTGTAAGTGACCCCAAGGCTTGTGATAAACACTTAAAGTGTGGGCCGACCTCAAGGATGGAGCCCTCACCATGTGGGATATGGGTCACCTCTGCTGATTTAGTTTCAGAAGTGAATTGACTCCTGTATGCCCAGTGAGTGTGAGGGAATAGGTTGCTGTTGGCAAAGACCCCACATGTTTGGTGTCAGGGACAAAACCCAGACTCACTGTTTTCTTCCGTTTGTGTCTGGGGTGAGATTCAGGGACAGGGAACTATAATATGTTGAACAGAGCATTTAGAACCCCTCAGTATTTCTCTGCATTTTCAGAATTTCCGACAGAATCAGGGACTTGATTAAACGGGTTGTGACAGATTTTGTCTTGTCCTCATCCTACCACCTAGATGCTGTGTGTTCTGTGATAGTCTGATCTGCAACTTTTTCATGAAAGCAGGGGCACCAAGTTTCTAGAGATTTTTGAAAGGATTACTAGTTATGAGTACAGAGTTCACACCTTTGTGGTCAGCAGTATCCATTTTCCACCAAAAATTTTCATCTGAAATACTTGTTAACCTATGTAAATTTCTTTGTGACATATCCTAAAAAACATACACATCAAATAATGATTATATCCCGGTGATGAAGTTAATCAAAGAGTTGAGTGACAGCTGAGGGTCTTCTCTTCAGAGGCAATGGCAGGCAGATGAAGAAATGCAGCACTTTGTTGAGTTTGCTCTTGGGGCTAGGGTTGCTTTTCCAGGCTGGTATGATCTTAGTCAAGAGTCAATGCCCTTCCCTTTGTGCCCCTGTCAGGCTACATTTTATTTTCCTATATTGATATAGATGACAGTCACATGCATAATTATATAGACAGGCCTCATCATCATAGAATAATTTTACTCTATTCACTGTCTTCAATGATGGTGCACTTGGCATGAGTACAAAACAGGAGAGTCATTTACTTGAGAAATATTTATCCAAATGTATCTTTTTGATTCTGAGAGCATAGTCTTTAAGTAAGAAACAGCTATAAACAAAATATAGTAAAATAATATACACACAATAAAGGAGGGGAGCACACAATAAAGTTGGGGAAAATTCTATTCCAGGTTATGATGAGTGTTGTGAAGAGAGAGACAGATGGGGATAAAGGAGGCTGGCAAGGGTCAGGGAAATGCTCTGTGATAAGGAGTTTTGAGCAGATGCTTCCAAAAAAGTGCCTGAATGTTTGAGTAGCAGCCAGGACCAGAGTGGCTGAGGCTGAGAGGGTTGAGGGACAGGGGAGTGGAGGAGATGAGACAGAGAGGGCCTGGGGACAAGTTATGAAGAGGCTTGTAGAACTTTAAGAATCAGAATTTGACTCTCAGAAAGCTAGGGGTTCACTGAGGGACAGGTCATGGGAACCATGGGATAGGATTCACTTTGAAACAGGATCTTTGTTGCTGTAGCATGGCGAGTGGCTTCTAGGGCACAAAGGGCCAAGGCAGCGGCCCCTGGGTGGGCTGCTGCATTTTCCAGGTGAACCACGATGAAGTGTGTATCCATACTGTTGCCTGGATTGAACTCGGTACATTAGAACAACACAAATCACTTGCTCTGTTGAGATTTATGTGGTGGCTTAATCACAAATCAGGATTCATTCAGCCTTTAGCCATTTATGATGTATTCACCATTCTAACCCTTGCTTCTCTTTGAGTTTTGGGGGAAGGAAAAGCAGAGGCTGCAACTAAAACCTATACCTATGGCTGTTCATGTTGATGTTTGACAGAAAGCAACAAAATTCTGTAAAGCAATTTTCCTTCAATTAAAAAATATATAAAAATAAAAACAAATCAACCACCAAATCAGGTGTTTGTTACCCAGGCAAACAACCTCCTTTTGAAGGTTAGGTTGAGGCTTTGCTGGTTACCTCTCTCACATCATAAAAGACTCCCTTGGTGCTGTCACCTCTAAGGAAAACCAGTAGTTTTTGGTGCTCAGTTCTGGGACCAGTTAGAAGATCAAACTAATACCTCTTATATAAATCAGAACATCAGTATTCTCTCAATACTCCTTAATCCCAGTGCCCATGATATAAACAAAGTGAACACAGTGGGGGGTTTTCTTCCATTCGTTTCTACATTAAATCACGATGCCTTCACAGTTTCTTTTTTATACTGGAATCTCTCAACTATATACATCTACAGATCAGTGTATTATATGGAGAATACTCAATATGTACCTTTTTTTCTTGTTATATTTGTAGCTAAACAGTGGAAAAATGCCAAATCATGTATAAATGTCAGTGATGATATGTAATTATTTACAGTATTACCCTGTCGATCTGAAGCCTAACAACATTAATAATAATGTACTACAAAGCAGGATATGAAATGGCCTTTTCACATTCACACCCATACCACTCTGTATCGCAAACAAACTGGTATTTTCTGTATTTTACCTTTTAGACCCAGCTGTAATGACCATCTTCCTATTTCACTGAGATCCTCCCATTCCTACAGCCTTGTGGCCTGACGTCTGTCTGTAGCCTCCATTCAAGTGTCCCTGCAAGGCCAAACTAAGCAGACACAGTTAAAATGCCACGTCCAGGTTCTGGCATATTTTTTCATATGGCAGCTAAAATATTAAGAACAAAAACTACAGTGGTGGCCTTACTGTTTTAAGACGCCTGCTAGTGCTATCCTATCCTGGGTAAGACAGCGGGCAGGGCATGGGATAGGGGAAGGGCTGGGGAAAGATGTGGAACTCAGGAGGGTACACACTCCTCAAAACTGCACACAGTGACTATTTTCCTCACTGGTTCCTGGGAGAAGTGGCTGCAGTGTCCTTAGAAATCATGGGCTGATAAACATAATAAAAGTTATATAAGACAAACCCACAGCAAACATTATCCTCAATGGTGAAAAACTGAAAGCATTTCCCCTAAAGTCAGGAACAAGACAAGGGTGCCCACTCTCACCACTACTATTCAACATAGTTTTGGAAGTTTTGGCCACAGCAATCAGAGCAGAAAAAGAAATAAAAGGGATCCAAATTGGAAAAGAAAAAGTAAAACTCGCACTGTTTGCAGATGACATGATCCTCTACATAGAAAACCCTACAGACTCCACCAGAAAATTACTACAGCTAATCAATGAGTATAATAAAGTTGCAGGATATAAAATCAACACACAGAAATCCCTTGCATTCCTATACACTAATAATGAGAAAATAGAGAGAGAAATTAAGGAAACAATTCCATTCACCATTGCAACAAAAAGAATAAAATACTTAGGAATATATCTACCTAAGGAAACAAAAGACCTGTATATAGAACACTATAAAACACTGGTGAAAGAAATCAAAGAGGACACTAATAGATGGAGAAATATAACGTGTTCATGGATCGGAAGAATCAATATGGTGAAAATGAGTACACTATCCAAAGCAATCTATAGATTCAATGCAATCCCTGTCAAGCTACCAATGGTATTTTTCACAGAGCTAGAAAAAATAATCTCACAATTAGTATGGAAATACAAAAAACCTCGACTAGCCAAAGCAATCTTGAAAAAGAAGAATGGAACTGGAGAAATCAACCTGCCTGACTTCAGGCTCTACTACAAAGCCACAGTTATCAAGACAGTATGGTACTGCTGCAAAGACAGAAATATAGATCAATGGAACAAAATAGAAAGCCCAGAAATAAACCCATGCACCAGTGGACAGCTTATCTTTGACAAAGAAGGCAAAAATATACAATGGAGAAAAGACAATCTCTTTAACAAGTGGTGCTGGGAAAACTGGTCAACCACCTGTAAAAGAATGAAACCAGAACACTTTCTAACACCATACACAAAAATAAACTCAAAATGGATTAAAGATCTAAACGTAAAACCAGAAACTATAAAACTCCCAGAGGAAAACATAGGCAAAACACTCTCTGACATACATCACAGCAGGATCCTCTAGGACCCGCCTCCAAAAATACTGGAAATAAAAGCAAAAATAAACAAATGGGATCTAATTAAACTTGAAAGCTTCTGCACAACAAAGGAAACTCTAAGCAAGGTGGAAAGACAGCCTTCAGAATGGGAGAAAATAATAGCAAATGAAGCAACTGACAAACAACTAATCTCAAAAATATACAAGCAACTCCTGCAGCTCAAGTCCAGAAAAATAAATGACTCAATCAAAAAATGGGCCAAAGAACTAAATAGACATTTCTCCAAAGAAGACATACAGATGGCTAACAAACACATGAAAAGATGCTCAGCATCACTCATTATCAGAGAAATGCAAATCAAAACCACAATGAGGTACCATTTCACACCAGTCAGAATGGTAGCTATGCAAAAGTCTACAAGCAATAAATGCTGGAGAGGGCGTGGAGAAAAGGGAACCCTCTTACACTGTTGGTGGGAAAGCAAACTAGTACAGCCACTATGGAGAACAGTGTGGAGATTCTTTTAAAAACTGGAAATAGAACTGCCATATGACTCAGCAATCCCGCTGCTGGGCATACACACCAAGGAAACCAGAATTGAAAGAGACATGTGTACCCCAATGTTCATGCAGCACTGTTTATAATAGCCAGGACATGGAAGCAACCTAGATATCCATCAGCACATGAATGAATAAGAAAGCTGTGGTACATATACACAATGGAGTATTACTCAGCCATTAAAAAGAATATATTTGAATCAGTTCTAATGAGGTGGATGAAACTGGAGCTGATTATACAGAGTGAAGTAATCCAGAAAGAAAAACACCAATACAGTATACTAATGCATATATATGGAATTTAGAAAGATGGTAACGATAACCCTGTATGCGAGACAGCAAAAGAGACACAAATGTATAGAACAGTCTTTTAGACTCTGTGGGAGAGGCAAAGGGTGGGATGATTTGGGAGCATGGCATTGAAACATGTATAATATTATATGTGAAACGAATCACGAGTCCAGGTTCGATGCATGATACAGGATGTACGGAGATGGTGTCCTGGGATGAGCCAGAGGGATGGTATGGGGAGGGATGTGGGAGGAGGGTTCAGGATGGGGAACACGTGTACACCCATGGTGGATTCATGTTGTTGTATTTCAAAACCAATACAATATTGTAAAGTAATTAACCTCCAATCAAAATAAATAACTTTATATTAAAAAAAAAGAAATCATGGGCTGAGCATGTCCTCCAGGGGCCAGCTTGGCAAAAGGTCAGCCCTAGAAGCACCATCCTGATAATCTGAAGCTTACTCTCAAGCTCCCGTTTCTTAGATGGGAAGATTAATTCAGCCATGCCACAGACAGGTTGGTAGTGCTACTGAGTACCCCACATTGGCTTCAAAAATTCACTTCTTTCTGGTCGTCACTGCTATCCTGGGAGGACTTGCTGTTGCTCATTTTTAGGATGGCCTATGTACTGACCAGGTACAGAGTGTCCAGGTGTGGGGCTTCAGAGATTCAATCAGCAAATTCCTCTGCTTTTGCAAAGGCCATGGGAACTGGGGTCCCCTGAGATGCTGATGTCTAAGGAGCAGCCAATCATGGCTTGTGAGAATATTCAGCCTTTCCCTCTTGCTTCTCAACCCGACCTTTCTCAGCAGAAATCTGCCTCTTTTCTCTCTTCCATAGGACTACTTGCTTTACTCCTGCCTCATCCAGTTGGCTCTAAGCACCATGAGAGAAAGTCTTCTCTTTATCCCTAGAACTTTGCACAGCTCCAGGCACATAGGATACAGTCCATTAATATTGAAGTAAGGATGGAAATAATGCAGGAGAAAAGCTCTTCATGACTGCAGGAAAAGAAGAGCCTGGGATGTGAATTCCTGACTCTTGCTGTAATCTTTTTTGTCAATACATCCTCACCTTCATCCTCCACGCCAACAGCACCTTGAAAGCCTTGGGAATGTGGCTGCCTGGATGCTGCCAGAGAGGCTGGGACCACCTCATTTCTTTCTAAATGTGATTGCCAGTCATGAAATCACATCAAAAATCTTTGATGCATCATCTTTGTTAGTATCAACAAGATTTTCCTGGTTGGTGTTTGTTTGTTTGTGTGTTAGTGAAATTGAAATATCTGGGAATATTTGAAAAACAAGCAAGTGTTTTCCTCCTGATTTTCAGCTGTTTGTCTTGCAGCAAGTCATTTTTCTGTAGCTGTAGTTTGGTATCTTCATCTCTAATAAAGGAATAATGATAGTTGATTGATAAGATTGTTAAAGTAGAGCAAGCTATCTTTTTATCAACACTTCCTGTGAGTCCACATGACAGGTCACAGTTTTAAATGCCCTCCAGGACAAGTGAGTAATGTGAATGAAAGTATTTTGTGTGAGGTGGAGGCAGGTGGACCATATGAAATGGTGGTGCTTGTGGAAGTTTGAGAGAATGCTCCTCTCCTGAGAAGAGAGCCACATTAGGATATGTCAACAGTTTCCCCCACTCTTTAAGGATTTGTAGGATTAGATGAATTATATGTTTCATGTATCTAGGATAATGCCTGCTACAATGAAGAATTTAAGTTTTACCTAGAGTAATACCACTACAAAAGACTTTGCCTTCTAGGGAGAAGGAATGCCTGTTGCATCCATTGCTTCCACAGCAACCACATCATGAGGGCATCATTGGTCTCATGTGACACCTGAAGACACACGGTTCTGAGAGTTAAATCCTCAGGCACAAAGTTAGGAAAATGCAGAGCTGGTACCCAAACCAAGATCCTATGGCCCCATCATCAGTGACAGAGAGAGCAGGAGGAATGGGGTGGCTGCCTGTGCTTTTCCAAGTTCCCCTGATGTCCACTCAGGCATACAGCTCTCCTGCTGGTGAAACCAGATGATAGATGACTATTGGTCATGCTGTGGACACAGGTTCAGTTCCCTTCTTCCCCTCTGCTCCCTCCCCTTACTTGCTTTTGATGCATGAACAGAGTTATAGCCCAGGATGACATCACCTTCACCAGCTAAGTTCTTGCCTGAACCAATGTCAGAGCCAGGGTTCCTTGGATCCAAAAACTACAGTGTAGAGTCCTGAATTGTGGTTGGGGTAGATTGGTGGTAGGCAATCTTCCAGTTCCTGATATCTACTCTAGCTTCTGAGGTCCACTCTGGCACATAGCTCTCCTGTTATGTGAAACCATGCAAGGGGCAGTGGGTGTCATGCTCTGGAGACATATTATTCTTCTATTTCCATTCTGCCCACTCCCTTTACCTTATTTCTATCCAGAAATAAAGGGTTTGTGGCCCAGATAGAGATGTTTTTCCCTGGCTCAACATCTCTTTGGACCAGTTCCAAGTAAATAGCTTGTGTGTTCCAGGAGAGGTGCTGCCACAACGGTTGCAGGAAACTTACCTGTGTCATACCTGTCCTCTGAAATAAATGGGGTTAATGTGAGAGCACTGACATGTAGATATGAAGACAGCTGCCTGAGGCTGTAAAGAAGGACCTGGCCTAGCACACTGCTGATCACCTAGCAGTCCTTTGATCTGCTCTCATTCACCCACAGACCATCTTTCACGTGCCATGCAGTGCTGAAGGTGCTGGGATGCTTCTTGAGGGCCATATTGGACAAAATTCCACCTGTAGGATCACATTCTGTGTTTTCACGAGATCACAGAGAGAGTCGGATTTGAAGATTGAAGTCACTGTTCATTTGCCCTGAGCAGACACAAGCAGGACAGAGCGTTCTGGCGAGCTGCAGTCCATGGGGTGTCAAAGAGTCAGACAAGATGAAGTGATTCAGCAAACACACAGGCACAGTGAGAAGTAGGACAATGGAAGGTGGGGAGATTACACGTTGTACATGACTGACCCCAAATCCTCTATTTCCTCACTTCCCTCTTTCTCACCTGTTCTTTCCCATCTGCTTGGGTGCAAACAGATCTGTGAACATCTGTCTTTCCATAGATGCCCTTCTGCAAGGTCACAAACATGAGCAGACTGCTTCTCTGAAGCCTCGCTCATTTTCCCTGGGCACCATTCTGGCCAGCATTCCAGGGATGAAACTAGCAACCAGGTCCGGGGTATGTCCCAGGTCACCTCTCCTCTACAGACTGGAGGGAAAGGAGGTGAGTGCATGGAAGGGGTGGGAATAGGGGTGTGGAGGATGCTGCCAGCCCTCTCTGGATTTCTTCTGGGAAGTGAGCAGTTGAACTCCAGTATGTTTCTTGACTCTCGGAAAGCATCAATATGTGTTTTGCTTTTAATAAAATTCTCCCACCTCATTTTACAAAATCATGAATTTCATCTCTGAGACTGTCTATTACTAGTCTCTACCTTGTCCCTAAATGCCATTTAGGATAGTTAAAATATCCATATTTGATCCTTATCCTGGTTCATGCCCCAGGAATCCGGAAACTTTTGGAATTTATTGTCTTTCTCTAAGTACTGAAATCTGTGAAGGATCAGACCTTAGATAGTATCTGTGCACACCTGGACTCCAGAATATGCCATCATATGATTAGAAGGTTAGAATTTTCAGTCCCCAGTCTTCTGGGGAAGAGAGAATGGATACTGAGTTCCATCAAGAATGGCCAAAGATTCAGTCAAACTGTCAATTAAAACCCTTGAACACTGCATTCAGAGCCTTTCAGAGGGGTGAGAACATCAATGGTTTAAGGGAGGAGTGTCCTGAGATGGCATGGATGCTCAGAATTTCCTTTTTCCTCTCTGCCTTTTGCTTCTCCTCCCTTTTGCTGTCTTGGAGTTTTATTTTATTCAGTACGGACTTTATATTAGAGGGGACCTTAAGTAAAGGGTCCCCATTTCTGTGAGTGATCCTGATAACTTCAGCATGGGGGTTGGGTCAAACAATATCTGAATTAACAGTCAGTTGGCCACACGTGTAAGTGACCCCAAGGCTCATGATCAACACTTGGAAGTGTGGGCTGTCCTCAAGGATGGAGCCCTCATCACGTGGGGTCTGGGTCACTTCTGAGGATTTAGTGTCAAAAGTGAATAGACTGCTGGATGCCCAGTGGGTGTAGGGGAACTAGTTGCTGTTGGCAGAGACCCCACATGTTTGTTGTCAGGGACAAAACCCAGACTCACTGTTTTCTTCCATTTGTGTCTCGGGTGAGATCCAGGGTAAGGGGACTATAATATGTTGAACAGAGCATTTAGAACCCCTCAGTAGTTCTCTGCATTTTCAGAATTCCTGACAGAATTAGGGACTTGATTAAGTGGGTTTTGACAGATTGTGTCTTGTTCTCATCCTACCACTTACATGCTGTGTGTCCTAGAATATTCCCATCTGCAGCTTTTACATGAGAGCAGGGTCACCACGTTTTTACAGATTTTTAAAAGGATTACCAGCCATGAGTACAAAGAATTTACACCTTCGTTGTCAGTTGTGTCCATTTTCCAGCAAAAATTTTTGTCTCAAAGTCTTGTCGACCTGTCTATTTTTCTCCATGACATATCCAAAAAAAAAAAAAAAAACAAACCACATATGTGTCAAATAATGATCATATCCCTGTGATGAAATTAATCAGAGAGTTGTATGAGAGCTGAGGGTCTTCTCCTCAGAGGCAACTGCAGGCAGAGCAAGAAATGCAGTACTTTGTTGAGTTTGCTCTTGGGGCCAAAATTGCTTTCCCCAGGCTGATATGACATTAGTCAAGACTGAATGCCTTTCCCCTTGCTCTTCTATCAGAGTATATTTTAATTTTCTATAATGATATACATGACTGTTGCACTCATATTTATATATATGGGCCTCATTATCATAGAGACTAATAGGATTTTTACTCTATTCACTCTCTTCCATGATGATACACTTGGTATGAGTCCGAAACAGGAGAGTCATTTACTTGAGAAATACTTATCAAAATGTATCTTTTTGATTCTGAGAGCATAGTTTTTTTGGCAGGGAAACAACTGTAAGCAAAATAGAGGAAAATAATATACACACAAAATGGAGGGAAACACACAATAAAGAGTGGGGAAAATCCTATGCCAGGTTGTGATGTGTGTTGTGAAGAAAGAGAGTGATGGGGGTAAAGGTGGATGGCAAGCATCAGAGAAATGCTCTGTGATAAGGAGGTTTAGATCAGTTCCTTCCAAAAAATTGCCTGAAAGTTTGAGCAGCAGCCAGGGCCAGAGTGGCTGAGGCTGAGAGGGTTGAGGGGCAGGGGAGTGGATGGGATGAGACAGAGAGGGCCTGGGGACAAGTCATGAAGAGGCTTGTAGAATTTTAAGAATCAGAATATGACTCTCAAAAGCTAGGGGGTCACTGAGGGACTGGTCATTGGAGACATGGAATATGATTCACTTTGAAACAGGACGCTTATGACTGTAGTGTGGAGAGTGACCAGTAAACTCATGAGTGGTTATAAACTTGTGAACCATTGTCTAGCTCCAGTCTCGATCAACATATGGAGAATATCCTTAATATGTATCCTTTATTCTCGTTCTATTTGCAGCTAATCATTGGCAACATGCCAATTCGTATATAAATATTCAGTAATGATATGTAAATATTTACAATATTGCCCTGTTGATCTGAATCCTAACAACATTAGTAATAATGTCCTACAAAGCAGGATATGAAAGGGCCTTTTCACATTCACAGCCCTGCCCCCATAGCACTCTATTGCAAGCAAACTGGTATTTTTTAATTTTAAAAATTAATTTATTTTGATTGGAGGCTAATTAACTTTACAATATTGTGGTGACTTTTGCCATACATTGACAAGAACCAGCCATGAATGTACATGTGTCCCTGCCTCCCCCCACCCCCCAATTCTGAACCCCCTCCCACCTCCCTCCTCAACCCATCCCTCTAGGTTTTCACACCCCTGCATCCCTACCACTCTCAGTGCAAACACACTGATCTTTTCTGTTGTTTGCCCTTTAGACCCAGCTATAATGAACATTGTCTTATTTCATGGAGACCCTCCCATTCCTACAGCCTTGTGGCCTGACGTCTGTCTGGAACTATTGTACATAGGTCCCTACAAGGCCAAAATATGCAGACACTTCTACATTGCCAAGTCCAGGTTTTAAGAGACCTTTGTATATGGGAGCTAAACTGTTCAAATCAAAGACTACAATGGGGGCTGGGCTGTGTTAAGGAAGGTGATATCCTATCCTGAGTAAGACAGCAGGCAGGGCATAGGGAGAGGGCAAGGGCTAGGGGAAAAGGTGGAGCTCAGGAGGGTACACACTCCTCACAACTGCCCACAGTGACTATTTTCTTCGCTACCTCCCAGGAGAAGTGGATGCAGTGTCCTCAGAAGTTATGGGCTGAGCGAGTCCTCCAGGGACCAGCTTGGCGAAAGGTTAGCCCTAGAAGCACTGTCATGGTAATCCGAGCTTACTCTTATGCTCCCCTTTCTTAGGTGGGAAGAGTAAGTCAGCTACCTCCAGAGCAGGTCAGTAGTGCTACTGAGTCCCCCGCCTCGGCTTCAAAAATTCACTTCTTTCTTGGTGGTCATCGTGATCCTTAGAGGACTGTTGCTCATTTTTAGGAAGGCCTAGGTCCTATCCAGGTACACAGGGTCCAGGTTTGGGACTTCAGAGATTCAATCTGCAAGTTCCTCTCTTTTGCAGAGATCATGGAAACTGGTCTACCCTGGGAAGCTGAAGTCCAAGGAGCACCCAGTCAGGGCTGAACTCTGACTGCTTGTGACAATATTCAGCCTTTCCTTCTTGCTTCTCAACTATACCTTCCTTAGCTGAAATCTGCCTCTTTCCTCTCTCCCATATGAGTACTTGCTTTACTTCTGTCTCAATTAGTTGGCTCTAAGCACCATGAGAGCAAGTCTTCCCTTTATCCCTAGAACTTTGCACAGCTCCAGGCACAAAGGATACAGTCCGTGAATATTAAAGTACAGATGGAAACAATGAGGGAGAAAAGCTCCTCCATTCTGGAGTGAACGTGGAGCCTGAAATCTGAATTCCTGATTCTTGCTGTCATCTTCTCCATCACTGCATCCTCACCTTCATCCTCCATCCCACCAGCACTTTGAGAGCCTTGGGAACGTGGCTGCCTGGATGCTGCCAGAGAGGCTGGGACCACCTGATATTCTTGCAAATATGATACAACATTCATGAAGTCATGCCCCAAATCTCTGATGCATCATCTGTGTTAATACCAAATAGATTTGCCTGGGTGGTGTGCGTATGTTTGTTCGTTAGTGATTTTGAAATATCTGGTGACACTTGACAATCAGCCAAATGTCTTTCTCCTGATTTTCAGCTGTTTGTCTTCCAGAAAGTTATTTTTCCATAGCTATAGTTCAGTATCTTCATCTCTGAAAAAGGAATAATGATAGTTAATTGACAAGATTGTTAAAGAAGATCAAGCTATCTTTTTATCAACACTTACCATGAGCCCACCTCACAGGTCACAATTTTAAATGCCCTCCAGGACAGGTGAGTAATGTACATGGGAGTATTTGAAGTCAGGGTGGAGGCAGGTGGACCATAAGAAATGCTGGGGATGATTGACACTGGAGAGAATGCGCCCCTCCTGAGAAGAGAGCCACTCTTGTTAGCTTAGTTCAGGGTTTTGAAAGTGTGGTCCCTTGAGCAGCACCCTCAGTGCCTTGGAAACCTTGTTGATGCAGCTACTCAGGTCCCACCATGTGCTACTGAATCCAAAGTCTGGGGGTGAAGATCTCAAATCTGTGTTTGGCCAGATGGTTAAGGGATTCTGATGCTCATTCACATTGAAACCCATGGTCCTTATTAAATACCAGAACTGTGATGCCAGTTTGGTTACTTGTCCTACACTAATAGAAATTTTTAAAATCAAATCTCCCACTGTGAAGTCTTATAAATGGCTAAAATTGTAAAATCACCCCTGTGAGCTTATATTACATATAGTCTAGCCAGATGTGCAACTTCTAGTTTACACTCCTTTTTAATCTTGGACATAATTTAAAAATATATATACCATGGGGCTCAAAAAGTCAGGTGCTCTGTATCATGTAGCAAGAAAACAATCACCCATTACTCAGATGTGAAAGTACCTCTCCCATGGCACAGCATCTGAAATATCTAAAGTCTTATCTCTGCCCGGGGGGAATTCCATCCATTTGGCCTTAGATAGCATGGAATTGAAGATTCCCATTATTCAGATGGAGATACTGAGGAACAGAAGTACAGATATGACCTGGGATCCCAGAGGGTTGGCATCACTTGTCTTCATCCAGTATACATCCACTGTTTGTTCCTGTCCTGCGATTTCTATAAAGAGGCCTGCCTGCAGGGATCAACGAGGTTTCTAATTAGAGACCACACTTACATGAGCAGGGAGCATGGAGGTGGAGTCAGAACTGGCCCATCAGGGGGCTTGCAGAACTGGGGGCCTCTAATTTTGACCAGAGTAAGGAGGACCGGGAGAGGAGAACAACGGGAGGGAAAGACATACCAGTGAGAGAGGAGAGGGGAGAAAAGAGGAGTTTCTTTTGGGGACAGTTTCACATACTCTGTGGTCTTAGATGCAGACACTGAGGCAGGAAGAGGGGCAGGGCCAGAGCGCCTCCTGAATGTGAATCCTTGTACCATCTGCAGGTTGCGTGTCCTGAGCAAGTGGCATTACCTATCTGAGCCTCTCCTTTCTGCTTGACACTGTGGTATGAGAATCCCAGATATTGTGGGATTTTATTGTAGGATTTTTTTTTGATGTCAGTGAGGCTATATGAAATCATGCACGTGGAATGTCTCAGGAGAGAGAGACCCTCCACGCACAGTGGCTTCTTTTGTGAGTTGCCCACTTCTGATGCACATGTGTACTAAGCCAGCTTGGTATTGACAGCTCCTGCCATTCTCAATGGTGCTCTATGTTTGTAACAAGTAATAAACAAGAGTGGGTGAAGGGATGGTGGGTGTGGCGTGTGTGCACTCTGATTTCCAGCTTGCAGTGCAGCAGAGTGCATGTGCACAGATTCTAAGTCAGATCACTGGGCCCAAATCCTCTCTCTACAAGCGATGATCTAACAAATCACTTTATTTCTTGTTATCTCAGGTACCACGCAGATATGTCAACATTTTCTCCCCCTTTCTTTAAAGATTTCTTAGGATTAGATGAATTTTATGTTTCATGTGTCTTGGGTAATGCCTGCTACAATGAAGAATTTAACTTTTAATTAGAGTAATTACTCATTACTGTTATTGTTACTACTACAAAGACTGACTTTTAGGGAGAAGGAGTGTATGCCTGTTGCATCCATTGTTTCCATGGCAACCACATGAGTGTGCCACATGGATCTCAGGTAACACCTGAAGACACGGGGTTCTGAGAGGCTTAAACCCTCAGGCACAAAGTTAGGAAAATGCAGAGCTGGTACCCAAACTGAGGTCCTATGTCCCCGTTGCCATTAAGGGAGAGAGCAGGAGGAAGGGGGTGGCTATCGGTGGTCTTCCAAGGTCCCCTGATGTCCAGTCAGGCAGACAGCTCTTTCCTGTTTGTGAAACCAGATGAGGGGTGACTGTTGGTACAGGTTCAGCTCCCTGCTTCCCCTTGTCCACAGAAATTAAAAGACATGGGCTTCTGTGAGTTGAATTTGGGGAGGGTTTCAGAAAGCTGGCTTTGTCTGGATGGATGATGTTTCAGAACTGGAGTAGTTCTCTGAGTATCTTAATCTTAACTTTAAGAAGGAAAGACTAGATAGAGGTTTGAGCTGTATCTGGCCAAGAAATAACACTCACACAAGATAAGATGTTTGATCATGTCGATGATTTATGTAATGTAGCTCCTTTGCTCAGTGCTCAAGCATGGTTATCCGATATCTTATTTTTGTCTAGAACTTTCACCAACCCAGTATGGTCTCATCTGATGTTGAAGCTTTGTAAAATGTTTATGTTGAGCAGGAGAACAGAAGGGCTGTTGGTGGTACCAGCTCAGGTCTTGGAACTCAGAGGTTGCTCCTCTCTTTCTCTATCAATCTCAAAGGATCATGATGAGAGTGAAAGAGATGTGTTTGTTAAATGCTTTGTTCAAATGTTAGCAGAGTAACCATGTAATGAAAGTCAGGTATGATAATAGTGTTAGTAATACCATATTGTTGCTGTTGTTCAGTCACCCAGGTGTGTCCCACTCTTTGTGACCCCATGGAGAGCAGCACACCAGGCCTCCCTGTCTCTCACCATCACCCAAGTTTGCCCAAGTTCATGTCCATTGCATCGGTGATGCCATCCAGTCATCTCTTCCTCTGACACCCTCTTCTCCTTCTGCCCTCAATCTTTTCCAACATCAAGGACTTTTCCAATGAGTTGGCTGTTCACATCAGATGATCAAAATACTGGAGCTTCAGTTTCAGCATCAGACCTTCCAATGAGTATTCAGGGTTCATTTCCCTTAAGATTGACTAGTTTGATCTTTTTGCTGCCCAAGGGACCTCAGGAGTGTTCCCCAGCACCACAGTTCCAAAGCATCAATTCTTTGGCAGTCTGCCTTCTTTCTGGTCCAGATCTCACAAGCATACATGACCAATGAGAAGACCATAGACTTGACTATATGGAACTTTTTTGGCAGAGTGATGTCTCTACTTTTCAACACACTGTCTAGATTTGTCATAGCTTTGCTAAAAAGAAGCAATCTTCTTCTGATTTCACACCTGCAGTCACCAACCACAGTGATTTTAGAGCTTAATTAGGGTATATCTGTCACTACTTACACCTCTTACCCTTCCATTTGCCATGAAATAGTGGCAGATTCCATGATCTTAGCTTTTTAACTATTTAGTTGATGAAACCAGATGAGGGACAACTGTGGGTCATGCTGTGGATACATGATCAGCTCCCTGCTTCTCCTCAGCCTCTCCCCTTATTCGTTTTTTGATGCATAAACAGGGTTAGAGCCCAGCACGACTTCACCTTCACCAGCTAAGTTCCTGCCTGGACAAATGCCTGGTAAAGCGCATGTGTCCATCCAGGGGAGAAGTTGTGGCAATGGTTGTAGGAAGATGATCTGTTTCACACCTGTCATCTGAGGTAGGTGAGGGGGGTCAGGGCATTGAGGTCCAGGTGAGATGACTGATGCAGAAGGCTGAAATGGAGAACCTGGGCTAACACATTGCTAGTCACTTATCTGTCTTCTGATCTACTCTCATCCACTTACTTATCATCCATCACATGCAAGGCACTGCTCTAGGGGCTGGGATGCTCCCTCCACCTGTCTGATCACAATCTGTGTTTACACGAGACCCACAGGCATCATCAAGTCTGAGAATTGTTCTTACTGGATATTTGACCCCTGAAGACAGAAGCAGGAGGCATGGCTAGGTAGGGAGATTACGCAATAAACAGGACGGACCCAGCTCCTCCCCTTGCCCACCCCCTCCTCATCACCTGATCCCACCCCTCAGCTAGCATATTAAAAGCTCAGACTGTCTGTCCTCAGCATCCTCAGGAGCCCTCCTGTGAGGCCACCAAGATGAGACGGCTCTGCCTCTCTGCAGCCCTTCTTGTCCTCCTGGTTATCCTGGTGGACACCACCCCGCTGAATATACACCATATCCAGGATGAAGGTAGGTTCAGCCTCACCTCTCTTCTACAGCTTCTGGGAAAACGATGGAAGTCCATGAAAGTGGGTGGGGCAGGTGTGGATTGGGTGTTGCCAACCCTCTCTGGATTTCTCCTGTCATGCTGGCCAGGATTTTTGTTTGTTTCTTTGGTTTTGGCAGAACTGGTCTTCCTCCCTATTCAAGGGTATTCTCTAGTTCCGGAGTCTTCTCTCTGTTTGCAGAGTGTGGAATCTTGTTGGGTTGGCTTCTCTTGTTGCAGATCAGGGGCTCTAGGCATCTGGGCTCAGTAGTTGCAGTTCACCTTCTTAGTTGCTGCAAGGCAAATGGAATCTTCACAACAAGGGATAGAACTCAAGTCCTGTTCATTACCATGTCGATTTTTTTCTATTGGACTACCAGGGAAGTTTTTAGTTGCAGACTTTTAACTCCACTGACATCATAACTCTCATGAGGATATTTACTAAAATTTTATATTTATTAGAATTTTATATTATATGTATATATGTCTCAAAATTCTGCCAGATGAGGGATCCTATTTCTGAGAATCTCTATTCTTGTTCCCTGCCATGTCTGTGAACCTCACTGTAGTGCAGTAATAAAAGTAGTAAAGTGAAAGTCATTCAGCCATGTCCAACTCTTTGCGACCCCATGAACTCTATCATCCATGGAATTCTCCAGGCCAGAATACTGGGATGGGATCCCTTTGCCTTCTACAGGGGATCTTTCAAACACAGGGTTGAACCCAGGTCTCCTGCATTGCTGGTGGATTCTTTACCAGCTGAGCCACCAGGGAAGCCCTGTATAGTAATAAAAAGCTTGAAATTTGAACCATCTCTTAGCTAATGGCCCAGGTCTCCTAAAACTCTTGCAGTTTCCTTACTTTAGATGTTATGAGATGAGTAACAAAAGGCCGCTCAAGGTAACCTTGAGGTGTGGTTTGTGTCCAAGAAATCACAAGCACCCATTTAACGTTTACAGTTTTCAACAACTGTCATTCCAGCACCTCTGAGGAGAAGGGAGGAAGCTGAGAGTGAGATCGATCACAGTGGCTGATAATCCAACCAATATGCCTGCTTAGTGAACCCTAGGAAGAAAGACATAAGAACTGGGCTCAGAGAGCTTGTGGGTTGGTGAATACAGGATGTTGAAATGAGGGTGCTGTGCTCACTAGGGCGCAGAGGCTGGGCGCACCTCGCTGTCCCTTTGCCCTGCACATCTCTTCCATTTTGCTGCCTCGAGTTATATTTTGTACATTAATCTGGGAATAGTAAGCATGATTTCCTGAAGTTCAGCCACCAGTTCTATTGAGTTGTTGAATTTGAAGTTGGGTCATAGACCTGGCTGCCCCCAATTCTAGTTTTTTGGTCACAAGCATGATTGACTCAGGACCTCCTGGCTGGCATCTGAACTGAGGACAGTCTTGAGCCCCCAACCTTCAGAATCTCCAGAAACTCCATCGATTCCCATCAGAAGTAAACGGATTTGTTGAACACCCAGTGGGTGTTTGGGGGAATTGGTTGCTGTTGGTAGAGACACCACATATTTGGTGTGAGGGAAAAACTCAGAATCACTCTCCCCTGTGACTGGCGGTTCATGTGATGCTTCAAAGAGAGGGAGCAATGGAAGTACATATTATACCCATAAATTATTTCCAGTTATCTGTATTTTCAGAGTTCCTGGGATAATCAAGGACTGTATCAAATAGGTTGTAACATGCCAGAATCTTGTCCTGGCCCTAAAACACACGTGCCATGTCCTGGGGCAAGTCAACTGCAATTTTCTCATCAGAACAGGGATACATGTTACATGGCTTTTTGAAAAGATCATCAGTGATTAAAATAAAAATTGAATTACATTTCATGGTGAATTTTGTGCATACTCCACCAAGATGTCTTACTCTAAAAAAATTTCTTTAACTCCTTAGTTTGGGAAACAAAGAATATTTATGTGTCAAATAATGAATATTCCTCTATAAGAAAAATAATCAGAAAGACCTGGGATGAATTGTCTGCAGGAAATGTAAGAAACAACCAGTTGAAGGTTGACTCCTGATACCAAAGCTGAGACATATTAGGAAAGTCTCCAAGCCCTTTCCCATGTTCCCTTTTGACTACTGTGTATTATCCATATGTTTTCCCTCCTTTGCACATTGTTGACTACTATTTTATCATCCATATTTGATCCTTGTTTTAGTTCATAAACCAGGCATCCTAAAACTCTTGGAATTTACTGTCTTTCATAGGTCTGGAGACAAACCATACAAGGGAACTTGAGAAGCGTTCAGTAGTAAATGTGATTAAAAGTGTCCTCGGCGGTGTGATTACAGGTTTGAGATTTCTGCACATCTGGGGAAAGGACAGGGCACTGAGATTGGGAACAGTCCCCACTGGCCAATGATTCAAGAAAAATACCTGTTTGGTGAAACCTCAAGAAGAGGTTTCAAAACCTCAATCCATAAATGTGGGCATTCAGAGAGCTTCTGGGCTGTTAAAACAGGGAGGGTGGTGATGTGAGGGTCCTGTGTTCTCTAGGACATGGTGGTTCCCCACAACTCCACTTCCACTTTGCCTTGCACATCTACTCATTTTGGTGTGCCTAGAATTATCCTTAATAACAAGGTGTGATCCCTATGTGAGTGGTCTTCCTGAGTTTGGTCATCAGATTAACTGAGTAATTGAACATGGAGTGGGGTAATGGAACTTCCCAGTTTTAGACACTTTGTCAAATCATGAGGGATGAGCCCACATGGCTGGACTCTGAAGTGAGGACAGTTCTGAGACCTCAACATGCAGAATGTATGTTAACTCCCCCGATTTCCTATCTGAATTAAATTGCGTTCTTGCACACCCAGTGGGTGTTTGGGGAATTGGATGTTGTTTCGAGAGACACCACATATTTGGTGTCAAGGAAACCCAACTCACTCCCCCTTGTGCTTTGGGAGCTCAGGTGATTGCTGGGCCAGGAGAGTAATGAAACTGGGACAGGGTGTATCTTGTTCGGACCCTGTCACCCTCATGCCATGTGTCCTCCAGCAGGTCATCCACAGTCCTCATCTGAACAGCAGATAAGTGCTGCATGAGTTCTGGGAACATATTACGAGTCATAAATATAAACAGCTTATTCACATTTCATGGCCATGTTTGGTCATTTTACACTAGGATATATTCATGAATGATTTCTCTACCTGCTTACTAGGGACTGAAAGAAAGAATATTTATGGGTCAAGTAACAGTTATCCCTCTACTTAAAATTTAATTACACAGACCTGAACCACTGAGAAGAGGAAATGCTGGGAAAGCATGAAACCCACCCTTTGTGTGGTTGGCTCATGGGACCAAGGCTTGTACAATATTAGACAATTCTCCAGGCTTTTTTCTTTATCCCATTTGAATATTGTTTTATTGTTCATATTTGAATGTTGTCCTGGTTCATATTCCAATATTCCTGAAAATTTTGAAATCTCTGTCTTTCACAGGTACTAAGATTATCGGAGATGGAGCCAGTATACTAACAGGATTGGCTGAAATAATCAACAAAGCACTTAAAGGTTAGGACTTTCTGTTCCTCTGGGGAGAGAGGAGGGCACTGAGACTGAGATCAGTCACCACTGGCTGACAATTCAACACATATGACTATTGACTGAAACTTCATATAAAGCCATGAATATTGGCTCAGTGAGCTTATGAGGTGGGAGGAAATGGTTGTGAGGTGACAGTGCTCTGCTTAGGAGGGTATGGACACTGTCCAACCCCATTCCTCCTGTGCCATAAAGATCTCCTCCATTTCACTGTTTCTGAGATTTTTTCCTGGACATTAATCTGAGAAAGGTGACTAAGAGTTTTCCTGAGTATGGGGACTGGTTCGATTGAGTTTTTAAGCATAGAGGTGGAGTCATGGAAATTTCAGGTTTAAGTCACTTGGTCAGGAAGATGATAATTTGAGAAGACATGGTGGGCATCTGAAGTCAAGGCAATCTTGCTATCCCAAACTGTGTCAATGGCACTAACTCCACAGATGCGGTATCAGAAATCAATTGAGAGTGGGTGGCCAATTGGGTGTTGGGAATTAGCTAGTTGGTGGAAAAACCACGTCTTTGGTGTCAGGAAAAAATCCAGACTCACCCTCTCCTATGATGTGAGAGCTCAGGTGAGGCTTGGGAAGAGGTGAGTAGTGAAAGTAAGACCCAGGACCTGGAAACTCTCCCGAGTTCTCTGTATTGTCAAGTTCCTAGCCAATCAATTGTGTATCATATGGGTTGTGACATCATCGTATATTGTCTAGACGAGGCAACCCAAATGCTTATTCCTGGGCAAGTTATCAGCAGTTTCCTCATCTGAACAGGGGAAACATGTTACATGAGTTCTTAGAACAGGTGATGAATTATGAATAGAAAGACTATTCACGTGTCTTGAACAGATTTGTCCATTTCCCACCACAATGTGTTAATCTGGAAAAAAAGTTCTCTACCTACTTGCTGTGGCCAAATAATAATATTCCTTCATCAAATAATGTTTATTCCAGTATTATTAAGAGTAATCAAAAGATGTCGAGCCACGGAGGAGGGCAGCTGAAGGGAAAGGAAGGAACACAGCCCTTGTAGGGTAGCCTGTGGGAGTAAGGTTGATAAAATATACCGAAAGTTTCCAGGCGCTTTCTCTTGTTATCTTTTGATGAGTATTATGTTATCCATGTTGGATCCTTTTGCTGTTTCATGGACCAGGCTGAAAATTTACTCCTGAAACTTACTCGGTTTCATAGGTCAGGTGATGATTTCGGGAATACAATTCGATAACCATACACAAGAGGAACTGCCAACACTCGAGATTGAATACTCAACACTCAGTGAGGAGATCAAAGGTTTGTAGTGTCTGCACCTCGGGGAAGAGGGAAGGGCACCAAGATTCAGATCAAAGATCAAAGACTAAATATTCAGTCAATAAGTATCTTTCTTAAAACCTCAACAGTGCATAAATATTTCATGGTGAATTTTGTGCATGTTCCACCAAGACATATTAATCTTAAAAATTTCTTTACCTACTTATTTGGGCCACAAAAAATATGTGGTTTCCTTGGTGTGTATGCCCAGCAGTGGGAACATGTGTACACCCATGGTGGGTTCATGTTGATGTATGGCAAAACCAATACAATATTGTAAAGTAAAAAAAAAAATAAAACAAATTATTAAAAAAATAAAAATAAAATTCTAGAGTGACAAAAAAAAGAATATTTGGGTGTCAAATAATGAGCATAAATCTATCATGAAATATATATAGAGTAAGCTGGGATGAATGTCCTGCAGGGAATGTAAGAAACAGCCCTGTGTAGGTTGACTCCTGATACCAAAGCCGAGACATTATTAGGAAAGTATCCAGGCCCATTCCCACATTCTGTTTTGACTATTGCGTATTATCCATATTTTTTCCGTCATTTGTCCACTGTTCATGACTATTTTATCATCCATATTTGATCGTTGTTTTATTCCATGGACCAGCCTCATGCAACTATTGGATTTACTGTCTTTCCTAGGTGTGGAGACAATCCATAAACAGGGCATTGAGAAGCGTTCAGTACTACCCGTGGTTAAAGGTATCCTCGGCGGTGTGCTTAAAGGTTTGTTCTTCCTGTACTTCTGGGAAGAGGAGAGGACACTGAGACTGGGAATAGTCCTCACTGGCCCATGATTCAATCAAAATCCCTGTTTAGTGAAACTGAAGAAGAATCCACAAATGTGGGAATTCAAAGAGATTCTGGGCTGTTAAAATGGCGAGGGTGGTGATGTGAGGGTCCTGTGTTCTTTAGGACATGGAAGCTCCCCTCAGCTCCACTTCCACTTTGCCTTGCACATCTACTCATTTTGGTGTGCCTAGAATTATTCTTAATAACAAGGTGCGATCTCTCTGTGAGCGGTCATCCTGAGTCTGGTCACCAGATTAACTGAGTTATTGAACAAGGAGGTGGGGTACGGAACACCCCAGTTTTAGACACTTTGCCAAATCATGAGAAATTGGTGCACATGGCTGGCTCCTGAACTTGGTACAATTCTGAGACTCAACATGCAGAATGTATGTTAACTCCTTCAATTTCCTCTCCGAATTAAATTGTGTTGTTCACACCCCGTGGGTGTTTGGATAACTGGATATTGTTTCTAGAGACACCACATATTTGGTGTCAAGGAAACCCAACTAACTCTCTCGTGAGCTTTGGGAGCTCAGGCAAGTACTAGGCCAGGCGAGTAATGAAAGTGGGACACTGGACCCAGAAGCTGTTACCAATATCAGTTTTTTCAGAGTTCAGGGCAGAATAGGAGAGTAGATCAAGTGGGTTGTGACAGGGTGTATCTTGTTTAGACCCTGTCACCCTCAAACCATGTGTCCTCCGGCAAGTCATGTATAGTCCTCATCTGAACAGCAGATAAGTGCTGCCTGAGTTCTGGGAACATATTACGGGTCATCAACATAAACAGCTTATTCACATTTCATGGCCATGTTTGGTCATTTTACACCAGGAAATGTTCATGAAACAGTTCTGTACCTACTTAATTGGGGCCAGAAAGAACGAATATTTATGGGACAAGTAATGATTATCCCTCTATATAAAAATTAATCTCACTGACCTGGACCACTGAGAACAGCAACTGCCAGGAAAGCAAAAACCAGACCTTGTGTGGTTGGTTCATGGACCAAGGCTTGTAGAATATTAGAAAAATTTCCTTGCCTTTCCTCTGTCTTACATTTTCCTATTGTTTTGTTTTTCATATGTGAACATTGTCCGGGATCATGGTACAATATTCCTGAAATGTTTGTCTTTCCTAGGTGTCAAGATTGTCGGAAAGGGAGCCAGCATACTAACAGGATTGGCTGAAATAGTCAAGAAAGCCCTTAAAGGTTAGGACTTTCTGCTCTTCTGGGGAAGTGGAGGGCACTGAGCCTGAGGTCAGTCACCACTGGCTGATGATTCAATCCATACGACTCTTGAGGGAAACCTCAATACAAATCCATAAATATTGGTTCAGAGAGCTTATCAGGTGGGGCTAAACGGTCATGAGTTGAAGGTGCTCTGCTCAGAAGGGCATGGAGGCTCCATCCAACTCCACTACACCTGTGCCCTAAAGATCTCCTCTATTTCACTGTTTCTGAGTTTCTCTGAGAACAGTGAATAAGAGTTTTCCTGAGTTTGTTCACTGGTTTGATTGAGTTTTTGAGCATGGAGGTAGAGTGGAAATTTCGAGTTTCAGTCACTTGTTCAGAAACATGATGACTCGAGAACACATGGCTGGGATCTGAAGTCTGGGTAGTCTCGATACCTCAATCTGTGGCATCGGCACTAACTCCACAGATATGGTATCCAAGCTCAATGGATACTGGGCGGCCTGTTGGGTGTTGGGAATGGATGGTTGTAGAAAAACCACATATTTGGTGTCAGGAAAAACCCCAGACTCATCCATCTCTGTGATTTGAAGGCTTAGGTGAGGCTTGGGGAGAGCTGAGTAGTGAAAGTAAATCCCTGGACCTGGAAACTCTGATCCGTTCTCTGTATTGTCGAGTTCCTAGCCAATCAATAGTGTATCAAATGGGTTGTGACATCATCCTATATTCTCTTGACCAGGCAACCTACATGCTTATTCCTGGTCTAGTCATCAACAGATTCCTCATCTGAACAGGGGAAACATGTTACATTGGTTCTCAGAACAGATGCAGAGTTATGAAAGGAAAGACTTAATTCATGTGTCATGACCTGATTTGTCCATTTGCCAACACAATGTGTTGAGCTGAAAAAGAAATTCTCTACCTGCTTGCTGTGGCTAAGAAAAAATATTTCTTTATCAAATGATGTTATTCCTGTAGTATTATGAGTAATCAAAGATCCCAGCCATGAGGAGAGCAGCTGCAGGGAAAGCAAGAAACACAGCCCTTGTGGGGTGACCTGTGGGAGCAAGGCTGATACAGTATAAGGAAAGTCTCCAGGCCCTTTCCTTGTTGTCTTTTGACTGGTATTATCTTATCCATGTTTGTTCCTTTTCTTATTTCACGGAACAGGCCTCCTGAAACTCTTGAAATTTACTCTCTTTCGTAGGTCAGGTGATGATTTCTGGGATACAGTTCGATAACCATACGCCAGAGGAACTGCCAACACTCGAGATTGAATACTCAACACTCAGTGAGGAGAATGAAGGTTTGTAGTTTCTGGACCTCACGAAAGAGGGAAGGGCACTGAGATTCAGATCAATGATCAATGATGAATGATTCAGTCAATAAGCCTGTTTGTTGAAACCTCAATATTGCATGAATATTTCATGGTGAATTTAGTGTATGTTCTGCCAGTATGCATTCATCTCAAAAGATTTCTTTACCTACTTACTTTGGGCCAGAAAGAATATTTGGGTGTCAAATAATGAGGATTCCTCTATCATGAAAAATAATTAGCACAAGCTGGGATGAATGTTCTGCAGGGAATGTAAGAAAGAGCCCTGTGTAGGCTGACTCCTGAGACCAAAGCTGAGACATTATTAGGAAAGTCTCCAGGCCTTTTCCCATTTCCCTTTTGACTATTTTGTATTATCCATAGTTATTCCCTCATTTGTCCACTGTTGACGACTATTTTATTATCCATATTTGATCGTTGTTTTAGTTCATGGCTAGGCCTCCTGAAACTCTTGGAATTTCCTGTCTCTCATAGGTGTGGAGACAAGCCATAAACACGGCCTTGAGAAGCGTTCATTAAAAAAAGTGTTTAAAAAGATCCTCGGCGGTGTGATTAAAGGTTTGTTCTTCCGGTTCCTCTGGGGAGAGGAGAGGGCACTGAGACTGGGAACAGTCCCCACTGGCCAATGATTCAATCAAAACACCCGTTTAGTGAAACTTCAAAAAGGATTCAGGCATTCAGAGAGCATTCAGAGAGCTTCTCAGCTGTTAAAACAGGGAGGGTGGTGATGTGAGGGTCCTGTGTTCTCTAGGCCATGGTGACTCCCCACAGCTCCACTTCCACTTTGCCTTGCACGTCTACTCATTTTGGTGTGCCTAGAATTATCCTTAATAACAAGCTGTGACCCCTGTGTGAGTGGTCTTCCTGACTTTGGTCATCAGATTAACTGAGTTATTGAACACGGAGGTGGGGTAATGGAACTTCCCAGTTTTAGACACTTTATCAGACCATGAGGGATGGGCCCACATGGCTAGGATCTGAACTAAGGACAGTTCTGAGACCTCAACATGCAGAATGTATATTAACTCCCTCGAGTTTCTATCTGAATTAAATTGCGTTGTTGCACACACCCTGTGGGTGTTTGTGGAATTGGAGGTTGTTTCTAGAGACACCACATATTTGGTGTCAAGGAAACCCAGCTCACTCTCCCTTGTGTTTTAGGAGCTCAGGTGAGTGCTAGACGAGGGGAGTAATGAGAGTGGGACACTGCACCCAGAAGCCGTTACCAGTTATCGGTATTTTCACAGTTCCCTTCAGAGTAGGAGAGTGTACAAGTGGGTTGTGACAGGGTGTATCTTGTTTGAACTCTGTCACCCTCATGCCACACGTCCTCTGGCAAGTCATCCATAGTCCTCATCTGAACAGCAGATAAGTGCTGCATGAGTTCTGGGAGCATAATGCCAGTCATAAATATAAACAGCTTATTCACATTTCATGGCCATTTTTGGTCATTTTACACCAGTAAATGTTCATGAAAGATTTCTCTACCTACTTACTTGGGGCCAGAAAGAAAGAATATTTATGGCTCAAGTGATGAGTATTCCTCTGTTTAAAAACTAATCGCAGAGACCTAGAACATCGAGAAGAGCAGCTGCCAGGAAAGCGTGAAACCCAGGCCTCATGCGGCTGGCTCACGGGACCAAGGACTTTACAATATTAGACAATTCCGCTGGCCTTCCCTTTTCTCACTTTTTGCTATCATTTTAATTTTCATATGTGAATGTTGTCCTGGTGCATGTTCCAATATTCTGAAATGTTTGAAATTTTTGTCTTTCATAGGTTCCAAGATTGTCGGAAATGGAGCCAGTATACTAGGGGGATTGGCTAAAATGCTGAACAAAACAATCAGAGGTTCGGACTTCCTGCTCCCCTGGGGAGAGGGGAGGGCACTGAGACTGAGATCAGTCACCACTGGCTGACGACTGAGTACATATTGAACTCCTAGTGAAACCTCGATAAAACTCAATATGTATTGGCTCAGAGAACTTCTGAGGGGGGAAGAAGCGGTCGTGAGTTGAAGGTGCTCTGCTCAGGAAGGCATGGAGGCTCTGTCCATCTCCACTCCTCCCATGCACTAAAGATCTCCTCGTATTCAGTTTCTGAGATTTTTCCTGTAATGTACACTGAGAGCAGTGACTAAGAGTTTTCCTGAGTTTGGTTGCTGGTTCGATTGAGTTTTTGAGCATGAAGGTGGAGTTGTGGAAATTTGAAGATTCAGTCACTTGGTCAGAATCACGATAACTCAAGAGGACATGGCTAGCATCTGAAGTCAGGGCCGTCTCCCTACATCAACCTGTGGAATCAGCCCGAACTCCACAGATGGTATCAGAAGTCAGTGGACTTTGGGTGGCATGTTGGGTGTTGGGAATTGGATGGTTGTTGGAAAAACCATGTATTTGGTGTCAGGAAAAATCCTAGTCACCCACCACTGTGATGTGATGGCTCAGGTGGCAAGTTAGGAAAGTAAGACCCTGGACCTGGAAACTCTCACCACTTCCGAGTATTGTCGAGTTCCGAGCCAAGCAATAGTGTATCAAATGCGTAGCGATGTGACAGTATCATGTCCTGACCAAGCCTCCTGAATGTGTGTCCTGGTGCAAGTCATCTGCAGTTTTCTCATCTGAACAGGGAATCATGTCACATGAGTTCTTAGAACAGATGATGAGTTATGAGTAGAAACAGTTTATCCACGTGTCATGACCATGTTTGTCCACGTTCCACCACAATGCATTATTCTGACAAAATATTCTCTACCTACTTGCTGTGGCCAAGTAAAAATATTCCTTGTTGGAAAAGGTTTATTCTTGTATCATTAAGAGTAATGAAAGACTGTAGAGCCACGGAGGAGGGCAGCTGCAGGGAAAGCAAAAAACATAGCCCGTGTAGGGTAGCCTGTGAGAACGAGGCTTTACAATATAACGGAAGTCTCCAGGTCCTTTCCCTTGTTGTCTTTTGACTGGTGTTATCTTATCCATGTATGATCCTTTTCCTGTTTCATATACCAAACTTCCTGAAACTCCTGAAATTTACTCTTTCATAGATGAGGTGATGATTTCAAGAATACAATTCGATAACCATACACAAGAGGAACTGCCAACACTCGAGATTGAATACGCAGTACTCAGTGAGGAGAATAAAGGTTTGTAGTTTCTGCACCTTGGGGAAGAGGGACAGGCGCTGAGATTCAGATCAATGACCAATGACCAATGACTGAGTCAGTATGCCTGTTTCTTAAAACCTCAACAGTGCATAAATATTTCAACGGTGAATTTTGTGCATGTTCTGCCAAGATATATTCATCTCAAAAGATCTTTACGTATTTACTTTGGGCCATGAAGCATATTTGGGTATCAAATAATGAGTATTCCGCTATCATGCCAAATAATAAGAGCAAGTTGGGATGATGTTCTGCAGGGAATGTAAGAAACAGCCCTGTGTAGGTTGACTCCTGATACCGATGCTGAGACACTATTAGGAAAGTCTCCAGGCCCATTCCCCCATTCTGTTTTGACTATTGCATATTATCCATAATTTTTCCCTCATTTGTCCCCTGTTGACGACTATTTTATCATCCATATTTGATCGTTGTTTTACTCCATGGACCAGGCCTCCTGCAACTCTTGGATTTACTGTCTTTCCTAGGTGTGGAGACAATCCATAAACAGGGCATTGAGAAGCGTTCAGTACTTCCCGTGGTTAAAGGTATCCTCGGCGGTGTGCTTAAAGGTTTGTGTTCTTCCTGTAGCTCTGGGGAGAGGAGAGGGCACTGAGACTGGGAACAGTTCTCACTGGCCCATGATTCAATCAAAATTCCTGTTTAGTGAAACTGTAAGAAAAATCCACAAATGTGGGGATTCAGAGAGCTTCAGTGCTGTTAAAATGGCGAGGGTGGTGATGTGAGGGTCCTGTGTTCTCTAGGACGTGGTGGCTCCCCACAGCTCCACTTCCACTTTGCCTTGCACATCTACTCATTTTGGTGTGCCTAGAATTATCCTTAATAACAAGGTGCGATCCCTATTTGAGAGATCGTTCTGACTCCGGTCACCAGATTAATTGAGTTATTGAACACGCTGGTGAGATAATGGAACTTCCCAGTTTTAGACACTTTGCCAAATCGTGAGAAATGGGTGCACATGGCTAGCTCCTGAACTTGGGACAATCTGGGACTCAACATGCAGAGTGCATTTTACCTCCCCCAATTTCCTCTCCGAATTAAATTGCATTCTTGCACACCCCGTGGGTGTTTGGGTAACTGGATGTTGTTTTGAGACACAACATATTTGGTGTCAAGGAAACCCAACTCACTCTCACTTGTGCTTTGGGAGCTCAGGCGAGTGCTGGGCCAGGCGAGTAATGAAAGTGGGACACTGGACCCAGAAGCTGTTACCAATAGCAGTTTTTTCAGAGTTCAGGGTAGAATAGGAGAGTAGATCAAGTGGGTTGTGACAGGGTGTATCTTGTTTAGACCCTGTCATCCTCAAACCATGTGTCCACCCGCAAGTCATGTATAGTCCTCATCTGAACAGCAGATCAGTGCTGCATGAGTTCTGGGAACATATTATGGGTCATCAATATAAACAGCTTATTCACATTTCATGGCCATGTTTGGTCATTTTACACCAGGAAGTGTTCATGAAACAGTTCTGTACCTACTTAATTGGGGCCAGAAAGAACGAATATTTATGGGACAAGTAATGATTATCCCTCTATATAAAAATTAATCACGCAGACCTGGACCGCTGAGAACAGCAACTGACTGGAAAGCATGAAACCCAGACCTTGTGCGGTTGGTTCATGGACCAAGGCTAATAGAATATTAGAAAATTTTCTGTGCCTTTCCTCTGTCTTACATTTTCCTATTGTTTTGTTTTTCATATGTGAACATTGTCCGGGATCACGGTACAATATTCCTGAAATGTTTGTCTTTCCTAGGTGTCAAGATTGTCGGAAAGGGAGCCAGCATACTAACAGGATTGGCTGAAATAGTCAAGAAAGCCCTCAAAGGTTAGGACTTTCTGCTCCACTGGGGAGAGAGGAGGGCACTGAGCCTGAGGTCAGTCACCACTGGCTGATGATTCAATCCATACGACTCTTGAGGGAAACCTCAATACAAATCCATAAATACTGGCTCAGAGAGCTTATCAGGTGGGGCTAAACGGTCATGTGTTGAAGGTGCTCTGCTCAGAAGGGCATGGAGGCTCCATCCAACTCCACTACACCTGTGCCCTAAAGATCTCCTCCATTTCACTGTTTCTGAGTTTCTCTGAGGACAGTGAATAAGAGTTTTCCTGAGTTTGTTCACTGGTTTGATTGAGTTTCTGAGCGTGGAGGTAGAGTGGAAATTTCAAGTTTCAGTCACTTGTTCAGAAACATGATAACTCGAGAACACATGGCTGGCACTGAAGTCAAGGCAGTCTCGATACCTCAACCTATGGCATCCGCACTAACTCCACAGCATGTCATCCAAGGTCAATGGACACTGGGTGGCCCGTTGGGTGTTGGGAATGGGTGGTTGTAGAAAAACCACATATTTGATGTCAGGAAAAAACCCAGACTTACCCTCCCCTGTGACTTGATGGCTCAGGTGAGGCTTGGGGAGAGCTGAGTAGTGAAAGTAAATCCCTGGACCTGGAAACTCTGACCCAACTCTGTACTGTCGAGTTGCTAGCCAATTATAGTGTATCAAATGGGTTGTGACATCATCCTATATTCTCTTGACCAGGCAACCCATATGCTTATTCCTGGGCTAGTCATCAGCAGTATCCTCATCTGAACAGGGGAAACATGTTACATTAGTTCTTAGAGCAGATGCAGATTTATGAAAGGAAAGACTTCATGCGTCATGCCCTGATTTGTCCATTTGCCAGCACAATGTGTTGAGCTGAAAAAGAAATTCTCTACCTGCTTGCTGTGGCCAAGAAAAATATTTCTTCATCAAATAATGTTATTCCTGTAGTATTAAGAGTAATCAAAGATCTGAGCCACGAGGAGAGCAGCTGCAGGGAAAGCAAGAAACGCAGCCCTTGTGGGGTAGCGTGTTGGAGCAAGGCTGATACAATATAAGGAAAGTCTCCAGGCCCTTTCCTTGTTGTCTTTTGACTGGTATTATCTTATCCATGTTTGTTCCTTTTCTTATTTCACGGACCAGGCCTCCTGAAACTCTTGAAATTTACTCTCTTTCGTAGGTCAGGTGATGATTTCTGGGATACAGTTCGATAACCATATGCCAGAGGAACTGCCAACACTCGAGATTGAATACTCAACACTCAGTGAGGAGAATGAAGGTTTGTAGTTTCTGGACCTCACGAAAGAGGGAAGGGCACTGAGATTCAGATCAATGATCAATGATGAATGATTCAGTCAATAAGCCTGTTTGTTGAAACCTCAATATTGCATGAATATTTCATGGTGAATTTAGTGTATGTTCTGCCAGTATGCATTCATCTCAAAAGATTTCTTTACCTACTTACTTTGGGCCAGAAAGAATATTTGGGTGTCAAATAATGAGGATTCCTCTATCCTGAAAAATAATTAGCACAAGCTGGGATGAATGTTCTGCAGGGAATGTAAGAAAGAGCCCTGTGTAGGCTGACTCCTGAGACCAAAGCTGAGACATTATTAGGAAAGTCTCCAGGCCCTTTCCCATTTCCCTTTTGACTATTTTGTATTATCCATAGTTATTCCCTCATTTGTCCACTGTTGACGACTATTTTATTATCCATATTTGATCGTTGTTTTAGTTCATGGCTAGGCCTCCTGAAACTCTTGGAATTTCCTGTCTCTCATAGGTGTGGAGACAAGCCATAAACACGGCCTTGAGAAGCGTTCATTAAAAAAAGTGTTTAAAAAGATCCTCGGCGGTGTGATTAAAGGTTTGTTCTTCCGGTTCCTCTGGGGAGAGGAGAGGGCACTGAGACTGGGAACAGTCCCCACTGGCCAATGATTCAATCAAAACACCCGTTTAGTGAAACTTCAAAAAGGATTCAGGCATTCAGAGAGCATTCAGAGAGCTTCTCAGCTGTTAAAACAGGGAGGGTGGTGATGTGAGGGTCCTGTGTTCTCTAGGCCATGGTGACTCCCCACAGCTCCACTTCCACTTTGCCTTGCACGTCTACTCATTTTGGTGTGCCTAGAATTATCCTTAATAACAAGCTGTGACCCCTGTGTGAGTGGTCTTCCTGACTTTGGTCATCAGATTAACTGAGTTATTGAACACGGAGGTGGGGTAATGGAACTTCCCAGTTTCAGACACTTTATCAGACCATGAGGGATGGGCCCACATGGCTAGGATCTGAACTGAGGACAGTTCTGAGACCTCAACATGCAGAATGTATATTAACTCCCTCGAGTTTCTATCTGAATTAAATTGCGTTGTTGCACACACCCTGTGGGTGTTTGTGGAATTGGAGGTTGTTTCTAGAGACACCACATATTTGGTGTCAAGGAAACCCAGCTCACTCTCCCTTGTGTTTTAGGAGCTCAGGTGAGTGCTAGACGAGGGGAGTAATGAGAGTGGGACACTGCACCCAGAAGCCGTTACCAGTTATCGGTATTTTCACAGTTCCCTTCAGAGTAGGAGAGTGTACAAGTGGGTTGTGACAGGGTGTATCTTGTTTGAACTCTGTCACCCTCATGCCATGCGTCCTCTGGCACCCTCATGCCACACGTCCTCTGGCAAGTCATCCATAGTCCTCATCTGAACAGCAGATAAGTGCTGCATGAGTTCTGGGAACATAATGCCAGTCATAAATATAAACAGCTTATTCACATTTCATGGCCATTTTTGGTCATTTTACACCAGTAAATGTTCATGAAAGATTTCTCTACCTACTTACTTGGGGCCAGAAAGAAAGAATATTTATGGGTCAAGTGATGAGTATTCCTCTGTTTAAAAACTAATCGCAGAGACCTAGAACATCGAGAAGAGCAGCTGCCAGGAAAGTGTGAAACCCAGGCCTCATGGGGCTGGTTCACGCGACCAAGGACTTTACAATATTAGACAATTCCGCTGGCCTTCCCTTTTCTCACTTTTTGCTATCATTTTAATTTTCATATGTGAATGTTGTCCTGGTGCATGTTCCAATATTCTGAAATGTTTGAAATTTTTGTCTTTCATAGGTTCCAAGATTGTCGGAAATGGAGCCAGTATACTAGGAGGATTGGCTAAAATGCTGAACAAAACAATCAGAGGTTCGGACTTCCTGCTCCCCTGGGGAGAGGGGAGGGCACTGAGACTGAGATCAGTCACCACTGGCTGACGACTGAGTACATATTGAACTCCTAGTGAAACCTCGATAAAACTCAATATGTATTGGCTCAGAGAACTTCTGAGGGGGGAAGAAGCGGTCGTGAGTTGAAGGTGCTCTGCTCAGGAAGGCATGGAGGCTCTGTCCATCTCCACTCCTCCCATGCACTAAAGATCTCCTCGTATTCAGTTTCTGAGATTTTTCCTGTAATGTACACTGAGAGCAGTGACTAAGAGTTTTCCTGAGTTTGGTTGCTGGTTCGATTGAGTTTTTGAGCATGAAGGTGGAGTTGTGGAAATTTGAAGATTCAGTCACTTGGTCAGAATCACGATAACTCAAGAGGACATGGCTAGCATCTGAAGTCAGGGCCGTCTCCCTACATCAACCTGTGGAATCAGCCCGAACTCCACAGATGGTATCAGAAGTCAGTGGACTTTGGGTGGCATGTTGGGTGTTGGGAATTGGATGGTTGTTGGAAAAACCATGTATTTGGTGTTAGGAAAAATCCCATAGTCACCCATCACTGTGATGTGATGGCTCAGGTGAGGCTTGAGGATAGGCAAGTTAGGAAAGTAAGACCCTGGACCTGGAAACTCTCACCAGTTCCGAGTATTGTCGAGTTCCGAGCCAAGCAATAGTGTATCAAATGCGTAGCCATGTGACAGTATCATGTCCTGACCAAGCCTCCTGAATGTGTGTCCTGGTGCAAGTCATCTGCAGTTTTCTCATCTGAACAGGGAATCATGTCACATGAGTTCTTAGAACAGATGATGAGTTATGAGTAGAAACAGTTTATCCATGTGTCATGACCATGTTTGTCCACGTTCCACCACAATGCGTTAATCTGAAAAAATATTCTCTACCTACTTGCTGTGGCCAAGTAAAAATATTCCTTGTTGGAAAAGGTTTATTCTCGTATCATTAAAAGTAATGAAAGACTGTAGAGCCACGGAGGAGGGCAGCTGCAGGGAAAGCAAAAAACATAGCCCGCGTAGGGTAGCCTGTGAGAACAAGGCTTTACAATATAACGGAAGTCTCCAGGTCCTTTCCCTTGTTGTCTTTTGACTGGTGTTATCTTATCCATGTATGATCCTTTTCCTGTTTCATATACCAAACTTCCTGAAACCCCTGAAATTTACTCTTTCATAGATGAGGTGATGATTTCAAGAATACAATTCGATAACCATACACAAGAGGAACTGCCAACACTCGAGATTGAATACGCAGTACTCAGTGAGGAGAATAAAGGTTTGTAGTTTCTGCACCTTGGGGAAGAGGGACAGGTGCTGAGATTCAGATCAATGACCAATGACCAATGATTGAGTCAGTATGCCTGTTTCTTAAAACCTCAACAGTGCATAAATATTTCAACGGTGAATTTTGTGCATGTTCTGCCAAGATATATTCATCTCAAAAGATCTTTACGTATTTACTTTGGGCCATGAAGCATATTTGGGTATCAAATAATGAGTATTCCGCTATCATGCCAAATAATAAGAGCAAGTTGGGATGATGTTCTGCAGGGAATGTAAGAAACAACCCTGTGTAGGTTGACTCCTGATACCAATGCTGAGACACTATTAGGAAAGTCTCCAGGCCCATTCCCCCATTCTGATTTGACTATTGCATATTATCCATAATTTTTCCCTCATTTGTCCACTGTTGACGACTATTTTATCATCCATATTTGATCGTTGTTTTACTCCATGGACCAGGCCTCCTACAACTCTTGGATTTACTCTTTCCTAGGTGTGGCGACAATCCACAAACAGGGCATTGAGAAGCGTTCAGTACTTCCCATGGTTAAAGGTATCCTCGGCGGTGTGCTTAAAGGTTTGTGTTCTTCCTGTAGCTCTGGGGAGAGGAGAGGGCACTGAGACTGGGAACAGTTCTCACTGGCCCATGATTCAATCAAAATTCCTGTTTAGTGAAACTGTAAGAAAAATCCACAAATGTGGGGATTCAGAGAGCTTCAGTGCTGTTAAAACGGCGAGGGTGGTGATGTGAGGGTCCTGTGTTCTCTAGGACGTGGTGGCTCCCCACAGCTCCACTTCCACTTTGCCTTGCACATCTACTCATTTTGGTGTGCCTAGAATTATCCTTAACAACAAGGTGCGATCCCTATTTGAGAGATCGTTCTGACTCCGGTCACCAGATTAATTGAGTTATTGAACACGGTGGTGAGATAATGGAACTTCCCAGTTTTAGACACTTTGCCAAATCATGAGAAATGGGTGCACATGGCTAGCTCCTGAACTTGGGACAATCTGAGACTCAACATGCAGAGTGCATTTTACCTCCCCCAATTTCCTCTCCAAATTAAATTGCATTCTTGCACACCCCGTGGGTGTTTGGGTAACTGGATGTTGTTTTGAGACACAACATATTTGGTGTCAAGGAAACCCAACTCACTCTCACTTGTGCTTTGGGAGCTCAGGCGAGTGCTGGGCCAGGCGAGTATTGAAAGTGGGACACTGGACCCAGAAGCTGTTACCAATATCAGTTTTTTCAGAGTTCAGGGTAGAATAGGAGAGTAGATCAAGTGGGTTGTGACATGGTATATCTTGTTTAGACCCTGTCATCCTCAAACCATGTGTCCACCCGCAAGTCATGTATAGTCCTCATCTGAACAGCAGATCAGTGCTGCATGAGTTCTGGGAACATATTATGGGTCATCAATATAAACAGCTTATTCACATTTCATGGCCATGTTTGGTCATTTTACACCAGGACGTGTTCATGAAACAGTTCTGTACCTACTTAATTGGGGCCAGAAAGAACGAATATTTATGGGACAAGTAATGATTATCCCTCTATATAAAAATTAATCACACAGACCTGGACCGCTGAGAACAGCAACTGACTGGAAAGCATGAAACCCAGACCTTGTGTGGTTGGTTCATGGACCAAGGCTAATAGAATATTAGAAAAGTTTCCGTGCCTTTCCTCTGTCTTACATTTTCCTATTGTTTTGTTTTTCATATGTGAACATTGTCCGGGATCACGGTACAATATTCCTGAAATGTTTGTCTTTCCTAGGTGTCAAGATTGTCGGAAAGGGAGCCAGCATACTAACAGGATTGGCTGAAATAGTCAAGAAAGCCCTCAAAGGTTAGGACTTTCTGCTCCACTGGGGAGAGAGGAGGGCACTGAGCCTGAGGTCAGTCACCACTGGCTGATGATTCAATCCATACGACTCTTGAGGGAAACCTCAATACAAATCCATAAATACTGGCTCAGAGAGCTTATCAGGTGGGGCTAAACGGTCATGTGTTGAAGGTGCTCTGCTCAGAAGGGCATGGAGGCTCCATCCAACTCCACTACACCTGTGCCCTAAAGATCTCCTCCATTTCACTGTTTCTGAGTTTCTCTGAGAACAGTGAATAAGAGTTTCCCTGAGTTTGTTCACTGGTTTGATTGAGTTTCTGAGCATGGAGGTAGAGTGGAAATTTCAAGTTTCAGTCACTTGTTCAGAAACATGATGACTCGAGAACACATGGCTGGGATCTGAAGTCTGGGTAGTCTCGATACCTCAATCTGTGGCATCGGCACTAACTCCACAGATATGGTATCCAAGCTCAATGGATACTGGGCGGCCTGTTGGGTGTTGGGAATGGGTGGTTGTAGAAAAACCACATATTTGGTGTCAGGAAAAACCCCAGACTCATCCACCTCTGTGATTTGAAGGCTCAGGTGAGGCTTGGGGAGAGCTGAGTAGTGAAAGTAAATCCCTGGACCTGGAAACTCTGACCCGTTCTCTGTATTGTCGAGTTCCTAGCCAATCAATAGTGTATCAAATGGGTTGTGACATCATCCTATATTCTCTTGACCAGGCAACCTACATGCTTATTCCTGGTCTAGTCATCAACAGTTTCCTCATCTGAACAGGGGAAACATGTTACATTGGTTCTCAGAACAGATGCAGAGTTATGAAAGGAAAGACTTAATTCATGTGTCATGACCTGATTTGTCCATTTGCCAACACAATGTGTTGAGCTGAAAAAGAAATTCTCTACCTGCTTGCTGTGGCTAAGAAAAAATATTTCTTTATCAAATGATGTTATTCCTGTAGTATTATGAGTAATCAAAGATCCCAGCCATGAGGAGAGCAGCTGCAGGGAAAGCAAGAAACACAGCCCTTGTGGGATGACCTGTGGGAGCAAGGCTGATACAGTATAAGGAAAGTCTCCAGGCCCTTTCCTTGTTGTCTTTTGACTGGTATTATCTTATCCATGTTTGTTCCTTTTCTTGTTTCACGGACCAGGCCTCCTGAAACTCTTGAAATTTACTCACTTTCGTAGGTCAGGTGATGATTTCTGGGATACAGTTCGATAACCATACGCCAGAGGAACTGCCAACACTCGAGATTGAATACTCAACACTCGGTGAGGAGAATGAAGGTTTGTAGTTTCTGGACCTCACGAAAGAGGGAAGGGCACTGAGATTCAGATCAATGATCAATGATCAATGATTCAGTCAATAAGCCTGTTTGTTGAAACCTCAACATTGCATGAATAGTTCATGGTGAATTTAGTGTATGTTCTGCCAGTATGCATTCATCTCAAAAGATTTCTTTACCTACTAACTTTGGGCCAGAAAGAATATTTGGGTGTCAAATAATGAGGATTCCTCTATCCTGAAAAATAATTAGCACAAGCTGGGATGAATGTTCTGCAGGGAATGTAAGAAAGAGCCCTGTGTAGGCTGACTCCTGAGACCAAAGCTGAGACATTATTAGGAAAGTCTCCAGGCCCTTTCCCATTTCCCTTTTGACTATTTTGTATTATCCATAGTTATTCCCTCATTTGTCCACTGTTGACGACTATTTTATTATCCATATTTGATCGTTGTTTTAGTTCATGGCTAGGCCTCCTGAAACTCTTGGAATTTCCTGTCTCTCATAGGTGTGGAGACAAGCCATAAACACGGCCTTGAGAAGCGTTCATTAAAAAAAGTGTTTAAAAAGATCCTCGGCGGTGTGATTAAAGGTTTGTTCTTCCAGTTCCTCTGGGGAGAGGAGAGGGCACTGAGACTGGGAACAGTCCCCACTGGCCAATGATTCAATCAAAACACCCATTTAGTGAAACTTCAAAAAGGATTCAGGCATTCAGAGAGCATTCAGAGAGCTTCTCAGCTGTTAAAACAGGGAGGGTGGTGATGTGAGGGTCCTGTGTTCTCTAGGCCATGGTGACTCCCCACAGCTCCACTTCCACTTTGCCTTGCACGTCTACTCATTTTGGTGTGCCTAGAATTATCCTTAATAACAAGCTGGGACCCCTGTGTGAGTGGTCTTCCTGACTTTGGTCATCAGATTAACTGAGTTATTGAACACGGAGGTGGGGTAATGGAACTTCCCAGTTTTAGACCTTTATCAGACCATGAGGGATGGGCCCACATGGCTAGGATCTGAACTGAGGACAGTTCTGAGACCTCAACATGCAGAATGTATATTAACTCCCTCGAGTTTCTATCTGAATTAAATTGCGTTGTTGCACACACCCTGTGGGTGTTTGTGGAATTGGACGTTGTTTCTAGAGACACCACATATTTGGTGTCAAGGAAACCCAGCTCACTCTCCCTTGTGTTCTAGGAGCTCAGATGAGTGCTAGATGAGGGGAGTAATGAGAGTGGGACACTGCACCCAGAAGCCGTTACCAGTTATCGGTATTTTCACAGTTCCTTCAGAGTAGGAGAGTGTACAAGTGGGTTGTGACAGGGTGTATCTTGTTTGAACTCTGTCACCCTCATGCCACACGTCCTCTGGCAAGTCATCCATAGTCCTCATCTGAACAGCAGATAAGTGCTGCATGAGTTCTGGGAACATAATGCCAGTCATAAATATAAACAGCTTATTCACATTTCATGGCCATTTTTCGTCATTTTACACCAGTAAATGTTCATGAAAGATTTCTCTACCTACATACTTGGGGCCAGAAAGAAAGAATATTTATGGCTCAAGTGATGAGTATTCCTCTGTTTAAAAACTAATCGCAGAGACCTAGAACATCGAGAAGAGCAGCTGCCAGGAAAGCGTGAAACCCAGGCCTCATGCGACTGGTTCACGGGACCAAGGACTTTACAATATTAGACAATTCCGCTGGCCTTCCCTTTTCTCACTTTTTGCTATCATTTTAATTTTCATATGTGAATGTTGTCCTGGTGCATGTTCCAATATTCTGAAATGTTTAAAATTTTTGTCTTTCATAGGTTCCAAGATTGTCGGAAATGGAGCCAGTATACTAGGAGGATTGGCTAAAATGCTGAACAAAACAATCAGAGGTTCGGACTTCCTGCTCCCCTGGGGAGAGGGGAGGGCACTGAGACTGAGATCAGTCACCACTGGCTGGCGATTGAGTACATATTGAGTACATATTGAACCCCTAGTGAAACCTCAAAAAAACTCAATATATATTGGCTCAGAGAACTTCTGAGGGGGGAAGAAGCGGTCGTGAGTTGAAGGTGCTCTGCTCAGGAAGGCATGGAGGCTCTGTCCATCTCCACTCCTCCCATGCACTAAAGATCTCCTCGTATTCACTGTTTCTGAGATTTTTCCTATAATGTACACTGAGAGCAGTGATTAAGAGTTTTCCTGAGTTTGGTTGCTGGTTCGATTGAGTTTTTGAGCATGAAGGTGGAGTTGTGGAAATTTGAAGATTCAGTCACTTGGTCAGAATCACGATAACTCAAGAGGACATGGCTAGCATCTGAAGTCAGGGCCGTCTCCCTACATCAACCTGTGGAATCAGCCCGAACTCCACAGATGGTATCAGAAGTCAGTGGACTTTGGGTGGCATGTTGGGTGTTGGGAATTGGATGGTTGTTGGAAAAACCATGTATTTGGTGTCAGGAAAAATCCTAGTCACCCACCACTGTGATGTGATGGCTCAGGTGGCAAGTTAGGAAAGTAAGACCCTGGACCTGGAAACTCTCACCAGTTCCGAGTATTGTCGAGTTCCGAGCCAAGCAATAGTGTATCAAATGCGTAGCGATGTGACAGTATCATGTCCTGACCAAGCCTCCTGAATGTGTGTCCTGGTGCAAGTCATCTGCAGTTTTCTCATCTGAACAGGGAATCATGTCACATGAGTTCTTAGAACAGATGATGAGTTATGCGTAGAAACAGTTTATCCACGTGTCATGACCATGTTTGTCCACGTTCCACCACTATGCGTTAATCTGAAAAAATATTCTCTACCTACTTGCTGTGGCCAAGTAAAAATATTCGTTGTTGGAAAAGGTTTATTCTCGTATCATTAAGAGTAATGAAAGACTGTAGAGCCACGGAGGAGGGCAGCTGCAGGGAAAGCAAAAAACATAGCCCGTGTAGGGTAGCCTGTGAGAACAAGGCTTTACAATATAACGGAAGTCTCCAGGTCCTTTCCCTTGTTGTCTTTTGACTGGTGTTATCTTATCCATGTATGATCCTTTTCCTGTTTCATATACCAAACTTCCTGAAACTCCTGAAATTTACTCTTTCATAGATGAGGTGATGATTTCAAGAATACAATTCGATAACCATACACAAGAGGAACTGCCAACACTCGAGATTGAATACGCAGTACTCAGTGAGGAGAATAAAGGTTTGTAGTTTCTGCACCTTGGGGAAGAGGGTCAGGCGCTGAGATTCAGATCAATGACCAATGACCAATGATTGAGTCAGTATGCCTGTTTCTTAAAACCTCAACAGTGCATAAATATTTCAACGGTGAATTTTGTGCATGTTCTGCCAAGATATATTCATCTCAAAAGATCTTTACGTATTTACTTTGGGCCATGAAGCATATTTGGGTATCAAATAATGAGTATTCCGCTATCATGCCAAATAATAAGAGCAAGTTGGGATGATGTTCTGCAGGGAATGTAAGAAACAGCCCTGTGTAGGTTGACTCCTGATACCGATGCTGAGACACTATTAGGAAAGTCTCCAGGCCCATTCCCCCATTCTGATTTGACTATTGCATATTATCCATAATTTTTCCCTCATTTGTCCACTGTTGACGACTATTTTATCATCCATATTTGATCGTTGTTTTACTCCATGGACCAGGCCTCCTGCAACTCTTGGATTTACTGTCTTTCCTAGGTGTGGAGACAATCCATAAACAGGGCATTGAGAAGCGTTCAGTACTTCCCGTGGTTAAAGATATCCTCGGCGGTGTGCTTAAAGGTTTGTGTTCTTCCTGTAGCTCTGGGGAGAGGAGAGGGCACTGAGACTGGGAACAGTTCTCACTGGCCCATGATTCAATCAAAATTCCTGTTTAGTGAAACTGCAAACGTATCCATAAATGCGGTCATTCAGAGAGCTTCTGGGCTATTACAACAGGGAGGGTGGTGATGTGCGGGTCCTGTGTTCTCTACGACATGGTGGCTCCCCACAGCTCCACTTCCCCTTTGCCATGCACATCTCCTATTTTGGTGTGCCTAGAATTATCCTTAATAACAAGGTGTGATCCATATGTGAGTGGTTGTCCTGAGTTTGGTCATCAGATTAACTGAGTTATTGAAAACAAAGGTGGGGTAACGGAACTTCCCAGTTTTAGACACTTTGCCAAATCATGAGAAATGGGCCCACATGGCTGGCTCCTGACTTGGGACAATTCTGAGACTCAACATGCAGAATGTATATTAACTCCCTGGATTTCCTCACCGAATCAAATTGCATTGTTACATACCCTGTGGGTGTTTGTGGAATTGGATGTTGTTTCGAGAGACACCACTAATTTGGTGTCAAGGAAACCCAACACACTTTCCCTTGTGTTTTGGAGCTCAGGTGAGTGCTGGACCAGTGGAGTAGTGAAAGTGGGACACTGCACCCAGAAGCTGTTACCAATATCAGTGTTTTCAGAGTTCAGGGCAGAATAAGACAATATATCAAGCGGGTTGGGACAGGGTGTATTGTTCATACCCTGTCACCCTCAAACCATGTGTCCACCCGCAAGTCATGTATAGTCCTCATCTGAACAGCAGATAAGTGCTGCCTGAGTTCTGGGAACATATTACGAGTCATAATGATAAACAGCTTATTCACATTTCATGGTTATGGTTGGTCATTTTACACCAGGAATTGTTCACGAAACAGTTCTGTGCCTACTTACTTGGGTCCAGAAAGTATGAATATTTATGGGATAAGTAATGATTATCCTTGTATTTAAAAATTAATCTCACTGACCTGGACCACTGAGAAAAGCAACTGACTGGAAAGCATGAAACCCAGACCTTGTGTGGTTGGTTCATGGATCAAGGCTTGTAGAATATTATAAAAATTTCCTTGCCTTTTCTCTGTCTTACATTTTCCTATCATTTTATTTTTCATATGTGAACATTGTCCTTGATCATGGTACAATATTCCTGAAATGTTTGCCTTTCCTAGGTGTCAAGATTGTTGGAAAGGGAGCCAGTATACTAACAGGATTGGCTGAAATAGTCAAGAAAGCCCTTAAAGGTTAGGACTTTCTGCTCTTCTGGGGAGAGAGGAGGGCACTGAGCCTGAGGTCAGTCACCACTGGCTGACAATTCAGTACATACAACTCTTGAGTGAAACCTAAATACAAACCCATAAATATTGGTTGAGAGAGCGTATCAGGTGGGGCTAAACGGTCATGAGGTGAGGGTGCTCTGCTCAGGAGGGTGTGGTTGCTTTGCCTAACTCTACTTCTCCTGTGCCCTAAAGATCTCCTCCATTTCACTGTTTCTGCGTTTTTTCTTGTATGTTACTCTGAGAATAGTGATTAAGAGTTTTCCTGAGTTTGTTCACTGGTTTGATTGAACTTTTGATCATGGAGGTAGCATGGAAATTTCAAATTTCAGTCACTTATTCAGAAACATGATAACTCAAGAACATGTGGCTGGCATCTAAAGTCTGGGAAGTCTTGCTCCCCCAACCTATGGCATTGGCCCTGACTCCACAGACACAGTATCAGAAATCAAAGTACAGGGGGTGGCCCGTTGGGTGTTGGGAAATGGATGGTTGGTGGAAAGACCACGCCTTTGGTGTCAGGAGAAATAGACTCACCCAGACTCACCCTCCCCTGTGATGTGAGGGCTCAGGTGTGTCTTGGGGAGAGGTGTGCAATGATACTAAGACCCTGGACCTGTAAACTCTCACCAGTTCTCTGTATTGTTGAGTTCCTAGTCAATATATAGTGTATCAAATTAATTGTGACGTGACAGTATATTGTCCTGACCAGGCCACCCACATTTTTCTGTCCTGACCAAGTCATCTGCCATTTCCTCTTCTGAACAAGAGAAACATTAGTTTTGGAACAGGATTCCAAAAGAATGGAACAGGGCTACATTAGTTCTTAGAACAGATGACGAGTTATGAATAGAAAGACTTTATTCACGTGTTAAGAATAGATATGTCCATTTTCCAACACGATGTTTTATTGTGAAAAAAGATTCTCTACCTGCATGTCTTGGCCAGGTAAAATTTTTTTTTTATCAAATAATGTTCATTCCTGTATTATTAAGAGTAATCAAAAGATGTTGAGCCACATAGGAAGGCAACTGCAGGGAGAGCAAGAAGCTCAGCCCTTGTAGCGTAGCCTGTGGGAGCAAAGCTGATACAATATAACAAAAGTGACGAGGCCCTTTCCCTTGTTTTTTGACTGTTATTATCTCATTCATGCTTGATCCTTTTCCTATTTCCATTACCAAGGCCTCCTGAAACTCTTGAAATTTGCTCTCTTTCATAGGTCAGGTGATGATTTCCGGAATACAATTCGACAACCATACACAAGAGGAATTGCCAACACTCGAGATTGAATACTCAACACTCAGTGAGGAGAATAAAGGTTTGTATTTTCTGGACTTTGCGAAAGAGGGAAGGGTACTGAGATTCAGATCAATGAACAATGACCAATGACCAATGATTCAATCAATAAACCTATATCTTGAGACCTCAACATTGCATAAATGTTTCATGGTGAGTTTTGTGCATGTTCCACCAAGATGTATAATTCTCAAAAAATTTACCTTCTTAGTTTGGGCAAGGAAAAAATATTTAGGTGTCAAATAAGGAGTATTCGGCTATCATGAAAAGAAATTAGAAAAACCTGGGATGAGTTTTCTGCAGGGAATGTGTGAAACAGTCCTCTGTAGTTTGACTCTTGATACCAAAGCTGAGACATTATTAGGAAAGTCTCCAGTCCCCTTCCCATGTCCCGTTTTGACAACTGTTTATTATCCATATTTGTTCCCTCCTTCGTCCACTCTTCACTACCATTTTATTATGCATATTTGATCCTTGTTTTAGTTCATGGACCAGGCCTCCTGAAATCTGGAATTTTCTGTCTTTTATAGGTGTGGAGACAAGCCAGAAGCGGGTACTTGAGAAGCGTTCAGTAGTACATGTGGTCAAAAGTATCCTCGGCGGTGTGATTGAAGGTTTGATCTTCTTATATTTCTGGGGAGAGGAGAGGGCCCTGATTTTGGGAACAGTAACCACTGGCCAATGATTCAATCAAAATACCTGTTGAATGAAACCTGAAGAATGATCCATAAAAGTTGGCATTCAGAAAGCTTTTGGGCTGTTAAATTAGTGAGGTTGGTGATATGAGGGTCCTGTGTTCTCTAGGACATTGAGTTTCCCCACAACTCCACTTCCACTTTGGCTTGCACATCTCACTCATTTTGGTGTGTCTAGATTTATCCTTAATATTACTGTGAGATCTGCATGTGAGTTGTCTTCCTGAGGTTGGTCATCAGATTAACTGAATTATTGAACATGGATGTGAAATAATGGAACTTCCCAGTTTCAGACACTTTGTCAAATCATGAGGGATGTGCCCACATAGTTGGGATCTGAAGTGAGGACAGTTCTGAGACCTCAACATGCAGAATGTATGTTAACTCGCCAGATTTCCTATCTGAATTAAATTGCGTTGTTGCACACCCAGTGGGTGTTTGGGGAATTGGATGTTGTTTCTAGAGACACCACATATTTGGTGTCAAGGAAACCCAACTCACTCTCCCTTGTGCTTTGGGAGCTCAGGGGATTGCTGGGCCAGGAGAGTAATGAAAGTGGGACACTGCACCCAGAAGCTGTTACCAGTTACCAGTATTTTCAGAGTTCCAGGCAGAATAGGATAGTATATCAAGTGGGTTGTGACAGGGTGTATCTTGTTTGGACCTTTTCACCCTCATACCATGTGTCCTCTGGCAAGTCATCTATAGTCCTCATCTGAACAGCAGATAAGTGCTGCATGAGTTCTTTGAACATGAAGTAAAGTTTCTTCAGTCGTGTCCAACTCTTTGCAACCCATGGACTGCTAGGTTCCTCTGTCCATGAGATTTTTAAGGCAAGAATCTGGAGTGGGTTGCCATTTCCTTCTCCACTGAACATATTATCAGTCATAAATATAAGCAGTTTATTCACATTTCAGGGCCATGTTTGGTCATTTTCCACAAGGATATGTTCATGAAATATTTCTCTACCTACTTACTTGGGGCCAGAAAGAAAGAATATTTATGGTCAAATAATGATTATCCCTCTGTTTAAAAATTAATCACACAGACCCTGACCACTCAGAAATGGAACTGCTGGGAAAGGATGAACACCAGCCCTTGGCTCATGGGACCAAGGCTTGAACAATATTAGCAAATTGTCCAGGCCTTCTCCTTTCTCCACTTTTCCCTATCATTTTATTTTTCATATGTGAATGTTGTTCTTGTTCATGGTCCAATAGTTGTGAAAATTTTGAAATGTTTGTCTTCCTTAGGTACCAAGATTTTCGGAAAAGGAGCCAGTATATTAACAGGATTGGCTGAAATAGTCAAGAAAGCACTTAAAGGTTAGAACTTTCTGCTCTTCTGGGGAGAGAGGAGGGCACTGAGCCTGAGGTCAGTCACCACTGGCTGACGATTCAACACATATGCCTATTGAGTGAAACTTCAATACAAATCCATAAATATTGGCTCAGAGAGCTTACGACATGGGAAGAAATGGTCATGAGGTGAGGGTGCTCTGCTCAGGAAGGCATGGAGACTCCGTTCACCTCCACTCCTCCCATGTCCAAAATATCTCCTCCATTTCATGGTTTCTGAGTTTTTTCCTGTACATTACTCTAAGAACAGTGATTAAGAGTCTTCCCGAGTTTGTTCGCTGGTTCAATTGACTTTTTGAGCATGGAGGTGGAGTCATGGAAATTTCGAGTTTTAATCACTTGGTCAGAAGCATGATAACTTGAGAACACATGGCTGGCATCTGCAGTCAGGGCATTCTTGATACCTCAACCTGTGGCATCGGCCCTGACTCCACAGATATGATATCAGAAGTCAGTGGACAGTGGGAGGGCTGTTGGGTGCTGGGAATTAGATGGTTGGTGGAAAAACCATGTATTTGGTGTCAGGAAAAATAGACTCAGCCAGGCTTACCCTCCCCTGTGATGTGAGGGCTCAGGTGAGGCTTGGGGAGAGGTGAGTAGTAAAAGTAAGACCCTGGACCTGGAAACGCTCACCCGTCATTTGTATTGTTGAATTCCTAGCCAATCAATTGTGTATCAAATGTGATGTGACATGACAGCATCTTGTCCTGACCAGGCCAGCCACATGCTTGTTTCCTGGGGCAAATAATCAGCAGTTTCCTCATGTGTATAGGGGAAACATGTTACATTAGTTCTTAGAAGAGATGACGAGTTATAAATAGAAAGACTTTATTCACATGTCGTGAACAGATTTGTCCATTTTCCATCAGAGTGTTTTAATCTGAAAAACGATTGCCTACCTTCATATTTTGGCCAAGCAAAAGTATTTCTCTATCAAATAATGTTTATTCCTGTGTTTTTAAGAGTAATCAAAAAATGTCGAACCACGGAGGAGGGCCACTGCAGGAAAAGCAAGAAACAGCCTTTGTGGGGTAGCCTGTGGGAGGAAGGCTGATACAATATAATGAAAGTCTCCAGGCCCTTTCCCTTGTTGTCTTTTGACTGGTATTATCTTATCCATGTTTGATCGTTTTCCTGTTTCATGGACCAGGCCTCCTGAAAGTCTTGAAATTTACTCTCCTTCATAGGTCAGGTGATGATTTCCCGAATCCAGTTTGAAAACCATATGCCAGAGGAATTGCCAACACTCAATATGGAATACTCAACAATCAATGAGGAGAATAAAGGTTTGTATTTTCTGGACCTCGGGGAAGAGGGAATGGCACTGAGATTCAGATCAATGACCAATGACCAATGATTCCTTCAATAAGCCTATTTATTGAAACCTGAACAGTGCATAAGTATTTGTGTTCAGAGAGTTTTCTGGGTGGTCAATACCATTGTGAGGTGCTGTACTCACTGGGGAATGGAGGCTCCACACACTTCCACTGCCCCCTGGCCCCACTCCTCTCCTCCATTTCACTGCGATGTTTCATGTATATTCATCTGGGAACAGTAGGTAAGTGTTGTCCAAAGTTTAGTCATCATTAACACTCAGCTGTTGAACATGGAGTTGGGATCATGGACCTCTCCATTTTAACCATTTGGTCATAAGCAAAACTAAGTGGGGACCTAAAGTGAGGACAGTCTTGGGTGCTCAACCTGTGGGATCTGCAGTAACTGCATAGATTTCATATCAGACATCAATTGACTGGGGAACACCCAGTGGGTGTCTGGAGAATTGCTTAATGTTGGTAGAGACACCACATATTTGTGATAGGATAAATCCAGGCTCAGTCTGCCCTTTGATTTGGGGGCTTAGGTTACCTTATGTACAAGGAAGTAATGAAAGTAGGTTGCCAGCTGCGGAAACTCTTATAAGTAAACCGTGTTTCCCGAATTCCTGGTAGAATCATATATTATATCAGATGCATTGTGACAGCATAGTAACTTGTTCTGACTCTACCATCCACAGGCTCTGTTTCATGGGAAAAGTTATCTTCAATTTCCTCATCTGAAGAGGGGAAATATATTACATACATCCTTTGAACAGAGTTCCAGTCATAAATATAAAGAATTTATGCCCTGCCTCCTTAGTGTCTCTAGCGTTTGAAAGTCGAGTGTCCTGACAAGGAACTGAACCTAGGACTACTTAATTGGAATACAGATTCTTAACCACTGGACCACCTTGGAAATCTTATAGATGTTCTTCAGCTTATCAAAGGCATTATACCTATCTTTCTTAGAAGACTTCATGATGAGATATACATTTGTAAATGGTTACTATATCATGTCATCCCTAGCAACATTCATATTCTGTCCCAGAAGGGGTGTTTTCAAATGGACATTTCAATTTGACCACATGCCACAACTTTAACATTCTCTCTTGCAACAAACCGGTGGTTCTAGTTGTCGTCTTTGTACAGAGCAGTGATGACCATCCTCATAACTGAGCCATTGCCTCTCTAGTTTCCCCAGCTTTTATGCCTGCTTTCTGCATGGAGCCTAAATTTGTGGGTGTCTGCAATGGCTCGATGACCAGGTACTTCTACAATGCCCAGACCGGACACTGTGAGATGTTTGTATACGGCGGTTGCGGAGGAAACGAAAACAACTTCCAAACATTGGAGGAGTGCATGAAGACCTGCTATCCAAAGGCAGGGTCCCTATGGTAAGACAGGGGGCAGGGCACAGGGGGAGGGGAAGGGCTGGGGAAAGGGGCGGAGCTCAGGGGGCCACACACCATTCACCCTGCACAGTGTCTTCCTCCTCCCTGCTGCCAAGAGAGGCTGCAGTGTCCTGTGAAACCACACACTGAGCGAGTTCTCCAGGGAGAAAATGGCAGAAGGTCAACCCCAGAGGCCTCTTTGTGATCATCTGAGCCTGATCACATGCTCCTCTTTCTCAGCTGGGAACACTGACTCAGCCACCCTCCAGGGCAGGTCTGCAGTGCTCCTAAGTGCCCCACCTAGGCTTGGAAAATTCATTTCCTTTTTGTTCGTGATTCGGGAATGTGGGTCCATATTTTTTTGAAAATATGGGATCTATTAAGTTGAACATTGTCTAGGTCTGGGGCTACACTGATGGCACTAACAAGTTCCTTTCTTTTTGCAGAGGACATGCGAAGAGTAGCCCCTGAAACTCTGATGTCCGAGGAGGACTCCTGCAGGATGGGCTGTGTCTACATCTGAACCTCTTCCGTCTCCTCACAGTCCTTCCCTCCCTACCCTCCTCGGCAGAGCCTGCCTATTTCCTTTCCTCATGTCTAATTCTATTCTATCCAGGTGGCTCTCATCACAGTGAGAGCATGTCTTCTTTTACCCCTAGCACTTCACACAGTTCCTGACACCAATGAGGCTGTTTATAATTATTTGAGTAAGGAAGGAGTAAGGTAGGAACACATTCCTCATGACCACATTAACTCAGAGCCTGCAGTGCAACACAGGATTTTTGTTTTCACCCCCATCCTCACGACATCTTCACCTTCATCCCTGACCCCACCATCACTGCCCTCCTTGTGGATGTCCAAGGTGGTATTTCCAGCATCCAGTTCTGAGCGTGAGTCACGAGAGAAGAGTTTCATTTACAAATGTTTCTGGACTGTACAATGATTTGTAATTTTCATTTCTGTAGCCTCAAGCACTATGGGTTATATTTTAATAAATACACATTCAAAATTATACTGACTGGAGTGGAGTCTGTTGTTTGTAACTACAAACCTTAACCAATAGGGTCCATGGAAATGGTGATCCTTTTCACTGTTCTGCAGACAGTGAGCACCTCCACTTTCCCTTTCCACAGACTGTGCTCTACCGGGTATAAGAAGCAAACTTATTATGTTATCAACGACTTCTTAATAGCTGCACAAGTTACACAGAATCCTGGGAGATACACACATCAACATGACAGCTTTTCTTCCTTACTTCTAAGTTCAGTCAAACTGGGGTGCAGGTTGTCCTTCTGACTTTCAGAAGGAGAATGGGCGTGAAATTCAGTTGTCCACTTTTCTAAGAAATCCGATTCCTTGAGGTCACACGTGGGGAGGGGGCTTCTAACTTCAGGTAAAGAAAGGGCAACTACCGTTTAGTATCCCTGGCTCTGTATTAGCATTTTGCCTGCATTTTTCTATTCATCATGCTAAGAATCCTTCAAGGGAGGAAATGGAGACATAGAGATGGCACTTAGGTGCTGTATTCATTTCCTAACATGGCAGGGAATCCCACTATCCCAAGCAGAGGGTCTTTGATGATGCTTTCTTGCTCAGCATCTTGGAAGATTTAGAATGGAGGCAACTTTGGAAACAGACAGTATCTGTTTCACTATGTCACAGAGACCAGAGCAAGTATTAGTATTTGAATAAAGGAGAATACACAGGGTGTTGGTGCTATTTTTCATAGCTTTCCAGTCCTGAGAAAACTGTCAACATCTCTGAGCTTTGCTTTCTTTATAAAAATAAGGAGAAGGCTTGTACTTATCAATGTTTCTAACCAGAGAACACTAAAATACTCCCGTTTCTAGTTGAACTCGTTGGGTTTATTACTCACTGCAGCAAGGAAGTGGTATTATCTTGGAAAACAATATGCAGTCCTCTTAAGACAATGTTAAAAAAAACTTATAAGATGTGGGCTTCTGAGTTGAATTTGGGGAAGATTTCAGATAGCTGGCTTTGTCTGGATGGATGATATTTAGGAAGTGTGATAGTTCTCTGAGTATCTTAATCTTAACTCTAAGACGCAAAGACTAGATAGGGTTAGAGTTGTACTTGGCCAAAATCTAACAGTCACTCAAGATAGGAAGGTGTTTGGTCATATTGATGGTTTGCGTAATGTTTCCTTTGCTCAGTGCTCAAACATGATTATCCAATGTCCTATTTTTGTGTAGATCTTTCACCAATCCAGAATGGTCTCATTGATGTGGAAGCATTGTAAAATGTTTATGTTGAGCAGGAGAAAAGAAGAGCCATTGTGGTACCAGCTCAGGTCTTGGAACTCAGAGATTGCTTTTCTCTTTTTCTATCAATCTCAAAGTGTTGTGATGAGAGTGAAAGAGATGCATTTGTTAAATGCTTTGTTCAAGTGTTATCAGAGTAACCGCTTGATGAATGTCAGACATGATAATAGTGATAGTAATACTATGTTGTTGCTGTTATTGTTGTTCAGTTACCGAGGCATGTCCCACTCTATGCAACCCCATGGACTGTAGCATGCCAGGCCTCCCTGTCCCCCTCCCAAAGTTTGCCCAAGTTCATGTCAGTTTCATCAGTTTTGCCATCCATCCATCTCATCCTCTGACACTCTCTTCTCTTTCTGGCCTCAATCTGTCCTAGTATCAGGGATTTTTCCAATGAGCTGGCTGTTCACATCAGATAATCAAAATTCTGGAACTTCAGCTCCAGCCTTACGCTTCCAATGAGTATTCAGGAATGATTTCCCTTAAGATTGACTAGTTTGATCTCTTTGCTGTCCAAGGGATCTACAGGAGTGTTCTCCAGCATCACAGTTTGTAAGTATCAATTCTTCGGGCCCCGCCTTCTTTCTGGTCCAGGTCTCAGAACCATACATGACCACTGAGAAGGCTTGAGTATATGGACCTTTTTGGGCAGAGTAATGTCTCTGCTTTTCAACACACTCTCTAGGTTTGTCATAGTTTTCCTAACAAGAAGCAATCATCTTCTGATTTCATGGCTGCAGTCACCATCCACAGTGGTTTTAGAGACAAATTAGAGGAAATCTGTCACTACTTCTGCATTTTCCCCTTCTATTTGCCATGAAGTAATGGGGCCAGATGCCATGATATTAGTTCTTTCAATATTTAGTTTAAGCCAGCTCTTTCATTCTTCTCCTTCACCCTCATCAAGCAGCTCTTTAGTTGCTCTTTTGCTTTCTACCATTAGGCTGGTATCATTCACATATCTGAGGTTGTTGATGTTTCTTTCATCTGTCTTGATTCCAATTTGTAACTCACCCAGCCTGGCATTTCTCATGATGTGTTCAGGGTATAGGTTAAACAAACAGGGTTACACCAGACATAGTTGATGAAACAGAGATACATAGTTTTATGAAATTCCCGTGCAATCTCTGTTATCCAGTGAATGTTGGCAATTTGGTCTCTGGTTCCTCTGCCTTTTTTAAACCCAGCTTGGACAGCTGGAAGTTATTGGTTCACATAACACTGAAGCTCATCATGCAAGATTTCAAGCATGACTTTACCAGCATGGGAGGTAGGTGCAATTGTCCGACAGTTAGCATATTCTTTAGCACTATCCTTTTTGGGGATTGGGATGAGGATCAACCTTTTCCTATCCTGTGACCACTGCTGAGTGTTCCAGATTTGGTGACATGTTGAATGCAACAGCTTGATTGCATCATCCTTTAGGGTTTTGCATAACTACTGGAATTCCATCGCATCCGCTAACTTCATTAACAGCAGTGTTTCCTAAGGCCCACTTGACTTGGCAGTGCGGAATGTTTGGCTCTGGGTGTCTGACCACACCATCATATTAATCTGGTTCATTAAGATATTTTTTATACAGTTCTTCCGTGTATTCCTTCCATCTTTTCTTGATCTCTTCAGCATCTACTAGGTCTCCACCTTTCTGTCTTTTATTGTGCCCATCTTTGGGTGAAATGTTCCCTTGATATTTCCAGTTTTCCTGCAGAGATCTCTGGTCTTTCTCCTTCTCTTGTTTTCTTCTAGTTTTATGCACCGTTCATTGAAGAAGGCCTTCTTGTCTCTCTGTGCTGTTCTTTGGAACTGTGTATTTAGTTGGATATACCTTTCCCTTTCTCCCTTGTTTTTTGTTTCTCTTCTTTCTTCAGCTGCTTGTAAAGCCTCCTCAGATAACCACTTTGCCTTCTTGTTTTTCTATGGAATAATTTTGTTTGCTTCCTCCTGTACAATAATAGGGAGGGAGCTCTGTTCACAGTTCTTCAGGCACACTGTTTGCAAGTTCTAATCCGTTGAATCCATTTGTTACCTCTGCTACATATTCATAATGGATTTGATTTAGTCAGATCTGGTTGGCCTAGTAGTTTCCCCTGATTTCTCTAGTTTAAGCCTGATATTTTCTATGAGAACCTGATGGTCTGAGCCACAGTTAGCTCCGGGTCTTGTTTTTGCTGACTATACACAGCTTCTCCATCTTTAGCTATAAAGAATGCAACTGGTTTGATTTCAGTACTGACCATTTGATGATGTTCATGTGTAAAGTTGTCTCTTGTGCTGTTAAAAGAGGGTGTTTGCTATGACCAATGCATTCTCTTGGCAGAGTTCAGTTAGACTTTGACTTGCTTCATTTTGTTCTCCAAGGCCAAACTTGCCTGTTACTCCATGTATCTTTTGACTTCCTATATTTGCATTCCAATACCCAAAGATGAATAGAACATTTTGTGTGTGTGTGTGTGTGTGTGTGTGTGTGTGTGTGTGTGTGTGTTAGTTCTAGGAGGTCTGTGATTGTGGTTTTCGTTCTGTCTGCCCTCTGATGGATAAGGATAAGAGGCTTCTGGAAGCTTCCTGATGGGAGAGACTGACTGTGGGGGAAACTGGGTCTTGTTCTGATGGGCGGGGCCATTCTCAGTAAATCTCAACTCAATTTTCTGTTGATGGGAGGGGCTGTGTTCCCTCCCTTTTTTTGACTTGAGAGTAAACTATAGTAGGGGTAATAAAGATAATGTGACCTCCTTCAAAAGGTTGTGCACACACTGTTGTATTCAGTGCCCCTGATCCTGCAACAGGTCCCTGTCAACCCATACCTCCACCTTAGACTCCTGGACACTCCCAGGCAAGTCTGGGTCAGTCACTTGTGGGGTCACTGCTCCTTTCTCCTGGGTCCTGGTGCACACAAGGTTTTGTCTGTGCCCTCCAAGAGTCTGTTTTCCCAGTCCTATGTAAGTTCTATAATCAAATCCCACTGGCCTCCAAAGTCAAATTCCCTGGGGATTCTCAGTCCATTTGTCAGACCCCCAGATTGAGAATTCTGTTACGGGTCCTAGAACTTTCTTAATAGTATAAGAATCTATTTGGTATAATTGTTTTGCAGTTTGTGGGTCATCTGTTCGGCAGCTGTATGGTGGGGTTAATGGTGACCTCCTCCAGGAGGGCTTATGCCACATGCTCTGTGACCCAGGTCTGCTGTGCACAGAGCCCTTGCCCCTGCAACAGGCCACTGTTGATCTGTGCCACCGCAGGAGACACTCAAACACTCGAAGAGGCCTGGCGCATTCTCTGTGGAGTCTCTGGGTTCTGGTGCACAAAAGGTTTAGTTTGAACCCTCCAAGTATCTCTAGTGGGTATGAAATTTGATTCTAAATGTGATTTTGCCCCTCCTATCAGGGAAAACTGCTAGACCATTCAGGTATGACCTAAATCAAATCCCTTATGATTATACAGTGGAAGTGAGAAATAGATTTAGGGGACTAGATCTGATAGAGAGAGTGCCTGATGAACTATGGAATGAGGTTTGTGACATTGTACAGGAGACAGGGATCAAGACCATCCGCATGGAAAAGAAATGCAAAAAAGCAAAATGGCTGTCTGAGAAGGCCTTACAAATAGCTGTGAAAAGAAGAGAAGCAAAAAGCAAAGGAGAAAAGGAAAGATATAAGCATCTGAATGTAGAATTCCAAAGAATAGCAAGAAGAGATAAAAAAGACTTCTTCAGCAATCAATGCAAAGAAATAGAGGAAAACAACAGAATGGGAAAGATTAGAGATCTCTTCAAGAAGATTAGAGATACCAAGGGAAGATTTCATGCAAAGATGGGTTTGATAAAGGACAGAAATGGTATGGACCTAACAGAAGCAGAAGATGTTAAGAAGAAGAGGTGGGAAGAATACACAGAAGAACTGTACAAAAATATCTTCATGACCCAAATAATCACTATGGTGTGATCACTCACCTAGAGCCAGACATCCTGGAATGTGAAGTCAAGTGGGCCTTAGAAAGCATCACTACGAACAAAGCTAGTGGAGGTGATGGAATTCCAGTTGAGATATTTCAAATCCTGAAAGATGATGCTGTGAAAGTGCTGCACTCAATATGCCAGCAAATTTGGAAAACTCAGCAGTGGCCACAGGACTGGAAAAGGTCAGTTTTCATTCCAATCCCAAAGAAAGGCAATGCCAAAGAATGCTCAAACTACCACACAATTGCACTCATCTCACATGCTAGTAAAGTAATGCTCAAAATTCTCCAAGCCAGGCTTCAGCAATACGTGAACTGTGAACTTCCCGATGTTCAAGCTGGTTTTAGAAAAGGCAGAGGAACCAGAGATCAAATTGCCAACATCCAGTGGATCATCGAAAAAGCAAGAGAGTTACAGAAAAACATCTATTTCTGCTTTATTGACTATGCCAAAGCCTTTGACTGTCTGGATCACAATAAACTGTGGAAAATTCTGAGAGAGATGGGAATATCAGACCACCTGACCTGCCTCTTGAGAAATCTGTATGCAGGTCAGGAAGCAACAGTTAGAACTGGACATGAAACAACAGACTGGTTCCAAATAGGAAAAGGAGTACGTCAAGGCTGTATATTGTCACCCTGCTTATTTAACTTCTATGTAGAGTACATCATGAGAAACACTGGACTGGAAGAAACACAAGCTGGAATCAAGATGACCGGGAGAAATATCAATAACTTCAGATATGCAGATGACACCACCCTTATGGCAGAAAGTGAAGAGGAGCTAAAAAGCCTCTTGAAAGTGAAAGAGGAGAGTGAAAAAGTTGGCTTAAAGCTCAACATTCAGAAAACGAAGATCATGGCATCCGGTTCCATCACTTCATGGGAAATAGATGGGGAAACGGTGGAAACAGTGTCAGACTTTATTTTGGGGGGCTCCAAAATCACTGTAGATGGTGACTGCAGCCATGAAATTAAAGATGCTTACTCCTTGGAGGAAAAGTTATGACCTACCTAGATAGTATATTCAAAAGCAGAGACATTACTTTGCTGACTAAGGTCCATCTAGTCAAGGCTATGGTTTTTCCAGTAGTCATGTATGGATGTGAGAGTTGGACTGTGAAGAAGGCTGAGCGCTGAAGAATTGATGCTTTTGAACTGTGGTGTTGGAGAAGATGCTTGAGAGTCCCTTGGACTGCAAGGAGATCCAACCAGTCCATTCTGAAGGAGATCAGCCCTGGGATTTCTTTGGAAGGAATGATGCTAAAGCTGAAGCTCCAGTACTTTGGTCACCTCATGTGAAGAGTTGACTTATTGGAAAAGACTGGGAGGGATTGGGGGCAGGAGGATAAGGGGAAGACCGAGGATGAGATGGCTGGATAGCATCACGGACTCGATGGACGTGAATCTGAGTGAACTCTGGGAGTTGGTGATGGACAGGGAGGCCTGGCGTGCTGCGATTCATGGGGTCGCAAAGAGTCGGACACAACTGAGCAACTGAACTGACTGACTGAACTCACTGATCATCTTGCTGGGGCTTTTCCTTTGCTCTTGGATTTGGGGTATCTTTTTTTGGTGAGATCCAACATTCTCCTGAGTCACAGAAAACCACAGTCACAGAAAACTAATCAAATAGATCACATGGACCACAGCCTTGTCTAACTCAATGAAACCATGAGTCATGCTGTGTAGGGTCACCCGAGACAGGCAGGTCATAGTGGAGAGTTCTGACAAAACACGGTCCACTGGAGAAGGGAATGGCAAACCACTTCAGTATTCTTGCCTTGAAAACCCCATGAGCAGTATGAAAAGACAAAAGGATATGACACTGAAAGATGATCTCCCCAGGTTTTTAGGTGCCCAGTATGCTACTGGAGAAGAGTGGAGAAATATTTCCAGAAAGAATGAAGAGACAGAACAAAAGCAAAAACAATGCTCAGCTGTGGATGTGACTGGTGATGGAAGTAATACCTGATGATGTAAAGAACAATATTGCATTGGAACCTGAAATGTTAGGTCCATGAATCAAGGTAAATTGGAAGTGGTGAAACAGGAGATGTCAAGAGTGAACATTGATATTTTAGGAATCAGTGAACTAAACATGGTAAATTGGAAGTGGTCAAACAGGAGATGGCAAGAATGAACATTGACATTTTAGGAATCAGAGAACTAAAGTGGACTGGAAAGGGTGTATTTAATTCGGATGCCCATTATATCTACTACTGTGGGCAAGAATCCCTAGAAGAAATGAAGTAGCCCTCATAGTCAACAAAAGAGTGTGAAATTCAGTACTTGGTTGCAATCTCAAAAATGACAGAATGATCTCTGTTTGTTTCCACAACAGATCACTCAGTATCACAGTAATCTAAGTCTATGCCCCAAGCACTGATGCCAAAGTAGCTGAAGTTGAATGGTTATGTGAAGACCTTCAAAACCTTCTAGAACTAACACCAAAAAGATGTCCTTTTCATCATAGGGGACTGGAATGCAAAAGTAGAAAGTCAAGAGATACCTGGAGTAGCAGGCAAGTTTGGCCTTAGAGTACAAAATGAAGCAGGGAAAAGGCTAACAGAGTTTTGCCAAGAGAATGCACTGGTCATAGCAAACAGCCTCTTCCAACAACACAAGAGAAGACTTTACACATGGACATACGAGATGGTCAATACCAAAATCAGATTGACTGTATTCCTTGCAACCAAAGATGGAGAAGCTATTTACAGTCAGCAAAAACAAGACTGGGAGCTGACTGTGGCTCAGATCATGAACTCCTTATTGCCAAATTCAGATTTACATTGAAGAAAGTTGGGAGAACTACTAGACCATTAAGTTAAGACCTGAATCAAATCCCTTATGATTATACAGTGGAAGTGACAAATATATTCAAGGGATTAGATATGATAGAGTGTCTCAAGAACTATGGACAGAACTTTGCGACATTGTACAGGAGGTAGTGATCAAGACCATCCCCAAGAAAAAGAAATGCAAAATGAGGAGGCTTTACAAATAGCTGAAAAAAGAAGAGAAGCTAAAGGTGAAGGAGGAAAAGAAAGATATATCCATGCAGAATTCAAAGGAATAGCAAGGAGATATACGAAAGCCCACTTAGTGATCAATGCAAATAAATAGAGGAAAACAATAGAATGGGAAAGGCCTGGGATCTCTTCGAGAAAATCAGAGTTACCAAGGGAACATTTCATGAAAAGATAGGCACAGTAAAGGGAAAAAATGGTATGGACCTAAGAGAAGTAGAAGATATTAAGAAGAGGTGGCAAGAATACACAGAAGAACTATAGGGAAAATCTTTTAACGACCTAGATAACCATGATGCTGTGATCACTCACCTAGAGCCAGACATCCTGTAATGTGAAGTCAAGTGGGCCTTAGGAGGCATCACTATGAACAAAGCTAGAGGAGGTGATGGAATTCCAGTTGAGCTATTTCAGATCCTAAAAGATGATGCTGTGAAAATGCTGCACTCAATATGCCAGCAAATTTGGAAAACTCAGCAGTGGCCACAGGACTGGAACAGGCCACTTTTTATTCCAATCCCAAAGAAGGGCACTGCTAAAAATGTTTGAACTACCACACAATTGCACTTATTTCACAAGCTAGTAAAGTAATGCTCAAAATTCTCCAAGCCAGGATTCAGCAGTATGTGAACCAAGAACCTCCAGATGTTCAAGATGGATTTAGAAAAGGCAGAGGCACCAGATATCAAATTGCCAACATCCATTGGATCACTGAAAAAGAAAGAGAGTTCCAGAAAAAAATGTCTACTTCTGCTTTATTGACTATGCCAAAGCCTTTGACTGTGTGGATCATGATGAACTGTGGAAAATTCTTCAAGAGAGGGGAATACCTGACCACCTGAGCTGCCTCCTGAGAAATCTGTGTGCAGGTTAGGAAGCAACAGTTAGAACCAGACATGAAACAAGAGACTGGTTCCAAATTGGGAAAGGAGTACATCAAGGCTGTATATTGTTGCCTTGCTTATTTAAATTCTATGCAGAGTACATGATGTGAAATGCTAGGCTGGATGAAGCACAGGCTGGAATCAAGATTTCCAGGAGAATTATCAATAACTTCAGATATGCAGATGATGTCACCCTTATGGCAGAAAGTGAAGCACTAAAGAGTCTCTTGATGAAAGTGAAAGAGGAGAGTGACAAAGTTGGCTTACATTCAACATTCAGAAAACTAAGATCATGGCATCCAGTCCCATCATTCATGGTAAATAGATGGGGAAACAATGGAAGAAGTGACAGATTTTATTTTGGGGGGTTTCAAGATCACTGCAAACGGTGAAATTAAAAGCCATGAAATTAAAAGATGCTTGCTTCTTGGAAGAAAATCTATGACTTATGTAGACAGCATATTAAAAGGTAGAGACATTACTTTGCCAACAAAAGTCCATCTAGTGATCGCTATGGTTTTTCCAGTAGTCATGTATGGATGTGATAGTTGGACTATAAAAAAAACTGAGCACTGAAGTATTGATGCTTTGAACTGTGGTGTTGGAGGAGACTCTTTAGAGTCCCTTGGACTGCAAGGGGATCAAACCAGTCAATCCGAAAGGAAATCAGTCCTAATATTCATTGGAAGGACTGATGAAGAAGCTGAAACTCCAAATTTGGCCACTTGATGTGATGAACCTTAGAAAAGACCCTTATGCTGGAAAGATTGAAGGCAGGTAGAGAGGGAGGTGACAGAAGATAAGATGGTTGGATGGTATCACTAGCTCAATGGATGTGAGTTGGTGATGGACAGGGAAGCCTGGCACACAGCAGTCCATAGGGTTGCAAAGAGACAGACATGACTGAGCAACTGAACTGAACTAGGTGGTCTTCCAGGTCTTCATAGAACTGATTAACTTCAGCTCCTTCAGCATCGATGGAAGGGGCATAGACTGGAATTACTGTAACATTAAATGGCTTTCCTTGGAAACAAACTGAGAACAGGCTGTCATTTTTGAGGTTGCACCCAATTACTGCATTTCAGACTCTTTTGTTAATTATGAGGGCTACTCCATTTTTTTCTATGGAATTCTTGCTTATACTAGTAGATACATTGGTCTTCTGAATTAATTATGCCCATTCCCATCCATTTTCATTCACTGATTCCTAAGATGTCAAAGTTTATTCTCATCATCTCCTGCTTGACCGTGTCCAATTTACCTTGCTTCATGGACCTAACATTCTAGGTTCCTATGCAGTACTGTTCTTTGCAGCATCAGAATTTACTTTCATCAACAGCCACATCCAAAACTGAGTGTCATTTCTGCTTTGGCCCAACCACTTCATTCTTTCTGGGGCTATTAGTAGTTCTCCTCTGCCCCTTCCCAGTAGTATATTGGACACCTTCTGGCCTGGAGGACTCATCTTTCAGTGTCATAGGCTTTTGTCCTTTTATATAGTTCATGAGGTTCCATGGCAAATATACTGGGGTGGTATGCCATTTCCTTCTCCAGTGGATCACGTTTTCTCAGAACTCTCCACTATGGCCCGTCCATCTTGGGTGGCCCTACACGGCATGGCTCATAGATTCTTTGAGTTACAAAAGCCCCTTTGCCACAACAAGGCAGTGATCCAAGAAGAGCAGCCATACTATATGTTATTTAATGTTTAATAATTACTATTTTGTAACTGTGTAATGAAAATGATTTGATATCAATGAAAAAAGTTTGGCTTCCGTAGCTCACTGTGTTTTGTGATCTTAGGCAAGTCATTTCATCTCCTTGCAACACAGATTCTTTTTTAGTAAAAAGAGGAAGATGTATCTGCGTTAAGAAATGCCCAGATTTGGGTACTTTGAGAGCCATGGTGACTTTGTTGCTAATGTATTTGAACACCTCAGACTAAAACGAAATTTCTAGAAGCACAGAATTATATTTTCCTCTGTTCCTGACTGTTCTTTAAACGTGCTGTCAACTGTAATAAAGAGAGTAGGAAATAAAATTGACTGTAGTAGTGTCATCTTCTAGAATTTCACCCTCAGGAAACTGCCTCAGTGATAGAGTGGGGTCATCGTCCCAATTCCAATCAGGTCTCCTTCTTTCTCAGAGGTAAGCAAAAGCCCTCTTGTTTCACTGATTGATCTCACCCACGTCCAGCTCTTTTCCCACTCCTTCTTGTATTTATTTGACTTTATTTATTTAAGTGTCAATTATCATAATTATTCATTATTATTATTTCAAAGGACTTTGATTTTGCAGGGAGAAGAATATATATCTAGGGCCTCTAATGATTTAGAACAGCCCCAGGATATGAGCAACATGCTATCACATTACAAGTGAAGAAGAGGGTAATTTCCAGCCTCAGGTCACATTGTTAGGAAAAGGAAGAACTGAGACTTAAACTGAGTTCCTCTGTTCCAAAAAACACTAAAGTTGAGTTCCAAGTTGTAGTGGGTGTATATGGGTGGTAGGTAATCTTCCAAGATCCCTGAGATCCACACTAGTCCCTGAGGTTCACTGTGGCAGATAGGTCTCCTGTTGGTGAAACTAGGTGAGGGGTAGTGGGTGGTCATGCTCTGGAGATGTGTTTATGTGTTTACTTCCCTTCTGCCCACTCCATTTACTTTAGTTCTACCCAGAATATCAGCGTTTGTGCCACAGATGGTGCTGCTCTTCCCCAGCTCAAAATCTCTTTGAACCAGTGCCAGAAAAGAGCTTGTGTGTTCCAGTAGAGATGCTGCCACAATGGTTGCAGGAAGCTTACCTGTGTCACACCTGTCTTCTGAAGCAGGTGGAGCTAATGTGAGAGGGAGAGCACTTACAGGTATATATGAAGCCTCCTCATGTGGATGTAAAGGAGGACCTGGGCTAACACACTGCTGGTCACCTAGCAGTCTTTGATCAGCTCTCATCCACCCATGGACTATCCATCATGTGCCATGCAGTGCTCTAGGTGCTGGAATGCCCCTTGAGTGACCATACTGGACAAAATTCCACATGGAGAATCACATTCTGTCTTCTCACAAGACCACAGACAGAGTCAAGTTTAGAATCATACTTCCTGGGCATCCTCACCAAAGCAGACAGAAGCAGGACAGAGGAACCTGGTGGTCTACAGTCCATGGGATCTCAAAGAGTCAGATCAGACTGAGTTACTGAGGAGACACACACATATAGGCAGAAGCAGGACAATAGAAGGTGATGAGATTACACATTGCACACAGCTGACCCCAAATCCTCCATTTCCACACTCCCTTTTTCGCGTTTATTCTTACCCACCAGCTGGGGTGTAAACATATCTGTCAGCACCCTTCTCTTCATAAATGCCATTCTTAAAGGCCAAAAACATGAGCACACTCTGACTTTCTGCAGCTCTTCTCGTCCTGCTGGGGACCCTTCTGGCTGGCATTCTGGGGGGTGAAAAAAGCAACTGGGTCTGAGGTATGTCCCAGCTCACCTGTCCTCTACAGACTGGAGGGAAAGGAGGGGAGTGCATGGAAGGGGCAGGAAGAGGAGTGTGGTGGATGCTGCCAGCCCTCTGAGGATTTCTTCTGGGAAGTGAGCAGTTGAACTCCAAGGACATTTCTTGACTCTCAGAAGTATCATTATGTGTTCTGCTTTAAAAAAAAAAATCCCACCTCATTTTACAAAATCATGAATTTCATCTCTGAGACTGTCTATTCCTGGTTTCTTCCTTTTCCCTAAACTCCACTTTGGAATAGTAAAAAGATCCAGTTTGATCCTTATCCTGGTTCATGCCCGAGGATGCTGGAAACTCTTGGAATTTATTGTCTTACTTTAAGCATTGAAATCTCTGAAGGAAAAAAAACTTAGATAGTATCTGTGTATGGCTGGACTCCAGAAATGCCATCAGATGTTTAGAGGGTTAGAATTATCAGTCCCCCTGGGGAGAAGAGAATAAATTCTGAATTCCGCCAATAATGGCCAAAGATTCAATCAAACTGAACACACCAAACCATCAATTAAAACCCAAGAACACTGGATTTAGAAAGCTTCAGAGGGTTGATAACATCAAAGGTTTGTAAGGGAGGAGTGTCTGGAGATGGTGTAAATGCTTGGCAATTCCTACTCCCTCTTTGCCTTATGCTTTTCCTCTCTCTAGCTGTCTCAGAGTTTTATAGTTTATAATAACTGGGACCATAAGTAAAGGGTCCCCAGTTCTGTGAGTGGTTCTGAATATTTGGAACTTGGTTAAGGACTCTCTGAATTGACAGCCAATTGGTCACACATGTAAGTGATCCTAGGACTTGTGATCAAAACTTGAAGGGTGGGCTGTGTTCACGGATGGACCCTCACCCTATAGGGTCTGGATCACCTCTGCAGGTTTAGTATCAGAAGTGAACAGACTCCTGGATGTCCAGTGGGTGTTGGAGGAACTGGTTGCTGTTGGCAAAGACCCCACATGTTTGGTGTCAGGGACAACACCCAGACTTACACTTTTCTTCCATTTCTGTCTGGGGTGAGGCTCAGGGACAGTTGACCATATTATGTTGAACAGAGCACTCAGAACCCCTCAGTAGTTTTCTGCATTTTCAGAATTCTTAGCAGAATCAGGGGCTTGATAAAATGGGTTCTGACAGATTGTGTCTTGTCCTCATCCTACCACCTACATGCTGTGTCTCTGGGGATATTCCCACCTACAGCTTTTTGATGAGAGCAGGGTCACCACGTTTCTAGAGATTTTTGAAAGGATTACTAGTCATGAGGACAAAGAATTTACACCTTTGTGGCCAGTGGTTTCCATTTTCCCCCAAAGCATTTTCATCTGAAAGACTTGTCAACCTACCTACGTTTACTTCTCCATGACATATGCAAAAAAACAAATGTGTCACAAAATGATCATTTCTTTGTGATGAAATTAATCAGAGAGTTGAGTGTCAGTGGAGAGTCATCAGTTCAGAGGCAACTGTAGGCAGAGCAAGAAATGAAGTACTTTGTTGAGTTTGCTCTTGGGGCCAAGACTGTTTTCCCAGGCTGGTATGATCTTAGTAAAGACTCAATGCCCTTCCTTTTGCTCACATATCAGACTATATTTTATCATTATACAATGATATTGATGACAGTTGCATTCATAATTATATAGATAGGCCTCATGATCATAGAGACTAATAGGAATATTACTCTATTGACTCTCTACAATGATGATGTACTTGGCATGAGTATGAAATATGAGTTATTTACTTGAGGATTATTTATCAAAATGGATTTTTCTGATTTGAGGGCATCGTTTTTTTTTAAGTAAGGAAACAGCTATAAACAAAATACAGTAAAATAATATACACATTAAGGAGGGAAACACACAATGAAGACTTGGGAATATCCTATGCCAGCTACGATGGGTGCTGTGAAGAAGGAGTTTTGGGGATTAGGAGTGTGGCAAGGGTCAGGGAAATACTCTGTGATAAGGAAGCTTTGGACAGAGCTGTGCAAAAAAGTGCCTGAGTGTTAGAGCTGCAACCAGGAACAGAGTGGCTGAGGCTGAGAGGGTTGAGCGGCAGGGGAGTGGACGGGATGAGACAGAGAGGGCCCGGGGACAAGTCATGAAGAGGCTTGTAGAATTTTAAGAATCAGAATTTAACTCTTAGAAAGCTAGGGGTTCACTGAGGGAATGGTCATGGGAGCCAGCGGAGAGGATTCGCTTTGAAATAGAACCACTGTGGCTGTAGTGTGGAGAGTGGCCTCTAGGGGGCGATGGGCAGAGACAGAGGCCCCTGGGCAGGCTGTTGTATTTTTCAGGGGAGCCATGATGAAGTGTGTATCCATATTGTTGCCTGGATTGATCTCACTTCATTAGAATAACATAAATAACTTGCTCTATTGAGACTTCTGTGGTAGCTTCATCACAAATCAGGATTCATTAAATCTTTAGGCATTTGTGATGTATTTACCCTTAAAACTCTCAACTCTCTGTGAGGTTTGGGGTCAGGGAAAAGCAGAAAGTGGGAACTAAAACCTGTATCTGTCACTGACTCATGTTGATGATTCACAGAGAATAACAAAATTCTGTGAAGCAATTTCCTACAAATAAAAAAATGTATAAATTTAAAAAAGCAAAGTACTCAACCACCAAATCAGGTGTTGGTTACCCAGGCAACAAACCTCCATTCTAAGGTTAGATTGAGGTTTTGCTAGTGACCTCCCTCACATTATGAAAGACTCCCTTGGTTCTGTCATCTCTTAGGAAAGCCAATCGTTTTAAAGCTCGTTTCCAAGAATGGTTAAAAGACCAATTAATACTTCTTATATAAGTCAAAGTATCAATATACCATCAATATTCCTTAATTCCAGTGTCCATTATGTGAACACAGTGGGGGATTTTCTTCCAAGTCTTCCTCCATTAAATCATAATGCCTTCACACTTTCTTTTTTTATACTGGAAGCTTTCAGCTACATACATGTACAGATATTAGTATTATAAACTCATGGACCAATGTCCAGCTCCAGTCATGATCAACATATGGAGAATATTCTTAATATGTATCTTTTACTCCTGGTCTATTAGCAGCTAATCAGTTGCAACATTCCAATTCGTGTAAAAACATCAGTAATGATATGAAATTATTTATATTACCCTGTCGATCTGAAGCCTAAAAACATGAATAATAATGTCCTACAAAGCAGGATATGAAACAGCCTTTCACATGCACCCCTACCAGTCTTTATTGCAAACAATATTTTCTGTATTGACCGTTTAGACCCACCTGTGATGACCATCTTCCTATTTCACTGAGATCCTCCCATCCCTACAGCCCTGTGGCTTGACGTGTGCCTGGAGCCTCCATACACAGGTCCCTGCAAGGCCAAACTAATTAGACACAGTTACAACGCCAAGTCCAGCTTCTGGGATATTTTTGTATATGGTAGCTAAAATGATAAGAATAAAGATTACAGTGGGGACCAGGCTGTGATAAGAGTGGGTGCTATCCTATCCTGAGTAAGATAGCAGGCATAGAATGGGGAAAGGGAAAGGGCTGGGAAAGAGGTGGAGCCCACGAGGGTACACACTTCTCAAAATCGCCCACAGTGACTATTTTCCTTGCTACCTCCTGGGAGAAGTGGCTGCAGTGCCCTTAGAAACCGTGTGCTGAGCGTGTCCTCCAGGTGCCAACTTGGCAAAAGATCAGCCCTAGAAGCACCATCCTGATAATCTGAGTTTACTCATTTTCCCTTCTTGCATGGGAAGAGTAAGTCTGCCATGCCGCAGAGCAGGTCTATAGTTCGACCCCTCCTCAGCTTGAACATTCACTTCCTTTGTGGTTGTCACTGTGATACTGAAAGCACTGTGGTTGCTCATCTCCAGGATGGCTTAGGTCCTGTCCAGGTACATAGTGTCCAGGTCTGGGGCTTCCGGGATTTAATCATCAAGTTCCTTTCCTTTTACAGAGGCCATGAGAACTGGGCTCCCCTGAGAAGCTGAAGTCCAAGGAGGACCGAGTCAGGGCTGAGCTCTGGCAGTTTAATAATCAGCCTTTCCCTCTTGCTTCTCAACCCTACCTTCCTCAGCAGAAATCTGCCTCTATCCTCTCTCTCCTATGACTACTTGTTTTGCTCCTGCCTCATCCAGTTGGCTCTATGCCCCATGAGAGCAGGACTTCCCTTTATCTATAGAACTTTGCACAGTTCCAGGTACATAGGATAGTCAACAAATATTTAAGGATGGAAAGAGTGCAGGAGAAAAACTCGTGAAGCAGTGAAAGTAGAGCCTGGGATGGGAATTCCTGATTCTGCTGTAGTCATCTTCCTCACTGTATCCTCACCTCCATCCTCCACCCATCAGCACTTCGAGAGCCTTGGGAACGTGGCTGCCTGAATGCTGCCAGAGAGGCTGGAACACCTCTTATTCTCGTAAATATGATGTGAACTCATGAAGTTATGTCCAATACCTTTGATGCATCATCTGTGTAATATCAAATAGATATGCATGGGTTGTGTTCATTTGTTTGTGTATTGTTGAAATTGAAATATCTGAAAACACATGAAAAACAGGCAAGTATCTTCCTCCTGATTTTCATCTGTTTGTCTTCCAGAAAGTCGCTTTTCCATAGCTGAGGTTCAGTATCTTCATCTCTAAAAAAGGACTAATGATACTTAATTGATAAGATTGTTAAAGAAGGGCAAGGTATCTTTTTGGCAACACTTACTGTGGGCCCACATCTCAGGTCACAATTTTAAATTCCCTCCAGGACAGGTGAGTAATGTAAATGGAAGTTCGGAGTGAGTGTGGAGGCAGGCGGACAATAAGGAATGGTGGAGATTATGGAAACTGAGAGAATGCTCCCTTCCTGAGAAGAGGGTTGCTCTTCTTAGCTTAGTTCATGGTTTTCAAAGTGTGGCCCCTTGAGCAGCACCCTCAGCACCTTGGGAACCTTGTTGGTGCAGCTATGCAGGTCCCAACCTTGACCTCCTGAATTGAAACTCTGAGGATGAGGATCTCAAATCTGTGTTTGACCAAATGACTAAGGAATTCTGATGCTCACTCACATTTGAGACCCATGGTCCTTGCTAAATACCAGGACTGTAATGCCAGTTTGTTTACTTGTCTTACATTGATAGAAATTTTTTAAATGAGATGTCCCACTGTGAAATCTTATAAATTCCTAAAATTGTAAAATGAACTCTGCAGTTAATGATTAATATATTTTAGCCAGATGTGCATACTGTGATTATACTCCCTTTTAATCTTCAATATAATCTGGAAAAAGATACTACAGGGTTCAAAAAGTCAGGTGCTCGTTTATCATGTAGCAGAAAGTAATCAGCCATTACTCGGATATGAACATACCTCTCTGATGGCACAGCATCTCAAGTACCTAAACATCTTCTGTCTGCCCCAGGTGCATTCCATCCATTTGAACATGTGACCTTTGATACCAAGGAGTCAAAGGTTCTCATTATTCAGATGGAGATACTCAGGAACAGAAGCAGAGTATGACCTGGGGTCCCAGAGGGTTGGGGTCACGTGTCTTCATCCAGTACACAGCAACTGTTTGTTCCTGTTCTTCAATTTCTCTAAAGAGGCCTGCAGGGGCCAGGGCGGTTTCTAATTAGAGACCAGACATCCATGAACACGGAGAGGGGAGCTGGAGTGAGAACTGGCCCATCAGAAGGCTTGTGGACCTGGGAGGCCTGTAATTAGGGCAAGAGTGAGGAGGATCAGGAGGGGAGGGTATTGGGAGAGAAAGACAGACTGATGAGAGATGAGAAGAGAGGAAAGAGGAGTTTTTTGTGGGGAGAGTCTCAGCTACTCCCTGGTCTCAGATGCAGAGATTGACTCAGAAAGAGGGGCAGGGCTGGAGCACCTCCTGAATACGACTCCTTGTTTTACCATCAACAGGTTGTGTGTCTTTAGTAAGTGGCTTTACCTCTGACTTCTGCTTTCTGCTTGACACAAAGGGCGAGAATCCCAGATGTAGGATTGACATGATGCTTAATGAAATCATGCACGTGGAATGTCTTAGAAGAGAGCAGACCCTCGACTCACAGTGGCTTGTTTTGTGAGTAACCCACTCTGATGCACACGTGTACTTAGCCAGCTTGGTACTGAGAGTGCCCGCCATCCTCAGCAGTGCTCTATGTTTGTAACTATAAGTGATAAACAAGAGTGACTGAAGGGCTGGTGGGTGTGGCGTGTGTGCACTCTAATTTACAGCTTGCAGTGCAGCAGAGTGCATGTACACAGACTCTAAGTCAGATCGCTAGGCCCAAATCCTCTCTACAAGCTATGATCTAAGCTAATTGCTTTATTTCTTTATACCTCGGGTCCCTCCTCAGTAACACGAGGATATGTCAACAGTTTCTCCCCCTTTCTTTAAAGACTTTTTAGGATTATCATTACCATCTTTCTAAATTTCATATATATGTGTTAGTACACTGTATTGGTGTTTTTCTTTCTGGCTTACTTCACTCTGTATAATAGGCTCCAGTTTCAGCCATCTCATTAGAACTGATTCAAATGTATTCTTTTAATGGCTGAGTAATACTCCATTGTGTATATGTACCACAGCTTTCTTATCCATTCATCTGCTGATGGACATCTAGGTTGCTTCCATGTCCTGGTATTGTAAAGCAAAATAAAGTAAAAATAAAAATTAAAAAAAAAAAAGATTTTTTAGGATTAGATGAACTACATATTTCACCTGTCTAGGATAATGCCTGTTATAATAAAGAATTGAAGTTTTGCCTGGAGAAGTTACTCATTACTGTTTTTATCACTACTAGAAAGGATTTGCCTTCTAGGGAGGAGGAACATATGCCTGTTGCATCCATTGCTTCCATGGCAACCACATGGGTACATAGCACATGTCTCATGTGACTCCTGAAGACACGGGGTTCTGAGAGGTTTAAATCCTCAGGCTAAAAGGTAGGACAATGCAGAGCTGGTACCCAAACTGAGGTCCTATGGCCCCATCGACAGAGAGGGAGAGAGCAGGAGGAAGTGGGTGGCCATGGTGTTCCGAGGTCTCCTGATGTCCACTCAGGGAGACCGCTCTCCTGTTGGTGAAACCAGGTGAGGGGTGACTGCTCGACATGCTGTGGAGAGAGATTCTGCTCCCTGTTTCCCCTCAGCCACCCTCCATTACTCATTTTTTGATGCATA